>NC_062222.1:59535831-60146039 GCF_902686445.1 Sciurus carolinensis | reverse complement strand
GAGAATAGAATGCAGTGCCTCATATGTGCTAGGCAAGTGCTCTACAACTGAGCCACAACCCCAGTCCAATGAGTTGTCTTTTTTTTAAATTCATTTTTATTGTAAACAAATGGGATACATCTTGTTTCTCTGTTTGTACATGGAGTAGAGACATACCATTTGTGTAATCATACATTTACCTAGGGTAATAGTTTTTGATTCATTCTTTTATTTTTTTTCTCCCCCCCACCCTTCCCACCCCTCTTATCCCTCTATAGAGGTCCCTCCTTCCTCTATTCTTGCCCCCTTCCCACCCCCTATATGTGTCATCATCCGCTTATCAGTGAGATCATTAGTCCTTTCGCTTTTTGAGATTGGCTTATCTCACTTAGCATGATATCCTCTAACTGCATCCATTTGCCTGTAAATGCCATAATTTTATTATTCTTTATGGCTGAGTAATATTCCATGGTATGTATATACCACAGTTTCTTTATTCATTCATCAATTGAGGGGCATCTAGATTGGTTCCACAATGTGGCTATTGAATTAAGCAGCTATGAACATTGATGTGGCTGTATCTCTGTAGTACGCTGATTTTAAGTCCTTTGGGTATAGGTCAAGGAGTGGGACAGTTGGGTCAAATGGTGGTTCCATTCCAAGTTTTCTAAGGAATTTCCACACTGCTTTCCAGAGTGGCTGCACTAATTTGCAACCCCACCAGCAATGTATGAGTGTACCTTTTTCCCCACATTCTTGCCAACACCTATCGTTGCTTGTATTCTTGATAATCACCATTCTAATTGTGGTGAGATAGAATCTTAGATTAGTTTTGATTTGCATTTCTCTTATTACTAAAGATGGTGAACTTTTTTCATATGTTTGTTGATTGCTTGTAGATCTTCTTCTGTGAAGTGTCTGTTCATATCCTTAGCCCATTTGTTGATTGGGTTATTTGTATTCTTTGTGTAGAGTTTTTTGAGTTCTCTATATATTCTGGAAATTAGTGCTCTATCTGAAGTATGAGTGGCAAAGATTTTCACCCACTCTGTAGGCTCTCTCTTCACATTGCTGATAGTTTCCTTTGCTGAGAGAAAGTTATTTAGTTTGAATCTATCCCAGTATTGATTCTTGCTTTTATTTCTTGTGCTATGGGAGTCCTGTTAAGGAAGTCTGATCCTAAGCCAACAAGTTGAAGATTTGGATCTACTTTTTCTTCTATAAGATGAAGGGTCTCTGGTCTGATTCCGAGGTCCTTGATCCATTGTGAGTTGATTTTTGTGCAAGGTGAGAGATAGGAGTTTAGTTTCATTCTGTTGCATATGGTTTTCCAGTTTTCCCAGCACCATTTGTTGAAGAGGCTATCTTTTCTCCATTGCATATTTTTGGTACCTTTATCTAGTATGAGAAAATTGTATTTATTTGGGTTTGTGTCCACGTCCTCTATTCTGTACCATTGATCTACCTGTCTATTTTGGTGCCAATACCATACCGTTTTTGTTACTATTGCTTTGTAGTATAGTTGAAGATCTGGTATTGTGATACTCCTGCTTCACTCTTCCTGCTAAGGATTGCTTTAGCTATTCTGGGTTTCTTATTCTTCCAGATGAATTTCATGATTGCTTGTTCTATTTCTGTAAGGTACATCATTGGGATTTTAATTGGAATTGCATTGAATCTGTATAGCACTTTTGGTAGTATGGCCATTTTGACAATATTAATTCTTCCTATCCAAGAACATGGGAGATCTTTCCATCTTCTAAGGTTTTCTTTAATTTCTTTCTTCAGTGTTCTGTAGTTCTCATTGTAGAGTTCTTTCACCTCTTTCGTTAGATTGATTCCAAGTATTTTATTTTGTTCGAAGCTATTGTGAATGGGGTAGCTTTCCTAACTTCTCTTTCTGAAGATTCATCACTTATGTATAAAAATGCATTGGATTTAATCTTATATCCTGCTACTTTACTGAATTCAACTATGAATTCTAAAAGTTTTCTGGTGGAATTTTCTGGTTCCTCTAAATATTTAATCATGTCATCAGCAAATAGGGATAGTTTGAGTTCTTCTTTTCCTATTCGTATCCCTTTAATTTCCTTGGTCTGTCTAATTGCTCTGGTTAGAGTTTCAAGGGCAATGTTGAATAGAAGTGGTGAAAGAGGGCATCTCTGCCTTGTTCCAGTTTTTAGGGGGAATGCTTTCAGTTTTTCACCATTTAGAATGATATTGATCATGGGCTTAGCATAGATGGCCTTTACAATGTTAAGAAATGTTCTCATTATCCCTATTTTTTCCAGTGTTTTGAGCATGAAGGGATGCTGTATTTTATCAAATGCTTTTTCTGCATCTATCAAAATAATCATGTGATTCTTGACTTTAAGTCTATTGATATGGTGAATGACATTTGTTGATTTCCGGATGTTGAACCAACCTTGCATTCCTGGGATAAAACCCACTTGATTGTGGTGCACTATCTTTTAAATATATTTTTGTATGTGATTTGCTAAGATTTTGTTGAGAATTTTTGCATCAATGTTCATTAAGGATATTGGTCTGAAATTTTCTTTCCTCGATGTGTCTCTGTCTGGTTTAGGTATCAGGGTGATTGGTTTCATAGAATGAGTTTGAGAGGGATCCCTCCTTTTCTATTTCATGGAATAGTTTGAGAAGTATTGGAATGAGTTCTTCTTTAAAGATTTTGTAAAGCTAGGCTGAGAACCCATCTGGTCCCGGATTTTTCTTTGTTGGTAGGCTTTTGATGACTTCTTCTATTTCATTACTTGCAATTGATTTATTTAAATTGTGTATGTCCTCCTCGTTCAGTTTAGGTAATTCATATATCTCTAGAAACCTGTTGATGGCTTCGAGATTTTCTATTTTTTTGGAGTATAGATTTTCAAAATAGCTTCTAATTATGTTTTGTATTTAAATCGTGTCTGTTGTGATATTTCCTTGTTCAATTCAAATTTTAGTAATTTGCATTTTCTCTCTTCTTCTCTTTGTTAGTGTGGCTAAGGGTTTATCAATTTTGTTTATTTTTTCGAAGAACCAACTATTTACTTTGTCAATTTTTTTTGATTGTTTCTTTTGTTTCAATTTCATTGATTTCAGCTCTGATTTTAACTATTTCCTGTCTTCTACTACTTTTGGTGATGCTCTGTTCTTCTTTTTCTAGGGCTTTGAGCCATAGTGTTAGGTTGTTTATGTGTTGATTTTTTCTTCTTTCATTGAATGCGCTCCATGAAATAAATTTTTCTCCAAGAACTGCTTTCATAGTGTCCCAGAGATTTTGATATGTTGTTACTTTGTTCTCATTTACCTCCTAGAATTTTTAAATTTCCTTCCTGATATCTTCTGTTATCCATTCATCTTAAAATAGTGTATTATTTAATCTCCAGGTGTTAGTTTCTGTTTTTTACTCTGTCATTTATTTCTAATTTCGATCCATTATGATCTGATAGAATACAAGGTAGTATCTCTATCTTCTTGTACTTGCTAACATTAGCTTTGTGGCATAATATATGGTCTATTTTAGAGAAGGATCCATGCACTGCTGAGAAGAAAGTGCTCTTGGTTGGATGGTATTTTCTATAAATGTCTGTTAAGTCTAAATTATTGATTATGTTTTTGAGATCTATAGTTTCTTTGTTCAATTTTTGTTTGGAGGATCTGTTCAGTGGTGAGAGAGGTGTGTTAAAATCACCTAGTATTATTGTGTTGTGGTCTATTTGATTTCTGGAGTTGAGAAGGATTTGTTTGACGGACATGGATGAGTCACTGTTTGGGACATAGATATTTATGATTGTTATGTCTTGCTGATTTATGCTTCCCTTAAGCAGTATGAAATGTCCTTCTTTATTCCTTCTGAGTAACTTTGGCTTGAAGTCCACATTATCTGATAGGAGGATGGATACTCTGGCTTTTTTCTGTGTCCATGTGCATGGTATGTTTTTCCCCATCCTTTCACCTTTAGTCTGTGGGTATCTCTTTCTATGAGATGAGTCTCTTGCAGGCAGCAAATTGTTGGATCTTTCTTTTTAATCCAATCTGCCAGTCTATGTATTTGATTGATGATAAGATCAGGCCATTAATATTCAGGGTTATTATTGAGATATGATTTGTTTTCCCAGTCATTTGGCTCTTTTTTTTTTTTTTTTTTTTTTTTGACACGACTTAATTTCTTCTTTATTTGGTTGTTTCTTTAGAGTAGTTCCTCCCTTTGCTGATTTACATCACTGTTTTTCATCTCTTCCTCATGGAATATTTTGCTGAGAATGTTCTGTAATGCTGGCTTTCTTTTCATAAATTCTTTTAGCTTTTGTTTATCATGGAAGGATTTTATTTTGTTGTCAAATCTGAAGGTAAGTTTTGCTGGGTATAAGATTTTTGGTTGGCATCCATTTTCTTTCAGAGCTTGAAAAATGTTGCAGGCCCTTCTAGCTTTTAGGGTCTGGGTTGAAAAATCTGCTGATATTCTTATTGTTTTCCCCCTGAATGTAATTTGATTCTTTTCTCTTGCAGCCTTTAAAATTCTGTCTTTATTTTGTATGTTAGGTATTTTCATTATAATGTGCCTTGGTGTGGGTCTATTGTAAATTTGTGTTTGGAGTCCTATAAGCCTCTTGTACTTGTTTTTCCATTTCATTCTTCAGATTTGGGAAATTTTCTGATATTATTTCATTGACTAGATTGTTCGTTTCTTTGGTTTGTTTCTCTAAGCCTTCCACAATCCCAATAATTCTTAAATTTGGCCTTTTCATGATATCCCATAATTCTTGTAGATTCTGTTTATGATTTCTTACTGTCTTCTCTATTTAGTCTACCTTGTTTTCAAGATTAAATATTTTTTCTTCGATATCTGAGGTTCTGTCTTGCAGGTGTTCTATCCTATTGGTTATGCTTTTTATGGAGTTCTTAATTTGGTTTATTGTTTCCTTCATTTCAAGGATTTCTGTTTGGTTTTTTTCTTCAATATCTCTAACTCTTTATTGTAATGACCTTTTGCTTCCTGTATTTGCTCTTTTAACTGTCAATTGGTGTGATCATTCAATGCCTGCATTTGCCCTTTCATCTCATCCTTCAATGCCTGCATTTGCTCTTTCATCTCCTCATTTGCTTCCCTGATTGTTTTGATTATGTCATTCTGAACTCCTTTTCTGACATTTCTTCTGCCATGCTGTCATTGGATTTTATTGCTATACCATCTAGGTTTGTTTGGGACATTTTCTTCCCTTTTTTTCTCATATCATTCAGGTATCTACCTCTCTAATAGTGAAATTCTGGGATTTTGCAGATTTTCTCTATTGACTAATATTGTCTCTGTAGATTTCCAATAACTCACCTCTTAGTTTTCAGTAGCCTGAAGTCTTGGAGGAACTTGATTATGTGGTGCTCCACTAGGAAGCTGGCCTTCTAGGGGTGGTGGCCTTCAGGTGGAGTATATTCCCAGTGACTCTGAGCTGATCCCAAGTTTCTCAATACCTCCTCTTCTTGGCTCCTGGGTCTTGTCAAATGTCCTCTAGCCTCCTGTAGGTGTCTCAGGAAGGGAGTTGATGATGATGATGATTCCTGAGGGGCCGCACCCTCAGGAATAATCCAAAATGCCTGCACCAACCTGTAAAGAAGCCTCTGGCTAACTCTGTGATGGCGACAAACCTCTGGCGTGGTATTAGGGCGGGATTGTTCAGTGATGGCGTCTGTCTTTGGCCTGGTGGTTGGGTGAGTTGGCTACCTGCCTCCCTGTTCTGCAAGGCAGGTGGGTTGGGTGCCGGCCTGCTACTTCCGTGATGCAAGCGGCCTGACTCGCCCGTCAGCTCGCTCTGCGACTGTGACCAACCAGTAATGGCACCAACTAGGTGCAGGAGTCAGGCGGGGTCGTTCAGTTATGATGACTGTCCTTGGCCTGCTGGCTGGGCAGGGTAGCTGCCTGATGCCTACCTCTGCAATGTAGGTGGCCTGGCTCACCCGCGAGATCGCTCTGCGACTGCGACCCATGAGTTGTCTTTTTATTTTTGAGTTGCCAGTTGTGTTAATATGTATTCTGAAAACAAGTCTATTATCAAAAAAATTATTTGCAAATGTCTCCTCTCATTTTGTAGTCAGTATTTTCACTCCCTTGATAGTGACCTTTGAAGCCCAGACATTTTTAAGTTTTAATTTTTAGAATTTTTTTTCATTTTTTAATTTGTTTGTATCAGGGATTGAATCCAGGGTTGTTTCACCACTGAGCCACATTCCAGCCCTTTTAAAAGAAATTTTAATTTTGGAACAAGGTCTCATTAAGTTGGTTAGGGCCTAACTAAATTGCCGAGGCTATCTTTGAACTTGCAATCCTCCTGCCTCAGCCTCCTGAGACATTAGGATTACAGGTTTGTGCCACTGTGCCGGGCTAATTTTCATGAAGTCCAATTTATTTATTTATTTTTCTATCACCTACGCTTTCAATTGTCAGATAAAAGGGTTTCCTTAATCCAGGGTCACCAATATTCACTCCTTTCTTCTAAGAGTGACACAGTTTTAGTGCTCACATTTAGGTAGATGATGCATTTTCTACTTCATTTTGTGTGTGTGTGTGTGTAAAAGAGGATTCCAACTTTATTCTTTTACACTGGGATACATAATGGTTCTTAACACTATTTATTAAATAGTTTATCTTTCCCCCAAAGAATTATGTTATCACCCTTCTCAAAAGTCAATTTATCATAAATGTAAGGGTTTATTTCTAGACTCTATTTTGTTATCTTGGTATATATTTATATGTATGATCTATGTATCCGCCTGTCTTAATTACTGTAGTTTTGCCGTAAGACTTGAAATTAAAATGTGTGAGTCCTCTATATTGGTTTTACTAATTCAATATTATTTTGGCTATTATGCATTTCCATGTATATTTGAGCACGAACTTGTCAATTTTTCCAAAAAGTTCACTAAAAATTCAATACATATTTTGTTATATTTTTGTATTAATTTGGGAAGTATTACCGTCTTAACAACATAAAATATTCTGATCCATCAACATGAAATTTCTTTTATATTTAAATATTCTTTCTTTTTCTAATTTTAACCATGTTTGTGGATTTAAGTATACAAGTCTTACACTTTAAGGAAAAACGTATTCTTTTTTTCCTATTTCTTTTTTTAAAATTTTGTGTTATACATACATGGAGTACAGCCCATTCCAATTAGGATTCCACTCTTGTGATTGTACATAATTTGGAGGAAAAAAACTTGTTCTCAAGTATTTTATTCTATTTTGATATTTTATAAATGAAATTGTTTCTTAATTTTATTTTCATAATCCTTATTACTTTTTGTATGTTAATTTTGGGTCCTCCTGCAACTTTGTTAAACTCATTTATTCTAATGAATTTTTTAAGTAAATTCTTTAGGAATTTTTCAATTTTCTATATACAAGACCATGTCATCTGTAAATAGATATAGTCTTACTTCATCCTTTCCAATATGTATGTTTTTTTTATAACTTTTATATACCCAATTGTCATGGCTAGAAATTTTAGGACAATATAGAACGGAAGTGGTAAGATCAGGTTTATTTTTCCTGATCTTACTAGAAAAGTATTTAATCATTTCCTATTATGTGATAATAGCTTTGGAGTTTTCATACATCTTATTACATTTATACAGTTCTTTGTAGTTTGTTGAATATTTTAATCATGAAAAAGTATGATTATTGTTTATAATTTTTAATAACACATATCCTCTGTCTACTGAGATTATCATACAGGTTGCTCTTTTTGTCTATTAATATAACATATTATATTGATTGATTCTTTGTGTTAAACCAACCACGCATTTCTGGAATTTCAAATTCCACTTGGTCATTGACATAATTCATTTTTGTGATTCAGGATTTGTTTTCCAATATTTTGTTGAATATTATTCTGTCTGTTTTTATAGGGGATATTGCTTTTACGTAATTTTTGTTTGTTTGTTTTCATTTGTTGCCTGGGTTTCCTATCATGGAAACACTTCACTGAATGAGTAGGAAAGTGTTCATCCTCATCTTACTGCTCTGATTATGTCTATGCAGATAAATATAGGCATCTGTGTCAGAAAAAAAGAGAGTGAATGAAAAATAGAAGACTGATCTTGTATCAGGATGGATCTTTGCTGGGTGTGGTGGTACACACCCATAATCCCAAGAGTTTGGGAGGCTAAGACAGGAAGATCACAAGTTTGGGGCCAGTCTCAGCAACTTATATAGGACCTAACAACTTAATGAAACCCTGTCTCAAAATGAAATGAATGAAATAAAATAATTAAAAGGACTGGGCATGTATCTAAGTGGTAAATTATTCCTGGATGAAATCCACAGTACCTGCCCTCTACCCAAAAAGATGAATATCTGTATGTTTAATTACTAAGATGTAGTTCTTTGGGCAAACATTGCCAGATTTTACCATCTCAAAATGGTTATTGGGCCTTGTAAAGAGCAAATCATTGATGCTGACCTGTAAAACTTTAGAATAGGCATGAAGCTTCCATGAACAATCATGAGTAGAAACAAAGTGCTTAGTGACTAGTTGCCCTCCATTATTGGTATGATTGATGGTGGAGAGTCATAAGTGGTGGAGAGTGATCACTAGATGGAATAGCCTCAAGGGGAGAAATCCTTTGTCCATGAAGATGAGCTGGAGAAGAGGTTATAAGACTGAAAACATGAATTATGATTTGGATTAGGATGTGATAAATGAGATCCTTCTGTTGATGTTCAGTGGAACCCAGAGGCTATTTGAAATAGTTAGGAAACTAAACTGCATCAGGAGACAGAGAGTTGCATGGTAAAAGGGTCTTTAAAATACTTAATTGACATGACCTTTATCTCCTTAAAAGGAGTACATTCACTGCCATTCCTTAAAGTTCTGGGGTCATCTGTGTATCTCAATTTAATTTTTTCACAGTAGACTTCTCAGTATTACATATTGACCATCTCTGAAAAAGAAAAGAAAAATACTAATATTTCAAAAAATAACTATGTGAAATTTTTAAAGGATTAATTCACACATTTCTTTCTTAGTATTGTCAATCATGTAGAATTTTATCCATGTTGTAAATAGAGAAAAAGAAGAATTAAGAATAAAACATCTTTGAACTCCACTTACTGCAAACAAGTTTTTGATGTCTGCTATTCTGTTCCTCCCTTTTCTACACTCCCTGCCAACAAGGTACTGTGCATGACCCCCAAACCCTGGGGTCTGAGGCTTTATTTCTGGTCTGTTGTGTTTGCCTCCTTTTGATGCAGGGGATTTGCCTGGCTGTCATTTAGTAGACACTGAAGAACTTCAGCCCAATTCTGGACACTAGGCAGCTCTCTTTGCTCCCCCTTGAGGTCAGACTAAAATTGCTGAAATCATCAGTTTCTACCATCAACCCCTCCACGTCTTGCCCTTCACTTTTCTTTCTGCAGTCCAATTTCTTTAATCACGCACATCACCTTCCTGAAATTTCATGCTAAATTTTCCACATTAATTTTAACTGAAACATCATAGCCAGAAAAATGTAAACAAACAAACACATTTTCCTATCTTATTTTTATCCCAATATAATGCTGGGTAGGGTAGCTTTAGCTTTTTATCTGTGATAATCCAAGGGAAAACAAAAATGAACTGCTACTTGCTTAGAATCGCATGTAGATTTAAAGAAGGAAGAACTAATTGCATCCCAGTTCCTGAGTACAGTTCAGTTCCCATGTACTTTCATACATTCTTAAAAAGACTTTAAATTTTGTATTAGCTATCTCTTCTATTAGTATAAGCAAGAAGACAGGAAACCATACCTGTCTAACCTTGTTGAACTCTATATTGAATTGTTTTCTTCATGGATGGATGGAAAGAGAAATTATAGGCCACAACAATGAGTAAACTCAATAGCAATTTATGACAACAAGAGTTTCAAATTAACTGGGAAATAAACATATTCTGAAGTCTCATTGTATTAAGTTTCTCCAGAGAAACAGTACTAGCAGGATCTATCTATCATCTATCTTTCTTTCTATCTAGCATCTAACTATCTACTTATCTATCTATCTATCTATCAAACATCTATCTGGCATCTGTCTATATCTATATCTGTCTGTCGCTATCATCTATCATCATCATCTACTCAGAGACAGAGATGGGGGGGAACTATTATTGAAATTGTGTCTTGTGATTATGGAGGCTAAGTCCCATGATATACCATCTGAAATGTGGAGAACCAGGAAAACTGGTGGTGTAATTTCCTTTAAGTACAAAGGCCTGTGGACCAGGGAGTCAAAGGTAGGAGAAGATGGCTGTCCCGCCTCAGGAAAAGAGAAAATTTACCTTTTGTTCTATTGAGGTCCTCAACAGATATGATGATGTCTTTCTAATTTGGGGAAAGTGACCATCCTTAATCTAAGCATTAAAATTCTAATGTTTTCCATTAATGCCCTCACAGACGTTCCCAGTGTAATGCTTTTACTAGATATTTTAGTTAAGCATCATCTAGTCTGGTCAGATTGACTGTCACACTAATAGTATTCAGCAAATTAACAATCTAGCAGAATGAAATTCAGGTTTTTCAGAGCAGACAGTTTTCATTCCAACCATCATTTATACTTATACTAGAGGAGGATCATGCTGATGAAGCGCTTCATTTTATTATTTGTTCTTTTCCTCATGAGCTCAGATTTAAAAGAAGTAGACATGATTTCTGACTTTGTGTGTGTGTCTCTGTGTGTGTGTGTGTGTGTGTGTGTGTGATAGATAGTTAGAGAAAGACTTAGAATTAATGTTTAATTTTCCTTTTCTATGGTTACACCAATGTTAAAATGAGGAAGGTAATATCACACCAAGATAAGTGAGAAAATGAATTAGATAATGCCTGTCAAGTTCCTGTAGCTCCTTAGACAAAGGTATCATCATCTGATTCAAACTCACGTATAAATGACCAGAGATGTAAAGATCAAGAATTTATTTCATTTTCCTGTAATTATATATAAAATGTTGAATGTATTGGTAACTCATGTTGCTACTGTTCATTGGATTCTGAACTCTGCTTAGGTTCAAATCTAAGACAAAGTGTTAATTATACAACATAGGCAAGAGCTTCATGATGAATAAGAATGTGAGTATAAAATAAAATTATTCACATTTTTAATATGCTTCATGATTAAAGAATAAAGTCATTTGATAAAAAAATTAAGATGACATACCCGTATTAATCTTTTCATTATAATTTGCTGTTATGTCTCTACAGGCCCTTTTCCTAAATGTTTCCCATTCAAAAATTTAAAACCTAATATAATTGGAAGAAAATTGCAACCGTGATTTTCTCAAAAGGGCTGTTCTTCAAATTGTAGCTCTTCCCATTTTTTCAATTAATGACCTTGTTTAGCATCACTGGAACTGCTGGATCCTCTACCTGTAAAAATGCACAATGTCAGTCAAAAATCTTTATTAAAGACAATAGAAATCAAGTCTAGGTGACTCACGAATAATCGTGACATCATAAAATATTTTAAGTAGCTCACAGAATCTGTGGGTGGATCAGAGAAATAGGCTTTGAGGGTAAGTACTTCAGATCACTGTCCAAACACTTGAAAGAATGATATCATTTTTGCTCATCTAGAGCTTGTATCACCAACATTGAATGCTTCTGCAGTAACCTTGACCTCTTCTGCTTCTGGAAACTAAATCAGGTCCATGGTTAATACAACCTTCATCATAAAATATTCCATTTGATATTTATCTCCTGTGCTAGTCACATTTTAATCACTATGACAAAATACCTGAGAAAAAAATTAAAAGAGGAAAGATTTCAGTCCATTGTTGGCTTACTCCTTTGCTGTGGGTCTATGGTGAGGCATCATGGATGAGAGAGTATGGTGGAATAGAGCTGCTCATCTCATGGTGATGGAAAGCAGAGAGGCAAAGAATGAAAGAAAGATAGGCAGAGAGGGGGCGGGGACAGGGACAAGATGTAGTCCCTAAGGGCACATGCCACTCCATTCAATTAAATCCTATCTCCAACAGTTTCCTTCACCTGTCAATAGTGGATTCATCTATGAACTCATCAGCAGATTGATCTATTGATGAGGTTAGCATCCTCATTATACAATCACTTTCCCATCCCTGAACATTGCTGGAAGGGTCCGAGTTTTTAACACATGAGCATTTGTGGGAACATTTCAGATATAAATCATAATATTCCATATTCCACCCCTGGCCCCCAAAGGCTCATGTCCATCTCACAATGCAAAATGGATTCAGTTCATCTCCAAGAGTCCCCAAAGTCTCTGTAGTCCCAACACTGCCCAAAAGTCCAAGCCCAAAGTCTCCTCTCAGACCAAGAAAACATTTAGCTGTGAGCTCCTGCAAAAATAATAAAAGCATGTTTCCAACATACAAGGGCACAGTATATACAGGAGTATATAGAGAAGGGATAGGACCAATGCAAGATGGAAATCCAGCAGGGCAGACATTATGTCCTGTAGTTCTACATCCAGCATCAAGGGCATGTGGTGGCAAGATGTTAACTCCAACGGGCTTAGGAAGCCACATTCATGTGATTTTGCTGGTAGCAGCCCAGGTGGCCAATCTCTTGAGTTGGCTGTGCTCACTGCCTGCAACTTTCCCTGGCGGATGTTCCATATTCCTAACCTCTCTAACTTCCTGGGGTCTCCATTGCGGGTTTTGGCTTCACTCATAGTTTCAGACATTGTCTTTTCACGCTACGAGGATTTTGACCTGCCACACATTACCTGGTCACCCTTTGAAATCTTCGTGAAGCCTCTGTAACCCTGTAACTCCTGCATTCTACATGCTTGCAAAACCGGCATTTTTGTAGATGATCCTAATGTCTACCACCAGCTCAAAGAGTAGCCAGGGATCCCCTTAATGCATATCTTCAGAGTCCTATGAGCACCCAGATAGGTGAACATAGGAAAATGATTCCTGGGGAAACAAACTCATAGGTGGCCCTGTGCCACCTTCTCTTCTCAAAGTCTTTCAAACAAAGTTATGCCTCTTTATCCTTGAACCTGTGATGGGTAGGGTCTAGCCAATTCCTGAGATGCCATTAAGGCTTGTTTTCTGTGGTTGAGGTATAAAGGACTTGGTTTCCTTTTAGTGGCACTAATGCATGCTTCCTTGGCCTTAATTTTACATGTTTTTTTCTGGTCAAACTGTGGGTGTTCCACATCTTTCTGTTCTGCTTTTTGCTTCTTGTTTTCATGGTAAGTCTGGCTAAGAGCTGCCAGTAATATACAGGTCACTACCTAAATGCTGTGCTGCCCTAAAATTCTTTCTCCAGATAAATTAGTCCATCCCTTTAATTTCAGCCTCACAGAAAGTCTCAGAACATGGATAATTTGTAGATGAGATCTTTTCCAGAATGTAACCTGTGTGGACTCTAGCCCAATTCCCAATAGAGTCCTCATTCCCACCTGAAACTTGATCAGCACAGGCTTTATTCTTCATATTCCTGTCAGCATTCTGGTCTTCTTTGCTCATGTAATTGTTCATTAAGCTTACAAATATCTTAGTGCTTCTCCAGTCTGCATCTCCGAACCTTTCCAAATCCTTTACTCAACCTGTTCCTAAGGCATCTGAACCACAGTCAGGGATAGTCATAGAAATGATGCCTTACTTGGTACCAATTTTCTTAGTTTTTTTTTTTTTTTTTTTTTTTTTTTTTTTGTCACTGTGACAGAATATCTGAGAAAATGACAATATTTATTTTGGTTCACGGTTTCAGAGGTTTTAGTCCATGGTCCCTTGGTACATGTGGTTCTGGGCCTGTGGTAAGACAAACCATCATGTCAGGAAGGGTGTGGTGAAGGAAAGCTGCTCACATCATGGCAGACAGAAGGCAAATAGAGATTGGGGCCTAGGATAAGATACATTCCCAAGGGCACAACCCCAAGGACCCACTCCCTTCAGCTAGGTCCCACCTCCTATAGTTTATATCACCTCACAATCGTCTATTTAGCAATGAACTCACCAATGGACAAATCCATTGATAAGTTTAGCACCCTCATAATCCAATCACTTCCCCAATCCCCCACCTCTGAACATTGCTGGAAGGCGACCAAGCTTTCAATATGTGAAAATTTGGGGAGAAATTCTGGATATAAACTATAACCCCTTCTCTTTTGTATGTGTGTGTGTGTGTGTGTGTGTGTGTGTGTGTGTGCGCACGCACGTGGGAGCAGGGGGTGGTGAGTACTAGGGATTAAACCCAGGGGTGCTTTAATACAGAGCTGCATCCTCAGTTCTTTCAGTTTTTAAAATTTGGGACAGGTTCTCACTAAATTGCTGAAGTTGGCCTTGAACTTGGAATCCTCTTGTCCCAACCTCCCGGATTGCTGAGGATTACAGGTGCTTGCTACCATGCCTAGCAACACCCTCTGAATCAAAGTGTGCTCTGATTGTATATAACTTTAGTAGAACTTTATTTAGCAAACAGGTGGCTTCCAATTATGTGTCCTTAATGTGACCCTGTATTAGCCCCTGAACTTAGATTTATTGAGAACATGTAGATTTTCTCACACTTTGTACTATTTAATCTCAGGATCTTCTACAGCTCACAACCAAGCTACATACAAGTATTTAACTCTTTAAACACAAAGAGTACTACAGAGAAAGTAAATCTTTATTTGTTTCATTTTAAGTAAATTTAAATTTAACAGGACTTGACTCATGGCTACAGTATTGAATAGCTCAGTTCTATAATAGTCAATGGCATCTAAGAATTACACAAGAAATATTTGTTGTTTTGGTCAATAAATGATGTTTTCTACCCTACCCAGTGCTTCTCTCTCCATGCTCATTTTGCTGCAGATATATATATGGTTGAGATTGAGTTGTCTCTCTGTATTGCACAAATTGTGGCCGATCTTTATAAACACCAATATGATTATAGACCTAGGAAGTAACCTAACTATCTTCTTTGAAGAAATGTTCATTCTGGGTTTTTTGTGTGTGTGTGTGTATTTTTTTAATTGAGGTTTTTTTTTTTTTTTTTTTTCCTGTTAAGCTATGTGAGTTCCTTATATATTTTGGATATTAACATCTTGTCAGATATATGGTTCAAAAATATTTTTCCCAATCCATAGGCTGTCTTTCCATCTTGCTATATATTTCCTTTGCTATACAGAAGTTTTAAAATTTTATTTATTTGTACTTGCTTAGTTTAGCTTTTGTTGACTCTATTTTTGGTATTCTATCCAACAAATCATTGCCAATAGCAATGTTAAGGAGTTTTCCCCTATATTTTCTCCCAAGAGTTTTATAATTTCCAGTCTTTTGTCAATTCCATTTTGAGTTAGTTTTTTGTATGATCATTAAAAAGGTTCAATTTCAGTTAGAGATGTAGCTCAGTTGGGAGAGTGCTTACCTTGCATGCACAAGGCTCTGGGTTCAATCCCTAGTACACACACATACAAAAGGTTCAATTTCTTCCTTTTACATGTGGTTATTCATTATTCCCAACACAATTTTGTTGAAGAAACTTTCTCTTTTTATGATATGTTATTAGTGTTCTTATCAAATTTAGTTTTCTGTATGTGTTTGAATTTTTTGGGGGATCTCTATTCTGTTCTATTGGTCCATGTCCTTTTTTTTAGGCTATTATTATACTCTTGATAACTATAACTTTGAGGTAGATTTTGAGATCAAGTAATGGGATGCTTCAAGCTTTGTTCTTTTTGCTCAGTTATTTGAGGTCTTTTATGGTTCCACATGAATTATAGAACTAATTTTGTGAAAAATATCATTGGAAATTTGATAGGGATTGCATTGAATATATAAGATTGCTATGGGAGGTGTGAACCTGTTTGCAATATTAATCCATGAACATGGATTTTTTTTCCCATGTATTTGTACCTTCTTCAATTTTGTTTGTCTATGTTTTGTGACTTATCTGTTTGCAGATCCTTTACTTCTATGGTTATACTTACTCCCAAACAGTATTTTTTAAAATATACTATTGCAAATTGGATTGCTTTCTTGATTTCTTTTTCAGATAGTTCATTATCAGCATATAGAAATGATACTAATATTTGTATGTTGATTGTATCAGGAGAATATTGAAAGAATATTTGTCCCTTACTGCACTGATAAATTCATCCACACTGATGGGGGAATATCTGTAGCAATCTTGCTTACCGACTTTGCCTTCCTCAATATGCTATTCGAAACCTGGTAATTGTTGAACAAAACAGAGGCTATGACTATAATTTCTCTGAGAACTATAACTCCATAACATTATTTAGTCTGGCCATACTATAGATTTAAGGCCCTTTGATGTATGTAGTCTGTTAGGTAGTTTTGAATTCCAAATATGCATTATTATAACAAAAGACATATTGTATTAAAAATAAACATAAAAGAGATTAAATATGCAAACTAACTAAAAATGTCACATTTTTCAGAGATGTCAAAATAGAACATTGAGTATAATGATGACATCAGTCTTAGAGTATATATTTGTCTTCCCCTAAGATAGTATGTATATATTTTAAATTATAATGAATGAATCTCATATAAGTTTTTCTCCCCCTCTTCACCAAGTTTGGCGAATACAATCTTAAGTCAATTTCATTTGTCTAAAATATTTTAGATATTATGCATTAAATATCCACCAAAGACTGATGCATCTTGTTTGCCTGTGCCTGAGAACACATGAATTAGGTGAACTGATAGTATGTTTTTTTTTTTTCCTTGAGATAATATTCATTTTTCCTTATTTAAAGCTAAAAGTTCCCAAACAAGTTATTTTCATAAAGGAATTTCTCTGCTTAATTCATGAACATGTTTATTATGGAACATTCTCTGAGGTAGAGAATAATATACTGTGAGCATAAACTGGTAAACAGACGAACAAAACAATTTTTCCAGGAGACAATGAAAATGTATTCAATAATATTAAATAAAGCAGAATTTCCTCCAAATTCTGCAAACAATGGATTTATAGTGTGGTAAATAATGAATATCATTAGTGTTAATTTTATGTAGGATTTACCTGCATTTCTTTCTAATTGGAAGGGGTGCTTGGAAAAATAAAGCAAGATAATACACTTTATTCCTTCTCTTTACTCATAAATATTTTATCTCAAAGGATCCACATTAATATTATATTTGACTTTTCATTCAGTCAGCTAAGTGATAATCTTGTTATATCATTATAACACTGATCAATTTTCAATGAAAAGAAAGGAAGGTTTTAATAAAATATGAACCTGCCAATATACCTGATTATCTTGAGTAATAAGGAGAGGCTTTTGGTTCTATTCATAAGGTATACAACAATTAAAGGAATGTTATGAATTACTCTTTGAATTTTGAATATATTTGATGCTTTTTAAAAATATAGCAATATTTTTAATTATGATATTGAATTCCTTATTTTGAAAAATTATGCAACATGGCAGAAATGACAGAGAAAAGAATGAAGAAAGTATAGTTTTATAATGTTTCAATGCTTAGAAAATTTTCTAAATATTCATCCTGGCAGTTTAATTATGTTTTTAGAATAGGTTGGGTGTGATGCTGCATGCTAGTAATCCCAGCAACTCATGGGGCTGGGGCAGGAGGATTGCAAATTTGTGAGGCCCTACGCAAATAAGCAAGACCTTGTCTCAAAATAAAAAAATGAAATGAACTGGGATATGGCTTAGTGTGAAAATGCCCCTGGGTTGAATCCCCAATAAAAAAAATAAATAAATAAAAAGAAAAAAAAGAAAAAAAAATAGAATAAACCTCTAAAATTGAAATGTCTGTGTTACCATTTTTTTTTTGTTATCCTTATATCTATTTTTGTTTGCTAGCCAGAATAGTGGCTCCCCAAGGACACCAAACCCTAATCTCTGGCATTTATGAATATGTGATATTACATAGCAAAGAGAAATTAAAGTAGCAGGTGGAACTAAAGTTGCTAATCATCTGACCTCAAAATAGTGAGGTTTCCTTGGATTATTGGATTGGCTCCAGTGCAGTAACAAGGGTTTTTAAATATAGAGGAGGTTGTCAGATGAGGTGAGTGATTTAATGTCAGAAGGACTTGATCTACACTTGTTAGCTTTGAAGATAAAGAAAAGGACTGTTAGCCAAAGAATGTGAGTGACCTCTAGAAACAGGGAAAACAACAATGACAACAACAAGGAAATGCACTTACCTAGAACTTGCAGGAATGAAGCTCTGGGGCCACTCTGATCCTGGAGACTGTCCTCCCATCCTAGCTGCTTGGCCTTCTCATAACGTGACAACTCACTTATTTAGAGTCAGTGAAGACTCTGTCTTTTCAGTCTGCCATGGCAATGTTTTAGGTAATGTAACCAAATTAAAGAAGGGACATTCCATCATACTCAGAGGTCTTGCCCTCGTTCAAGAGGAATATATACATAACTTGAATACAAGGGATGAGAGTCTTAGAATCATCTGGGAATTCTTATCACTACATTCTAGGTCCTCCCTGCCCCATGTATGTACACATGCACACAAATGCACACACATGTATCTGCACATAATACATATCAACTTGTAATATATGTCTTACATACTTATGTCTTATATATCTGATATGACACATATCAGCTTATAATATAAGTCAAGTTTTTTGCTAGTTTGTTTATAATAATTCTCTGTCTTAACTACCAGATTACATCTGATTCATGAAAATGGCATAAAGAAGATAATTTCTCTGCACCTTTTCTCTTATGACATTTGATTGCATATCTGCATCACCAAAATCACATAATTATTGTCACCAACATTTCAGATTATCTCTCTTAATATTTATTTACATTTAAAAGGTTTTTTCTTTATCTGTGAGGGCAAAGTAAAAGTTAATTCCCTGTTCTGTATTTCTGGTGACAGGAGAAACTGTAACAGAAAAATCTTCACACTGATCTAGCATTTAAATCCTCAAAGAGTCAAGTGATTAATTAAATCTCAACACTTCTTTGAAGGAGATTGGACATTTTTACAAAGGAGAAAAATTACAGTTAAAGTCTTGAATTAAGTCATTCTTATTATCAACCACATGCACTCAAATATATGTAAGGACAACAAAAGGTTTTAAAGATTTCCTATAGGAAAATGTACTGAAAAAATTTCTCTGAAAGACAGTAGATGATATTATAAATGATACATATTTCTATAGTACTATAGTATAGTATAATATGTGATAATTTTATAAGTCAAAAGAAGCAAGGAATATGTAAAACATTGTATGTAGAAATAATCTTTAAGTTAGAAAACATGAATGAGAACATTCATGAAGTATTAGCTCTGTACATGTGCTGGTAACCTCTCTTCTCCAGTGCCCAGCTCTAAAATTCTCAAATCAATTATATACCCTATTAATCCATTGTAAATTATCAATTTGTGGTTAAATGGAACTTAAAATTTTTCAAAAATATAACAATTAAAAATGGTCTTTAATGTATCATATTGGGGTGTTAAGAAACAATTACTTGCAAATGCTTCTCATTACTTTTCTAGTAATGCAATAGTTTTTAAATAAGAACTGTTTAATCTTTGCTAGAGAGGTTTGCATATTTAACTAAAATGAGGCATTTCATATGATGGAAGACCCTAAGAAATTTTGGTTAAGTGACTAAAAAATGAAATCTCACTGCTTTTATAAAAATCAAAAAGAGAGAAAAGAAAAATAAAATTCACTAGTAATCCTTAAGGATGGATTGACTTCAATTCTCTCCTCTTTGTTCCCAATATAGTCATCATGTGATGGAGCATGTCTTGTGGGATATAATCACAAAGTCTATTTATTCTTGTTTCCTCCTGTCTCTTTCCATTTATTCTGTTGACTAATTCTTTCTCTAGTCCTAGTTCTTTCCCTGGAAGAAATTTAGGGCAAGTCCCCAGGCTTATCTAGTCACTTTCACATAAAATCTTCTCCAAAGCAGTCATTAATATTTTCATTCCTCTGTAATATTCAACATTTTAACCTCATTCAAAGCACAAGATACACCCGTATTTCCCAACTGTGTCTGTTGTAGGATAGCCAGCTGCAGTGGGAAAGAGGGGTGTTTTCTGGTTTTTCTCTGACCTGTATCTTTGTTCTTCTTCATCTTGTCAATCATAGAGTCTAACCCCTAAGGAGAGAGGAAAAGGGGAGGGGGAAAGGAGTTAGATATTTGCCTGACACAGTTTAGAGCTGGAATGTGTTATTTGAGAAGCTGGGTATTTAAAGCTAACTTTTCCCTCATGGAATACTCTCATAGGTTCTTTGGAGTCTGATCTGCCTGACCCTATTCCCGATGGGAGTCTTCACCTGCTATTCCCTTGGGCAGGTAATGGCCTCACCTTCTTGCAATCTTTCTTTCCTTGATTCTCAGTGCTCTGTTTGTACAGAACCTTTCACTACTGGCATTCCTTTGCATCTCTGAGCAGAACTCCTGGATAAGAGATAATGCAAATTCATCAGGCTGTCTTTCACATGAGATTCATGTCTTCTCACCTATAAAATTCCCATATCCTTTGTCTGGATGATCCTGAGACAGTCTGATTCCAGAAGCAGACTCATCAAGCTCATTGTGACACTGGCTCACTTTGTGCACCAACTGCAGATGACACAAATGGAGCTCCCTGAATAGCTTCCTTATATTGTCCTCTCTTTAGTTGAGGAGTAGGGAGAAGTTCATTCATTCTTCCTTATGGAGAATGGTGGAATTTTTGCTCACCAGCCCACCAAAGACTCATCAAAAATCTCTTCTGATCCTCTACTTCTCCTCTTGATGCTGATAAGAGGGGTAAAAACAAAGATTATTCATAACCTCCTTTTGTGAATTCTACATGATGGTGTTATGGCGAGATTGCAATAAATCACTGAGTTGAACTTAAAGCAGGAGATAGAACCATCTTTGTTCACCAGCTGGTGGTCTGGATTTACCAGCTGGCAGGACACAGGGGCAGACTGCAAGTCTACACACCCTTCGACCCCCTCCAAGGTTAGAGTATGCCTTTTACACCATTAGTAAAGCATGTCAGTACATTAATTATGAGTGGCTGTTATTATAATTTAAAACCACAAACAAACATCATGAGATCTAAAATCATAAGCAGAAGGGGAAGTGGGTCAAAATGATCCTACTTGAGTACAAGTTAAGTAATGGTTACTAATGTCTACACAATCATTCTCTGACAGGATACATTGTCCAAGACAAATGGAAACCAAAAAGAGAACAATTTTACATTGTATAAGAAGAACAGAAACATTTGCATTTCTAATCAAGATGTGCTAAGCAAGATCAGGATGGCAGAGGAGAAGTTTTCTCAGGGGAGAAGCATTTCTTGCATAATATGGAATCTCAGGGTGAAAGGGAGTCTGTTTGGTCATTGCCCATACAGCCTGGCCCGTAACAATGGTGTTATCCTTCATTTTGGAATGTAGCATCTATTTTTCTATCTTCAGCAGAAACTATAATAAAATATTTCTGTTGTAGCATTTTATTACATTAGCTTTAAAAACAAACACTACTTACCCAAATTGATATAATATGTAGTTTTCTTAGCAATTTTATGATTCAATTATGTATCACAATTTATTCAATTATTAAATTCTCAGCACTTTCCTTCTTACTATATATTTTCTGAAAACATGATTTTAATTTCTATATAACATTCAATAATATAGATGTACTATCAATTACTTAATCATTTTCTATTGTTGGGCATCCATATAGATTATAATTTTTAAGTACTATTCACCACATTGTTAGGAACATATTTGTATCAAATTTCCTTTCTAAAGGTGTGCAACAATTCATATTCTCAAGAGTATTAGTAAATAAAATTTACAGGAGACTTTTGATTTGCATTGGGTTCCCATACTGGGCCCAGAAGGCCAAAACAATATGGAGTTATTCATCCTAAATACAAACTAACTTATGAATATATTCATGTAATAAATAGCTGAGTTTTAGGCAGTTATAGCAACTGAACTTTAGTGAATAATAGGTTTTTCATTCTTTCTTCCTCCCTCCCTCCCGCTCTCCTTTCCTTCCTTCCTTCCTTCCTTCTTTTCTTCTCCTGTCCAAAAGTACTGCTTGACCAAAGCAGGCAGAGAACTTTTTGAGTGTGTTCTGTTCTGTATGCTGCCTGATTTGTGAAAAAAACTTTATTTATTTTTACTCAAATAAACTCAGTTAAATTTAAGGTTGTCTAAGTTTTTCCATTTAACAGTACTGTTTAAATCCACTTTTGATAGCCTCGAACATGCATTTTTCAATTTAATAGATAAAAATAATGCATCATTAATCTGTGTATTTGTATTTATTTAAGTGACAGAGAAATGTTTTTTCACGATTATTGTTCATTTGTCCTATTTGATATGCTCTTTTAAAAGATGGGTTTTCCCCATTATTTGTATAATTTATATTTAACATATCATTTTATAATTTGTTTGTTGCCCTTTTTCCATTTGTCTATATCTTTTTCCTTTCTCTTGGTTTGAAACAACTTTCTGATTTTCACACCTTTTTTCCTTTAATGACTAAAAGCTATAGATTGAAGTCCCATTCTTTTAAACGTTTCCTAACATTTTAAATACTGAATGTTTACCAAAAGGTGAAACAAACAAACAATGTATGGTCTCTATTTAGTTGGTAACTTCTTCTTCTGAATAAAACATGTAATTAGGATGACTCTCCTGCCTTGTGAATTGTCTCCTAGCATGCCCTCCTAAAACTAAACTTCTAAAATTTAGTATCAAGTTATTTAAATACAAAAAAATATTTTAACAAAAGTTAATATTAAACTTGATCCAAAGTTTTATGTTTTTTTAATGCAAATCATCTTCTAATAAATTGTCATAAAAGAATGTGAATGTGGAATCCTCTCCTCTATGTTAGCACTGCCCAATAGACATATAATGCAAGCCACAAAAGGAAGCCACATGGAAAGTATTTCATATTCACACTAAAAAATGGAAAAAGAAATAGATGAAGGGAATTTTCATTTCCAATCCATATTTTATTTAAGATGATATGTTCAACATATTATCATCTCAAAATATAATCCACAAAGCTGTTAATGAGGTGCTTTACATTTTTGTACTAAATCGTGAAGGAGTGTATATTTTAAACTTAAAGTACAACTCCATTCAAAGTAGTCACATTTAAAATGTTCAGCAGTCACATTTCAATATTGGATAGTCTCCTGGGAAGTTCAGGTATAGTTTTTAATTTTAAAAACTAACCATGAAACTATTAATTAATTAACTAATTAATTAATTTTTACTGGAGTGCTTTAACACACTTTTTATTTTGAAACATGTCTTTCAAATTTGCTGAGAGTCTCACTAAGTTGTGGCTGAGGCTGGCTTCAAACTTGTGATCCTCCTGTCTCACCCTCCATATATACTGGGATACAGATTTGCAGCATTTCACCCAACTGAAACTTGTCTCTTATACTTATCCTTATTTTAACTCATGTTTTGTTCTTGCTGCCTGTTTCTCTTCTGTTTTCATTTTCTTTTTTATTAGAGGCCTTCCATTAGTCATTCTTCAACAATTGGTCTTCTGACCATAAATTATTTAGTTTTCCTTCCTCTGAAAATGTCTTATTTACCCTTCTTTCCTAAGGTATGCAAAAATTTATTTGTTCTGTGTGGAAGTTCTTTCCAATCAGTGATTTACCAATTTCTTCTAACTTCCATGGTTTTAGACAAAATGTCCACTCTCATATGAACCACTGTTCCTTTCTTGATAATTTGTCATATTGCTGTAATTGTTTTCAAGATTGTTCCTTTGTCTTTAGTTCTCAAAGTTTGATTATGATTTTTCCTGGTGAGTGTTATGAACTTGAGATGATGGGTCCCCCTAAATCTCCAATGTCAATACAGGATTAGATTATGATAGTCACAATTTAATCAGTGTATTAATACATTTGATATATGAATAATTTAAAAAAACTACCATACTACCATACTATCTCATAGTGATAGGAGATATCTCATACAAACTATCTCATACTGATGTATCTCCCCAGTGATCCTGTGTTAATGCAGAAATAGGTAAGCAGGTAAGGTATCATCTTCTCTGAAGCATTTTCCCCCTCTCTCTTTCTTGGTTACTGTGAGTGGATCAGTGTTCCTCCATCATGCCCTTTAGGTCTAGTGTAATGGAATTAGCCAAACGTAGAATTTATCTCTGAAACTATGAGCCAAAATAAACTTTTCCTTATATAAATTTTCTTAATCAGGTATTTTGGTCACAGCAACAAAAAATTGATGAACACAGAAATTAGATCTGAGAGTAGGGTCATTGCTGTGATTAATCTGATTGTGTGATTCTGAAGCCTTTGGAATTGGTTTATGGGAGGACTTTGGCAAAGTTTGGAGATACAGGCTTGAAAAGACTTTTAATGTTCTAAGTAAAGTTTAGTGGGTGATTTTGGTGAGAGTTCAGAAGACCAGAAATGCTGATAGAATTGTGGACAGTGAAGACTGTGCTTATAAGGTTTCATGGGGGTACAAGGACTCTATTGGAAGCTGAACTAGAAGGCATTCATGTTACATTCTGAAAATAAACTTGTCTACATTTTCCCCACATACTGAGAATTTCCATGAGGCTGAATTTAAAGGTAATGGCTAATAAATCTGGTACAGAAAATTTTAAGGCAACACAGCATTCAGGATGTGGCATGCATATTGCTGGTAAGGTTTAGCCAGGTTTACTATAAGAATCAGAAGGAAAAAGCAGAGAGGAAGGATTTGCAGTTTGAATAGAGAAGAAGCACACATAAAATTGTGGCCAAGGAAGATGTAATCGTTGAAGAAATTACCACCACTAAAGAGAAGCTAAGTACATTGTATAGAGATAATAGGGAAGATGCCTCCACAGCATCTCAGGGATTAGCAGGACTACATCCATTGAAGACTCAAGGTGTAACAGTGTAAAAAGTTCTTTATGACAATATCATGGGAGAACCGGGCTCACTCAAGGGTACCTAGGAAGTTGTTTCCCTACAGTTTGTTTCATGATTCTTAAACACCCAGGCACTCAGAGGTTTCTGCAGTAGTCCAAAAAGGCTCAGCTACTGCTTGAGCTGGCAGAAGACTATCCATGTACTGCTAGTTCAGTAGGAATGCAGGATTTTAGAGTTAGAGAATCATGGATTTCAGAGGAATCCAAAAAACTTCAGCAAAGTGTAGCAAGGTAAGAGTATCTGTGGGAAGTACCTGAGAGAGTAGTGCATGAAGATGTGAGAAGGAAAAAAGAGCTGCAGAGAAGACCTCCATACTTAAGTGATGTCAGTAACTTGGAATGTGGGCTGTGAAAAGTGACTGGCTGTGGACAGGGCCAGCCTAAGAAAGAAGCATGTGGGCTGCAAATGGCAAAGTGATAGGGGAGGGATTATAGAAGACCTTTGACGATACATATCACCACCAGATGCTGGACATGGACCTTTAGGACTTGTTTCCATACCTCGGTTTTGGCCTTGTTTTGGTCCCATCTTTTCATCCTATCCCCATATTTGTCACCTGTAGAAAGACTTACTCTGTACTATTATGTATCGTAAGTGTGGAGTGCATTTCTTGACTTTTTTACGGAGGCTCACTGCCAAGTTTTCCTCGAGTCTCAGATGAGATATTGAACTTGGACTTTTGGGCAATGCTGGAAACTGGGAACTCTTAGAGATGGGCTAAATGCATTTTGCATTGGGAGATGAAAATAAACTTTTGGAGGCCAGGGGCAGAATGTTATGGTTTGGATACGATGTATCCCAGAAAAGTTCCTGTGTTGACGCATGAAATCACCTCATGGTAGCCTAATCAGTAGGTTAATCCATTTGATGGATTAATAATTTGAAAGTACTGCTGTAGTGTTTGGCAACTGTAGGCAGGAATGGTGTGGCTGGAAGAAGTAGGTCACTGTAACTGTTTTCTTGGAGATTATATTGTATCTTGTCCCCCTGGCTCCTACTCCTCTCTACTTCTTTGCTACCAAGAGGTGAGCAGCTGTCCATGCCTTTCTGCCATAATATTCTACCTCACCTCAGGCCCAGAGCGATGGAATTCTCCATCATGGACTAAACCTCTGAAAATGTGAGTCCAAAATAAACTTTTCCTCAGATAGTTGTTCTGGTCAGACATTTTTGTTACAGTAATAAAAACCTAATGAGGGGCTGGGGATATAGCACAGCAGGTAGCATGCTTGCAAGCATAAGGCCCTGGGTTCAATCCCCAGCACCAAAAACAAAACAAAACAAAACAAAACAAAAAAACCTAATGAATACTATGAGGATTCCTTAGAGTTTATTGAGTTTGAGATTTATTAATCTTCTTAATATATACATTGATTTTTCTTGACAAATTTGAGAGTTTTATTTTTATTTTTGTACCAGGGATTGAATCCAAGGGCGCTTAACCACTGAACCACTGAGTCACGTCCCTGGTTCTTTTTATTTTTGTTTTGAGAGAGGGTCTTGCTAAGTTGCTTAGGGCCTTGCTAATTTGCAGAGGCTGACTTTAAACTTGTGGATTCTCTGGTCTCAGCCTTCAGGGCTGCTGTGATTATAAGCATATGCTACCATGCCCGGTGAGAAATTTTTGACTATCACTTCGTTGAATTTTTTTTTTTTTGTAGTTTGACACTTTTTCTCCTGTCTTCCTGGGACTCCAGTGACATACAATGTAGATTTTTGTGTTGTCTACTTATACTTGAGGCTTGATCATATTTTATTTTCATTGTATTTTCTTTCTGCTCTTCCGATGGAGTGATTTTTATTGATTAGTCTTCAGATGTATTAATTCTTTTGACCTTTATCTCTTTTCTGCCACTGAGCATATCAAGTAAGAATTTTATGTTAGTTTTGTGTTTTTCCATTGTATAATTTTCATTTAGTTCATTTTTTATTAATTTCTACTTTTAACAATAATTTTAATTAATTTATTTTTTAAATTGCTTTTTATTTTTACAGATTGCATTTTGATTCATTGTACACAAATGGGGTACATCTTTTCATTTCTATGGTTATGCATTATGTAGATTCACACTGTTCGTGTAAGCATACATGTACATAGGATAATGATGTCTGTCTCATTCCACCATTTTTCATACCCCCACTCCCTCCTATTTCCTTCTATGCAATCTAAAGTTCCTCCATTTCTCTCTCACCCTGCTGCATTATATATCATCCACTTATCAGGGAAAACATTCAGTCTTTGATATTTTGGGATTGGCTTATTTCACTTAGCATGATATTGTCTAATTACATCTATTTATCTGCAAGTGCCATAATATTCTTCTTCTTTATGACTGAAGAATATTCCATTGTGTATATATACCACAGTTTCTTTATCCATTCATCTGTTGAAAGGGCATCTAGATTGGTTCCACAATCTAGCTACTGTGAATTGAGCTGCTATAAACATTGATGTGACTATAGTATGCTGATTTTAAGTTCTTTGGGTATAAACTGAAGAGTGGTATAACTGGGTCAAAAGGTGGGTCCATTTCAAGTTTTCTGAGGATTCTCCACACTACTTTCCAGAGTGGCTGTACTAATTTGCAACTCCACCAGCAACGTAAAATGTGCCTTTTTCCCCACATCCATGCCAACTTCTATTATTGTGTTCTTGATAATAGCCATTCTAAATGGAGTAAGATGAAATCTTAGAGTTGTTTTAATTTGAATTTCTCTAATTACTAGAGATGTTGAACACTTTTTCATATATTTATTAATTGCCTGTATGTCTTCTTCTGTAAAGTGTCTGTTCAGTTCCTTGTCCCATTTATTGATTGGGTTCTTTGTATTTTTGGTGTAAAGTTTTCTAAGATCTTTATAAATTTTGGAGATAAGTGCTCTACCTGAAGTGCATGTAGAAAAGATTTCCTCCCACTCTGTAGGCTCTCTTCACATTCTTGATTAAATCCTTTGATGAGAAAAAGTTTTTTAGTTTGAGTCCATCCCATTTATTGATTCTTGCTTTGATTTCTTGTGCTTTGGGAGTCTTTTTAAGGAAGTCTGATCCTAAGCCAACATGATGAAGAGTTGGGCCTACTTTGTCTTCTATTTGGTGCAGGGTTTCTGGTCTAATTCCTAAGTCCTTGATCCATTTTGAGTTGAGTTTTGTGCAGGGTGAGAGATAGAGGTTTAATTTCATTTTACTGCATGTGGATTTCCAGTTTTCCCAGCACTATTTGTTGAACAGGTTATTGTGATGGACTGACAGATGTGACTCCATGAGAATGTTATAGGCCAGACTCTAAGGGAAATGACTAAACAGACTCCATTTTGCTCTGAGACTCTGTGTTATGTAGGAAATAAGCTTCTCCCATGGGAACACCCCACCTCTGTGCCCATCATAAGTTACTTGGTGTGACATGTTTAATAATTTACAATGGCAACTCCTATGTAGTAAAGAATTGTTCTCTTTTGATTCCTCTTGCTCCTAAACAATATACCATGTGAACCATGATTGTGTGGATATTAGTAACCATTCTTTAGTTTGTATCTAGGTAAGGGTCATTTTGACCCACTTCCCCCTCTGTTGATGATCTCATGATGTTAATGTGTAATTTTGAATCATAGCAACAGACAATTATGATTAATGTAATTTTTGGTATAAGTACCCCTACAACCCTGTGGTTGGGGCTGTTCTCCCAATAGAGATATTTTGGGGCATTGTGTGAGACAGTCAACCAGCTGGCTTAATAAAGACTCTCAAATTTGGACTTCTCAGTGGTGGTGATTGGTCTATTCTAAGTTGTGCCCCATAACAGTTATCTTTTCTCCATTGTATGTTTTTGGCTCCTTTTGCTAGTATGAGGTATCTGTATTTATCTGGTTTTGTCTCTGTGTGTTCTATTCTGTACCATTGGTCTGCCTGTCTATTTTGGTGCCAATACCATGCTGTTTTTGTTATTATTGCTCTGTAGTATAGTTTAAGTTCTGGATTGTGATAACTGCTGCTTCACTTTTTCTGCTCAGGATTGTTTTGGCTATTTGAGATCTCTTATTCTTCCAGATGAAGTTCATGATTGCTTTCTCTATTTCTATGAAGAATGTCATTGGGTTTTTAATTGGAATTGCATTGAATCTGTATAGTGCCCTTTGGAAGTATGGCCATTTTGGCAATATTAATTGTGTCTATCCAAGAACATGGGAGATCTTTCCATCTTCCAAGGTTTTCTTCAGTTTATTTCTTTAGTATTTTGTAGTTTTTATTGTAGAGGTCTTTCACCTCTTTTGTTAGATTAAGTCCCAAGTATTTTTTTTTTTTTTTTGAGACTATTGTGAATGGAGTAGTTTTCCAAATTTCCCTTTCAGAGGAGTCATCACTTATGAATAGAAATGCATTATATTTATGCATATTGATTTTATATCCTGCTACTTTGCTGGACTCATTTAAATCACATACAAAAACATTAAAAAAATAGTGCAACATGATCAAGTGGGGTTTATCCCAGGGATGCAAGGTTGGTTCAACATCCAGAAATCAATATATGTAATTCATCACATCAATAGATTTAAAGTTAAGAATTATATGATTATTTCAATAGATACTGAGAAAGCATTTGATAAAATTTAGCACCCCTACATGCTTAAAACACTAGAAAAAATAGGGATAGTAGGAACATACCTCAACATTGTAAAGGCTATCTATTCTAAGTCCATGGCCAACATCATTCTAAATGGAGAAAAACTAAAAACATTCCCTTTAAAAACTGGAACAAGGCAGGGATGCTCTCTTTCACCACTTCTATTCAACATCATCCTTGAAACACTAGCCAGAGCAATTAGAGAGACCAAAGAAATTAAATGATACAAATAGGAAAAGAAGAACTCAAGCTGTCACTATTTGCCAATGATATGATTCTATATTTAGGGGATCCAAAAAACTCCATTAGAAAATTTCTAGAACTAATAAATTGCTACTTTTTTGATTTTGAAATTTTCTATTTTCTCCCTTATTTCAGCATTGCTTATAATTGCTTATTAAAATATTTTAGATGGTGGCACTGAAATCCTTGTTAGGTAAATCTAAGAACTGATTAACTTTGGGATTGGTGACTATTAATCATCTTTTTAAAAAATTCTAGTTGTGATTGTCTTGATTATTGATTTGACAAGTGATTTTCAAATATACCCTGGGTATTTTTGGTATTTTGGTTATTAGAGTCTGTATTCCTATATGAATCTTCTGTGTTATCTTTGTTTAGCATGAGCATACAAGTTCTGGCCTACTTTTGTGGTAACTAATTTAGTTTTCATAGTCTTTTCATTGCAATTCTGCTCTTCTTTGTATGGTAGTCATCTGAAAACCTGGTAGTGTTCCACACACTAACTCAGCTCTCAAACCTTCTGCCATTTAAATTTGGTTAATTTCTCATGTAGGTTATTCAGTAATCTTTCTAGGAGGAGGAAGGTGGTGGTGCTAGCTGAGTAGTACTAGCTGAGGAAAGATTCTATTCTTCTAGGCCATGCTATTCCTAGTTCTTTGGTTAAAGAGAGCTGTTCTGTCTTGGGTCTTTTTGTCTGTGCTAATTGGCATTTCTGAGTTCTTGACTTCTCTAACCCCTATTCTGGAATATATTAGAAGCAAAAAGATATGAATTCACTGCTGTGACATTCCTCACATCTCAGGGTCTGCCTTCTTTCCACATTCCTACTCTACTTTGGTGGATTGTTGTATTTTATCCGGAGTTTTACTTGCACTTAGGGGAAAGACTAAGGTAAAAGGAGTTTATGCCATTACATTTGGACCTGGAGTTCCTCTTGTTCAAATGAAATTTACTTCTTTTGATGTTATTAGTGGTTCCATTAAATCAGTTTGTAGTAATTCACAAATATATTCATATTCACAAATACTGTCTTTCCTTTCAATATGCATATTTATTTTAAACTGTGCTGTACTCTAGCAGCTAATCAAGTTATAGAATCCTAGTTGACATAAAAACAATTATCCTTCATTGTAAAACTCTATCTTATCTAGTTGATAACTATCCTTCTGAGATAAGAAACGATTTTCATTTAGTTTTCCTTTCTAATAATATTTAAAGTCTTAATATCAAAGATAAGACTCAGAACTTGAAAGTAATCCATTATAATATGTAATCTTTCAAAAGCTTTAATAATTTGAAAGAAATGGCAAAGAAGGATTATTCAGGGATTATGCTGTTAAGAGGATCTAATTATATTTGACCATGTTCCATTAGAGTTACTATTACACATTGAATGGACGGATTTGTTTATGAGATGAGTTTATACCTCATCCTACAAACACTTTCACACTGATTTTTGCAAAAATGGCTAATGTATTTCAAGATATGTCAATGAAGTACTTCTGAATTTTAATTATTTTTTGTGAATCTTGAAAAATTGCACATAAAATTATAAAATGAGTAGTATATTCTCATACATTTAAGACAAAATATATTATTATGCTGTCTTTTGAAATGTACTTTATACATGGCTGTCAGCTCTTAAAAATGTACATAATTATGGTTTTAAAATATATTGCTGTATATTATGTTGCTGAAAGTTGTTTGAGGCTCTTAGTCCATACAGGATAAACATAAAAATGCATTTAAATAATTAAATATTTTATTTTCCTTTTAGATATCAGAAGGAATGTTTTGGTTAAATTTTTCTATGCAGATACAGTTCACTTGAGGAAAACATATATTATGTATATTGTAAATCATCTCAGAATTAAAATTTATGAGTTCAGTAAAGCACCTTTTGATTTCACAGTGGTATTTACTGGCTATAGATTTTTGATTTTGTTATTAGTGTGTGATATAATACTTCTAATGTATATATTTTGAATTAATACATTAGTTAAAATCTGTAAAATAAATAAACAGGTGTGATGTTTTAAAGTACATTAAATCTCTGGAATTTATGAATCAGTATAGAATTAGGAACAGCAGTGTTGTTCCTTATTCAGCTCTATAAATGACTTATGGACTACTCATCAGACTACTTCTTTAGGTTATATCAGCACTGGTTTGTGACCTCTTTTGCAGGGGTAATATGAAATATTACCTCAAAATCACTATCAATGTCTTAGAAATGGATATTTTAAAATATAAGGAATTATATTGATAACAATGTTCTTGAGGAAAAATAAGCATATTCTCATTTCTAAAATATTTTCAACAGTCAAATCATCATATGTAGAGGTAGCAGGGGTACAATTCTGTGTTAGTAGCGATAATTGGGAGAGATAACATAGGCCATAATTAATGCAAAAGTAACAGTGTGAGAAATAGTTTATCTCAACTTCTACAATAACAGTACATGAAACGTGATTTATAAAATCATGTCTACTATAAGAACTATATCTCTCCATTTTCTAGTGGTACCCAAATTAGGATTTAGGGTCCATCAGTGGGCATAAAGTCACTTCTTTGGGGGTATATAAGGAATGTCATCCTTTAGAAATGTTGAAGAATGCTATTTAATCATACATTTTACTGATGTTTAGTCACCTTTCCAGTGATATTGGTTGGAGTATTGTAGTATCTAGATGATAAGGGAATCTCTATGTTGTCAGTAAGAGACTTCAGTTGTATTTTTCCCCTCATGAATCACGTGTTTGGAGATATCTTTTGTACCAAATAACCAGATTAATTTGCACTCATTTGTTTATTAAACAATTACTACTGATTGTTTGCTATAAATTAAAAGCTACTCTTTGCTGTGAGGGCACAGTCTCTATTTGGACGTCAAAATATTTCCCATTTCATAGTAATTGAAGACATAAGCAAATTCCTAACTGAGAACCAAACTATTAAACGGGAATGATATAACTCCAGGCAAAAGAAAAATATCTAGATGATTTACTTTATCTGTTCAATTTATGTGTCTTATGTTTCCAAATTTAGAAAATAGCCCAAGGGCCCTTCATTACTAACTCCAGACGACCTGAGGGTACAGTGAATCCCCCTAGGGCAATTCCCTGTAGCTTAAAACTCTGCTGATATTAAATACTTGGATAATTTCTCAAAAGTTTATCTTGATCTATTATCAATTATCTATTATCAAGATAAACTTTTGGTATTTGGTTAATTATACAGTTGCTGTATTTGACTGAGTGCTCTTAGAGAAATAAAATGAAGCTAAGGCACTACAACCCAAAAATTGCTAGTGTTAATACCTCTTTTATATTTTCTCTTCCTACTTGTCATTTTAAAAAAATGATTTCTATTTCTCAAATTTTCAATAAAATCAGCCCAAATAAGAGTTTTTGTGCACACTTTTATTTAAGTATTAGATTCTAAAGTAGCAAACCATGTGTGTTTTGGGAATTTGCCAAGCTACATGTCAACTCCGGATACCTCTCAAATACAGTTTGCTTAATCTCATTTGACTGAGACTTATGTCAATGCTCTGTAAAATTAGTCATATAATGAAAAAAATGTTAATATAATTTTAAAAAGTAGTAGCTTTCAAGATAATATTATCTAACCTCTTTCAAAAAATTTCAAAACCTTTTTTTCTTTTTTTCTGTATAATATTACTACTATTATTACAGAAATCTAATTCTGATGAACCACGTTCCCATATATTATCTAAATATTGTGTGGGAGGCTGAACCTTCCACATGCCCATGTGCTGCATTCACTCCCATGTCAGTTCTGGACATAGCCATGGGACTAGCTTTGAACCAAAGCAACATCAACACCAGACATGAATCTGTTCTCTTTGCACTTCCTTCTTGGATCCCAACTACCGTGAAATGATGGAAGGCCAGGCAACCAGGAGGGAATGGTCCACATGAATAGAAAAGAATTTCTGACTGACAGCCTCAGGTAACAACCAACTAAATGAAACCACTTGGATCACTTATTCTACTAAGGAGACTATCTGATGTCACATGAAGAAAGGGGACATATCGTCAATCCACCAACAAACAGAATCATGATTATCAGTTTCTTTTATTCTAGTCATATCTTTCAGAGAAGTTTGTTACACACCAATAGAAAACCAAAATACGATCTTCCCTATTTTCTTTCCACAGCAATATTAGTTCCTCAAAGCATCTCCCTCATGACTACTCAGCCCACCGCTGTGTTTAAAAGCACACTCTATACATTAGAAAAAATTGAAATTAAAAAGAAATTATCTCCCCAAAGAGTTTGTAATCTAGGAGAAAACTATTGCATATGTAACTAAATATGAGGTTGAAAGTACAAAGTTTCTTGAGAGCTTCAAGGTAATATACTATAACGATTGAGTAGCAAGAGAAGCGAAAGCATCATGGAGGTTGCCAAGTAGGGAGGCCATGAAAATATACCACTTGGATTTCTGGTTGAGGAGAGAATAGTTGACTCAGAGTCCCAGCAATGGATCCTCTGGGTTCACAACTGTTTTGCAATTAAGACCATCCTTCCCATCAACTTGAAACTGCCAATGACAGTATGTGTCTTAGTCCATACGTAGGGCCTTAATAAATACTACATACTGGTGATTTTCAAGTGACAGCATTTATTTCTCACAGTTCTGGAGGATGGAAAGTCCAGGATCAAGGTGCCAACAGATTTGGAGACTGACAAGGACCTACATTCTAGATCAAAGGCCACATCTTCTAGTTGAGTCTTCACATAGAATGGAGTTGCTCTCTCCAGCTTCTATTTTGAAAGCACTAATCCCATTTGTTAGGGTGGAGTTACCTAATCAGCAGTTTCCACTTCCTAATACCATCTTCTTTGGAGTTAGGATTTCAAGATATGAAAGGGAGGGCATGTATTCAGATTTTAACAGTAAGGATTCAACTAATTTGGGCAAATTCTTTGGAGATATTCAAATTAGGGGACTTGAAATTGGTGATTCACATTGGCCTGGTTGAAACTTTCACTAAATTCTGCTGCAATATGATATTTAACCTGATCCTCCTTCCTTCTCTGTTTCCTGTCTTCAGAATTCTGTCCTTGTCTTCTTCATTATCTTTAGTTTTTACTTGTTTTGCTTCTTTTGTGTTTCCTGCCAAAAATATCTCTTCTGTAGTTTATTCTATCTTGGCATTTGTTTCTCAGGGGAACAGAATTAACACATCAAGCATATTGGGCTTTGAAAAATGGGACTTGAATACCTTGAGGAGGGATAGCATTTGAGGTGAGAGAAACAATGTGCAAAGGGATTTGAAAAAGAAAGTTTGTTTATATACAAAAGTTAACAAGAGAATAATGAATATGAAGAAGGAGCAAAGGAATGATATAAGAAAAGTGAACTGTAGTTTTAAATTCAAGACAAGGTAGTTTGGACAATGGAATAAAGGGGTGACATAAAAGGATTCTGCATAAAGGAGTAACATAATTTGAGTTGTGCTTTGGGAAAAGTGACAAGCAACTCTCTGGATTAAAGAGAAAATGAGGGCAAAGTATAAATTAGGAGACTATTAAAGGTCTCCCAGCTAGGCATGGTGGCACATCCCCAGTGACTTGGGAGTCTGAGGCAGGAGGATCACGAGTTGAAAGCTAGCTTCAGCAAAAGTGAGGTGCTAAACAACTCAGTGAGACCCTGTCTCTAAATAAAATACAAAATAAGTCTGGGGATGTGGCTCAGTGGTTGGGTGCCCCTGAGTTCAATCTCTGGTACCCCCCAAAATATCTTCCAACTATTCTCAAGAAAGCCAAGCAAGAAGTCTGATCTTGTGAATCAATGGGGAAAGTGGCACAGGTTTGGCATAAGGAATAATGATGACAATGACAATCTTTATGTTTATACAATGCTTTAGGGTATATGATAAGCTTTTCACATGGTTTCAATTTCTTGTTTGTTATAAATTTAGGGAGTTACATTCTCACTGCTTTCCAAAGTGGTCATATTAATTCGCAGTCCCATTGGCAATGTATAAGTGTAACTTTCCCCCCATATCTTTGTCAGAAATTAGTGTTACCTGCATTCCTGAAGATCACCATTCCAACTGTGGTGAGATGTAGATTTGATTTGCATTTCCCTGATGGCTAAGGATGTTGAACACTTTTTCGTACATTTTTTAGCCATTTGTATTTCTTCTTTTGAGAAATGTCTGTTTAAATCATTTGCCCCTGATTTGATTGGATATTTGTTTGGTAGTTTCTTTTTTTGATATTAATTTTCCTGTTAGAAGAGTAAATATCAAAGATCTTCTTCCGTTCTATAGGTTTTCTCTTCATGTTCTTAATTATCTTCTTTGCTGTGCAGAAACTTTTCAGTTCGATACCATCCCACTTATTGATTCTTGGTTTTATTTTTTGAACTGTAGTAGTCCTATTAAGGATGTTGGGATGTGGCAATATGTTGGAATGTTGTTCCTATGTTTTCTTCTAGCAGGTGCATTGTTTCAGGTGTAATTCCTAGATCTTTGGTCCACTTTGAGTTGATTTTTGTGCAAGGTGAGAGATAGGGATACAATCTCATTCTTGTACATATGGATATCCAGTTTTCTGGCAACATTTGTGGAAAAGGCTATCTTTTCTCCAATGTATATGTTTGGGACCTTTGTCAAGGATCAGATGACCGTATCTACATGGGTTTGTCTCTGTATCTTTTATTTTATTCTATTGGTCTTTATGTCTGTTTTTATGTCATAACCATGCTGTTTTTGTTATTATACCTCAAGTTTCTTCAAAAGACTAGGAATGGAACTACAATATTAACCATCTATCTCACCCTTGATATTTATCCAAAAGATGTAAATTTAACATACATACATACATAGGTATACATACATGCCAATGTTTATTGCAGTGGAATTAACAATACCCAAATTATGGAACTAGCCTTGGTGCCCATCAACAGAAGAATGGATAAAGAAAATGTGGCATATATACACAATGGAGCTTTACTCAGCCATAAAAAAGAATGTCATTATATCACTTGCTGTTGAATGAATAGAACTGGTGGAAATCATGCTAAATGAATAGACCCAAAAAGTCAAAGGCTCAATGTCTTCTTTCATATGTGAAAACTATAGAGGGGGAGGGGGATTTTTTTTTTTTTTTTATAAAGGGGCTCTCACTAAATAGAACACCAATAGAGTAGAGGAAGGGAATCAAGAAAGAGGAAGGATGGGAAGGCCTAGAGAAGTACTGGGGAATATCTACCAAATTATGTTATTTTCAAGTACAAATATACCACAATACATCCTATATATTCATATAAAACACTAATTAAAATAATAGTGATCATAAAAGGAAGGTCAGTAGAGTAGAGCAAACAGATCAGAAGAAGGGAGAAGAAGAGGGAAAACAAGATAGGAGGGAATGAGATTGATCAAATTATGTTATATGCATATGTGAATAGATCCCACTACTATGCATAATTATAATACACCAATAAAAATAAATTAGTTGAAAAATAAATTTAGAGAGTTAATTATTTTTTTATCTCCACTTTACAGATTAAGAAACAAAAGGTCAGAGATTCAGATAACATAATTTGTAGCCAGTAAAGCAGAACTTGATATTAAATTTTCTGATTCTAAGTTAAGAGCTCTTTATGGTTATATCAAATTTTAAATTTATGAAAAACAGAGAGGTATTCTGTGTTAGTTAGAATTCAGCTAACTAAGGGGGAAATCGGAACTGATGGAAGTATTTAAGGTTGAAGATGCATTTTTAAACCCACAACTATAGAGAATTTGGAGTTCATGGGAGTATTAATGAGGAGAGATTAGAGGGAGTGAAGAGCATCTAGAGAAGTCTGATGAATGTTCTTGCTCAATGTTCAAGGAACAAAATAGATTTTCAATAATAAGAAAAAAAAACAACAAATGTTAATTCAACAAATATTTATTAAATACTTAACCATTTGACTAGCCTGGTGATCATGTAAAAAAAAACACAAAAATCTTATATTCTAGAGATGATAATCAAACAGTAGTAAAGATTTTAACATTTATGAGTGAAAAGATTGGTTTTGTATCAAGTGCTTCTGACTATGAATTTATATTTAGTCTTAGGAAGAGAGTTAGATTCTTTCACATCACAATATAATGAAGTTTTTTTCTGTTATTTTTGCTGTTAGGCCATATTTAGTTACAGACATAAAAACTGTTATTCTGGGTTATTTATTTTCTTATTTATTTTGGGAGGGTCCTGAAGGTCGAACTTAGGGGCACTTGTCTAATGAGCCTCATCCCCAGCACTATTTTTATTTAGAGACAGGGTCTCACTCTGTTGCTTAGCACCTAGCTTTTGCTAAGCCAGGCTTTTGAACTCAGGATCCTCCTGCCTCAGTTCCCATGCTGCTGGGATTACAGGCATGTACCCCTGTGCTCATGTATTTTTTTATTTAGTTTTTATTAGTGCATTATAGTTACACATAATATTGGGATTCGTTTTGTCATAATTATGCAAGTATGGAATATAATTTGCTCCATTTCAGTTCTCAGTACTTCCCCTTTCCCTCTCCTGCTTTGTCCTGGTCCCTTTCCTCTGTACTCTTTTGATCTTTCTTCTATTTATTTATAATTTTTTAAAATTAGTGCACTATGGATATACATAAGGGTGAAATTCACTGTGGAATATTCACATATGTGTACAAGAAAGTTTGGTCTGTTTCATTCTACTGTTCCTCCCTTTTCCTGCTCCTCCTCTCTCCCTCCTGAATCCTCTTCCTCTACTCCATTTAGCTCTCTTCTGTTTTCACAGGATTTCCCCACTTCTTTCCCCCCGCCTTATTTTGGTATTGCTTCTGCATATGAGAGAAAACACTTGACCCTTGACTTTCTGGGTCCAGCTTATTTCACTTAGTTTAATATTCTCCAGTTCTATACATTTACCAGCAAATGCCATAATTTCATTCTTCCTTGGGGCTAACTAAAACTTTCTTGTGTATATATCCACACTTTCTTTATCCCTGCATCTTTTGATGTTCATCCAGTCTGGTTCCATAAAATGTGAAAGCAATTTACCTTTGGTGAGTTAGTGCATAATTCTTTGTATCCGCATTCTTATAAATGTTCATAGTTTTTTGGTGTTTGTGAAAACATATTCGCTCTCAGGACATGTAAATTTTGCCTAAGTGTATTTTTGATAACTCAGAGACCTACCTGTCCCAGAGCAGATTCTTTTTTTTTTTTTCTTTTTCTTTTTAAATCCAGAGAAGAATGGATGTGGCCACAGTATTGGAGTGATGTTTTTTTGGGTCTGAGTTTCTATGGTCTCACTGCTTCCTGTTACACCCAGACATATTGTCAGACACAGCCAATTATCAGCAAAGGCTTTTAAATCATATTTATAATAGACTGCCTTTATTTTTAAGAAATGATTTACTTAGTTCTAGAAAGGCATGCATTCTATCTTCCCATCTTCTTTAAATTAAAAAAAATATATGGTTTTTGTACATTCTCTAAGTTCCCATGAATAACACTTAAGAAAATATATCTTTATATAACTAAATTTTAAAATGTTTATATTTATACTTTCAGATATAAAAGGCATGTTTCCAATATATACACATAAGCACACATATGTGAGCACTCAAAATGTGCATATAGACATAATCTTATTCCACAGTAAAGCTGAATTTTCACTCAGCATTTCTGCAAGTCAAAATAAATCTCTCTCCTTCCCTCACACACAAACACATACCATCTATGTACCAATCTTAAATTATGACTTCAAAAAGTAAAATGTCATAAAAACCTTAATTGCAAGGACATTAATGGGAACTGCTGTAATATTGGGAGACTGCCCACTGAATAATACCTCTCCAGAGAGACTTGCTGACTACACACCTACCTGCATAAATGAAGGCTGAACCTGTTCTTCATTTTTGTCCCTCTACCTTTAAAACTGCTGGAAGCCCTCACTCTTCTCATTTTGATATATCTCTCATGTGAGTGACGAGTTTATCCATGGGATAATAAAATGTGTTAGGATAGTCATCTTGGCAGTGTTTTTGCTGATGTATTAATTCATTTCCTTTCACATGCTATATCACCAAGATGTCTAACCAGATTTTATGAGAGGGCTCACTGAAGTGAAAATCAAGCCAATGAATCGTTTAATATGAACTAATGAAAACCAGATATAAAAGGCTTTAGTAACTGTTTTGGAGCTCTAATTGTCAAGTGGATGTAAATTCTGAGTACTACTAAGTAAAGGAAAGGACTTTAATGAAGAAATTGGGATCACTTTGTGATAATTGGTTTAATTAAATAGTCATGTAAACAATGATGTTCTGGATGAAGCTACTGAAATAGAAAGGGGAAAATGGCTTCTCCTAGGTGGGAGATGCACTTAGAAAGGCAAAAGGGTGTACTATTTTTTCTGTGCCACAGTTTGAAAGAATTCATTATTAGCATGTCAAAAGAATTTGTACCTAGCTCACTTTGAACTAAAGAAATTCATAAGGAAATTTATAATAATGTCAAATAAAAAATAACAAAATATTTTAAAGCTTCTGTTGTTTATGATGCTGATATGGTACGTTTTGGGTTTTATCATGTGATGATTTATTACAAAGCATGAAGAGGATATATAAAGAATATAGCAATATACATAGCATATAGATTGTTCTTGGATATTAAAAAGTATTTTATTGTACCAAAATGGGTAATGTCTGTAGTAATTGATTCAGGAGATGATTACCAATGAATATTAACAATATGTTGTGAAATACTTTTGAAGTACAAGATATTGGTATGACACTAAAGTATCATCCAACAGATAACTTACTAAATATGAAACACACACACATGTTTAAGATCAGAACTTCAAGTAGTCAAATTTAGCGTCCCCACTGAAAATGCTTCTTGATTGATGCAACAAAGAGCATGGAACATCCTTTCTGTAATATTTGTGTCAAAATGTGTAAACTGAATTTAATCATGAGTAAACAAGCAGATAAATCCAGAATGTAGGGCATTCCAGGAATTACATCCTACTAAATCTATCATAAACTGAAAACATTATATGCAAAACATGCATTTAATACACCTAAACTGCTAAACATTATAGCTTAACCTAATGTACCTATTCATGCTCAGAACAATTATAATAGCCTATGGTTGGGCAAAATTATCTAAAATGATGCTTATTTTTTAATAAAATATTGAATATCACAAGAATACACACAGATAAACATTTAGTAGGCATGGCGGGATAAGGAAACCAAAATCCAGTGTCCTAAAAACATTGGCAACACAGTAAACTATAGAATATTTGATCTTTTCCTTCATGATCCCTGGTTGATTGGGGGCTATAGTTTGCCACTGTTGCCCAGCATAGGGAAAGATTATTGTTATCACATGTCACTTGCTTTGGAAAAGACCAAAATTCAAAATACAGTTTCCACTGTGAAAGCATATAATTTTTGCAGTATCATAAAGTTGGAAAATGATTGACTGGAAGCATCATAAGTCAGAGACTGTATTTTAGATAGAACTGCATTAATATTGATTTTCTTAATAGAAAAACATAGGTGACTGTCACAGTCATAGAATATTATGCTGAAGTAGAGAGTTTATGTGTCACAGTGTTTGCAACTTTCTCTCAAATAGTTCATCACAAAAATTAGAGGAAAAGCAAAGAAGATGTGACATGATGTTTATAGTTTGGTTAGCAGCATATGTGTTCATTGTACTGATCTTTAAGCTTTACTGTCTGTATGTTTAATTTTCAAAACAAAAAGTTGAGGGAAATGTATAGAGCCTTTTAAAGTCAGAGATAAATATGTTTGGGGCTTACCAAATAGATATACATTTTGTTCAAGAATTCAGATCTTATAACCAGAGTTACTAAACTGTTGTTTCAATGGTTCTGTACAGATAAATTAGATAATTCAAATTAGATAATTCAAAGTGATAATTGTTCTCTGAGAAATAACAATATAAATTTCTCATGAAATAAAACACTCAAGGATGTCAATTGTTTTTTGCTGAATATATCTACCAGGAATTATATTTAGCTTTACAAATATAGATGAAAAATTCTAAAGGGATTAGTAAATGTAGCTCTGTAATTTAGACAATGAACAGTTTATTTTAATACATTTTAGAAATACAAATCTCCTTCTTACAAAGACTTTGCATGCATTTTACTATGTAAGCATTTAAATAGTTTTGAAAAAATGAAGAATCCTGTCGTTCAGTTATTTGGTTCACACCATTTATTTGACTCATTCTATTTAATCATTTGATTTCCTTTAGTGTTGCAAACAGATACACTCAGATGCTTGCCAAAAGTCATGCAGAAATATGATGTTAAAAGCATATAATCTTCTCTTTTTTTGACAACTCTCTTCAATGTTATAGCACATTTAAAATTTTTTGATCTTACATTCCCAACATGTTAAACAGTTAGTGCTCATAAACAAAGAATTAAAATTATCCTTCAAGCTATTTCTCAAAATAGTGAAGTTCCTAAGTATGGAAGTAGCTGTTAATAGAAGTTTAATTACATGAATTTCATGCTTTGTTAACCTGGTATGTTATTTTATGTGATATGGAAGAATCTCAGGAATGCAAGGATAGTTTAAGGTCATGCCATGCTCTGGTCTGAATGTTTGTATTCCCTCAATTCTTGTTTAAATCTGAAGCCCCACAGTAATAATGTTAGGAGAAAGGCATCTTAGGAAGTGATTAAGGTGGAGTTCCTAATATTGGGATTAGTACTATTATATAAAAGACTGTAGAAATCTAGCTCTTGCCTTTGTGCCATATGAGGATAGTGAGAGATGATGCCTTCTATGAACTAGGAAGCAGGCCCACACCAACACTGAATCAGTCAGTGCCTTGAAAGTGGATTTTCAACCTCCAGAACAGTGAGAAATACATTTTATTGTTCATAAAATGCAAGTTCATGGTATTCTATTATAGCCCAATGAGACTAAGATATTTCAAATTCCATCAATAATCAAATATAAAACTCGATATTGCAAGAGAACCTGAAAATCATTTTTAATATTCAAATAGTTTCTTTTTAAAGCTCACTTATCCATTATGTTAAAAATAAAATCAGGAATATTATGCTACATTAACATTATAAAAAATATTTGCTCTAAATTTTAAAAAACTAGTATTATATTTAACAATACAATTTTAAAGATATTCCTCATAAAATCAGAGATATTTTGATAAAACAACATTTATATATTAACCATTATTTTCTTTGGATAGTGTTTTAGTTAGTTTTTTCACTACTGTGGCCAAGAAGACATGAACAAAAGAAAAATAAAATTAAAGGAGGAAATATTTATTTATTAGGCATTCTAGTTTCAGAGGTCTCAATCCATAGACGGCTGATTCCATTGCTCTGAGCAGGGGGTGAGATAGAATATCAAGGATGTGGCAGAGGAAAACAACTCAGGATATGGCACCACGAAGCAGAGAGAACTCTGCTCACCAGGGACAAAATCTGTAATCCAAGGTACACTCACAGGGATCTACCTCCTTTAGCATACCCTACCTGCCTACAGTTACCACCCAGTTAATTCACTCAAGTGGGTTAATGCACTGATTAGATTAAACTTCTCATAAACTCAATCATTTCATCTCTAAACTTTTTGGCATTGTCTTATGTCTTGAGCTTTTGGGGGACATCTCATATCTAAACTATAGCATGTTTTGAAGGAGGCAATTAGATATGAAATAGAAGTGAAATCTATAAATTGGAAATGAGGAGAGAAAAGGATTACTTACAACGTCAGTATATTTTTAAAAATAAAGTGACAATTGAAAAAATAGACATAAAAGGGAAATTCAGTAAAGTATTTGGATCATCAAGAATAAATAATAGTTTTCTTGTTAAAAAGTTGATCACTTAGAAAATATAATGAAAAACAATTTGATTCATAATACTACCATTAAATACAAACACTGAGAATTAAATTTAACAGAAAACATGTAGCATATATGTTAGGAAAGTTAAAAATCTTTTTTTTTTGATTAATGAATGTAGATTAAGCAAACAAAATTTCCAATAATAGGAAGACAATTGACAAAGGTTATATACCTGCTCAATGGAATATATAGGGATGTTAAGAAGGCTCAACAATAGCTCTCTTCCCTTGTGATTCTGAACCAACCAGGTATTAAGCTAAAAATATTTGTTTATGTAAAAATAGAATATCACCTTTGATAAAACTTAGTTTGACTTTGAGTGACTGCCTAAAGGGCTGGAACTAGACTTGGGACATTTTGCCCCCTGTGGAAGACTGAATCTTAATTTTTAAAATTTATTTTTATTGTAAACAAATGGAGTACAACTTGTTTCTCTGGGTGTACATGAAGTAGACGCATACCATTTTTGTAATCGTCCATTTACATAGGGTAATGGTGTTAGATTCATTCTGTTATTTTTCTCCTCCCCCACCCCTCCCACCCCTCTTTTCCCTCTATTCAGTCCCTCCTTCCTCTATTCTTGCACACCTCTCATACCCCATTATGCATCATCATCCACTTATCAGCAAGATCATTCGTCTGGTTTTCTGAGATTATCTCACTTAGCATGATATTCTCCAATTTCATCCATTTGCCTGCAAATGCCATAATTTTGTTATTCTGTATGGCTGAGTAATATTCCATTGTATATATATATCACAGTTTCTTTATCAGTTCATCTATTGAAGGTCATCTAGGTTGGTTCCACAATCTGGCTATTGTGAATTGAGCAGCTATTAACATTGATGTGGCTGCATCACTGTAGCATGCTGATTTTAAGTCCTTCGGGTATAGACCAAGGAGTGGGACAGCTGGGTCAAATGGTGGTTCCATTCCAAGCTTTCTGAGCAATCTCCACACTGATTTCCAGAGTGACTGCACTAATTTGCAACCCCATCAGCAATGTATGAGTGTACCTTTTTCCCCACATCCTCGCCAACACCTGTTGTTGCTTGTGTTCTTGATAATCGCCATTCTAATTGGGGTGAAATGCAATATTAGGGCAGTTTTGATTTGCATTTCTCTTATTACTAGATACATTGAACATTTTTTCATAAATCTGTTGATTGCTTGTAGATCTTCTTCTGTGAAGTGTCTGTTCATTTTCTTAGCCCATTTGTTGATTGGATTATTTTCATTCTTGGTGTAGAGTTTTTTGAGTTCTTTATATATTCTAGAAATTAATGCTCTAATTGAAGTATGAGTGGCAAAGATATTCTCCCACTCTGTAGGCTCTCTCTTCACATTACTGATAGTTTCCTTTGCTGAGAGAAAGCTTTTTAGTTTGAATCTTTCCCAGTTGTTGATTCTTGCTTTTATTTCTTGTGCTATGAGAGTTCTTTTAAGGAAGTCTGATCCTAAACTGAAACGTTGAAGATTTGGACCTACTTTTTCTTCTATAAGATGAAGAGTCTCTGGTCTGCTTTCAAGGTCCTTGATCCATTTTGAGTTGATTTTTGTGCAAGGTGAGATATAAGGGTTTAATTTCATTCTGTTGCATATGGATTTCCAGTTTTCCCAGCACCATTTGTTGAAGAGGCTATCTTTTCTCCATTACATATTTTTGGCACCTTTGTCTAGTATGAGAAAATTGTATTTATTTGGGTTTATGTCCGTGTCCTCTATTCTGTACCATTGATCTACCTGTCTATTTTGGTACCAATACCATGCCGTTTTTGTTACTATTGCTTTGTAGTAGAGTTGAAGTTCTGGTATTGTGATACACCCTGCTTCACTCTTTCTGCTAAGGATTGCTTCAACTATTCTGGATTTCTTATTTTTCCAGATGAATTTCATAATTGCTTGCTCTATTTCTGCAAGGTATGTCATTGGGATTTTAATTGGAATTGAATTGAATCTGTATAGCACTTTTGGTAGTATGGCCATTTTGACAATATTAATTCTTCCTATCAAAGAACATGGGAGATCTTTTCATCTTCTAAGGTTTTCTTTAATCTCTTTCTTTAGTATTCTGTAGTTCTCATTGTAGAGGTCTTTCACCTCTTTTATTAGATTGATTCCCAAGTATTTAATTTTTTTCGATACTATTGTGAATGGGGTAGTTTTCCTAACTTCTCTTTCTGAGGGTTCATCACTTATGTATAAAAATGCATTGGATTTATGAGCATTGATCTTGTAACCTGCTACTTTACTGAATTCACTTATGAGTTCTAAAAGTTTTTTGGTGAAATTTCTGGGTTCCTCTAAATATATAATCATGTTATCAGCGAACAGGGGTAGTTTGAGTTCTTATTTTCCTATTTGTATCCCTTTAGTTTCTTTGGTCTGTCTAATTGCTCTGGCTAGAGTTTCAAGGACGATGTTGAATAGAAGTGGTGAAAGAGGGCATCCCTGCCTTGTTCCAGTTTTTAGGGGGAATGCTTTCAGTTTCTCATCATTTAGAATGATATTGGCCATGGGCTTAGTGTAGATGGCCTTTACAATGTTAAGGAATGTTCCCACTATCCTTATTTTTTCCAGTGTTTTGAGCATGAAGGGATGCTGTATTTTATCAAATGCTTTTTCTGCATCTATCAAAATAATCATGTGATTCTTGACTTTAAGTCTATTGATATGGTGAATTACATTTATTGATTTCCGGATTTTGAACCAACCTTGCATCCCTGGGATAAAACCCACTTGATTGTGGTGCACTATCTTTTTAATATATTTTTGTATGTGATTTGCTAAGATTTTGTTGAGAATTTTTGCGTTGATGTTCATTAAGGATATTGGTCTGAAATTTTCTTTCCTCGATGTGTCTCTGTCTGGTTTAGGTATTAGGGTGATATTGGCTTCATAGAATGAGTTTGGGAGGGTTCCCTCCTCTTCTATTTCATGGAATAGTTTGAGTATTGGAATGAGCTCTTCTTTAAAGGTTTTGTAGAACTTGGATGAGAACCCATCTGGTCCCGGATGTTTCTTTGTTGGTATGCTTTGATGACCTCTTCTATTTCATTGCTTGAAATTGATTTATTTAAGTTGTGTATGTCCTCCTGGTTCAGTTTAGGTAATTTATATGTCTCTAGAGACTTGTTGATGTCTTCGAGGTTTTCTGTTTTGTTGGAGTATAGATTTTCAAAATAGCTTCTAATTATGTTTTGTATTTCAATTGTGTCTGTTGTGATATTTCCTTGTTCATTCGAACTTTAGTAATTTGAGTTTTCTCTCTCTTTCTCTTTGTTACTGTGGCTAAGGGTTTATCAATTTTGTTTATTTTTTTTAAAGAACCAACTCTTTATTTTGTTAATTTTTTGATTGTTTCTTTTGTTTCAGTTTCATTGATTTCAGCTCTGATTTTAACTATTTCCTGTCTTCTACTACTTTTGGTGTTAAGTCATTTATTTGTTGATTTTTACTTCTTTTGTTGAATGCGCTCCATAAAATAAATCTTCCTCTAAGTACTGCTTTCGTAGTGTCCCAGAGATTTTGATATGATGTGTCTTTGTTCTCATTTACTTCTAAGAATTTTTTAATTTCCCTCCCGATGTCTTCTGTTATCCATTTATCATATAATAGTGTATTTTTTAATCTCCAGGTATTGGAGAAGTTTCTGTTTTTTATTCTGTCATTTATTTCTAATTTCAATCCATTATGATCTGATAGAGTACAAGGTAGTATCTCTATCTTCTTGTATTTGCTATTAGTAGCTTTGTGGCATAAAATATGGTCTATTTTAGAGAAGGATCCATGTGCTGCTGAGAAGAAAGTGTATTCGTTCTTTGTTGGATGGTATATTCTATATATGTCCGTTAAGTCTAAATTGCTGATTGTGTTGTTGAGATCTATAGTTTCTTTATTCAATTTTTGTTTGGACGATCTATCCAGTGGTGAGAGAGGTGTGTTAAAATCGCCTAGTATTATTGTGTTGTGGTCTATTTGATTTCTGGAATTGAGAAGGATTTGTTTGACGTACATGGATGAGCCAATGTTCGGGGCATAGATATTTATGATTGTTATGTCTTGCTGATTTATGCTTCCCTTAAGCAGCATGTAATATCCTTCTTTATCCCTTCTGACTAGTTTTGGCTTGAAGTCCGCATTATCTGAAATGAGGATGGATACTCCAGCTTTTTTGCTGTGTCCATGTGCATGGTATTTTTTTTTTTCCCATCCTTTCACCTTTAGTCTATGGGTATCTCTTTCTATGAGATGAGTCTCTTGCAGGCAGCATATTGTTGGATTTTTCTTTTTAATCCAATCTGCCAGTCTATGTCTTTTGATTGATGAGTTCAGGCCATTAACATTCAGGGTTATTGTTGTGATATGATTTGTATTCCCAGTCATTTGACTCAATTTTGTTTTTTGACATAATTTGGTTTCTCCTTTATTTGGCTATTCCTTTAGGCTAGTTCCTCCCATTGCTGATTTGCATTGTTGTTTTTCATCTCTTCCTCATGGAATATTTTGCTGAGAATGTTTTGTAATGCCGGCTTTCTTTTTGTAAATTCTTTTAGGTTTTGTTAAGGATTTTATTGCATTGTCAAATCTGAAAGTGAGTTTTGCTGGGTATAAGATTCTTGGTTGGCATCCGTTTTCTTTCAGGGCTTGGTAAATGTTGTTCCAGGCCCTTCTAGTTTTTAGGGTCTGGATTGAAAAATCTGCTGATAGTCTTATTGGTTTCCCCCTGAATGTAGTTTGATTCTTTTCTCTAGCAGCCTTTAAAATTCTTACTTTATTTTGTATGTTAGGTATTTTCATAATAATGGGCCTTGGTTTGAATCTGTTGTAATTTTGTATATTTGGAGTCCTATAATCCTCTTGTACTTGATTTTCCATTTCATTCTTCAGATTTTCTGATATTATTTCATTGACTAGATTGTTCATTCCTTTGGTTCGTTTCTCTGTGCCTTCCTCAATCCCAATAATTCTTAAATTTGGCTTTTTACCGATATCCCATAATTTTTGTAGATTCTGTTCATGGTTTCTTACCATCTTCTCTGTTTGGTCAACTTTGTTTTCAAGATGAAATATTTTGTCTTCAATGTCAGAGGTTCTGTCTTGCAGTTGTTCTATCCTATCCTATTGGTTATGCTTTCTATGGAGTTTTTAATTTGGTTTACTGTTTCCTTCATTTCAAGGATTTCTGTTTGTTTGTTTGTTTGTTTGTTTTTCAGTATCTCTAACTATTGAAATGATCTTTTGCTTCCCACATTTGCTCTTTTAACTGTTGAGTGGTGCAATCATTCCAAGAGTGCATTTGCTCTTTCATCTAATGGTTTGGTTCTCTGATCATTTTAATTATGTATATTATGAACTCCCTTTCTGACATTTCTTCTGCCATGCTGTCATTGGATTTTATTTATGTACCATCTAGGTTTGTTTGGGACATTTCCTTCCCTTGTTTTCTCATACTGCTCAGGTATCTTCCCCTCTAGTAGTGAAACTCTCAGATAATGCAGATTTCCTCTGTGACTTATAGTGTCCCTGTAGATTTCCAATAACTCACTTCCTAGCCTTCAGTAGCCTGAAATCTTGGAGGAACTTGATAATGCAGTGCTCCACAAGGAAGCTGCCCCTCTAGGGGTGGAGGCCTTCAGGCAGGTTGTATTCCCTGCTTGTGGGCAGGGGCGCCTCCACTTGTTGACCGATGGTCAGCCAAAGGGGCACTAGACTGCGGCCTGGAGCACGGCTGGTCTGAGTCTGGGTCTCTGGTTCCACTAACCTGGTGGGAAAGCCTCACCTGGCAGGAGCCTAGCTGTGCACCGAAGTCTCTCCCTGGGCAGCCCTGCTCCAAGAAGCTGCCTGTGGTCCTGGCCTGAAAGCCTGAATCTTAAAGGAAAATCTTCTAATTCAGATCCTTATTTCTCAGCAATGTGGATTAAGAGATATTATGGACTGGTTTGGGTCCTCTGAAACTCAGTAAACTCTGACTTCCAATGTATCTGTCTTGGACATGGAAACTCTAAGGGTAAAATTAAGGTTTAATTACGTCCAGAGGGTTGACCCAGGCCTGATTTGATAAGACACACCATAATGCTTGTGTTCTATCTCTTTTTACCTCTCACAGATAAGAGATCATGTGAGCACACGACAAGGTGATGGCTGCCTACAAAACAAGAAAAAAGACCTCAGGATTTGCCACTGATACTTGTCTTGGACTTGCTAATCTAAAAAGTGTGAGAAATATGTTTCTGTTGTTTAATTACCCAAGTCTGTGGTATTTCCTATAGCAAGGAAACTATAGTCCCAAGAAGACTAATAGAGAAGTGAAGAAGAAAGGGAGCAAATTTTTGGCAGAGTGCAGTTATCTGTTTGAGAATTGTAGGCCCATGTCTGCTGCCCACCAAACACACTCCTGGTAAAGGTTAATCCTCCCACTTGTGTGCTAAATACCATCCTCTTACCTCCTCTAGTATGTGTGTCTTCAGCATCATTTATTCCCTTCTTTTTATTGGATCTTGGTTATCAGAAAACATTTAGGATCTGACCATTCTTCACTCCCCCACTATAGCTAGTATCCATGTTAATGTACAATCATTTTTAACCTAGCAATTTTGCTATTATTCCTGTGAAAATTGTCATTTAAAATAGAGTTGTTGTGTCATCCCTAACAAAAAGTAATAATAATAAATAAAACTGGGTAGTTATTAAAGATCTCATGCTTTTATGTCTGATAATAAGAACTATTGCAAAAGACTCCCCAGAACCACAACCTTACACAAAGGCCACTGCAACCTTATGTTGTAAGTATTTCTGCCAGGATGTCTATCCAGCAACTAACTGCTTGACCTTGGACTGGTGCTCCCCCCCAACCTTGTTAATGACCTTTGAACATTCTTGATTTTGTTTCTTGGGCCAAGGATTATTATTTTTCAATTACTTATGTGATCTCTTCATTTTGCCTTTGAAAGGTTCCCTTTAACCCATCCCTGTGGATGACCCCATGGTTATGTATCAGGTACCACTGTTCTTTAGAGAGAGTTTCTCTCTCTCTCTCTCTTCTATCCACCCTCCCCCCATTATTTAGTTTGACTGTGTTCTTTTCATCCCTCCTTGTGCCTTTTAATCCATTCTCAACAGTGATTCGGTTAAAAAAGTAATTCAATCATGTTACCCACCTGCAAATATCTCCTAATGACTTTTAGAAACATCTATTTCATGATAAAATGACCCTTAAAGAACCCTGGACCTCCTGTTGACTCCCTGGTCTGATGCTCTACTTATTTTCCTCTTTCTCACTCTGTTTCAGCCACTTTGGCCCATTTTATTGCTGTTTGAACATGCTGGCAATGCTTTTACTTCAGGAGTTTTGCTCTTCCTTTTTTGTCCGCCAGGAGCCTTCTTCCCCAAGATAAGAACTCCAGGGCTCATCTTCTCACTTTCTTTCCTGGCCATTATTTAAATGGTTATTTAAATGGTTTTCTCCATGAGCTATCATGGCTGCTGTTATGGGTTCAATTGTGTCCCCTCAAAAATGATACACTGAAGTCCAAATCCCCAATGACTCAGGAAATGACTTTATTTGAAAATAGGATAGCTTCAGATGTAAATGATGAAGATGAGGTCCCACTCTGGTGGGCTCCTAAGCCAGAGTGACTGGGGCTCTTATAAGACGACCAAGTGAAGACACAGAGAGAGTAGCAAGTGCTGATGAAGGCCAAACTGGAATGAAAGGCAAAGCCTTTATGTGGGAAAAGTGTCAGAGGCAGGGTCCTGCCCAGATTTTAGAGCAAGCATCACCCTGCTGATGCAAACTGAGAGACAATAAATTTCTGTTGTTTGAAGCCACCAGTTTGTGTTTGTTTCATTTTTTGTTTGTTTGTTTGTTTTTTTTATGATGGCTTTTAGGAAGCTAAGACAGTCACCTTAACTGAAACTACATCTTTAGATACCCCACACCCCTAATTTGCTTTATTTTTCTTCCCACTTCCCTTCATCTTCCCTATCATGCTGTAGTTATCTATTTTATATATTTTGCTTACTACTTCCAACACACTCCAAATTCCAGTGACATGAGGCTGAGATAGTTTTCTGTTCTCTTCATTACTCTCAGCATTGAAATATAGTCCTTGAGGTGTTACAGGTCCTCAAAATGAATTTGTTGACTGAGGAATGAAGACACGTATGCACAAGGGAATGAGCCCAGTAATTGGCTCCATCTCCAGGGGCAAGAGGAAGGTGTTTCAAAATGACTCGAGTGTTTGGGAAAATTGCTTCACTTACTGTATAAAACACTGTGAGTGGAAAGAAGTGTTCCCTCTTATAAAATACTACAGCAATTAAATGTAATTTTTTGAAGAGTTTCAATGATATGAAGAATTCTTACCATTTTATAAAACAGGTAGTTTATAAAATAGTTTCTACAATATAATCATAACTCTGTAAAATAGAGATTCTTGAATAAAGACTATACTAGAAGGATGTAACCTAATTTTCTGATGATATTTTGGTGAAACTATGTTTGATAATTTTGTCATTATTATTATTATTTGAAGTAGAAAGAGGCTATTCTGGAATAAGAAAAAGGTTTTTATATACAAAGGTAAATTTACAGACTGTTAAACAGGTTCTTTGTTCCATTTGTAAATATTGATTTGAGGACAGTTGAGGTTTTATATAATAAAAGTACCATAATAGATTCAAATGTGCAGATATGTTTTTCATATAATCTGTTCGTCACTGTATTTGTGTACTTGTATTTATTTATATATTTATGTTTATGGTGTACAGTGTGATATTTTGTTATAAAGATAATTTATCAAATCATTGCCACAGCGAAACTAATAAGCATATTCTCCATCTCACATAGTTACCTTTTTTGTGTGGCGAGAAATACATAAAACATTCTCTTTTAGAAAATTTCAAGTGTATGACATATTATTATGAATGATAGTAACTATACTGTTCATGAATACTCTTTGGCCAGCATCTCACCATCTCATTAGTTCCTCTAATCCCTGGTAATCACCCTTCTATCTTCCGTTTCTCTGTGTTTGTCTTTTATAGATTCCACATATAAATGAGATCATGCCATATTTTTATTTTTGTATCTGGCTTATTTTACTTAGCATGATGTTCTCCAAATTCACTCATGTCCTCACAAATGTGGAATTTCTTTGTTCATTAATGCTGAATAATATTCTATTGAATGTACACACCACATTCTCTTCATCTACTCATTTATAGGTGAATCAGGTTGTTTCCACATCTTGGCCAATATGAATAATGCTTCAAGGAACATGGATTTGCAAACATCTCTACATGATAGTGTTTTCATTTACTTTCGATTGATCTCCTATAGTAGGGTTGCTGGATCATATTATAGTTTTACTTTTAATTTTTTAGGACCCACTATAATAACTTACATTCTCACAAAACTGTATAAAAGTTCTCTTTTCCCCACATTCTCACCAATACTTGTTATCATTTGACTTTTTGTTAAAAGCCATCTTAACAGGTATAAGGCAATATCTCACTGTGGAATTGATTTACATTTCTTTGATATTAGTGATGTTGAGCATATGTTCATATATCTGTTGGCCATTTGTATGTCATTTTGGAAAACTGTTAGCTTAGACATTTTGTTTAGTTTTTCAGTTGGATTTTGTTGTTGTTGTTGTTGTTATTTAAGTTGTATAATTTTTCAAATAATTTTTTCAAATAAAAGTTTCAAATTTATTTTAGACATTAACCTCTTATCAGAGATATGTTTTGCAAACATTTTCTTTCACACCATAAGTTTCATTTCATTGATACTTCCCTTTGCTATGCAAAACTTTTCACTTATTTTTCTTTTTGGTACTAGGGGTTGAACCTAGGAGCATTCTACCACTGAGCAACTTCTTATTTTATTTTTGAGACAAGTTCTCACTAAGTTGCCTAGAATGGCCTTGAACTTGCCATCCTACTGCCTTAGTTACCCAGTTGCTGGGATTATAAGAATGTGCCACTGCACCCAGCAAAACATTTACATTGTTTATTTTCGCTATTCATTTTAGTATTCTTAAATTTCTAGACAGGTGAAATTTACATAAGGGTAATGGAATTTTAAAATGCTTTTATTTTGTAACCTCCCTTGATCTCATAGCTGCTTGTGACTTTGCATCCTATCAGGAAAGAACCCAGAAGGGAAGCTGTGGTAATTCTATGACTTATTTTCAAAACCACATCACAGTATGAAGCCACTAGAGCTTCCACTACTTCTGTTGTGTTCAGTAAGATTAGAAGCAGAATTATCCATTGGAACTGTCAGCTCCAGAGTCTTCTACCTTTATTCCTTCATTCCCTTAGTAGGAAGATGATAGAACTAGACGCTAACCACGACATAGTCAAGAACCACTGCATCTAAGTACAATCTATGCTCACAAAATGGACATGCTCTAACTCTTTGCAAATTTGAATTTGTCTGTGTGATTCTAATTGGTAGAAGCTAAATTATATGCAAATTCCTAATGGCAAGGGAGACAGGAAAATGTAGTTTTCAATTATACTCTTTCTGTATATCAGAAGGTAGTTGGAATACAAGGTGATTACCCAAGAGATGAAAAATAATCTTACATATAGGACTGCTTATTATACTCTCTTTCCTAACATATTCAGGGAGAATAGGGAAACCCACGTGTGAGGAATTGTTGAATAGAAATTAAGACATGTTTAGCTAGTCTCTTCAAGAGTGAAGAAAGAAATAAAACCAACCTTCAACTTTCTGGTCAATTAAAGTCAAGAATATTTTCTCCATCAATGTGTCAATGTGAAGGAAATCCAAAAAATTACCAGGGAATAAATATACAGGAGTAAAATGTTAATGAAATTGACAACAAGTTCTTGTAAGCTACTTTCATTGGTTATGGCTAATTTTTCAGATTTTCAAGTTTGTTACATGCAAAATATCCCTTTTCCCCTCATGAAGTGGGATTAAGCCACTCATTTAGAAATGGATACATTTGATTGGACAGGAACTTATTTCAATTATTATATAACTTTTTGAAAAAAGAGCTTTTAGGCTGTAACAGGGAGTGAAGCCATTAGATTAACAGGAATCAGGTCGATGGTAAAACAACCTAGGGCTGCATTACCTAGGGAGATAAACCCAGGAATGATAGCTGCAGGCAGGGTAGATTAGTTTTAAAATATTTTACCCATGGAAATGTGAAATAATTTTTGTGGTTTATGAATCAAACAGAAAGTAAAAGTAAAATAACTATTTTCTGCTTCCTCTGCTATATGACTTTCTTTGTTCTCAACATACTTTTGTCTTATGTAACTGAGTGGCAGACTGGTCAAGGGTGGGCCATCTTTGGCACACACAAAGAAAGTAGCACTGGAATTTTAACTAAGTATTTTCTGATTTTGTAATCTTTATTAATTAGTTGAATGTTGACTAAGGTCCACAAGCACATTATCAACATGGAAGATGGGGAAAGACAGCAACTTATGGAAAAGACATTTGACTCTAAATTTCCTCCATGCATCAGTGAGTGGTGGGCTTATGATATTACTTCTATTTTAGAAAGATGCCTTGTGAAATAAGGAGAGACCACAGAGGTTGATAAGTTTGAACTTGAAGATGAAGGTAGCAGTAGAGACATATTTTCAGACTAGAAGTGTGACTGCAGCCTGAGTACCCAGTTATACCATTGTGTAGTGCTTTATGGGAGTCACACTCTGACAGCATTCCAAGGGCTTACCAAGGAATATAGCAGATGTCATCAGTAACAACCAACATAATACACTAAATACATTTGTACTCTCTTTATTCTTTTCTCTAGACCCACAGTCCTCCCCTTCATCTTTCCTCGTACTGTCTACTCATCTGTTCATCTGCCTTATCATCAGTTTATTGAAATATCAGGCTTTGGGGATTTTGCTCTAGGTTGCCCTCCAGATTCAAATTTTTACTTTCTTTCTTGGCATGGAGAAACCTTGAGTTACCATCTATTAGGGAATAAATTTCCACAAGTCTCTTGTGTTTCTACCTGTGCTGTGAACAAAACACAGATTGCCCTTGGTTTGAGACCATCTTTTCAACTATGTTCAAACAACATGCAACCTTGGAAGGTACAGATTGTGTCTTTCTTTAGAAAAAAGGACCAGTCTGGTTGCAGCCTTGGGAGATAGAGATAATATCTCTTTTTGGATCAGAAGGGAAAGCAGGCAAGTTTGGGGACCGTTATAAAAGTTTCAGGCCTCCTAACTTTAGGATTGCACTTTTGTAATGCAATCCACATCTGTAGGTGTCCATCCAGGACCATCTTTGTCACCCCATGGAGCTCAGGGCAAGAGGAAATAGAAAAAAAAAAAAAAATCAACAAAACGCAAAACCAAACTCATGTTATTTGCTGCACTTGAGTAATAAAGTCTTTTGACCTTGACATAGGAATCTGTCTCTTTTTCACCACCCTTGAGTCTGTGGTAGGCTAATTTGTTATCTCGTAAGTAGTATGAAATCTCAGATTACTAATTTTTTTTCCTAGTCTTGGGATTTATTTTAGTAGTTATTAATATATGATTCACCATGATAGAGTACAAAATTCAAAGGTTTCTAGCGTTCTAATTTTGGAATACCCCTAAAAGAAATTTTGTACCATTTAGCTCTCACCACTACCATCCTTACCCCCATCCTTATATTATTCTGTCTATATATTTGCCTATTGTGGACATTTCATGTTGATAGAATAATACATAGAAATATTTTCAAAATTAATAAATTCTGCAGCCTTTATGAAAACATTATTCTTTTGTATTGCCACATAATGTTTCATTATATGGATGTACTAATTTTATTTTTTCTTTAGTTAATGAATATTTGGGTTGTTTCACTTTTTGACTGCAGTTAATATTGCATGAATATTCATGTACCATTTTCTCATGAGCTTATGCTTTAATTTCCCTTGAAAGTATATGTAGTGGTGGAATTGCTGTGCCATATAGTAAATATGCTTAAAAGTTTGAGAAACTACCCAGAAGTTTTCCAAAGAAGCTATATATCTCTGCCTTCCAATTAGAGAATATGAGGATTCAAATATCCCCATACTCTAGCCAACACTGGCTATTTTTTTCCCAAAGATATTTTGGGTATGAAGTCGTTTCTTATAGTTTTGATTTTCATTTCCCTAATGGCTAATAATGTTGAACATCTTTTCATGTGCTTACTGGTCATTTGTGTATCTTCTTTGAAGAAATGTTTATTCAAATTCTTTTCCCCTTTTTATATTTTGATTTGCCTTTCTATCATTAACTTACAAAGTTATTATATTTCTAACATGAGTGTTTATCAGCTATATAATTTGCAATTTTTTCCCCCATTCTTGACTATTCATTGTCTTGATGATGTCTTTGGAAGCTCCAAAGCTTTAATTTTAATAGTAAAGCCCAGGTTGTCTATTTTTTGTTTTGTTTAATGTTGTCTTGGTATAATATCTGAGAAGGATTTGCATAAACACAAGGAAATATGATATTAGTCCTAATTTTCCTTACAAGAATTTTATAAGTTTACCCCCGACATTTAGGCCCATGATCGGTTGAGTTGATTGCTCTGTATGCTGGAGGAAGGGGTCCACCATCATGTTCTGCATGTGGATATTTATTCATCATGAAGGACTGTACATTTTACCTCTACACTGTCACTCCTGTCAAATATTTATTGACTAGAAATATGAGGAGTCCTTTTTGGAATTGCAATTTGGTTCCTCTGATTTATATGTTTACCTGTTGCCTGTTTCATGTTGCAGTGATTACAATAGTTTTGTAATATGATTTGAAATCAGAGAGTGTGAGTATTCCACTTTTTTTTTCTTTTCCAAGAATGTTTTGGCTAGCGTAAGTTCCTTGAGTTTCCATATGAATTTTAGGATTATTTTTTTCAGTTTCTGCAAAGAAATCAGATAAGATTTTGATAGCATTGCATTGGATCTATAAAACAGTTTTGGAATATTATTCCACTTAGCAGTATCAAGTCTTCTGATCTTTGAACAAGGCATGATTTTCCATTTATATAGGTCTTTGATTTTTTAGTAGTGTTTTCAGTTTACAGTGTCCAAGTTGTATACTTCTTTTGTTAGATTTATTCCTAAACTTCATACTATTTTCTATTCTATAGTACATGAATGTTTTTAAAATTTTAATGTTGGATTGTTCACTGTTTTTCTTTTTTAGAAATGCAAATACTTTTGTATATTGATCATAAACCTGCAACTTTACTGTACTTATTAGTTTTAAATCTCTTTTGTTTGGGTAATAGGGGTGGTAATCATCCAGACCAAATAGACTAAAATGAACTATGTTAGTGAAGTATATTTCCTTACAATGTACAGTTTCTAATTTGTCTGATCTTGGGCACTGTCCCTGGGACCCTAGGGGTTTTAGCAAGAGTCTCTGAGTGTCTTTTTCTCTCATTTTTTAAGTAGGCTCTCTCCCTTGTTACCACACCCAGGAGTTAGCCTCTGCTAATTACTGGTTGGCTATTTTATTTTTTAAAAAAATGTCCTGGGAATAACTTTCACCTCAACTTGATCCAATAAAATATGGTTCTTTTTGCAGGCATAGTCTCTAATGCCAGCCTTTGAGTTTTTACAACTCCAGAAAGACTCTTTTCGTCAGTCCCTTTTCTCTGTTCTCTCTGTGAAACTTCTAATTGGGCTTTTATTTAGCTTGTTGCTTTCATGGAGGTACCATCCTCCTCTTAATAGCTTAACACCAAAATTTCCTTTATTTTTAAGAGCATCAATTGGCTTGAGTACCCCATGTTCTGTTCTAACTAGTCAATTTCCTTGGTTACAGCTTTGGATCCTTAAGTTTTTATAGTCTGCCTCTCCTCTTGGTCAAAACTCATGTGTCACTATACCTGAGCTCAGGGTAGTACCAACAATGTGTTTCTATTGGATGTTAGACTTAATTTACAAGAAAAGCGTCCCAAGGAAAGTAGCCTCTGTCATTTTCTCCATGCCTCTTCTGGTGTAGAGATTCTACCCTTGTAGAAAACAGGAGCAAATACAATCAGGCTTTTTGTATTTTTGGTCTGCTGTGTCTTGGGTAGAGCTTCCACCTAGTAAGAGTAGGCTGAGTGAAGGAACAGCACCCAGTTCTCTCAATTGCTCTTGTCTGGAAGGAAACTTCAACCACAAAGAGTTGCAAGTGTAATGAGAAGTGTTGGTGGCCCATCTCTCCCAGGGAGTAACTGTCACTCTGTGGTAGAGGCTGGGAAGAGTCCTGAATTTCCTGCTGTGCTTGCGCAGAGTAGGAGCTTGCATCATACCAAGTTGGTGAGAAAGTAGGCAAAAAAGAGAATCATGCCTCAAATTCCATAGGGTCTTCTTGTTATTACCATGATTTAGTAGATTTTCTGAATGCCCTTAGTATGTTAACTTTTCTGAAGTTATCTTCCCTTCCTAGTTCTTGACATCATCTTCCTCTTTCACTTTCCACACTACCCTAGTGGAAAGTTCACTATTCAGAATATCCTGGAAGCTTGGATCATAATTTGAGTAAGAGGATTCAAATTAGTTCATTGGAAATAGGGAAAGTAGAGACAACAATAGGAGTATTTGTAAATAAGTCCTTATAAGTAGGACTTATAAGGTTTGATCATAGAAAAAGAGTTTGAGGCAGAAAATCCAGGATAACTCCTATGTTTTAGCTTGGGTAAGTGTCAGATGAAATAAAGGGGAATAAAATGATCTAAAAAGGCAATGGAAACCTTGTAACAATGGGATTGTAGCCTTTTTTTAGGGTACAGGTGGTTTATAAATTTTGGAGCTGATAGCTAGAATACAGTTCTTGGTGATTTTATGGTTTTAAAACTATCTCCATTTTGTCATTCTCAAATCTTTATCAAGCCATAAGAATAATAGAATTGTGCATATGATTACCTCAGAAAAGGAAAACTATTTTCATTCTCTATATATACAATCAAGAAGAGTAAGCAGAGGAAAAATAGAAAGAAAATTTAATTGGGGAAGGAGTTCTGAAGAAGAAATCAGTGCCCAGGAAATATATGCATGTTTGTCCTTTAGAAAAATCTTTGCACTTATTGAGTAGGGAGCTGAGTTGTCTACTGGGGCAAGGCATGTCAACTCAAATAATTTTCTTTGGAGATTACATATCTAAATATGAAAGACAGAAGCCTAGATGACCAGGACCCAATAATAATTCTAGTGCATTTTGACTTAGTGTGCTCAATAAAACTCTCAATATAGAACTGAGAAAACTGGTCTTTACTGAGACACAGATTTGAGAGTCACCAATTCCCTAGGAATAAGCTGACATTGAGGAGAATTTCTAGAGAAAGAGAATGTGGCACAAGAAAGAATAATACTAGAGACTAGGAGAATACCAGCTTAAAATGATGGATAAAGAAAGATAAATTAGTAGGGATTATTTAGGAGAAGCGAGAATACAAACAAAACATTTGTTCAATAGTCTTCATGAAGGCAAGGTTTTCTTTCCATGTATGTTCATTTCAAAGGTAGAAAGGTTTATTAAATGGTGAGCCAAGCCTCTTACTTGAATCCTTTTATCATAGCAGGTGGATAATGAGTGTGGTGGATGGTGAATTAGTTGTCACTGGGTGATACCTTTGTCTCATAGTTCTTTTCAAAAGACTTGAGTGCCTTCAGAAACTAGCAAACAGAAATCCGATAAATATTAACAAGTATTTATTGTGAACTTCCTATGTGCCTAAGTGCTTTATAAATAGTAATGGTTCTTAACTGGGAAGACCCAACCTTCCTAGGAACATTTGACCATGTATGGAGCTACTTGGGGGTTGGCATATTTTTGTGGGAATTCTGCTGTAGCTAGTGGGTAGGGTCTGGGAATATTGATAAACAACTTATGATGCACAGAACAGACCCTGCAACAAAAAATTTTCTAATCCCAAATGCTGATATTTCTCAAGTTGAAAAATCCTGATGAGAAATTAAAGTTTTAAGCTTCACAGAAGCACTTAGAAATGGATTCTGTCATTACTTCCTTCTCTCTTCCGAGGAAACTAGGGCACCAGGACTTTGATAATTTTTGATAGGGATAGAGATGGGATGGGAGCTAGATCTGGATGGGAGTAATATGGCCCTTGGGCATCCATTAAGTACTATGCTGTATTATGTTTGTAAATTACCTCTGTAAGTGTGTGACCAAGCTCTGCTACATTAACACATCTTATTTGAATGAACTCAATTAGAACAAACATATCAATTTAAATGCATCTTTCCTCACCTGAACAGTGTGTTTCATAGGACTGGAATATTTATTCTTCCTATGCATGGAGCAGGGCACTCACATTTGTTCTCTGGTTTTAGAAGCAGTGAAGCAATTTTATTTATGAGCTCTTATTTCATGTTGCGTTTATTTTTAAAGCTTATTGGCTTAATTTTTGCAAGTTTAGGCTTCAATGATGGTAGAATCTTCACATAAGCTGAGACAATTTTTCTCTCCAAAAACAACAAGTATACACGTGGAGACTCTCTCAGCTTTACCAGGGCTTTTGAGGAGCACATTTTAGTCGTAGAGGGGCGATTGATAATAGCGGCAGAGACATAGTTTCAACTCTGAGTTACCACAAGCACCACTTGCACTGCTATAGAAATACTCTCTGGAGGAGAATTTGCTATTTTACCTGTACTAAGTACTTAGTGTTTTTAAAAGATCCACCATGTACCCATCCAGATTCATGTAAAGTAATGATTGCCATGCACTCAATCATTCTCTACACATGGCACAGTTTGAGGACTGTCTTTTTCCCCTCAACTCCAAGAATATTTTATTATTTGATATAATTACCAGTGTTTTACCGAACTTTTGGTGTTATAGGTAGAAAATAATGCATTGGATGTTTTAATGTTCTTTGCTTAGATATTACAGAATAGACCCTCACTCTCGAGCATATTGATTGCATTTTCAAGTATTGCTCACACAGCAGACATATTTATTCTACCACATACCATCTAGTTTTTTTTTCATTCTCTCCTTCCTTCCCTTTCATTTCCATGAGGCCTTGAGAGTACTTGCTCTTTGCCGAAAATTAAATGAACTAGTATGAATGCATTAGAAGTTCTGAATTTTTAAAAAATGAGCTATTTGTGTTAAACCATTTTGTTTATTGAAAAAAAAAGTGTTTATCTGTTAAGGAAAAAATGTAGTTGTGAGAAATTATCAAATGATTGAAATTTCAGTTTCATAGTATTAGAGCTATATGTAGTAAGTACTCCGAAATGCATTGGGATGCATTTTGGAGAAAGTTTGCTCATGGAACCATCTATGTCAAATTAGCAATGAAAATTGTTTAAACAGAACAAAGACTCTGAAGTCTTTTAGTAATCTTGCTATTCTTTACACAAAATCCTTTTTCCTCCTTAAGTACAAACATATCCCAAATTAAAAACATATCAGGACTTTCTCAGTCCTTGTGGCCAAGAAAAAAATAGTCAGTACAACAAATTCAGTAAAAACAGAAGACAGTTTTTATTTTCAGAAAATCTAACGTTGTAGGTGAATAAAAACCAGCTTAATAAATCATTTCCTCATAAGGTATGTTCTATACTGTTACATTAGATGTGTCCATAATATATAGATCCGTGCAAGTTAGAAATCCAAAAATCTTTTTATTTTCCCTGAACCTCAAGTGTCCAGTCATCTAAGTCAGCCAATTCTGTATTTTTTAATATTCTGAAATCTACATCTTCCTCCTCCGATGTCACTGTCTTGATTTAAGTCATTACTGTCTCTGGCCTAACTTATTATGACAATTGTCCCTTCCTTAGCAACCTGCTTCCATTTTTTTCCTCCACATTGAATCATTCATCAGAGAATTGTTTAAAAAGAATCAGTATTGTTTTGTGACTGTAAAGTGGTCTGTGGCTCTCTGCTATCTTTATTAGCACATAGTTCCTTATCACATCCAACAGGACCCTTCATGATCCAACCTTAACCTTTCCTCAGGTTCATCTTGAGGCCTTCCCCACTCCACACACACTGCTTCAGGTACTCCCAATTACTTCGGACCCTGATTGAACCATTTTTTTTTTTCTTTCCTTCCTTGCCTTCTTTCCTTCTGCCTTCCTTCCCTCCTTCTTTTATTTCCTCCATGTGAAAATTGTATTATCTTTACCTACAGTGGCCCCTGTTCTCAATCTTCTTGACTTAGCTGACACTTGTCACGAAGGTGTCTACCTCCTGTTCACTAAGGTGGTTTACTCCCCACCTACAAAGTGGTATTTCCAAAATATCAATATCACTTGACAAAGTTATATGACTTTATTCTAAATTACCCTGTTTGAATTCATCATTTTTGAAGGTTTTATCACTCTGTGTTTTTATTGTTGGTTTCTCTCTGTTTCAAGCACATGACTTTGAACTTCGGAGCAGGGATTATGTTTTGCAAATTTTATGATCACTGGTCTAATTCAGTATCTGGAACACATTTGGAGAACAGTAAATGTTTAATAAGCATGGTACCTTTTATTTTACTGCTGGGGAGAAAAGATTTGATCTTCTTTTTGTGTGGTACTCGGGATTAAATCTAGTGATACTGCTGAGCTCCACAATCAGCCCTTTTTTATTTTTTATTTTAAGACAGGGTCTCACTAAGTTGTTGAGGCTGATCTCAAACCTGTGATCCTTCTGTCTTAGCCTCTCAAGTTGCTGGATTCACAGGCATGTGCCACTGTACCTGGCTAGATTTTATTTTTTTAGATGTAATCCTAAATTTCAATAGTTGTGGGAGAAGTTACAAAAATAATCACTATTACTTGTTAAAATATTATAATTTTTGACTTAAAACCCTTATAGAGAGAACACATGTACACACAGACACACACACACACACCCATAGATGGAAAATACTGGAATAAATTCAATAAATATATGGACCTTGTGTTTATAGCTGCAGAGTCTAATCTACCAACTTCAACTACTTTAAAGATTGTCAAAGTTCTCTACAATTTCCAGTGGAATATTAAACTCTGGTTTGAGTAGTATAGACCTGTGTGAGTTTTTGTGTTTGTTTTCATTTGTTGTTTTAGTGGAAATTTTGGAGAGCTTGGAGAGAGACTGCTAACCATATGCAGTTTAAACCTAGCAGGAGCTGATGCTATAATCTTCATTCTTTTGTTTAATTGTCCCCCTGGATCACTGTACAGCCCTAAAACATTACATTTGCCAGTTATAACATAGTGTTTTTCTTCTCCACTGGAACCATGAGCTCATTGATAGAACATGTTTTCTTAACCTCAATCTTTATTATCTACACCAGAGCCTAAGGTTTACAAGAAATTCCAAGTTTTCTTTTTTTTCAAATGAATGAATGGAATTCTTAGTGTACCTGAAATAATGTGCTAATTTATTGTATACGTACAAATTTCCACTTCATTATGAAAAGAAAAAAAAACCACCTAGTAATATACACTTAACCATTTGTTCTATTTTGTCTGATTGGAAAGAGTTAAGTCCTAAAGCAGCAAGACAGGAATAGGCTCAGAATCTTATACATACTAGAACACCTGTGACTTCCTTAAACAGAAATGTCTTGTTAAATGACACATATTCATTTTAAAAATAAAATAATAAATCCCTTTTATCATATCAAATTTCCAGTAAAGGTCTATATTACCACATTGGAGTAAATAAAATCACATGGCAAATGTTTTGAATCAAGCTGAAAATTGTAAACCCCTAGTATTAGGGGGACATAGAACCAACAGAACTAGAATCCAGAGTGACCAGATGATAGTAGTAATTCCCAGTTCTAAGGAATCATTGTTCTGTCCCCTAATAGGAAGTGTTCCTTCCTTTAGAGTTAAGACCCTAGGCTAGTAGAGCACACACTTGTGGGAAGAGGAAGCAAGTATTCCCCACTGTGTCATTAAAGGTAAGTGTGAGTGGTTTTATTCCTTTTGTTACTCCTTGAATCCTGGACATGAGTCTTGGTTTTGGGAGAACAGGACCATACGCTGGATACTGATTTAGAGTGTTTGTGATATCGCTTTGCTTTACTATTTCCCTAGGTAGAGACAGTTCTATTGGCTTACACTATGCTTTTCTCACTCTAATAGCCCTTATTCCTCAGACCAGGAACCAATGCAGGGCCTCTGTGGGTTGCTAGCTATTTCTACTCACATTATGCATTATGGAACTAGAAAAATAATCACAGGGTACATATGGGGACTCAAGGACCCCAAATGACATAGGCCTGAGTTAAGGCATCATTGAGTACTTGACAGTCATAAGTTCTCACACTGACTGGTGGGCTTTGTCATGTTTTGGTTTTCCTGGAATTAGAGTCAAATTAGAGCCAGTGTCCAGTTGTCCTCTAAAGTTCTGCTTTTTTTCCCCCTTAGTACACATTTTCACTTGCAAAATATCAAGGGTCTTTTGAAGAAGTCTAGCATAAGGATGACAATATAAATTTGTGGTTGTATGTCAGGGTCCTACCTTCAAGGGCACACAGCCTGCCCTTCATTGAAAGAGCCTGCAAATTAGCTAATGTCTGGGAATTGGCTATGATTCTCTGCTTTTATGATCCAGGTTAAACCTTTGTCCATTTGACCTAGAACTCTTCTGCTGATACAAATGAAGTAAGAATTTAGTAGGCTCCCTATGTTGTTCACCTTTGACAACACCATGATCAACCATCCGGTGCAAGTCAGGATATTTTGATTGTTGCTTTGACTCTACTGTCCACTATTATAACCCCATGCCTTTGGCAGTTCAGTGGCTCCACTTAGAGTCATTCCTATTATTTATGGGATCCAATCACCCATACTCTTATTGCATTTACTTTCCCCAACTGAGTGATTGCAATTCCCACTATAAGTTCTAGCCTACAAAAGAGAAATCTTTAAAGATGTCAGGGCTATCCTACACAAATTATTTTTCCAAGTATTGGGGAAGGGCATGTTTTCTGGATATATTTACATACTTACACACACACACACACACACACACACACGCACTTATGAACTATTAAATTTATTATATCTATGATATTTAATTTAGGGCATTTGGATCACTTGATTTTGGAGGCTGAATAGTCCCACGAAATGTTGTCTGTGACTATGGACTCAGAAAAGGCAGTGGTATAGTTTGAAGGCCTGTATACCAGGGCAATAAGGTAGATTCTTTTATGAGGGCCTGAGACAAAGAATCACCAAAGGTAGGAGATTGATGTTCTAGCACAAGTAGTCAAGCAGAGGAAGAGTAAATTTACCTCCTCCCCATTTTTATTCTATTCAGTCAATAAACGGATTGGATTATGTTATAGTTTGGATGTGAGGTGTCCCCCCAAAAGCTCATGGGTGAGACAATGCAAGAAGGTTTACAGGAGAAAAGATCTGGATTATGAAAGCCTTAAGCCAATTAGTGAAATAATCCTCTGATGGGATTAAGTGGGTGGTGATTCAAGGTGGGTAGGGTGTGGCTGGAGGAGGTGGGTCACTGGGGAATGTGCCTTTGGGGTAAATATTTTGAATCTGGCAGTGGAGTGTCTCTTTCTCTCTCTGCTTTCTAATTAACATGTGAGTTGATTCCCTCTGCCATACTTTTCCACCGTGATGTCCTGCCTCACCTTGAGCCCCAAGGAATGCAGCCTCCCGTCTATGGACTGAGATCTCAGAAACTGTGATCCCTCAATAAACTTTTCCTCTTCTACAATTGTTCTGGTCAGGTCTTTTAGTCACAGCAGCGAAAAAGCTGACTAATACATATGATGCCCACGCACACTGGGGAGGGCCCTCTGTTTTATTCAGCAATCCAATTCAAATGCTAATCTCCTCTGTTTGACACCCTCACAGAAGCCCCAAAATAACGTTTAATCAGATATGTAGGCATTCCATGGTCACAGCAATGAAAAGCTGACTAACACACCATCACAGGACTTCTTCGGCAATCCAGGCTCTTTGTCTGACTCTTGGGTTAAAACTTAGATTGTGTACTGGCAGAAATTCTATTATGGGTAAGAATTTTGTTGGGTTGATGAACTATTTAATCATGTTCCCATAGGATTTAAAGTGCTTTTCAGGAAAAAGGATTTTATATTCACTCATTTTTATTCTTTTTGTTAGAGTATTTTAATTATATACAGTAGTGGGTTTCATTGTGGCTTATTCCTACATGCAAATAACTTACTTTGATCATATGGACCCTTCCTTTTTTCACTTCCCTTCCTCCCTCTCCTGATCCCTTTCCTTTTCTGTGATGGTATCCTTGCTACCTTCATGATTTTCTATTTCTCCTAGATTCCATATATGAAGAAAAAATATGATATTTGTATTTCTTTGACTTATTTTTCTTAGTATTATGCTCTCCAGTTTCATCCATTTTTATATACATATTACAATTTTGTTCTTCTCTGTGACTGAATGATATTTTATTGTGCATATTTATCCATTCATCTATTGATGGTCACTTAGGCTGATTCCTTAACTTAGCTATTGTGAATTATATATAATAAACATGGGTATGCAGGTATTTCTATAGTGTGCTGGCTTTAATTATGGGTATATACTGAGGAGTGGTACAGCTGGATCATAAGGTAGTTCCATTTTTAGTCTTTTGAGGAACATCCATACTGATATCCCTAGTGGCTAAACTAACTTACATTTCCACCAACAGTGTATGTGCTGTTCCTTTTCCCCACATCCTTGCCAGCATTTGTTGTTTTTTTGTGTCTTGATGACTGCCATTCTGACTGAGGTGAGATGAATTGCAATGTAGTTTTGACTTGCAGTTCCATGATGACTAGAAAGGTTGAACATTTTGTCTTGTAATTATTCCTTTTTTGAGAAGTGTCTGTTCACTTCATTTGCCCATTGTCGATGAGACTGTTTGCTTTTATGTTGTTGAATTTTCTTGAATTATTTACATACTCTGGATATTAATTCTTTTGCCTGAAGAAGAGCTAGCAAAGATTGTCTCCCTTTCTTTATCTGTCTCTTCATTGTGTTGTTTCCTTTGCTATACAGAGGCTTTTTAATTTCATGCAGTCCCATTTGTCAATTCTTGCCTTTATTTCCTGAGCTATTTAATATTTTCTATGGAGTATATAATGTTAATATGCTACAAAAAGGTAGTTCTATGAGTGTGCCATCTGCTATTTTCTAAGCACATGGGAACAATCTTGTGATTATTAAGTTATAAGTTGAATTGTGCATCTCCTCCTTAAAAAATGGTATACTGAGGTCCTAACACCCAGTACCTCAGAATGTGACTATTCGGAAAGAGGGTCAACACAGAGGTAACCAAATCAAAGTAAGATGATTAGGGTGGGGTCTAATTCAATGTGACTGGTGTCCTTATAAAAAGAGAGATTTGGACACGGACATGCACACAGGGAGAACATAATAAGAAGATGAAAGCAGAGACCAGGATGGGGCATCCATAAGCTAAGAAACACCACAAAGCTAGGAGGGAGGCTCAGAACATGCCCTCACAGTCTTCAGAAGTACCCAAAGGTGCCCACACCTTCTAACTTTCAGAGCTGTGAGATAATAACTTTCTATTGTCTAAACTACACAGTTTGTGGGACTTTGTTACAGCAGCCATAGGAAACTAATGAAAATGAATTCATGCCAAGTAATTAATGGCATATATTATTTGCTCATATATGGGGTCTGCAATCATTCAGGTCCTCTGACAAACGTGCCAAGAAAAATTATGTGCAAGGTTTGTTTTTGTTTGTTTCTTCTTGTTGTTTCTTAGAGAAAGGTCTATGTGAAGAATTGAGAGAGACAGAAGAAAGTCAAATGAGGCTGGGTTAGCCGGGTAAGTCAGGAGAGTCATGAAGCCATACAACTCTAACACAGGGTGAAGGGAAGATACAAGATGGAGCTGTCTTAGATAGCCTTGTACTCTAAGGAGGTTTGGTTTGTCAAAACCATTGTGGTATTTTCAAGTCAAAGTCAGCTTTCAGGCATATCTTGGGTCTTCCAGGTATAGCTTCTCCTGCCATAGTCACTCCTGTCTATGACCAGTGGTGGAAGACATGTTCTCAGCTCAAATGAGGTGGTGGACTTCCCAAGGCAATTGGAGGAGCCCTTCATTATTTCTACTCTCTGAATGTGGAGTTCTGCAAGGCCTACATAGATTCTCATGGCACCTTTAGATGCTTCACAATTAAAAACCTGATAAAGAATACAGTATTTAAAAGAAAATGATTGTAATATAATTCTTATAAAACAAAAAGACAAATTTAGTCACCTAGAGTAGATCCCAAGGTAGACTAAGTGTGAAGATAAGTCAATCCTAACATGCAAAGGCTCAATGCAATAGAAGCTTTTGTTGCCACTGTTGTGGCAGTTTAGTGACAGGAAAGTTTGAGTGGGGGAGAATGAGTTGGTGTTCCACACAAATGATGAGAGATGCAGGTAATGGTACTCTCTCATCTTTACTAAGTGACTTCCATGTGTGCCCTGGGATGGGGGCTATGATCACTACCCCAGTTAGATGGAATGGGGAAAATAAAAGAGAACTCTGTGTGGAGATTTTTATGGTCAAGACTTTGAAGTGCACAAATTTGCTTCATTCACTTCTAAAATGCTAACATTCAGTCATTTGACACCATCCACATACAAAGTAGGCTGGTAAATATGCTCACGGTGTGTATACAGCAAAGAGGAGAATGGAAGTCAGGCACAGTGGCACATGCCTGTATTCCCAGAGACTTGAGAGGCTAAGGCAGGAGGATGGGAAGTTCAAGGCCAGCCTCAGCAATTTAGTGAGATCTTGTATGATGGACTGACAGATCTGACTCCATGAGAATGTTCTAGGCCAGACTCTAAGGGAAATGACTAAACAGACTCCATTTTGCTCTGAGACTCCCTGTTATGTAGGAAATAAGCTTCTCCCATGGGAACACCCTGCCTCTGTACCCATCATCAGTTACTTAATGTGACATGTTTAATAATATACAACGGCAACTCCTATGTAGTAAAAATTGCTCTCTTTTGACCTCTATTGCTCTTAACCAATGTACCATGTAAACGGTAATCGTGTGGATGTTAACAACCATTCTTTAGTTTGTACTTATTAAGGGTCATTTTGACCCACTTCCCCCTCTGTTGATGATCTCATGAAGTTAGTTTGTAATTTCGAATCATAGCAACAGACACTTATGATTGATGTGATTTTTGGTATAAGAACCCCTACAACCCTGTGGTCAGGGCTGTTCTCCCAATAGCCATTTTTGGGGGCATTGTGTGAGACAGTCAGCCGGCCAGCTTAATAAAGACTCTCAAATTTGGATTTCTCAGTGGTGATCGGTCTGTTCTTAAGTTGCGCACCATAACACTTGCTACATGTCTCTCTGGGGCTAGGGAAAGGGTTCCTGTCAGAGGGATGGGCTGGCTGGGAACTAATCACTAAGAAATTTATTTAACAGAAAAAACTGACCCTTTTGAATCAGGGGCAACATGGGGCTGAGCCATGCTAAAGGATCTGGCTGTAACAAAATGGAGGAGACTGCGCTTGGTTTATTTATAGTGGTACAGGTAAAAGGGGGACAAGGAGGAGATTTTTTTCTGAGAAACAGGATGGGGGTGAGTTCAGCAAACCATTTAACTCTAGCGGGTCATCCCAGCTGGGTCTACAAATTCTGGCGGTGAGTCCCTGTACAGAAACCACATACTCCGGGAGATCTGGAACAATCTCTCCTGACAGTCAGTTCTTGAGAGCCAGATTTCCATGTATGATAGCTCAACCAAGACTGGTTTTATTTGCTGGCCATGAACAGTGCCCCAGTGAAACTGTGTCTCTATATAAAAAAATAAAATAAAAAGAACTGGAGGATGTAACCCAGTGGTAAAGTACCCCTGGGTTCAATCTCAAATACCAAAAACAAAAAAAAAAAAAAAGAAAAAGAAAAAAGAGAATGAATCTGGGTATACATTTGACCACAACACCTGGAAATGATCAAATATCAGTATTAGTGGCATCAAGGAAAAAAGAGAACGAAAGAGTGAGATTCTGTTTGTATCCAGCTGTTTGACATTATGCAAGTATACAAAATTGTCATTAACTAATGCTTTTGGGATTAAACGTATCTAAAATATATGGGTACATATTACTATAAAGTAAATAAAGAAAAGTAAACATATACTAGGGAGACTATTACAATTCTGTATTTCATAACTGAATAATTTCCCCCCAGGTTTTGTGAATAAAAAGACACAATTAAGTACTCTAGAAATAGAATTACAGATGGTCCAAATGAAAATATATGGAGGTGGATAAATCCGACATGTTGAATCAGTCCTATAAATAAATTCCTCTTTCATTTTGTTTTACAGGCTTTTAAGAGTGTATTTTCAGGCTCATCTTTTTTTGGATTATCTGTACTCTCAATGTGTATGTACTCGCAGGCTTGTAATAAGAAAGTTATAAAAAAAAAACAAAGGGATAGGAATTATATTTTGAGTAACCAAGTGGTAAAAAATAATAATAATTAGGAATAAATGAGGACTAACTATAGATAATTCTAAATATCAATAATACTTTCTATGAAAACCAATAGTAATCAAACCTGAATGGGGATCAAATTCTCATAGGACTTACTGGTTTTTGTTATTCCTTTTTACCCCACTCCACCTGTCAATAACCCCACTTTTCCCCAGAGAGCAGTGAAGCTGAGTGTGTAATTAAGTCTAACGATTATTAGTGATATCCTCAGGTGGACCTAGATTAGAATGTTAGTGATGCTGCTAATTATCTACGTGACCATGGGAAAGCTACAAATTTTTCATACTCTCTAAACCTCAATCTTTTTATCTACAAAATAGGAATGACAATAGAGCCATGGGAAGTTGCTATAAGGAACAATGAGATAATCTGTGGTTACCACAACAGACATATGATTACTGTCAATCACTTAGAAATTATTACTATTTTTATTACTTCATAATTTTTTTAATAAACTCTATCCCCCTAGTTATTAGTATCCAAACACAATACTCAGGTTAGGCTGAAATGGCTGAAAATTTAGTTGTGTTACTCCTTAGTGTAAGAGAGTGCACCCTCTGTCCAGAGGAATCTTGGATTTCACGGGTTCCTCCTAGATTTTTGTTCTATGTCCCACGAAAGCCAACTGGCCTCTGCTCTTTGGCTTCATTTTTGTGAGGCCAGATTTTATCCATAAACTTCTCTTCCTATTTTACCATTGCTTTCCCCAGTTAGACCAAATTTGTCTCTTAGCAAGGATTGTAAAGCCCCCAAATTCAGTTTTTAAAACTGCTCTTCGATTTATGATCCTTCCTTGGATTGCTTGCTTTGCCCTCAGAATATGCTGTACTATTACCCCAATGTCCTCTTCGTAAAATCGTCTTCCTTCACCTTTTTAACAGACACATGCCAGTTTAAAAGTAAGTTAAAAGTAATTTATTCATATTGGATATAAGTGAAATGTTACTATCATGATCTTATAGCATTTATAGGATAATTTCTATATTATGTTTTTTCTAAAATCTTAGATTTAGTAAGGCCTTATGTGTCAGATTAAATAGATCCGTAGGATAAATTATGACTCTGGGACTTTGTTTATCCCATGTTTTAATGGTTAAACAGTGAGATTATATTGTAACTTTGGTACAATTTTGATGAAAAATTTGAGACAAAAAAACAAAAATTATGTACTATTTTCCTCTTGGATTTTTTCCTTCCTTCCCCAAGGAGGGAATATGCAGATTTTTACAAGAAGATCATCTCCTTTTTTCATGTAGAGTATTTTAATGTCACTTCACCTCAAAACTGCTCAAATTTAATTTGAGGGAAAAGAACTGCTTCCTTGTGCAGATATTTTTCTTTCTAGATCATATGAGTATAAATTCTTTCATCTGATCATTCTTTTTTCTTTCATTTCACTACCATATCCCAGGATATTATATTAGGTGTTGGTTATTCAGTAAATAAGACAGACATTATGCATGCATTTAGAGAGTATTCACTCCAGTAGTTCATGAAGCTAAAATAACTATCTTTAAGTGGAAGATATTTACTTCATTTATGAGACCATTCCTTCTTTCAAAGCAATTATCGAACCTCTATCTATACTATCTGCAGTGTTTCCTATTGATGGAATACAAGGATCAGTAAGGAAATCAGTTATCATGTTCTGAAACCATCCAGACAAAGCCAAATGATTTACCTGCATGCAAAGGAATTCAAAATATATAGAACTCCAGCTGTATAGAAATAGGGATTTGGAGAAATGGGAGCAGAGTCATCACTTCCCTGGATTCTTCTGCTGAACCATACTGTGCTACACTCATCTCTGTTCTCATTCTCCTACTTGTTTTGGGATTTAGACTAAAAATACCAATGTTAGACTCTATCCCTAAGTCAGTGCTTCCCCAGACACTTTGGTTTAGTGGAGTACTGAGCTCTATGAATTAAATGCCTGTCTTTTTCTCCTAGGTATGCTGCTTAAACACCACACCAAAGCCTTGAATGGAAAGAATGTGCTTCCTGTTAAGAAAGCAACCTCATCTACTGCATTGCCATGAAGATATGAGGTGGCAAAAATTATTTTAAAGACATCTTTCTAAGTGTGAAGAAAAGTTGTGATTATTATGTAATCCTAGATATCCAATTAAATTTACATAAATGACAACATTAATCTCAAAAAATAATTGTTGAGAGTGTCAATGAATTAGAAACTGATGCTCTTAAAATGGACCTGGTCATCATTGTTTTAAAGTAACCAATGCATAATCACAAGAATAGAGACTGCTGTATAAAGGGCTAAGGAAAATATTAAAGATCTTCCCTGTTCATGGGCCTGCCATGATCTTTGCAAAGCCTTGATGGAATATCTAAAGAATGCTGACATCTCAGGGGTCTGGCTCACTCAAGAGAACTCAAATTCACTTACCTCAAGACCTTCACTCTCTCCCTTCCAGGATCTGACCAGTTCTTGAGGCAGGGAGGCGGGCTGAAGTGTCATGAGGGTTTCTAAGGTTGTTAGAATGGAGCTTTCTTTGTTCTAACTTGTATTTAAGGAGAACCACTGGGGATAAGACTTTGGAGTTTCACTGTGGAGAGGACACTAAAAAGTTGCCCCAGGACTCCCCAGCTACATGATTTTAGGTGTTGGTGTTTCCCCCAATCTGATGATATGTTTTCTTCTCTTCATCTCCCACTTATCACTTTTTTTGTTCTTGCTTCCATATTATTACCAAAATAAACTCTATCTTGTATGAAGAAAGTGTCTTTATTGTTTATTGAATTCCACTTACCAAATCAGCAGCTGATGTCACACTGTATCATTAATATTTTTAAATGATGTCTAGAACTAAAAAACACAGCTCTACTTATCTAAAATATTATATGGACAACTTAAAGTCTTTGTCCATATAATTCTGAAGTAAATGATTTTGGAAAAATGAATATCTTAGATTCTCAGTTTACCATATCACATTTTGTTATAAATTCTCTGCAAAATTCACAATTGAGAAAATCAGCAAAATAAAATCATCATGATCCATTTACTGTTGATTTGGGTGAATTTTTACTCTTAAAAAATGCAAATCAAAACTACCCTAAGATTCCATCTCACCCCAATTAGAATGGCTATTATCAAGAACACAAGCAAAAATAGGTGTTGGCGAGGATTTGGGGAGAAAGGTACACTCATACATTGCTTGGGGGGCTGCAAATTAGTGCATCCACTCTGGAAAGCAGTGTGGAGACTCCTTAGAAAACTTGGCATGGAGCCACCATTTGACCCAGCTATCCCACTCCTTGGCCTACACTCAAAGGACTTACAATCAGCATACTACAGAGATACATCCACATCAATGTTCATAGCTGCTCGATTCACCATAGCCAGATTGTGGAACCAACCTAGATGTCCTTCAATTGATGAATGGATAAATAAAATGTGGCATATATATACAATGGAATATTACTCCACCATAAAGAATGGTAAAATTATGGCATTTGCAGGCAAATGGATGAAATTGGAGAATATCATGCTAAGTGAGATAAGCCAATCTCAAAAAACCAAAGGATGAATGATCTCGCTGATAAGTGGATGATGACATATAATGGGGGGTGGGAGGGGTTAGCGTTAGGGTTAGGGTTAGGTTTAAGGTTAGGGTTAGGGAGGGTGGCAAGAATGGAGGAAGGAAGGACTGTATAGAGGGAAAAGAGGGGTGGGTGGGGTGGGGGGAAAAGGAGAAAAAATGGTAGAATGAATCAAACAACATTGCCTTGTGTAAACTTATGATTACACGAATGGTATGCCTTTACTCCATGTACAGAGAATCAAAATGTATCCCATTTGTTTACAATAAAAAAAATAGGGTAAAATTTTCAATAAATTTGAGCATTAGTGATGTCACATGTTAAATCCCTATAGGATAGGAATACTATTATTTGTTCAACTCTGATCTTACATGCCTATGAAGGATGTGTATTTTTGCAACAATGGTAAGACTTGTGTATGTGTATCTGTATTCTGTTTTGAATTTGACAGCAAATTAGTGCAGCAAATCTATGACACAAAATAACACAGGATCTCTCCCACAGTCTTTCTTTTTCTTGTAGAATGGTCAAACAATTTGTTTCATATACTATAATTGTGCTATAATTATTAACATTTGTTAAAGAAGTAGAAGACTAAATAAAGATGGAATTCAGTTCATACTTTTTAATTCATGAGTTAGATCTCACTGTTAGGTCCAAGTTGAAATGGCACCACAATGGGTGCTTGTCACTCACACAGGTTTGAAGAGTGAATGACATTGTGCTTCTGTTTATTATTTTATTCATTGCAGGGCATTCCCACCAAAGGGAAAAATAGCAGTCACTTGAAGTATATGAAGAAGGAGGAAAGGAACAACTTAACCTAAGGTCTAAAGAAACACTCTGTAGGTTGTTCTTAGCAACAAACAGAAAAATGGCTCCATTTGTTTCCTCATGGGTGCTCACTGAACTAGCCCTGAAATAGGATTTCATTTGAATCCTTACTTCTAGGCATGCTTTTCTTCACTTCAGAATGAATTGTTATTTCTGTCTTTAAGACCTTTTAAAGAGAAGTTGCAAAAGATAGCATTTGATTCTTTTCACAATTATTTAAAGAGAAACAAATGGAAAAACAATAAAACTTTTTGAGGACATAGGATAAATTAGCAGTGCAGAACAGACTTTGGTGTTGTTCAGGAAAATAGTCAAGGAAAATAATTAAATTTCTCTTTTCTTTAAATTCAGTAGGATAAAAACCTGCATTCATGAAATGTTTCTCTGGACACACTAATTTCAAGAAAAAAATTCTTCCTTGAGTTATTAATTATTAAATGATAAAATGAGTTAAGAAAGAGAATATACGCCTACATAAGCCCATGCACTTTAATGCATAAATTACATGTTCATGAACATACATTATATATGTACACTCTCCTCTGTCTCTGGTTTCATCACCGTTTACTTCATGTTCCCTTATGGTGCCACATACAGACTGTAGCAGCAACAGCATCACAGATGTTCATTAATTCATCCAATACATTCTCTTGCTGAAGGGAAGTTGCTCTCTCTAGCACATTTCCCAATCATTCCCTCAACTCTTGTTTAAATCACTCAGCCACAGGGACTTTGAGGATATTCCTTGGCTGCCACAGTAGGGTACAGAGATGTCTGGAGACGCTTAACTTCATTTTCTTTTATGTTGATTTGAAATGTTTTGCCTTATTTTGACTACCTAAAACTCATTTTTTCCATGGTCATAGCTCTCGTATCTTTCAAGAGAGACTGTAATTATAAGAACAATCTACTTCACCATCATTTTGCTTGTTTACTTGTACCAAGTTGTTTCATTTCAAAACACCCTTCCAGCCTTTTCTTAGACATCCTTTCTGATCTGTCTAAACTATCTGCTTCAGTATGAACATTATTAGCTAATTTTTTTTCCACACTTTAAAATTGAGCTTTGCTTCAGAAATCTTTCAGGTCATGACCTTCAGGAATCCATGCATATTTCAGAGTTTGTGTGTTTCCAGGAGGTAGTAGTCAAGTCTTATTGACACTTCATTCCTTCAAATAGGTACACAGTAAGAGAGTTATTGAATTAAATCAAAACCATGTCTTGAAAATTGAAGTTGTACTGAAAATATAGCATTTTCAGTCAGCATTGGAAAGATCAAAACTGTTCATCCTAAAAGAACTGTTCCTTCTGTTAAATCCCACTTAAATAATCTCTCATATCAAGTAGTGTTTCACTGCTTGCTGCATTGGATAGTACCTTAAATACTTCTGTTTGTGTTCACTGTTTCAGCCAGTTTTTTCACTGTTGTGATCCAAAGACCTGATGAGAACAATTTTACAGGAGGAAAAGTTTATTTGGGAGCTCACAGTTTCGGAGGTCAATCCATATACCATTCCAAGGGGAGGCAGGATATATGGTGGAAGGGTAGTAGAGGAAAGCAGCTCAGAACAATGACCAGGAAGCAGAGAAATAGAAAGAGACAGAGACTACTCAGCTCAATAAGAACACAATATAAATCCCAAAGACACACCCAAGTGACCCACCTCCTCCAACAACACCCTACTTGCCTACAGTTACCATCCAATTAATCCCTATCAGCAGATTAATGCACTGACTATGTTAAAACCAGCCTGGGCAACTTGGTGAACCCCTACCTCAAAATAAAAATAAGAAGGGTTAGGAATATAGTTTGGTGACAGAGCACTCCTGGATTCAATCCCGAGTATAGCTAAAAACAACAACAACAACAGCAGCAGCAAACAATAATAATAACAACAAAAGGGTGAGGGAACCAAAAATAAAATTGTGGGGCATCCCAAAATAGAACCTTCTGAGATACAGAAGTAGGAAGAATTAAGTTATATGGGTTAGCTCTCTAACTTTTCTTATTTCAGTTCTTAAGTGCAGAACTATGTTGAGATTATGCATTGAGTTGAATCAAACATGATGCTTAAATTCCATGTTAAATGAAATGGAGCTAAACAATTTTTTGAAAAATCTCTTAATTTATTATTGAACATATTCCCCTCTGGATTAGTTAAGGTTGTTAAGGAATTTTTCTATTAGAATTTGCTTGTCCAGTTTGGAGAAGCTTTTCAGCTTTTGCTTGTTCAAATTATAGCATAGTTAACACATGTTTTTGTGAACATTATTAGGGCCACCACAGTACTAAATTTTCTATTATGACTTTATTGTCTAATATGGGTGAGATAAACATAAATCACCCTAGCATGCAGTTTGAACATTGAGTATTGCTATTGTAATGATTGCTGAAATTACTAATCTCCTCCATATTGAGACCTGAAGTTCTCATTCCCTCAGCTAAGGGAGTGATGGAGGCTGGCAGTCTCAAGTGTGTCCTCTCTGGAAATTGGCTGAAAGTGGTTGCACTGCCAAAGGTCGACCTCTTTTCTGGGGACATCCTATATTTTAATGACTGATCTATGTTCAGTTTTAATGTTCCAGCACCCTTGTTTTAGTGTTGGACAGTTCTGAAGGTCAGTTGGAGCTTCAGGGTCATCTGAGATCCTGGTTGTGGCTACACAGCAGTCTAACACTTCTCCTTATCTAATCCAGTTTATTTCAGTTTCCTGCATGTGATAAACTTGATGGCATTTCCAGATAAACTTCCTCCATTCAAATCTGTGGCCCTCAATCTATTTCCCTCTAGGAAATCTAACCTGCAACAGCTATACTTTTGACTTTATCTTTGTGTATAAGGATAAAATTGCTAACATAGAAATGCTGAAATATTAACATAGAATCTATAGAGATTTCATATATTTGCAGACCTCTTAAAAGGGATATTGAAATGCATCTCTAAGAATGTCAAGTCAAATGTCAGGAATTTACACTGAAGCCCCCTGTAAGTAGTTTTAGATAATGCCCTTGATTTCTACCATTGGTTAATGTAATACACAGACATTTTCATTTACTATAAAGCTGATTTTTTTTTGTATATCTAGTTCATTATATTCTTTCTTTCCATTAAAAGTAACATTTTGGTTGCAAAGTCCTCAGCCATAATTAGAGGCAAATATTTATTTCCTCTTATATACTGATTAGCTTCACCTTTCTAATCTAGACCTTGGGCAAAGTTTTAGTTCTCTGGAAAATTACCAGCAGAAATAAAAACAAACTACAAAACACCAGAAGCCTTAATACTAAATGCAGAGATTGTTTGGAAGCAAAGTCAAAGTTTTTCACATTGTGTATGATTATAATATGCCACAACTTTTATACTTTATTTAGATGGAATTCACAAAAGTCTTAGTGTAGTGTGGCAAACAAGAGGATGAGAGAGAGAGAGAGAGAGAGAGAGAGAGAAAGGAATGAGGAAGTGTCCTTAAGCAAAATCGAGAGGAAATACAGAAGAATTATAAATTTATACATAAAACCTGATTCTGTTATGATTTCCTCATAGACTTCTTGATTGTTGATACAATGCTGACATTTCAACTGTGCTCTGAGCTTTGGCAAAGAGGGATGACCTCTGAAGGGTATGTTTTCTGTCTCCTGTGTCAACTGACTTCCAGGGGGAGACTGGAGGAGACTTGGTAGGAGGGAAAAGAATCAAGGCATGTCTTCAATTGTCTCTCTGCATTGGGTAGAGTCTCCAGCAACTGCTGCTTCTCTGTGACTCCAGCTCTTATCTTTACCTTCCCTGATTTCTGACTCAGACAGCTCTGCCCATCTTCTGTGTCCTGTCAGTCTAACAGTGGTAGCTGCTTTCTATTTTTAATTTTTGGTTTGCTTCACAGTCTCCTTTGGCTACTCAGTTTTTTCTCTACCTGTGCAATAAAGTCTCTACTTAAATTCCACCTGATTTAAATGCATAGAATGGTTTATTATCATCCTGCATGGCTTCAGGTACATGTACTGCAACCACAAAAAATTCCTATCAAACACAAATGGTCATTATATTACAAAGAAAAAAATGATCCTCAAAAATTATCCACATTTTATAAGAAAGGTGGGCTTAGCAAGGATGTATAAGTTGTACATGATCACATATTACTATTCATTGAATATATCATTATGTTGGAAGCCTAACCACAAATTTCTATGTTGATGCTCTCTGCCTTTGGGAGTAATTAGGTTTAGATGAGGTCATGAGAGTGGGTCCCTATGATGGCAGCAGTGGCTTTTCAGAAAGAGGAAGAGAGACCTGAGCTACCATGTCTGTTCTATCTTGCAGTGTAAGACCCTCCACCAAGGTATGATGCAATCAAATGTCACTCACCTGATTTGGAACAGATAACAGTACTTGATCTTAGATGTGCAAGCCTCCAGAAACTTGAGCTAAATTAACTTCTTCATCATCAATTATCTGATATCAGTTATTTTGTTATAGCAACAGAAAGCAGACAAAGACGCTTATCTAATTCATAGTTTACATGAAGAGAGTCATCTTTAAAGTAAAACAGCCTGGTCAGAATCCTGACTCTAGCTTTTATATCTTGGGAAAATTATTTAACTTGCCTGTGCTCAATTTTCTCATCTATCAGGTAGGGGTTTTAGTAATTACCTCAAAAGAGTGTAGTGACAATTAAATGAATTAAAAAATGTTCAGTGTTATGGTTTGGATGTGAGGTGTCCTCAAAAAGATCACATGTGAGACAATGCAAGAAGGTTTGGAGAAGAAAAGATTGGAGCATAGCCTTAACCTAATCAATGAATCAATCCCTGATGGGATTAACTGGTGATAACTAGAGGCAGGTGGAGTGTGACTGGAGGAAGTGGTTCATGGGGGTGTGTGTGACTGTGGGGTATATATTTTGTATTTGGAGAGTGGAATCTCTCTGTCTGCTTCCTGTTCACCATGTGAGCTGGTTTCCTCTGCCACACTTTTGTATCCTGATGTTCTGCCTCACCTTGAGCCCTAAGGAATAGAGCTGGCCTTCCGTGGACTAAGACCTCTGAAACCATGAGCCCTCAAATAAACTTTTCTTCTTAAATTGTTCTGGTCAGATTTAGTTACAGCAGTGAAAAAACTGACTAAAACAGTTCAGAACATAGTATATGTTCAATAAAACTAGCTATCATTATTATTAGCCACATGGCTTCTGTATTGTTCTTAATTACTTCGAGAACAGAAAACAAGCAAAAATGACTGCTTTTTGAGTTTATGGCCCACTGGGTGTTTTAAAAAAGTAACATTTACAAATGTGATGTGACATAATATCAAACAATAATTTCTAATTGTATTAATTATCTAGTTCTCTACCCATGTCTAGCAGAATACTTTAGAAAAGAAAGATTGATTTCTTTTGTGGAATAGTTAAGAACACCACAATGGCCTAAGGCATCAAATTATTACAAACCATCATCCTGCAATTAAAATGGCCATAGCTGATCTGCTTTTTATTACACATTCTTTTTTCTCTGAATGTACTAGTGAGTTCAAAGTCTGGATGTATATGATTCACACAAGCTCTGTGCCATTAAGCTGTTGCAGAGGAGAAAACTATTCTTCATTGCATTGAGGCTGACATGAGATTCTTTTTATAATGTGAAAATTGGCAGCTCAGAGTATATTTAAATGAAAGATGCTAGCTTTCGTAACCGTCATCTAGATGATAGAAACATTGTTTTTTATCATTGAAGCAAGAGCACAAAAACAATGTGCTCTGAAAATGTTATGCATATATATTAACATTTTTATACAATATTGTTAGCCCATTTTTAGTTTTGCTTCTGTAAAGACATGCTAAAGCCAACACAGCTTTTTTTCAACTTCTGTGACTCATATCTTGGGGACTAATGGCTGACTGGTGGACATCCTTGAGGTGTACAGCAGCAGTTGTGGACTGTACTGTGGTCCTTCTGACTATAGTCCAAAATGTCACACACCATTTCAACAAAAGTCTACCAATAATTAATACTCTAATAGTTACTGCCTACAAAATTTTTGTAGATTTATGTACTGTGCTAATCCATATAGATGACCTTATGTAACCTCAATACAATTACAAAAAATAGGCCATATTATCATTATGACCATTTTAGAAGAAAATGGTGACCTTCATTAACTTGACTAAAGGCTTAGAGATAGTAATGGAAAAAGTAGAATCAGGCTTATCCAGCACTGAACCCTAAGCTCTTGGTGACTGCACCGTACTGCCCCTATCTCCTCTATCCAAACTATCTTAACTACATTTATTTATTTGCTTATTAAACATTCATCTAAATAAGGTGATAGAAACTTAGAAATTATGCATTCCAGTCTAAGATATCCCAAGTAAAATTGATTCTTGTCTGTTCTGAAGCTTCACTACTAAAAAGTTCAATTATTTAGAATACAACAAATCTTGCTATTTTCTGTGTCTGAGGCTTCTAAAAGCATTTTCAAACTTGGAAAAATGTTTTACATTTTCTAAGATGTTGGGATATGATGGAATATAACTTTTTGAGCAAGACTACACTATAATTTTTCCCATATGCATGAACTAAAAGGCATAAAGTACGCAGACAGAGTTGAAATCAAAGGATCATCTGAGTAGAAAAGCTAGTGGCAAGCAAAAATTCAGCTCTAGTAAATGAGTGGCTGACCCATCAGTCTTTTTCTTTGAAGTTTTGATCTAAAGGAATAACACAAAAGGAGGCCAAGGGAAAAAAAAAATCTTGCTTCAGTGAGGGCAAAACTAAATGTAAACTAGGTAACATCCTCTTTTTTAAATACTCGGAAGGACAAACTTTAGGGTGGAGGTACACTTAAGGAGCAGGACTACTTCTAGGTGTTTAAATGAGAAAAGACAAAAGTCAATTTTAAAAATAGGTTATTATCAAAGGAAACGTCCCTTGATTCACTCATGACATCAATCTGATCGGATACTGTGATCATTAATGCACCCCAGGGCAAACTCATTTGACATTTCCTTCAGAAATACAGAGAAATGTTTGGAATGATTTAGAAATACCCTCATTTAAAAATCATGGCTCTGTCCTGACTATGGGAAGAATGTTAATCACATTCATTTGGGGAAATTTACTAACATGATGCATGTAAATGAAATTCAGTTTACTGAATTGTGTGAATACTTGGAACAGACAAAAACTTACAGACCCACCTGAGTCTTGGTTAGCCTGAACTAAACAGCAAAGGAAAGCTATTTGTAGATGTGCTTTATTTTTCTGATATTTACCAAGTGCTATGATTAGCAATATGATAGTAGCTTCAAAGGGAATGACTCTAGAGTTTTGAAGAATGAATAGGAGTTTTCCAGAAATATGAAATACAAATTAGGGTTCTAGGCAGAGAAGAGCAAGAAAAGAGGGTGAAGAAACAGATCAAGGGGCCAACCATTTCCTGAGGTTCTTAAGTCATCCACACTAAAATCACCTGGAGGGTTTGTTAGAAGTGTCACATTGCAAGAATAATAGTCAGTGATAGTAGGGTAAGGTTTTACATTTTTAATATACATACTTACACAGTTTTTGCAAACATTAAGGTTTGAGTATGATTGCTATAGGTAATGGAAATATGAGGAGTCAAGCAACAGAATTTCACAAACTGTTTTACATTTAGGAAGGATATGCCGGAGGCCTGTGGATAGTGAAAAAGGATTAAAGATGAAGGAGAGAGCTGTTTTAAAGATGGATGCACAGATCTCTACCTTTCTTTCTTCAACCAATCTACTTTAGTCTGGCTTTTGTTTCTAAACACTCTTTTGTCATGGTCACTGAGGATCTTTAGTTCACCAAATCGTTAATTCTCAACCTGCATCTCAACAGCATTTGGAAAAAAGTCACACCATACACTCTAAAACATTGATTTTTCTCAGACTCAAATAAACCACTTGACATTCTTTTTCCTCTGTCTCTCTTTCTGCTACTTTTCCAGATCTTATAGAACCTGGACCTGTTCTTTGCTTCCTGTATGCCTACTCCTTGAAATAGTAACTTTAAATCACAATCCATATGATTAGACCTCCACATAACTATCTGCAGAACCTGCCTTTCCCTTTTGTCACACACTGATATGTTCAACTATTTACTCTCAATTTCCACTCTGATGTCTGGTGGGAATCTCAAACATTTTACATTTAGAAGGGTGCCCCTTTAACCCACATACAGTCTTCCCCTAGACTTGTTCATCTTGAGTAATGGCATCCTCATTTCATCAGGTCAAATATCTGGTACTCATCCTTATTTCCTATAATCCTTTTTTTTTTCTTTCAGATTTTACAGTTGCTCGATCAAAGTCCAATGAAACTTTCCATAAATTGTGTCCTGATTTGGACAACTGACACATTCCGTGACTACCACGCTAGTTCAAGTTGCCAGCATCGCCTCTTGCCTAACCAATAGTAATAGTCTCCTAATTGAGCTCTTTGCGTCTACTTTTGCCTCATTTGGTAAAGTTTCCATAGTTTTTCTGAGTGATCTTTAAGAACATATATCAGAAAATGCCACTTTCTTTTTCAAATCCTCCAAAGTCTATCATACTTAAAATAAAGCTCTAAGTCCTTACCAAGACCCACAGCATCTTACAACTTTCTTAGCAGTATTCCCCATATTTAGATTTTACTTAGGCTGCATTAGCTACTGTGGTCTTCTTTCTCTTAAACACGTAGTTTGCTTTACTCTGGAGATTGTCATTTATGGTTCCTTCTTGCTCTTCCCAGCTATCACCATGTCCTTCTTTCTTATTTTATTCTGATCTATGCTCAAATAATATTTATGTTGAATGTCCTTTCATAGCCACCTTTCTTTAACAATTCTCGCCTCTGTGTGATTTTATATTATCCTACTATGCTTTATTTTTTCATGGCATTATCCTTACTTAACATTGTAACATACAGGTGTTTGCTTGCTTATGTATCTCTCTTGCACATAGGAAGATAAACTCCATAGGAGTTCAATTTTGATTCCCTGTGTCTGGAACAGCCTAGAATATAGAAGGTAGACAAAGAGTATTTGTTAACTGAATGAATCTTTTGTATGTAAAATGTTGAAGCTTTAACAATGGCATTGTGAATAAGGGCAGCCAGAAAAGGATGATTCTTTTTGTGAAATAAAAGTCATTTTTTTCTAATATTATATCATATTATACTTTAATATAAGATGAATAGCTAGAAAACATGAAAAATGTCAATGTATCTATTATAAAAGTGATAATACAAAGGATAAAATGATTAATCCATCAAAAATGGGACATCATCACCCAATATAGGTTTAAAGGATTCTTGAAAGTGGATTTCACAGAGAGATATAGGAGGTAAGAGAAGAAAATGAGCAGAGATAATTTCACAGACATTCTGGGGATAGGGATTGCTATTAAAAACCATGGGAGATTTGGGACAACTGAAAATATTTAACTAGATAAACCATTAGGAGATTAAGGAAAATTTTAAGGTAAGAAATAAGAATGGAAAAATAATAGTATTGGATTTTTTGTATCCTTGAAGGCCATACATAAGTTGCCAGTGATTAATCTTAAATAAGAATTGTGGGAAATTGAAGAATTATAAACAGAAAGGGACATTTTTTTGTTTCTGTCACTGCAGAGTGGAATAACTCTGAGGAATTCCATAGAGTTTGAGCAGTAGTATCCCAATTTCAATCACAGTGGTTAAAATGGGCCATATAATACTTCTCCCCTCCTTGGTAAACAAGGTAAGGACGTGTAGGTTAGATTCAGCCAATTGGATATTTCTTTTTGGGATGTTGATACTCAGGAAGGAAGGAGTACTCATGGTTGTAGTGGAAGAACCAAGAGTCCAAGTCTATGTTGGCTAGATTCTGTGCAGTGCACCCCAGCAAAATGGTGGAAGACTGAGAACTGAGCAGAGCATTCCTAATTCTTGGACTTTAAAAGGACTTTGAACTTTTTATATGTGTGTGTGTGTGTGTGTGTGTGTGTGTGTAGAATGTATAAATATAGTTATACATGTATAAGTATAAAGTTATATATATATATATAAATATATAAATATAAATACACTGTACATATATACACATACACACACATACTAGGAGAAAATTAGGAAAGGAAATCTACAGTGTCTAAAAATCAAAATACAATTTTGCGAAGTTTTAAGCTTTTATGAAACTTGCTAATAGGGAAAGATGATTTTAAATGATATCCTAGTGATTTCAACAATTGAACTACCTGAATTTGAGAACCAAGTTTTATTATATCCATGGTGGTAGACCCATATTTGACAAATGCATGACAGATCAGGTAAGTACAGAGTATTAGATGGGTGTAACATAAAATCTTGATTTTGTAACTTGATCAATTTTCTGTTACATTTTCACATTTATATTTTCTGTTATACAGAAATGAAACTTGACTTGTTCCCTCAGGAATGTATGAAGCTCATCTCTGTAAGGTGAATTAATTTAGTGAGTTATCATGTAGTCCAATAGTTCACAAATATTTCTCAGAAAAAGTAAAATGTTCTTAAACATAATATCTGGTAGGAGCAGATCTATTAACAATAATTTAAGCATAAAGTAATTGTCAAGGGATCTCTGCATATAAGTATCTTCAAATGACAGTGTCAGAGGATTGAATAATTGGAGGTTGAACTTCTTTAAGTGATATTGTGCTCTCTTTAATTATTACACTGCTAAAACACAGAACTTTCATTAAAGTTTGGTATATTCACTTCAATTGTTTCTTTTTTGTGTTTATGTCAGCCCAAATAGTAACTGATTTTAATTATCTGGATTTATTTGAAATTTTCTCTCAGTATTTTAAATATTATAAATAGCTCATTAGCTTAAAATCATTACATTTACTATATATTACTTCTCTCTCCAATATTTTAGACATATTCAATATGTATTGCATTATAAAACATTAATAAATATCAGTGAAAAATTATTATTTGGCAAGAATACAATTATATGATGCTATTAATGTCATAGGAACTCAGTAAAAACATGACAACTTGTATTATTGGAATATTACATGTATTAATTTTAGCTAAATCATTTTGGGAAGTTCATAGCAAGCTCTAAAAAGCGTATCATTTAAAGAGATTAATAACATTTAGAAGTAAAATTCTAGAGGTTGAAAAAACTGAAACTTCAGTTCAATTGTTGAAAGCAATGGTAGACACAGTATTTTCATACAAAAGGTAGTTGGCAGGAAGCAGTTTTCTTTTGAATAAACTGACAATATTCATGATTTAGCAGAATCAGTTACTTTGCAATTGATTCTGATTATAGCTATTATTTGAACTTTAAGCACTGTGATTTCAGGATTTCACCTAATGGCACATATGAATCACTCAGGCTTCTGCAAAACATGCAAAAATGTGCTCAATAATGATTCCGTTTGCATTAAAGAAACCTTCTTCAAGGCAGACTTTATGAAAGGGTCTAACCATGACCTTAAGAAATGACAAGATTTTTCATAAAATACAGGAACTGGGAAAAATTCAACACTTGCAAGGAAGATCATTAACCAAATGGCTGATATAGCACACAGCAATGAGGCTTTCCAGGCATTGGTGAACCAAGCTGAAAGTTTGATAGTGAAACATGTTACACATAATTAAATATGGATCCTTCCTAATCAATAGTGAGGACATAATTACTTTTCTCAAGGTTAGTTAGGCAGGGTCATTTGAGGGGACAGAAGCCAGAGTGAAGGAAATCAAGAAGACAAACTAGAGAATCATGCACTTTGGAGCTAAGAAGACTATTAGGAGCGTTGGCACACTTGAAAAACCAGATCATAACTTTATCAGTATTCTCAATGGGGAACTATTCGACAAGGTCAAAAAGGCCTAAGAGAATGGATGGGTACATTTAAGCAATGCCTCCCTGCTTCACCAAGTTGCTTAATAATGACTGCCAGATTTCCATGACTTTGAACAAAAAATATTTTATATGAGCATCTCTACCTGATTCCGCTTTGTAAAGAATGCTGTCATTTCTTTATGGACACTATCAGTGATGAATTAACAAATGTTTTTAACAGTGATTTACCCAAACTGTTTCAGTCACCAACTGAAAAATCACAAAGGAAAGAAATGTGTACCTAGGTATGTGTAGGTGTTTATAAATATGTCCTCCCCAAAACAGATCCATGTGAGGGAGAAAAAAAATGAAGAAAAGAATATAACATGGGGGAAGGAATGATGGTAGAGTGAAACAGACATTCTTACCTTATGTACATATATGACTGCATGCACAACTAATTAGAGCAAAAAATTAAAAAATAAATAAAAAAAAGAATATAACTTAGTCTGATTAAATAGGTGGGCTGGTAAGCATTCTTTTAAATGCTGTGAAACATAATATCTTTCCTACTTCCCTCTTCTCCATTCCTAAATGTTTGTTGAAAGGCTTCATGACACTAACATATACTGGATAAGCACTGAATTCTAAAGCTGTAAATAATGATGGTTAAAAGCCAATTATAAGAGTGTGCCTAGGGTCATCAGATGACCAAGAAGTTTTCATATTAAAAATGAGAGAAAGGATGACTTGAGCTTTTATTCATTTTATACAATCCACATATCTGACTTTTGATAGAAAATGGTGTGAAGGGATTTTGAATTTATTCCAGGAACAAATATTGTGAATTTGTATTTACCAAAGGATAATCTTTTCCTAAAAAATGTTTTTCCAGATGTACTCAATGTAATTTCCTATCTCAGAAAGATTTTTTCCAGAAAATTTATAGCATTCTAAAAATAATTTAACAATCTAATAAATAAATCCTTTAAGGCATTGACTTTTCTTACTTTTATTTCCAAAATTTTAATTTGTTCCCTGAAGAGACATAGGAAAATAATTAATGGTTTTTATAAAAACGAATATATCATACTTAGTAAGCATTATGGGATGGTCAAATTTTGATCTGAGATAATACATAAAAATCCTATGAAATTAAAGTCTGAGAATGGCACACCTCTTGGTTATTTTTTATGCTAATTAAACTTAGTAATCAAAAATAAGTTAAATATCCTAGATGCCTTAAAAAGACCATTCATGCAATCTTCTTGCCTCAACCTGCTGAACCACTGGGCGACCTTTGAATTTCTGAGTCGATGTTTATCATGGTGTTCTCCAGTTCCATCTATTTAACAGCAAATGCCATAATATCATTCTTCTTTATGACTGAATAAAACTCTCTCTCTCTCTCTCTCTCTCTCTCTATATATATATATATATATATATATATATATACACTACATTTTCTTCATCCATTTTTTTAACAATTTACTACATTGTGATTTTTTTTAATGTGACAACTAAGAACTTAATTTGACAGATTCATTGCAACACATGTAGAAGTAAAGTGACCTGTTCAAGGTAGGTAGCATCTCAGAAACAAAATTAAGAGGATTTCAAAAATCAAGGAAGAATTCAATAAACTAAAGGATAATGGCATGTGGAAGAGACACAGGATATAATGTGAAAGAACTTCTAGTGGTCAAATTTGGTATAATTCAAGCAACAACAACAAAGTCAGGCTATTTGACTATAACCCAAAGCAGAAAATAAATATCTACAAAACAAATATCTAGGGAGATATATAAATAAATGATTGAACCAATAAATACATGGAAAAAAAGATCAATTTCTTATACAGAATTCCAAATAACTTAGGAAGATTGATTACCTCCTCTCCAAGAGCAGGAAATTGCCCACCATCACCTCCTTCCTTGCAGCATTATGGGCTACATATAGTGACTTGTTTCCAAAGACTAAAATATGAAAATAATTGGGAAACAAGGAGTGACTTTAGTGAAGTAATCTGGCAAATAGTGCCTTGACCAGATATCAAGGTTAGCACCTTGATATCTTAATATGATATGACAAGAATGATATTTCACTTCTGCAGTCTTCTCAAAAATTTATAATCCCAGTCTACAAATGAGAAAAGCATCAGACAAACCCAAGCTGAGATCATTCTACAAGATATCTGATCCATTCTGTTCAAAACTGTCTAGGCCATCAAAAACAAGGAGCGTATGGCAGACTTTCACATACCAGAGAGGATATGGTAGCTAAACATAATGAATCATGACTGGAATCATGACTGCAAGAAGAGAAGAACATGAGGGGAAAACTTGTGAATTCCAAACAAAGTGTAGAATTCACATTATATTTATACAGCAATGTTGGCTCTTTATATGAGACACATTTACTATTGTTTTATAAGAAGCTAATAACAGGGGTAAGTTTGGAAGGGCTATATGAGAGCTCTCCATGTTATCAATATAATGATAAAACTTCTAAAATTAAAAGTCATAATGAAAATAATAGAAAAGACATCAATGTGAATACTAGAGTTCTTTAGGTTCCCAAACAACTTTTTGAAATAAGATAGGTGTTTTTTTTTGGTTGGTTGTTTTTTTTTTTTTAATGTAGTACTGAATAAACTGCAAGTTTCAATTGTTCAGCACATTCTAGTATAAGAGATAAATGTTTATAGCATGGAATAAGTGAAGCAGTACTCAGCACAATGCTTTGTATAAAGTAACTCTCAATAAATATTTATCAGTTGATTGAATGGGATTGCAAATTATTTTCCCCATAGCTTACTATAGTTATTGCTTTGTCCTAGTTTCCAATGTATCAAGCACATGGGTATAAGTGAGACGCTTTTGAGATATGGAAATATTAATCCCTGAGAACCATACTAGTAAGGATCAATAAATTATATAGTAGATTAGTCATGTGATGAAGTGATTCATCCTGTGAAATGGTTGTTTGGTTTGTCCTGGAGGAGATTTGAGAAAGTTCCACCTAATCAAGGTGATTGGAGAACATGTTCACAAGAACATAACTGGAATAGAATTAATATGAAAGAAAAATAGGTGGATCGATGACATTAACATTCCTGAAGTTAACAGCCATAGTGTGAAGTAAGGGGATTCTGAGGAGAATAATTTGTAAGCATTTCCCCAACTGTCTTCATGGATGCCTAAGGCTATCATTGCTTGATGTCATTAACTATTAGGTTCATTCAACTAACTCTCCTTGCTCTGATTAATTTTATTTCCCTTGCAGATATTTTTAGTGGAAAGAGGGTACTCTTGGGTCACTTTGCTAGTTATAGTTCTCCTGGCACATTTGTAAATTTGCATTCTAGTTTCCTCACTGTTTCTTGAGCATTTGGTTACCTTAGTTTTCATATTTGCAAAATATGTGTGATATTACTACCTACCTCATACAGTAGTAGTCTTGAAATTAAATATAGTGATAATTTCAAGTACATGTAGGGGTTGGTAGAATGCCTTATGTAGCCCTCATTAGTTCTTGAAGAATGTTTATAATATTTATTATTATTATAATAATTATTATGATTATTTAGTACTTGGGATTGAACCCAGGGGTGCTTAACCACTGAGCCACATCCCAAGTTCTTTTTAAGTTTTATCTTGAGACTGTCTCACTAAGTTGCTTAGGGTTTCACTAAATTGTTGATGTTGGATATGGTAATTGACAAACCCCCCAAAAATGTGGCCTTGGGAAAGGGAATAAGGGAGAAGGCAATACATTGATCCTTTCCAGTGACAAGACAGCCCCTGGGAGGAGATATCCATCAAGTCAGAAATGACAATCTCTGGGAAGAGACCAAAGCATTGGTCTTTCCCTAAACAAATCCTTTTCCATATATCAACCACTGACCCCAGGCCCTCCATTAGGACCAGTAAGATAAATGCCAGAGACCGACCACTGACCCCAGACTCCCTCCCATATTGCCCAGTAAGACAGACTCCAAATTCCTGAGACCAAGCTGACATGCTCACTAATTAAGTCATCTCTCAGTATAGCCTACATAAGCCCGGTCCCCTCCTTTGTTTAGTGGCTCATTTTCCACCAGGAGTGAGTCTACCTGTGTCACCCCATTCCTGCTTGAAACTTTTTTCCTGAATAAACAGCTGCGATGATCTGTGTAGTTTGCGTCTAGCCCTGTCTTTGTGCTAACAGTTGAGGCTGGCTTTGAACTTGCAATCCTTCTGCCTCAGCCTCCTGAGCTGCTGGGATTACAGGTGTGCACTACCATGCCCAGCTCTTTATTATTTTTAATTATAGTTGCTTGGTTATTGATGTTGTTGTTTTGGAGTAACTTTGCATCTTCATCCTGAATTTGAACCATTCTGACAAAATTGAATCTCTTAAACTGAAAATCAGACAGAACATCAATCAAATACTCTGATGGAATCCACAGCTGCTTAGTAGTCAATTGGTTTCCTCCTCATACCTTTGTCTGGGTTTTATCTTTCCATGCTCTGTACCCAAGGATCGCATACTCTACACACTGGTGACAACTAGTAACAAGAAGCTAGGCTACTTCACAGGGATTTCTTAACCCATCTCTGAAATGTGGCACCTCTAGAGTGGAACATAAAAGTTTTTAACCAACAAGTTTAGCAGTTATAATAAATGGGGTGTTTGATTTAAATTTGAGTAAATTTTGTTTAACAGAAAATTTGGCCACTTCATAAAACTTTCTGTGCAAAGATTAGGATGACACTGAAGGACTGCCAAGGGTACCACGAATGTGATAGAAAGAGCCACTTAGGTTAATATTTCATGAGGCAGTCAGTGTTTCATAAAGGAGAGTTCTAGAAAATATGTTCTAGAATGACTTTCATAGAATCATCTGAGGCATTTGTTTAAATGTAAATCTGTTGACCTTAAAGAAGTTCCATTGGATCTGAATCCCCTTAGGAAAATTTAGGAATTCACAGCTTTAGCAAGGAGCATAGGTATTTCTTACACATCCTCCAGACTGAGAACCTGTTTTGGCTTCATAAATCAAGGGAGAGCAAAATAGAAAACAAAACCAAATCAGAGAGAGAGAGAGAGAGAGAGAGAGAGAGAGAGAGAGAGAGAGAGAGAGAGACAGAGAGAGAGAGAGAGACAGAGAGAGAGAGAGAGAGAGAGAAATAGAGAGAGAGAGAGAGAGAGAGAATGTGGTAACAGATTTAATTCACATTGATCATTTACTTCCAGGATCTTGAATTTAAAACATACTGGGGGGAAAAAGAAGGACAAAAAGATATGATGTTCAAGTATTATACCTTGTTAATTAACATTTAAAGTAAAATGATTTCAGACTACATTTTGTAAACTAAAAAATTGTACTCTGCATTTTATATAAGTGGTATTTTAATTACAAAGGCCCTTTGGTACAGAAAGTTTACTCAATTTGCATACAGATAGCTAAGCAAAATCTCTGTTACTAGATTCACAGTAATTCAAGTCCTGTTTTTTTGTTTGTTTGTTTTGTTTTACAGTTGTCAGAATCCTTCTGTTTCAGGTTGTTTTTCTTTCAAAAATTTTGTACTGAACACATATCAGAAACAAGCTCTATCAAGCTTAATCTCATTGATAGCTAGCTTGATTTGATTAATTTTCCCAGGTACGTGCTTGACAACAGATTTACTTTGTTCATTATTCAATATTTGTAGTCCTTGAAATTTTTCTATGAATCCCGATACATGATTATGTTTTCAGCTTCCACAAAACCTGTGCTAAGGAAAATGCGTTGGATTGGTTTATTTGCAATGAACTACTCATTCTAACACCCATTAAATGGAACCCATCACAATAACAGTCCACTGAAAACAGTCAAGAAAATGATTTCCTTATGGTCAAACCGAAGAAGTACAGTTTTGAGCCAGAGAAACCTGTATCAACCATTTGTCACCCATATGATATAGAATAGTCTATGGGCTTTCTGATTCTCAAATTGCATGCCTATAAAATGGGTTGAACAAATAAGATAATCTTTGTAAACGGCTTGAAATGTAGTTAAACGAAGAATAGTAGCTAAGAGAATAAACAAAGAATCCCTGAAAATAGTGGAACATCCCTCAGACGACTGGCTGTGACTTCTGAGCCTTTGCTTCTACACACAACATAGAAGTCTTTATTCTGAGCACAGGACATCCAGACTCTCAGGAGTACCAAAGCCACATCACAAGAAAGAAAAACATGGTGAAAGTCATTTAGTGGTACAACTGGAATGCTCAGTAATTTTACGACTTTTTGAATTGTAAAGTGAATGAATGTTATTTACTTCAAGAAACAACTCCATCTTAGCATGGTTGAATGAATTTAGAATACTTAAGAAAGGCATTGCGCTGTGAGAAAATAGCTCTGAATGCAGCTGACCTTATGTTTTCTGTGTTACTTTCTTATTCTTTGACTACATTTCCTGTCTCCCCTTCATACATAATGAATAAAAATTGTTTCTACATTTTATATGATTGCACACATTATTTCTTATTAACATTTTTATTTTCACCAAAAGAGAGCAAAAAGTCGTTTTCTAAGATGAAGTGGAAGAACTAATATTTTATAACCCAAAAATTTTTGATAGTTATTAAAATCACTACTGTGCTTTCTCAAAAGCAGGTCATTTTAAAGGAAAGGGCCTAAAAACTTTCCGTGGTTTCCTACTGATATCATTGCCTATTACATGTGTTAATAAGATTGAATTGATGACTTTACTTTGGCAAAATAAGGTTAACTGAACACTAATATTTTCATGACATGGAGTTGCTGTTGTCTTAAGTAATAGAATTTTGCTTTTTACTTTTGACCTGTGTAATCCTTTTAATTCAGATTCAAATAATAAGAGATTAGAAGAACCACTTGAAATCAGTTGCAGTGTTTGCAAAGTATCAGAAATAAGAAGACATTGATTTCATATTTAGCATGAATGTAAATTAGAATGAAATGTGTCATTTTCAAGGTAGGAAAACTTATTGACCCATAATGAAGTCTGGGTTCAAAGACTGGAAAAATCTAGAACAGAGCAAGGAAGTGGACCTATGAAATTCTAAGAAAAAAATATATTCAGGAAAAACTTCATGAAAAGTTAGTCTTGGAGATTTGGAAGAGAAAGTTTTGCTTGTTTTTCCACCTTGCTTTCATTATAGGTTTGTATGCAAACTTGCTTCAATTTTATTTATTATTTTTTAAAGTTTTTATTTTTACTGCATTTCAATTCATTGTACACAAATGGAGTACAACTTTTCATTTCCATAGTTGTACACAATGTAGATTCACACCATTCATGTACTCATACATATACATAGGGTAACACTATCTCAGTTTACTAACCTTCCTTACCCCACCCATTCCCACCTGAATTTCCTCCATTCTTCTCTTGCCCCCCTGCTCTCTCTCCCATTATGCATCATCATCAATTTATCAGAGTAAACATTCGGTCTTAGGGTTTTTGGGATTGGCTTATTTAACTTAGCATGATATCTCCAACTCCATCCATTTACCAGCAAATGTCATAATTTTATTCTTTTTTATGACTGAGTATATTCCACTGTAAATACATATTCCACAGTTTCTTTATCCATTAATCTATTGAAGGGCATCTAGGTTGATTCCACAATATAGCTACTGTGAATTGAGCAATTATGAGCATTGATGTGGCTACATCACTGTAGTATGCTGATTTTAAGTTCTTTGGGTATAAACCAAGGAGTGGGATAGCTGGGTCAAATGGTGGGTCCATTCCAAGTTTTCTGAGGAATCTCCATACTGCTTTCCAGAGTGACTAAACCAATTTGTAACTCCACCAGCAATTACAAGTGTGCCTTTTCCCCCACATCCACTGCAACACTTATTATTGCTTGTGTTCCTGATAATAATCTTTCTAATTGGAGTAAGATAAAATCTTAGGGGGCCTTTAATTTACATTTCTCTAATTACTAAAGATGATGAGCACTTTTTCATCTATTTGTTGATCACCTGTATAGCTTCGTCTGTGAAGTTTCTGCCCAGTTCCTTAACCCATTTATTGATTGGGTTCTTTGTATTTTTGTTGTAAAATTTTGTAAGTTCTTTATAAATTTTGGAGATTACTGCTCTGTCTGAAGTGTGTGTGGAAAAGATTTTCTCCCACTCCATAGGCTCTCTTTTCACATTATTGATTACTTTGCTGAGAAAAATCCTTTTAGTTTGAATCCATCCCATTTATTGATGCTTTTATTTTTTGTACTCTGGGGGTCTTGTTAAGAAGTGTGGTCCTAAGCCAGCATGATGAAGATTCAGGCCTACTTTTTCTTCTATACGGTGAAGGGTCTCAGGTTTAATTCCTAGATCCTTGATTCATTTTGAGTTTTGTACAACGTGAGAGATAGGGGTTTAATTTCGTTTTACTGCATATGAATTTCCAGTTTTCCCAGCACCCTTTGTTGAACAGGCTATCTTTTCTCCATTGTATGTTTTTGGCACCTTTGTCTACTATGACATAACTGTACTTATGTAGGTTTGTCTCCGTGTCTTCTAAATACAGAATCACATCATCAACAAATAGTGACAGCTTGAGTTCTTCTTTTCCTATTCATATCCCTTTAATTTCTTTGGTCTGTCTAATTGCTCTGGCTAGTGTTTCAAGGATGATATTGAATAGAAGTGGTGAAAGAGGGCATTCCTGTCTTGTTCCAGTTTTTAGAGGGAATACTTTCAATTTTCCTCCATTTAGAATGATGTTGGCAATGGACTTGGCATAAATAGCCTTTACAATATTGAGGTATGTTCCTATTATCCCTGTTTTTTCTAGAGTTTGAGCATGAAGTGGTGTTGTATTTTGTCAAACACTTTCTCTACATCTATTGAAATAATCATATGATTCTTAACCTTAAGTCTGTTGATGTGATGAATTACATTTATTGATTTCTGGATGTTGAACCAACCTTGCATCCCTGGGATGAACCCCACTTGATTGTGGTGCACTATCTTCCTAATATGTTTTTTATGTGATTTGCCAGAATTTTGTTAAGGATTTTTGTATCTATATTCATCAGAGATATTGGTCTAAAGTTTTCCTACCTTGATGTGTCTTTATCTGGTTTTGGTATCAGAGTGATACTAGCTTCATAGAATGAATTTGGAAGGGTTCCTTCCTTTTCTATTTCATGAAATACTTTGAGGAGTATTGGTATAATTTCTTCCTTGAAGGTCTTGCAGAACTTAGCTGAAAATTCATCTGGTCCTGGACTTTTCTTAGTTGGCAGGCTTTTGATGGCTTCTTCTATTTCATTGCTTGATATTGATCTGTTTAAATTGTGTGTGTTCTTCTGGTTCAGTTTGGGAGGATCATATGACTCTAGAAACTTGTCAATGTGTTTGAGATTTTCTATTTTGTTGGAGTATAGATTTTCTTTTTTTTTTTTTTCCCCACAGGTTTCTTTTTTTTTTTTTTATTGTAAACAAATGGGATACATGTTGTTTCTCTGTCTGTACATGGCGTAAAGGCATACCATTTGTGTAATGATAAATTTACATAGGGTAATGTTGTTTGATTCATTCTGCCATTTTTTCCCTTCCCCCCCACCCCTCCCACCCCTCCCCTCCATCTATACAGTCCTTCCTTCCTCCATTCCTGCCCCCCTCCCTAAACTCAACTCCAACCCCAACACTAACCCTTCCCACCCCCCATTATGTGTCATCATCCACTTATTAGTGATATCATTCTTCTTTTGGTTTTTTGAGATTGGCTTATCTCACTTAGCATGATATTCTCCAGTTTCATCCATTTGCCTGCAAATGCCATAATTTTATCATTCTTTATGGCTGAGTAATATTCCATTGTATATATATATATACCACATTTTCTTTATCCATTCATCAATCGAAGGACATCTAGGTTGGTTCCACAATCTGGCTATTGTGAATTGAGCAGTTATGAACATTGATGTGGCTGTATCTCTGTACTATGCTGATTTTCAGTCCTTTGTGTATAGGCCAAGGAGTGGGATAGCTGGGTCAAATGGTGGTTCCATTCCAAGTTTTCTAAGGAATCTCCACACTGCTTTCCAGAGTGACTGCACTAATTTGCAGCCCCACCAGCAATGTAAGAGTGTACCTTTCTCCCCACATCCTCGCCAACACCTGTTGTTGCTTGTATTCTTGATAATCGCCATTCTAATTGGGGTGAGATGGAATCTTAGGGTGGTTTTGATTTGCATTTCTCTTATTACTAGAGATGTTGAACATTTTCCATATGTTTGTTGATTGCTTGTATATCTTCTTCTGTGAAGTGTCTATTCAATTCTTTAGCCCATTTGTCAATTGGATTATTTACATTCTTGGTGTAGAGTTTTTTGAGTTCTTTATAGATTCTGGAGATTAGCGCTCTACCTGAAGTATGATTGGCAAAGATTTTCTCTCACTCTGTAGGCTCTTTCTTCGCATTGCTGATAGTTTCCTTTGCTGAGAGAAAGCTTTTTAGTTTGAATCTATCCCAGTTATTAATTCTTGCTTTTATTTCTTGTGCTATGGGAGTCCTGTTGAGGAAGTCTGGTCCTAAGCCGACATGTTGAAGCTCTGGACCTACTTTTTCTTCTATAAGATGCAAGGTCTCTGGTCTGATTCCGAGATCCTTAATCCATTTTGAGTTTAGTTTCGTGCATGGTGAGAGATATGGGTTTAGTTTCATTCTGTTGCATATGGATTTCCAATTCTCCCAGCACCATTTGTTGAAGAGGCTATCTTTTCTCCATTGCATATTTTTGGCCCCTTTGTCTACTATGAGAAAAGTGTATTTATTTGGGTTTGTATCCGTGTCCTCTATTCTGTACTATTGATCCACCTTTCTGTTTTGGTACCAATACCATGCCGTTTTTGTTATTATTACTTTGTAGTAGAGTTGAAGATGTGGTATTGCGATACCCCCTGCTTCACTCTTTCTGCCAAGGATTTCTTTAGCTATTCTGGGTTTTTTATTCTTCCAGATGAATTTCATGATTGCTTGCTCTATTTCTGTGAGGTACATCATTGGGATTTTAGTTGGAATTGCATTGCTCCGTGAATCATTCTAATTATGTATATTTTGAACTCCTTTTCTGACATTTATTGTACCATTCTGTCATTGGATTCTATTAATATAGAATCTTGGTTTGTTTGGAACACTTCTTCCCTTGTTTTTTCATGTTGTTCACATATCTTCCCGTCTAGTAGGGCAGAACTGAGGTATTGCAGTTTCCCCCCATAGGCTTATAGTGACCCTGCATATTTCCAAAACCAGTTCTTTAAGGGGGAGATCAATATTAGCAACACCCAGTAGAGATAATATACAGTCCTAAATCAAATACCCCCTATGAAGATGTTAATAATGTGTCATAATAAACAGAGAAGATGAGTTCAATTATTATCTACAGTATAACAAATAGATTTGTAATGAGGTCTGGAGTTTCTAATTGTGGACAAAGAGGATGGGTAGCGGTGTAGGATGTAACTGTTAATGCAATAAGAAAAGAGTATATAGAAGTTCTAGATCATAGGAAGAGCGAAAGTATAATCAAAAGAAGTTGGTTGTTAGCATGAGAAAATGGAGAAAGAGACTCTGAGGAAACAGGTAAACAAAAGGAAAATAGAGCAAGAAAAATAAAGAAATAAAAACTTACAAAAACTACAAAGCAATAGTAACAAAAATGGCATGGTATTGGCACCAAAATAGACAGGTAGATCAATGGTACAGAATAGAGGACACAGACACAAACCCAAATAAATACAATTTTCTCATACTAGACAAAGGTGCCAAAAATATGTAATGGAGAAAAGACAGCCTCTTCAACAAATGGTGCTGGGAAAACTGGAAATCCACATGCAACAAAATGAAACTAAACCCCTATCTCTCACCTTGCACAAAAATCAACTCACAATGGATCAAGGACCTTGAAATCAGACCAGAGATCCTGCATCTTATAGAAGAAAAAGTAGGTCCAAATATTCAACTTGTTGGCTTAGGATCAGACTTCCTTAACAGGACTCCCATAGGACAAGAAATAAAAGCAAGAATCAATAACTGGGACAGATTCAAACTAAATAGCTTTCTCTCAGCAAAGGAAACTATCAGCAATGTGAAGAGAGAGCCTACAGAGTGGGAGAAAAATCTTTGCCACTCATACTTCAGATAGAGCACTAATTTCCAGAATATATAAAGAACTCAAAAAATTCTCCACCAAGAATACAAATAACCCAATCAACAAATGGGCTAAGGATATGAACAGACACTTCACAGAAGAAGATCTACAAGCAATCAACAGATATATGAAAAAATGTTCAACATGTCTAGAAATAAGAGAAATGCAAATCAAAACTACCCTAAGATTTCATCTCACCCCAATTAGAAAGGTGATTATCAAGAACACAAGCAACAATAGGTGTTGGCGAGGATGTGGGGAAAAAGGTACACTCATACATTGCTGGTGGGGTTGCAAATTAGTGCAGCCACTCTGGAAAGCAGTGTGGAGATTCCTTAGAAAACTTGAAATGCACCCACCATTTGACCCAGTTATTCCACTCCTTGGCCTATAACCAAAGGACTGAAAATCAGCATAGTACAGAGATACATCCACATCAATGTTCATAGCTGCTCAATTCACAATAGCCAGATTGTGGAACCAACCTAGATGTCCTTCAATTGATGAATGGATAAAGAAACTGTGGTATATTATATACAATGGAATATTACTCAGCTATAAAGAATGATAAAATTATGGCATTTGCAGGCAAATGGATGAAATTGGAGAATATCATGCTAAGTGAGATAAGCCAATCTCAAAAAACCAAAGGATGAATGATCTCGCTGATAAGTGGATGATGACACATAATGGGGGGTGGGAAGGGGGCAAGAATGGAGGAAGGAGGGACTGTATAGAGGGAAAAGAAGGGTAGGAGGGGTGTGGGGGGAAGGAAAAAATAACAGAATGAATCAAAAACTATTACCCTATGTAAATGTATGATTACGCAAATGGTATGCTGTTACTCCATGTACAAACAGAAACAACATGTATCTTATTTGTTCACATTAAAAATAAATTAAAAAGATAAAACAAAACAAAACTTAAAAATTTTCAAAAAGGAGAAAAAAAAATCTACACTATAACAGTCATATACTATTCAAACTTCCCAGTCTTCAGTAGCCTGATGCATGAGAGTTACCTGACAATGAGCTTCCAGTCTCCAGCAGGGGTCTCAGGATGGGATTTTCTCCACCTAAAGATGGCAGCTTCCACTTCCAGGACAATTCAAGATGTCTGCACTGGCTTCCAAATGTGTTGGCATGTGGAGAGCTACAGCGCAGGGCATGGGCACCAAGTCCGTGTGAAGTGTGGTTGGTCAGGTTAGGGTCCGACAGCAGGTCCTGGCTATTGTCTCAAATGGTAGCAACCACGTGTAACCAAACCTGTGGCTACTGTGACAGTGGGCTTCCAGGCAACAGCTGGCAGCCGGCGATCTGCTGGCAACCTGTAGGTAGTCTGCAGGCTACCAGTGGATGATTGGCAGGTGGATCTCTGGTGGTGGGAGATGGGTAGTTGAAAGGCAGGTGATGGGCAGGCAAGAGACAGGCAATGGGCAAATGACGGATGATAGGCGGCAGTCAGTGAGCAATCTGCACTCAAAGAGTAGTCGATATGCTGGCAGATGGCAGGTGATTGAGATTGACAAATGGGGTAAACAGCAGGGGATAGATGAGCAGCAAAGACCACCTCACAGAGAAACAGATTTTACTCTGCTTGAAACCCAAGTTACAGAGCGACAAGGAACACAACCTCTCTCTAGTCCACCATTTTGAATCTCCCCAATTCTATTTTATTATCCAGGGCTGGGGTGTGTCTCAGTGGTAGAGTGCTTGCTTAGCCTGTGTGAGACATTGAGTTCGATTCTCAGCACTGAATATAAATAAATAAAATAAAGGTCCATTGACATTAAGAAGAAAAGAATAAATTTCCAGAACTAGAATTATAACATGAAGGAAAAATTGAAAGCTATTACTATACATTGCTAAAAAAATTCTATATGTTTCATAGAAAAATGTTGCCAAGTTTTACCAATATATTGTCTGAGAATGCTGGTCTGACTAAATAATCATTTAGCATAGTACTTAAACGTTACTGCAAATTTGTAGTAAAATTTTTCTCTACCCCCCTTTTTTTTGGTATGCTTATGCTATTACTAATAAGATACCAAATATTAGTAGTAATTTTCAGTTCTGTGAACTGTTCATGAGTAATGATCATTTTTTCTATTCAAGAGTTAGTATGTATGCATCTCTATGATTTCTCTATTTTAAAGTGCTCATTTTTATGAAGTCAAATTTGTTGTAAATGTTTTCCCAAGTTTGTCATTTGCTGCTTAAAGTGGTTTTTTTTATAATTTTAGATACAAAAAATGTATGTTTTATATATTTAAATATTGTTCTTGGTAAATAAGTGAACTGTCAGCATGCAACTTCTGTTAGGGCATGGATTTTCCTGTCTTGTACTAGGCTGTATTTCTAGCACCTAGCCTAATTACTAGAAGATACTCAGTGAATATTTTTAAGTGAATGAGTATTTGCAGGTGTAGCACCTTTGGTTATTAGTAATTCCTGATAAAATTAAATTCTATGGAAAATCATCTACTGACTGCTTTATCTTCCATCCCTTTAATTTCACTTTTAGAAGTCATTTATTACTGTGTTTTACTCGTCTCTATACTTGAGAGAACTTATTATAGTATCCTTTCATTGAACTGAATTCAGCACAAATTAAAATACCTATCCAAATAGAAACATAATATTTTTCTTGTCCAAATCTTTATCTTTATCAAAAATCATATTTTCAAAATTTATTTATTGGCTATCTATACTGTACCAACCACAGAAGTTTCTCTGATTAATCAGTCAGGATTTTTAGAGACAGGTAACACTAACAAACTTTGGCTCCCTCAAACAGCAAGGAAATTTGCTAGATGTGCCAAAGGACACAGAATAACCAGACATGAAGTTCCAGGACTGGGACTAAACAATAATCAGTAACTGGGGCTGCTCAAGAGGTAATGTGGAATCAAAAAGACTTTGTTTTGGATGATGTAATAGTATCTGAGGAACATCACTGCCAATGCTGCAAAGTAGAGTCTAACTCTTCCTTTGTTTCTGTGTCACTAAAACAAGATTTGAAGATGAGAATACACACCTCTCATTGGCTAAATCTAGGTCAAATGTTTCAGCCTGAGTTTTAGAAAACAGAAAGAAGGGAAATTTGCTTCAGCTCCTTCTATCTTGCACTGGACATTGCATAGTCTTGCTCAGTGGTCACTCAAGAAACTAGGCAGGGACTGTTGGAAGCTGGAGAGAAAATAATGACAAGTAGTCTATGGGAATAGAAATGTTAAAAAAAGAAATACATTTTTTCCTTCTTGTATCTTACCATGTGGAAGAGTAAAAACTACAATAGGTATAAATATAATATTTAAACTCTGATGAATGAATTAAATATAGAGGCATGATACTATGAGAAAAATACATATATATGTGTGTGTATATGTATAATGTACATTATATAATGTATGTATAAATATATTATGTATTATATGTAGAATATATAGTTTATATAAATATACATTAGAATACATTCTATATATAATGTTTATTTTTTAAAATTGTGATAGAAATCCAGCTCATCAAGCTTATACCAGCTAATACTATAAAGAAATTTATCAGCTAACTCACCTACAAAAAATTCAGGATCAGTCTGACTTTATATGTAACTAAATCCAGCCTCAGGCAGTGTTGTGTGTTAGGCGTTCGTTCCTGTGTATACATGTATGTACTAATTCCTCTAGTGTAGGGTATATATTCAGGTAGCCGTGTTTTGCATGTTGAGAAAACTCATTCTCCATAGTCCAATGAAATAACATCTTTACACTTAGAAATCCCAAAGGATCCAGCGGGGGAGATCTGAGGTGGAAGATAAAAAAGAATAAACAACCCAATGGGATCGTTACATGTTCACTGAAATGGTAATTATAAAGGTCAAAGGATGAAACAAGGTAGGACATTCTCTTCACTGGACAAAGATTGGAAAAACATAGTTTCTATTCAAAGCTGAATATTTAGGGTTGGGACTTCCAGAATATCTAAGTGAGGAACTCTGCAAACCTTCCTTTAAAAAAACAAAAACAATGCCAAAAACAACAACAAAGCCCCCCAAAAAACTTTTCAGCAAATGCATAAAAAAAAAATGGAGAAGCTTTTATTTAAGATAAATAACTGAGGCATTTTAAGCATTTTACTAATCTGTAGCATTGTAGCCTGGAGCTGCTTACAACTCCCTCCAGATCCATAGTATTTCAGTTATTCCAGAACAGGGCAGACTCTGAAGTTAACTGTTCTTCAGAAAGGAGAGAGATGATTTGGTTTAGACCATTGCATGGAAAACTGACTCTTGGAAGTGCTATAAAACAAAAACAAAACACTTTTGTCCTTTGTGACAAAATTAGGAACAGCTAACATTGCAGCTATTCCTGATTATAGTGCTGGTGGGGCATGCAATAGATAGGCATATCTCCTAGAAATTTAATGGAGATACAGGGTGTAAATTAGATATGGAGAGGCTAAATAAATTCCAACATATCTCTTGTCATCAAAAAGGCTGAAAACATGCCCAAGAGAGATCAGATAGGACAACGACCTAGTCATCTCCAAATGACTAGGATTCTTATACTCACATAAAGTCAAAACATAGGTACAATTTTAAGCTCTTTAAACTTGGTATGCACTCTCTAAACTACATACACATTCAGCCAAGGACATTAAAAAGTGTGACCCATACTCAGGAATGGGTAGGGAACTGTCAATAAAATGTCAGGAAAATGGTTTCAAGTTCTAGCCATTAGTGTAAGCTTAAAAAAATTCAAAACAACTATTATAAATATGTTCAGTACACTAAAGGAAACCATGTTTAAAGGACTAAATAAAATTGTTATTATAGTTACTCTTAAAATTAAGAAAGAAAATTTTGGAGTTAAATATCTAATAATTTAAATGAAAAATTTAGTAGTAGGATACATCAATGGATAGGATTCAGCAAAAGAAAGAATTAGCAACTTGAAGATAGATGAGTGAAGACTACTAAACTTGAATAATAGAAAGTAAAAAGAAATGAAAACTAACTAAGAGTTTCAGAAACCTTTGAACACCATTATGTATATAACATGCGTATAATTCTCGAAGGAATGGAGAAAAAGTGCAAAAAAAATGAACAAATATTGATTGGGATATTGCAAATTTGGTGAAAATTATATATCCAAAAGATTAATGATTTCTATATAAGACAAATAAAAATAGATCCAAACTTAGACACATTATACTCATGCTGTAAAAAGACAAAGAAAACCTTGAAACTGTCAAGAGAAAAATGACTTATTACATACAAGGGAGATACCATAAGATAATTGATGACTTCCTATCAGAAAGAGTGAAATGATACACTCAAACGACTGAAAGATGAAAATAGCTATCAGTGCAGAATTCTATGTCCTACAAAACAATCCTTCAAAAACTGAAATAACAATAGACATTTCCAGATAAACAAAACAGGGAGAATTGTCTAGAGCAGGAAGGCTTTGCAAGAAATTCCAAAGGAAGTCCTTCATGTGAATAGGAAATGATTCCATGTGGTAACCAAGATCCATGCAAAAGAAATAGAGTACTGCCACAACCCCAGCTCCTGCTAATGGTTTTTATGTAAGTAAATATTAAAAAAAGTATGATTATTATTTTTCTTCTCTTAAGTGATTGAAAAGAAAATTGCATAAAATGATAGTTACAAAACAATAGTTGGATGTATAACACTTGAAGCAAAATATATATGATAATGGTCACCAAAGAAAAGGGGGAAGCAATAGAACTATTTTGGGGCCAAATTTCTATATATTTCTAGTATATATTTTATTGGAATATGGTTTATATAATTTTAGAATTAGTAAAAAAGCAACAGAGGAACAAATGACATAAGATATATAGAAATCAAATAGCATGATGAAAGACATAGCCAACCATTTTATTAATCTATAATAAATGTAAATAGATAAGCCCTCCAAATAAAAGGCAGAGATTGTATGCATGTGTTTTAGTCAGCTTTTTGTTGCTGTGACCAAAATATCTAACAAGAACAGTTTTAAGGAGGAAAAGTTTACTTTGGCTCTTATGGTTTCCAGGGTCTTAGATGTGTTGTGGGGTCCGGTTATTGACTCAGTGAGACCACAGAAACTAAAGTAGGAAAACCATTTATTTGGGGGAAAGAGAAAAAAAACAGACTGATGCGTCAGGACCACTACTCCAAGTGGGGCAATCGTAGTGAGTGACTTTAGCAAGCTGGTTTTTAAAGTGAAAACCATAAAAATATCCTGGCAGGCTTACAATAGGGGCCTTTTTTCCTCCCCCTCCCCTTTTTTCAAGGAATGCAAGCAGCCAGCTCCAGCTTATCTATTTCAGGCTGCACCTGGCAGGTTAGTAGGGTGAGCTAGGCAGCGGGAGCCAGACTACCCATATCTGAAACTGGCAGCTTCTGGGGCCTCTGGAGGGATGGGTTGCTTCACAGAAATGGTCACAATGTCCTTAACTCATGGCCACATTATTTTATCTCGGGTATCGTCCTTGTATTTACCACAGTCAGCACAATGATTTTATTCGCACCCATTTTGGTTTGGTCAATCTTAACTAGATATATTTGTTTTTATATCAGAGGGTCTCTACCTTTTTCTTTTTATAAGGGGTTCTCTACTTTTTCACAGATGGCCTACTTGTGGGGTGAGGGAGAACATCAGTATGGAAATGTGTGGCAGAGGAAAGCAGCTGGGAACACTGCACTAGGAAGCAGAGAGAAAGTACCCCTCACCACAAACAAAATATATACCCCAAAGGCATGCCTTAAATAATTTACCTCCTCCAGCACACCCCCCCACTGCCTGCAGGTCCCACATGGTTAATCCTGATCAGGGGATTAATGCACTGATTTGTTAAAATTCTCATAACCCAATCATTTCACCTCTAAACTTTCTTGCATTGTCACATACATGAGCTTTTGGGGGACACCTAATATCTAAACCATAACAGTATGGATAGAAAAGGAGGATCAAAATACATGTAGTCTATAGGAGACATAATATGTATTCTAGAAACAAATAGGATGATAAAAGAGTACAGAATTATAATCTTTTGCAATAGTAATCATGAGACATAGAATGGTTACACCAATATAGCTTTTAGAAAAAAGTACTAGTGGAGATTTAAAAGGTCATAAGAAACATATAACAACTATGAATATGTGGATACCTAAAACCAGAGCCTCCATATATATTAAACAATAAAGTTAAACATAAGTTTACCAAATGTCCCAACTATTCCACTTTGTGTCTGTTCAAGATAGAGAAATTTTATATCCACTTAAAGACTTGCATTCAAATTTTCATAACAGCATTTAGAATTAGCCAAAAGGTAGAAATAATCCAATGTTTATCATATGTTGAATGGGCTAAAAAGATTTGTTGTATCCACATAGTAGAATATTATTCAGCAACAAAAAGGAAATGACTACTGATACACATGCACATGAATGAATTTCAAATAAACATGCTAATTAAAAGAAATAAGAAACAAAGCTCACATGTTATATGATTTCATTTCTATGAACTAAGCCAAAAGGCAAATCTACAAATATAGAAAAAAAGCTTAATGGTTGCCTGTAATTGGAATTTTAAATTATATTAATTCTAAATGGGAAATAAGTGATCTTGTTGAATGACTGGAAATGTGCTCAATCTTGATTGTGGTGATATTTGTGTGGAACAAAAAATCATTGCCTTCTATACTTAAATGAGTAATTTTTCTTCTGCATAAATTACTTCTCAATGAACATATTAAGAAAGCCCAAATATTATAGTCAATACAGCATCTTATAATTTTATATAACTCAAATATTCAGTGATTTTTTTTAATGCTATGTGTGAGAGTAATTGTATAGATTCTTCTCTGTTTCCTCTTCCTGAACACAAAGATCAACTTCACTTTACAGGTTCCTAGTTTTTATGTGATCAGATCTGGTCATTGAAATCTAGACATAATTTATACTCAACATTTCCTGGCTTGACTTTCTGTATTATCTTCTCTCAATTTCAGTGAAGAGATTGAAAACAAATGACATTAAGATATACAATGAGAATAGTAGAGATATACAATGGGAAGAGCACAAATATGTGTTTACCTGTATCAAGAAACTTATATAAACAAGAAATTAAATTTTATAGTGTTACATAATTGATACTTAGAAATTATTGTTACTATGACTTAGACTATTCTGATGGAATATGTTCCATTTTTAATTCTATACAATATCTCTTTTATTCAAACCCCTATTATGATCACTATTCATTATCTTCCTTTCCCAAGATAATTTTCCATAGTTCACTTTTATTTGTTTATTGTTAATTCATAGTATATGCCTAGCCAAAAAGAGGATATTCTTTTCATTTCATTGCTTTACCCTTGACAGCAAACGTATATCACCAGGATTGGGGATGATGAGATGTTATCCTTTGTTTTCTAATGTATGGCTATGCCTGCCAATGTAATTTCTATAATTCTTTCTTTTTCCTATGTGTCATTTGCAACTGAAAGTGAAATTACCTTCAAAAATTAGGAAGAAGATATGCTGAAGATCACAGCCTGAAGCAGAAAATCACTGGTACAAAGACAAGTTATTATGTAATTATGGTGGAAGTCACACAGAAGGAAGCCAACCAGTCTGAGAAAGTAGAGAGTAAGGTATAGAGAGTTTTCAAATATGGCGAGGTACCACAATGAATGAGTATGTGGGAGTAAGAGAGAGAAATGAGAAATAAAATATAGAAGGGAAGTGACCACAATTGGCAAGTCTGACATATGAGAACAGAGTGTATTAGAAGAGAGACTTCTGGAATCCAGTGCTCACATGGAAAAATTAATTCTTAGATTTTAGAAGAATTTTTTTCATTGTTTTTAAGAATCTGTTCTAGTTAGTTATACACGACAGTAGAATGCATTTTGACACATCATATATGAATGGAGTATAACTTCTCATTCTTCTGGTTATACATAATATAGTGTTACACAGGTAGTAATCATATATGCACATAGGTAATAATGTCTGATTCATTCAACCATCATTCTTACCCCCACGCCCCCTCCCCTCCCTTCACTCCCCTCTGTCTAAACCTAATGTACCTCTGTTGTTCCCTAACCACTTCCCTCTTATTGTGAATTAGCATCCACATATCAGAGAAAGCATTTGGCCTTTGGTTCTTTGGCCTTTGGTAAAATAATTTTTTTTATCAGAATCTAAAAAGGGAAAGATTCCAGTTAAGATTGTATAATTATTCCATATGTCTAGAATTTAGGAATTAAAGACCTAGGAAAAAGTGAACCAGGAATTAAAATTATGCAATATTTCACAAATTATGAGGGGTAATTTACATCACTAGCAAAGGAAGGAAACCATTGCCGTATTTGGCATCAAAAAAGTAGGAAAGGTTTAGAAGTCAGGAGCACAGTTGCTACACATAAAGGCCTAGAGGCTAGAAACTGTCATATTTATGATGTAATGTATATTATATATTTTCGCAATTTGGTGAAACAAAAGAGAATCCTTTGATTGATGAGTTGCAGGAAGTACAGCTTAGATGTCTAAGCCAGGCAATATAATGGTGACATAAAACTTGAGCTTGCTTTAATTTATCTCTCCTTGGACAGGTCTGTCCCTGGTCTTCTGTAAACTGATCATCTCAGAAAAAAAGTAAGAAAACAACTAACATCCCTGAGATATTATAAATTACTTGTGGAAACAATACTGTTTTATCCTACTTCCTGTATGATCTAACAAATGCAGAAGTTGGTGCTAACTGATGTTTCCACATCATTTAAGGAGCACAAAGCAGGGCAAAGGCGGGGATTAGAATAAGTACATGTCTCAGTCTCTCTTCATCACAGAAAATCTTTTGGTAGGCAATTGAAAATTTAGAAGCATTTGTTGAGAAACAAAGAACACTTTGATCAGCTTACAACTTTCCAAATGACTCTGTGAACATAATGATTTTATGTATGCATTTCACTGTAGCGTGTGGCTGGTTTCTTCTTAAAAGTCATGATAAAATATTTATGACTTTTAATATTTATCTATTACTCCACAAGTTGAAAAATGAGAACAGAGGTCACCTGAACAAACCAATAACTTTCCATTATCTGAATTCTTAGTTTTAATCAATATAGATTCCTTTATCTTATTTGAGTATCTATATGCCTATTTTCACATTTTTAAATATTTTCAACATTTTAGTCTAGTTTACTCTTAATTTTTCTGCCATTTATTATCTCAAATGAAGAGAAAACTCCTAATATATTTAATTCTCTTTTTAAAATATATGAAATGTAGCCAGGCTTGGTGGCACATACCTACAATTCTAGTGCTTTGGGAGGCTGAGGCAGCAGGATCACAAATTCAAAGCCAGCCTCAGCTGCTTAACCAGGCCCTAAAGAACTTAGCAAGATGCTGTCGTGAAATAAAAAGTAAAGAAAGAAGGGGCTAGGAACATGGCTCAAAGGTTGTGTCCCTAGGGTCAATTATCAGTACCAAAAAAAAAGTTTTCTGTTGCAAGATTTAGCACCCAGTTAATAAAGTATATGGTGCTAAAAGAGCTCATTTTATTAGTGAAATGGAACAAATACTTTAACTTAATTTTTTACATAAGATCCTGTGTGTGTGTATGCGTGTGTATTATCCATGTAACTTTAATAACATTGAGGAAAACAGAATTTACGTCTTATTTTAAATCTTGAGAATGCTATTTGCCTGTGTTATTGAGATTCAAAAGTTACAAAACACTAGAAAGTTGCTCAAAACACTAGAAAAAATAGGGACAGTAGGAACATACCTGAACATTGTAAAGGCTATTTATTCTAAGCCCATGGTCAACGTCATTCTTAATGGAGAAAAACTGAAACCATTCCCTTTAAAAATGGGAACAAGACAGGGATGTCCTCTTTCACCACTTCTATTCAACATTGTCCTCGAAACTCTAGCCAGAGCAATTAGGCAGATTAAAGAAATTAAAGGGATACAAATAGGAAAAGAGGAACTTAAGCTGACACTATTTGCTGATGACATGATTCTATATTTAGAGGATCCCAAAAACTCCTCCAGAAACTTCTAGACCTCATCAATGAATTCAGCAAAACAGCAGGCTATAAAATCAACACGCATAAATCTAAAGCATTTTTATACGCAAGCAACAAAACAGCTGAAAGAGAAATGAGGAAAACAACTCCATTTGCAATAGTCTCAAAAAAAAAAAAATACTTGGGAATCAATCTAACCAAAGAGGTAAAAGATCTCTACAATGAAAACTTCAAAACATTGAAGAAAGAAATTGAGGAAGACCTTAGAAGATGGAAAGATCTCCCATGTTCTTGGATAGGCAAAATTAATATTGTCAAAATGGCCATACTACCAAAAGTGCTATATAGATTCAATGCAATTCCAATTAAAATCCCAATGATGTACCTTACAGAAATAGAGCAAGCAATCATGAAATTCATCTGGAAGAATAAGAAACCCAGAAAGCTAAAGCAATCCTTAGTAGGAAGAATGAAACAGGGGGTATCACAATACCAGAACTTCAACTCTACTACAAAGCAATAGTAACAAAAATGGCATGGTATTGGCACCAAAATAGGTAGATCAATGGTACAGAATAGAGGACACGGACACAAATCCAAATGAATACAATTTTCTCATACTAGACAAAGGTGCCAAAAATATGCAATGGAAAAAAGATAGCCTCTTCAACAAATGGTGCTGGGAAAACTGGAAATCCACATGCAACAGAATGAAACTAAACCCCTATCTCTCACCTTGCACAAAAATCAACTCACAATGGATCAAGGACCTTGAAATCAGACCAGAGACCCTGCATCTTATAGAAGAAAAAGTAGATCCAAATCTTCACCTTATTGGCTTAGGATCAGACTTCCTTAACAGGACTCCCATAGCACAAGAAATAAAAGTTAGAATCAATAACTGGGATAGATTCAAACTAAATAGCTTTCTCTCAGCAAAGGAAACTATCAGCAATGTGAAGAGAGAGCCTACAGAGTGGGAGAAAATCTTTTCCACTCATACTTCGGATAGAGCACTAATTTCCAGAATATATAAAGAACTCAAAAAACTCTCCACCAAGAATACAAATAACCCAATCAACAAATGGGCTAAGGATATGAACAGACACTTCACAGAAGAAGATCTACAAGCAATCAACAAACATATGAAAACATGTTCACCATCTTTAATAATAAGAGAAATGCAAATTAAAACTAATCTAATATTCCATCTCACCCCAATTAGAATGGCGATTATCAAGAATACCAGCAACAATAGGTGTTGGAGAGGATGTGGGGAAAAAGGTACACTCATACCTTGCTGGTGGGGCTGCAAATTAGTGCAGCCACTCTGGAAAGCAGTGTGGAAATTCCTTAGAAAACTTGGAATGCACCCACCATTTGACCCAGCTATCCCACTCCTCCGCCTATACCCAAAAGACTTAAAATCAGCATTCTGCAGTGATGCAGCCACATCAATGTTCATAGCTGCTCAATTCACAATAGCTAAATTGTGGAACCAACCTAGATGTCCTTCAATTGATGAATGGATAAAGAAACTGTTGAGAGCAGGGTGGTATCTGTGCTGCTAACTGTCTCAAGGACAAACAGGACTGCTGGGCCCCTGTGCTTACCAAGGTTGTTAAGAGATATTTGTCCGAGGAATGTGCAGTTGCCTGGAGACCTTATCCGTCAAGGATGAGAGCAGGGCCTAGCCCCGACTCAGCTCCTGAATAGTTCACCCCTTCCCTCCTCCCTTCTTCCTCTAGGACCGTCCAGTTCTGGCCGGACCCAATGAAAATCAAATAGATTGACCGGACCCAACCAGGGGAGGTTTAGCTGTTCGAATGTTAGCCAATTAGAAGAACACTGTAAAACTGCTTGCTTTTCCTTATAAAAACCCTGCTGACGAGGGCTCGGGGCCTCTCTCCTAGCGTCGTTGATTAAGGACGCAGAGGACCGGGTTCGAACTCGCTAATAAATGACTCTTTGCTGCTTGCATTGATCGTGGTCTCTGGTGGTCCTTGTGGGGTCTCAAGCCTTTGGGCACAACATATGGGGGCTCGTCCGGGATCCCCAAGCCCACCCAGACACCTGATCATAGAGTCATAAGTGACATCTTCCACCAGTGAGTAAGGCATTGCCGTGTGTTTTCTGGTCTGAATTGCCTGCAGGCTCTGGTTCTGGGCTGGCACAGTCCTGGCGGACGCGCTATAGGACCCCAGCAGGGTCTCGGGAGACGTCCCCTCGACCCATCTGGTGACATTTGTCACATCTGAGCAGCGGGTGCTGCATTCTGGCGATTCGTCGCATCTGGTGACATTATTGTCACATCTGAGCAGCGGGTGCTGCATTCTGGCGATTCGTTGCATCTGGTGACATTATTGTCACATCTGAGCAGCGGGTGCTGCATTCTGGCGATTCGTCGCATCTGGTGACATTATTGTCACATCTGAGCAGCGGGTGCTGCATTCTGGGTGAATTTGTCACTTCTGAGCAGCTTGTGCTGCACTCTGAGCAGCGGGTGCTGCATTCTGGGTGAATTTGTCACTTCTGAGCAGCTTGTGCTGCACTCTGAGCAGTTTGTGCTGCATTCTGGGTGAATTTGTCACTTCTGAGCAGCTTGTGCTGCACTCTGAGCAGTTTGTGCTGCATTCTGGGTGAATTTGTCACTTCTGAGCAGCTTGTGCTGCACTCTGAGCAGTTTGTGCTGCATTCTGGGTGAATTTGTCACTTCTGAGCAGCTTGTGCTGCACTCTGAGCAGTTTGTGCTGCATTCTGGGTAAATTTGTCACTTCTGAGCAGCTTGTGCTGCACTCTGAGCAGTTTGTGCTGCATTCTGGGTGAATTTGTCACTTCTGAGCAGTGTCTGCGCTGCTTCTGAGCAGCTTCAGTATTGCATTCGGACGACTGGCCACATCTGGTTAACTCTTTGTCCCATTTGGGCTTTGTGTGGCACCTGGGAAACTACAAAATACCAGCTAGCCAATTTTTGATTTAGCATGCTATGTGTCTGTCTGTTTGTGTATTGTACTATATGGTCTTTACTCTTGCCTTCTATTAAATTCTTCATTGTGTTAATCCAATCTTAGGCTTAGGGATACTCATTGCAGGGTACTTTGCAGTCCTTCTCCTTGTTCCTGAGAGATTTATTTACTCCAATCCCCCTACGCAGAGAGCTCAGCAGCTCCATTCCTCAAAAGTAGTAAGAAATAATGTTTTGTGATTTTCTGCATTCAAACCTAACCTGATTTCTCAACCAGAAAAAAAAAAGGGTTAAAAAAAGTCCTGGGTGATCCTCCCTCCCCCCTGCCTGTCCTTGCTGAAGCCTGCATTGGAATGTAGACTGCAGCAGTCTCAGCGGGAAAGGGGGGTAACCTGAAGATAAGAAAAAGAAAACAAAAGGGTGTCTGTTTTAAACTTATGGGTTGCTACACAGAACTAATTCATTTTCCAGGATTCTTGTTTTGTTTTGTTTTTCTTTAATGCTGTATTTTTGAGCTCATAATTTTGATCTTGCATACCTAGGTTAATGATTTTTTTTTGATCAGTTCTATTTTTTATTCAACTAGAGTTTTTGAACATCTGTTACATTGCAATGGAGATAAAGTTACAAGGTCTTATCAAAACTGAGCGCTCCTAAAATTAAAATTTAAAAATGGATCCAAATACTTTTATTCACGTGATTTAAAAAGGTTCAATTTAAATTGGGTAAACTAATAAAAGTAAAATATCTTTAGAAATAACTTGCAAGTCTCCAGGTGGTCAAACTAATGAAATGTTAATGTTAAACAATGTCTAATATCAATTGTTTCTAGGACTTTTCCTCAACAGGAAAGAGACAGCAAATACTGTTCAGGACACCTGCCTGCTTTCTTGGTTTTTACAGAATAAGAGAATTAGAGTTAACATGTATGGGATTACTCAAATGTGTATGTTGGTGACATTTGATTAATTTGCAAAATTAAAATGCTCATTGTTAAATAACATCAGGTACTCTTAACTCCTCAAATTCCATGGGGTATCATACTTAAACATTATTGGTGTTTTCAGAGGTTGGTAAATTAAAAAGAGTTTAAAATTGCTTTGTGTCATTACTAAAAACAAGGTTATTAAGAGTTATGTTCTAACAGATAAAACCTCAACTCGGAGAGTGAGTGTTCCATCTGCTCCCTTACCACTTCCCCCTGCTCCCCCTCCAGTTCTGCAAAGCTCCAAGGAGCTCTTAGACTTGGATTTAGAGCTACCATCTCCCCTTTCACTGTGTTTCAGTTAGAGTTGTTTCAGAATGTGAACAGAAAGGGGTCAACAGGTAGGGAAGAGAGAATAAAAGGTTCTGGGTTTGGAAATATATTTAATAAAAAGGAAAAGAAAATGTTTCTGGGTAAGAAAGTGCCTGTGTGATGGAATACATGAGGGTCTAAGTAAGTGCTAAGAAAGTCTGTGTGTAAGTAAAGGGCAAGTTTCAACAAGTCTGTGTGTAACTAAGTTGGTTGTGTGTATGTGAGACAGCTAAAGCTATTTAAGATTTTTCCTAAGGTGAAATACTAATGTTCTGATATAAGCCAAAGTTTAAAATATATGGTAAAATAACAAGGATTTCTTAGAAACACTAATTTACTCTTAACTTTGTGTCTATTAAGTTTTATTTTTTAAAACAATTAGTCTTAAAAATTGGGGTTTATACAATTATGGTTAAACAACTGTTAAGAGTATTGTACTATGTTACAGAGTCTAAATTTTTCTTTAAGAACTAAATTTAGTAAGATTAAAGTGTCAAGGTAACTGTGAAATGGTCACTCCTTGTATATTAAATGTATTCATATTTTCCAGGTATACAAGTTTTTAAAGCAGGAAATTTGTCAAGCTGCTATTCTCCAGAATAAACTTGTCTGTACTGGTAATATTAAACTTAAAGAGTAAATTTTATTGGGGATTTATTTCTATCATTTAATGTTCTATTATGGGACATATTATCAGTAAGGTATATGTAAAATTGGTTACTTATTTCACTGAGATAAAAATTTAAATGTAAATGTATATCTAAGAGTTAGTGACAGCCTATTTGTTTAAAGGTTCATATTGTAGAAGGTGAAAGCACTTTGCTACACAAAAGAAAAGTTAAAAGCTCTCTCAGCCTTTCTTTGATTGATTCCTGTTCTGGATATAATGTTAGACTGTGTTAACTAATATTCATAGGGACTCAGAAATCAATATATGTAAACTTCTTAAAATAACATTTAAGAAAGAGTATAATGCACAATAGCAAAAATGGGACAACAATGACTGAGATTGGGGTCCCTGACTTCATGACTGTAGCATGCCTGGTGCCTGGGAGTGTTCCTGTGTAGGAGCACAAGATACCTAACTGCTGTGGCAGTAGCCTCCCTGGGGAGGCTCTGTACAGGAGTCCTATCAGCTCTTACATTGATATCAGGCACACAGCTCTTGGGCAGAAAGAAATTGTTTTGCTAGATAACCAGTGTTTCATCAGTTCCCTTCTCTAGTTCCTGCCCACCTTACAGTAACTTTGGACAGTGGACTTCTTTGAGAGCTACACAGAGTTCCTAACATTGCATTTTGCAGTTGTGGGAAAAAGTTATGTAGATGGTCTAGTCTCTGTAACTCTCCTGAAAACAAAGAATAATGCTTACATAGTCTTTAACTTAATAATAAGACATGTATAAATGTTGCTAACATAACTCTTTAGATCTGCATTTCCATCAGAGAACAGAGTTCCATCTGATCTCAGTTTAATCTTCAAAATCTGTGTTTATAAATCTTTATTTTCTAATACTCCTTTGACCCTCACTGAACTTGAAAATTTGGTCATGCTGGTCATGACAAAAGGGGCAAAAATTAGTTTTAGGATTAGAACATTTTACTTAAGACTTGTGAAGAGCCCTGCCTTATCTGAGATAAGGCTCTGCCTCACCCTGCTACATATTAGAATGACTCCAAAGTAAGCCAGACTTTAACTCATTTAAAGTTGTGCTCAAAAATTTGATGTTTGTTGTAAAGATTACTGTGATCTCAAACAGGGTATATAATGTAGAACTCAGCCAAAATTCAAGATAACTATTATACAAGCTAAATATGTTTTTACTCTTGCTAATTTCATTTTGTAAAACTGTTGCCTGTTACTATTTTGCAGAAGTAGCTGCTTCCAGAACATGCAACCTAGGTAACTTGTGATAATAAGCCATCACCTAACAGATAGTGGTAACAAATACCAGAACAGATAGTAGTAACTTCCAGTACTAATGCAGACTCCAGTTAGATAAAAGGGTAAATAACTGCAAAGTTATGGACATTGAATTTAAAGCCCAGTACTCTTACTTTATGACTGGTGAAACTGGCTTGCTGAATGATTAAGATCAAACTTAGAGATTGGAATTAAATACAGAAGGCAAGATAGGCCAGTATTTGGATCTTTTGTCCTCAGTCAGCCTGAACCCACGAACAAGAGAACTTCTCTAAGGAGCTTTGCAACTCTGTGTCACACAACCTCCTGATCAAGGAGATTGTTGAGACTAGAGGATGAAAATCGCTCAGTGCATCTGCTGCAGAGGAGGGTCATGGAAAAAAAAAGGGAGACACCCCTAATGCTTTCAAGGAAAGCCACCTCATCGAGAAGACCCTGCCTAACCAATGGCACTAATGGAGCTAAGAAGCTGCTCTTAAGTTCTCTATGAGTGGCCCCTGTGGAAACTCAGCTGACTCTTTAACAAGACAGGAACCAGGTCAATTTGACCAGCTTGGTCTTGGACACCCAGCAAAACAGTTAAAACCAAAATATAGCCATTCTTGGGTATTTAAAAGAAATAATAGTTAAAAGTAACTTAAGATGTACACTTGTGTTAACCCACTAAAATTAAGAGTGGAAGCTACAAAAGAAAGATTCTTAGGCAAATGTGCCTGATAACTATCAAGGGAAACTGCCAGAGTCAGAAGTTTTTAGTCAGTTTAAGGCCTACAGACCTTCCTAAGCTATACAGGTAGACTTGATCTATGTTTGCTGGTATGATTACCTAGCCCTAAGTAACAGAAGTATAGAGATCTCTACTAAACACAGGTTATACCAATAAGGGATATTTTACAAAAATCAGATGACATTAAGTAGCTTAACTATATTTTCTGGGGACCTCAATGACATTAAGAGTTAAATATTGTGTTTACATTCCTGATAACTTGTACAATGTTAAAGTCCCCAAATAAAGGCCTTGTCCTCTCCAGCCTTTGCTAGGCCTAGTTATGGGAACAATTTCTCAGTTCTTCCACCTCCTGGTGAGAGATTGACTTCTGTCATTTTCATGATACTCAGTGGCAAGTTTCAGATGCTGCAACATTTACTTTGTACTAATCTCATTTCAGTACTCATGTCTTTTTGTTCTTCTATCATAGAAGCACCCACCCCCAGATGAGTTTACAGCCTGCTCTTCCCCAACCAGACTTCCACCTTGGACCCCTCAGTTGACCCTATTTTAAAAAGGGAACTCCAAACTGCTTGCCCCACGCTGCCCACTTCCAGCTCGAAGAAGTCAGATTGGTCATCGCCCATTTTCCCTACAGCAGTGAAGGAGTTCCTAGTATTAGAGGGGTAAATGAAGTCAGAATAAGGACAGGTAGTTAGTGTAGAAATAGGGAGTCGGGTCAATTTGAGGAAATGAAGCCATGAAGCCATTGCCTTTGGAAGTTGGAGACTGCTCCTGGAAGAATAAAATGTCAAGGATCTCCGGAGCTCATTAATTACCAAATTTACCTGACTTTAAAGACTGTAAGCAAGGAGGTCTATGTGCAGCTCTGGGAGAAAAATGTTGGTTTTATGCTAATCATTCTGGAGTAGTGAGGGAATCCATGGCAAAAGTCAGAGAAGGACTAACAAACAGAAAGAAAGAATGGGAAACTAGTCAGAACTGGTTTGAATCCTGGTTCAATTTTTCCCCTTGGTTAACTACTCTGGTGTCCACTACAGTGGGACCCCTAATGTTGCTGTTACTAGCTTTAACTATAGGACCTTGTATAATCAATAAGTTAATTGCTTTTGTTAAAGATAAAATGAATACAGTACAGCTAATGGTGCTAAAGGCCCAATATCAGCCCATTAAGCAGCAAGAATTAGAACAATAGAGACCCAAGATTGGCTCTCTAAATGTTCTTGGAAAGGGGGGATGTTGAGAGCAGGGTGGTATCTGTGCTGCTAACTGTCTCAAGGACAAACAGGACTGCTGGGCCCCTGTGCTTACCAAGGTTGTTAAGAGATATTTGTCCGAGGAATGTGCAGTTGCCTGGAGACCTTATCCGTCAAGGACGAGAGCAGGGCCTAGCCCCGACTCAGCTCCTGAATAGTTCACCCCTTCCCTCCTCCCTTCTTCCTCTAGGACCGTCCAGTTCTGGCCGGACCCAATGAAAATCAAATAGATTGACCGGACCCAACCAGGGGAGGTTTAGCTGTTCGAATGTTAGCCAATTAGAAGAACACTGTAAAACTGCTTGCTTTTCCTTATAAAAACCCTGCTGACGAGGGCTCGGGGCCTCTCTCCTAGCGTCGTTGATTAAGGACGCAGAGGACCGGGTTCGAACTCGCTAATAAATGACTCTTTGCTGCTTGCATTGATCGTGGTCTCTGGTGGTCCTTGTGGGGTCTCAAGCCTTTGGGCACAACAGAAACTGTGGTGTATATATATATACATATATATATATACACAATGGAATATTACTCAGCTATAAAGAATAATAAAATTATGGCATTTGCAGGCAAATGGATGAAATTGGAGAATATCATGCTAAGTGAGATAAGCCAATCTAAAAAAACCAAAGGATGAATGATCTCACTGATAAGTGGATGATGACACATAATGGGGGGTGGGAGGGGGGCAAGAATGGAGGAAGGAGGGACTATATAGAAGGAAAAGAGGGGTGGGAGGGGCTTGGGGGGAAGGAAAAATAACAGAATGAATCAAACATCATTACCCTATGTAAACATATGATTATGCAAATGGTATGCTGTTACTCCATGTACAAACAGAAACATGTATCCCATTTGTTTACAATAAAAATAAATTAAAATGAAAGAAAAATAAGTAATATCTGCCAAATATTGATTTTTTTCAAAGAAAGTTAACAATACTAATAAAGGACAGTTTATGTAATATACAGCAATATATGGAACAATATTCCCTGGATTTGAATTTACCTTCTTCAGAAGAGCATAAATTGGCTAGGGCTTGTTTGGTAACTTGGTAAAAATAAAACTTATTGCTTTTAAACAGTGAAAACACAGGCAGTTGTCAGTAATGTGCTTAATTAACACAAGCACTGTCAATACAATAACAAATTTAATCGTGTAGCCAGGGAAAGTTTAGAGAAAAAATAATTTTTTTTATAAGTCATCAGTTTTTTTGCACTGTTTGTTAACATCATATTAGTGTTCCTCTTCTTGGTACCTCTAAATTACCTACTGTGCAGCTGTGCTTGGAGACTTGTGGTTCTCTTTAAACCGGTTTCTTTTCTGCCTATCATTTAATGCTCAATCAGAGAAGCAGAACTGCTAGGGAATTGTTCCAAGGACTTGGTCTTACACAACTGTGCAAGCTGATGAGGTAATCTTTATAAAGCTGTTGTCTGTGTGTCTGATACTGGCAGTTCACAGGGCTGCCATAACAAAGTATCACAACCAAGTTGCTTAGAATAACAGAAATGCATTGTCTTACAGTTCTGGAGACTGGAAGTCCAAAACCAAGTTCACCTAGCAGAACTGACTAATGAGAAAGAACCTGCTCCATGCAGCCCACCCAGCTTCTGGTGTTTTGCCAGAAATCTTTGAAACTATATGGATCAGTTTTCTACTTTCACATGGCATTTTCCCTATGTCACTTACTATCGTCTTCTCTCTGTGCTTGTCTTTGGCTTCAAATATTCTTCTCTTTTCATAGGTACACCAGTCCTGTAGGATTAGGTCCTACTGGATGAGGTGACCTCATTACTTTTTTAAAGACCTTATTTCCAAATAAGGTCACATTCTGAAGTACCAGGGGGAAGGCTACAACATAACTTTCTTAGATACAATTCAAGCAATCACACTGGGAGAGCAAGAACAAACTGGGACACACTAGGTTGCAGTTAGAGCTGAAAGACCCACAGATCTAAACGGAACCATGTTAGTTCTTATTGACTTGGACTTTGATGTTGTAGAAATCCTCTGGGTGAGGTGGTACATCATACAAGGAGAGCTAAACACTCCTCTGGTACAGGAGCCAGAGATGCTGAAGGAAGACCCTGAGAAAAGAGGGGAGTTGCCACCCTGTCCACTGTCCCACGTCAGTGAAGTGAGGCAGCAGATAAACAGTAGTGTGAGCCACAGCAGGTTGCCACTTTGCTTTTTTGCTCACTAAATCACATACAAAATCTCCTGCTGACCCATCTTAGCCAGAAACATACAGGGAAGGTGAATTCTGAGAATAATAGTTCCGTATACCCAAGTTACCACATTCCCCAAGCAACCACACCATGCACATTTTGCATATGTGATAATATGAGTGAAGAAAAAAAAAGTTACAGATAGCTGTCAAATGAATGCATATATATAAATTAACTGAAGAAAACATTGTTTTAGGCAAAAAAATTCAACCATCAAAACTAATAAGGATTTTACCAAAATTCTACCTTTCCTTTCTCACTCCTCTGTGCTCTATCTCCAGGATCTCTAGTTAGCTCACAAAGTATGTTTGTGGAAAATATAGTAGTAAGTTGATCTACTGTGTTGGTAATAAACTTTAAAACAACTTACAAGCATTTCTTTCTCTGTTCAAAAGTACCCAGTAGGAATGGGAAGGAAACTACCCAATTTCTCAGCAACCACATTCAACTATAAAGAACTTATTTAGACAATGTCAACTTCTGTTTTACTTTTCAAAGTTTTACATAGCTACAATACAGAAAACAAAACTTTGGTAATATTTATTTGATAACTGACTAGTAGTACAATGGATAAAAATATAAAGAATTAGCCATTTGCAACAAATTCAAATCAATGGACATGGGGTAGTTAGTGGATATTGTGGAGCAATAAGTAAGTGACTTTCCTGGGTGAAGACAAGTTCAGAAGGTTTTCAAGCTACTCCATGGGTCATTTTGTTTTGTTTTGTTTTTAAGCTAAAAATCTCTGTTTTCTTGTTCCTGTAAGCAATCACTCAGTTAATGTGTATTACAAAGACTTTTTGTTCATTTGGACCAGACTGCAGAAGTGAATTTAACGTGGTACAAACAACAAGGGGTTTTAACAGGCATTGTAGGCAAAGAGAATTCTTCCACCAACAAACAGTCCTGTACCACTTAATAAATGAAATCTTCAAACGATTTCTTTTCTTTCTCAATGCAGAGATTGCCATTTAGTTTTTCCTTTAAAGACTGTATATCTTCTTATAGTATCTTTGAACATTGATTTAACATTAAATATTTGAGGAATTGCTACAAAACTTGCTGATAATAGGAAATACTTCAAAGGGAATCTGTTTTCATCTATGAAGAAAAAGAAATCTTAGTTCATGCATTTTATTTCACCTAATGTACTCCACAATAGGATATCAAGAAAAAAATTCGGTATGGGTATTTGTTGCAAACACACTGATTTTCACATTTTATTTTGCATACCAAGTTACTGATTCATCCATTCATGCATAATACATGTCTGCTAAATGCAGATTGAGGTGAGACTGTAGTATTATTTAAGATACGTGTAGAAATGTGTGTAAACCAAACTTGGGACTAAGAACAAAAGTAAAACCATGGTCCAACAGAATATTTTGTGTTCAAAGGTAATATGTATCTACATGTTAGAGGCAAATTTTGACCTGTGAAGATATAAACAAAAAGATGAGATTTTTCATCTATGAAATCACTCTGAATCTTGGGAAAAGCAAGATTGTTGTTGTGAGATGCAAATGTTTGCATACAAAATCAGTGCAATCTCTTTTCAGCATTTTGCACAAGACATTCTAAGTTATAATAAAGTTATTTTTAAAATAACATTAATTTTAATTAAACCAGGAGGAGGAAATTAAAATGACAGGAATAAGCTGCTGCCATTTGAGAAAAATTTGGGGGTAACTCTAGGATCTAATAGGTTAAAACTTATCATGACTCTGGGCTCACTCCTCAACAATGCTGGAGGGTGGGAGCTCATAACCAATACCAAATTATTTGTTAGTAGTAAAGATCATGTATGTAGTGACTATAAAATTCTTTTGAACTTACAAAAGTTGAAACTTATACTTTAATTATACATATCAATTTATAATTGTGTTAATAATAACATTTGTAATTATTGTGTTAATGTCCCATGAATTTCAGTAATCATAAAATGGTTTATGCATGGGTGGATGTTGTTCTTGGATAAAATAAGTTTGTTGAGTAATTCAACATAAAGGATTTGTGCAAATTAGGCTAGACTAAGGCAAGAAAAAGTGAAATAATGATATATGATACACATTGTAAAAAATAATAGAAAGCTTTTCTGGGTAAAATGTAATACTATTAACTGGAGATAATTAGTATTACAAATTAACTATGATTGCCTTCAGTGCAGACAATTGTTATAACTACCCTGATAAGGTTTTTGAAATTAAACCACATTTGGAAATTTACTGGTCTTTACTGTAATGCCATGGTTTTCCTGTCATGTAATTTCTTTGGCCCCTCTTCCTACTCTTAAAGAACATGACTATAATTCCTTTTATATTGGTCAAATTTTTGTGCACTTTAATTTTTGCTAACATATCATGGTATAGTTATGGTTACCATCATTTCACAGGTGAGGAAACTTAAATTCTGAAATTTAAGCTATTTGCTCATAATTGCAAAGCTATTATTTGATAGAGATAAGACTTGACATCAAAACCACAGAAATTCCATTTACAAATACTGAGAGGAAAGAGCATACAAACAAATTGGAACAAATTGTAATGTTTTTCTCCATTCTAGCTATGGTGTGTGTGTGTGTGTGTGTGTGTGTGTGTATTTATGTCCTTGCCTTGTTAATTTTGTTGTGTCAATAGAAGTTTCTGCTTAGAACTGAACTTGATGAATACCATTTTGCTGTAAAAGGAAAATCGGCATCTCATTACACAGAATTTCTGATACTCCATGCTGATATCAAAAGTTCCTCTTATAGAAAAGAACAATGGGGAAAGCAGAGAGGGTCAAAAATCTCTTGAGTAGAGAGCTCACTGGCAGCTTCAGAAATATTAAACAGTGACTTTAATTTAAAGATAATTTTCCCTATTCTTCAACTGGTTTTATTGATTCCATTTACACATGTCTAGTTGCATAAGCACCAATTTCTCACAAATAATAATGTGTGGACATTAAGAAACGTATCTAGGGTAGAAATATTATCATATATTCATTCTAGCATCAAGAATACACATGCACTTTTGCAAAGGAAAACTTTTTTTTGTTGTTGTTGCTATACTCTCTGGTTCAGTTCAATAAGAGTAGATTCCAGTTCGTATTTAGTAACAGTGTCTCAACTTTCCTTCACAATTGGTAACTTACAAAGCATTTTTATAAATATTATCTCCCTTGGGTTTTTGTAGATGACATTCTTTCCCTTTTATATAAGAAGATAGTGAAGCTCAGAATTGTATGACGTTTTACCAAAATTTTTTCTGTTTGTGGAAGAAAATAAAGAGAAAATAAACCATGAGTTTTAGAAGTAGGATATTCAAGTGAGATTTCTTTTTTTTTTAAATTCAAGCCCAGAGTTCTTTCTACTTTCTAATGCTACATCTTTATAGTGATTATATGAACCTTAATAAAATTCCTCTGATGGTGATTTGTTCAGTCAGTGAGAATTAATGTTTGTTCATCTCAGATTTTATTGTTCAGCAAGATGTATGGAGATTCATATGTGCCAGGCATTGTGTTAGCAGAGCGGGTATAATGAAGGAATAAGTGAACAATTTGGGGAGAAATGAGTAATCAATGGAGGATGAGTTTTTTTCTGTAGAGAAAATTACCCTTTGTAGCTAATTCAGAGAGTTTACAAATAAACCTATATGAAATGATTAGTATGAATCTTGTGACAGAAGATAAAGCTTTATCTTGAAAACCAGAAGAGGACCCCAATATGATAAAGCAGAATTGTTCTGCTTGAAAAGCATAGGAAGAGTCTTGGCAACTTGGCCTTTCACTAGAATTTTTCTGGGTCATTTGTTAACAACTTCAGGGAACATCCTTATCTGCTACCAACCTTGAATATATGATATGTCTCTATAATCTGCTTTGCTGTCTTTATTAGGAAGAGTTTAGGTCAGTCAGTTCTTAGTAGAAATTAATAGCCATGAATGAAGAACTCATCCACCTTTTGACTCTTCCCTGAACTTACTATACTTTGCTGGCAATTGTCCCCATTGAATCAGTACAAGAAAATCAGGATTAACACAGTGTTGTGTTTAATATACATAGGTGGAAAAAAAAATGTTGACCTCTGATAATGGGTTATAAATGACTAAAAGAAAACAAAAATCAATAAGGAAGATGGGATATATTTCAACCTTGAGTTAGCTTCTAGCATTTCACTTACCTGCTTTATCCTCAAACCTTATGATCTTGGAATGTTTACCTATATCCTAAATCATCTCCTCCTTTCTTCTTTCTTCTTTTTCTTTTTTCTTTCTTCTTTCTTATTTTCTTCTAGTTGCCACATATGTTAGAAAACGTGATACTTGTCATTCTGTGTCTGGCTTATTTTGCTTAATATGTTGCCCTCCAGTTCCATCCGTTTTCCTGCCAATATCAGAATTTCATTCTTCTTTTTGGCTGAACAATACTTAATTATATGCATATATCATATTTTCTATATTCACTCATTGTTGATGGTAGATTTCATATCATAGCTATTGTGAATATTGCTGCAATAAACATAGGCAAGCAGGTATCTCTTATGTGCTGACTTGATTTCTTTCAGGTAAATACCAAGTGGAGGAATAATTTGATCATATGGTAGTTCTATTTTTTTTTTCTTTTTAGGATCTCCATACTGTGTTACATAGTGGATATACTAGTTCACATTCCCACCAACCGTGTATAAGAGTTCCTTTTTCTTTAGATCCTTGATAGCATTTGTAAATTTTTGTTTGTTTTGGTAATAGCCATTTCAACTACTCCATGTAGTTTTGACTTGTATTTTCCTGATGGTTAAGGATATTGAGCTTTTTGTCATATGTTTATTGACCATTTGTATTTCTTTTGAGAAGTGTCTATGCAGATCATTTACCCATTTTTAAATTGGATTACTTGTTTTTTGTTCAGTTTTTTAGTTCTTTTATTTTTTGTATATTAATTCTCTGTCAGATAAAGAACTGGCAAAGATTTCTCCTATGCTATAGATTGTCTCCTCACTCTGTTATTTGTGTCCTTTGCTGTGCAGAAGCTTTTGAATTTGATGTCAATTCTTGCTTTCGTTTCCTGTATTTTTGAAGCCCTATCCAAGAAATGGTTGCTTGTGCCAATATCTTCAAATCGTTCCCCTATATTTTCCTCTAGTAGTTTCAGAGTTTTAGGTTTTATATTGAGAACTTTGATCCATTTTGATTTGTGGGATTGTTTGTTGTTGTTGTTGTTGTATAGAGTGAGAGATAGTGGTCAAGTTTCAATCTTCTTCAAGTAGGCAGTTTTCCCAGCACCATTTGTTAAGGAAGCTGTACTTTCTCCAATGCATTTTTTGGGAATCCTTGTCAAGAATCAGTTGCCTGGAGATACGTGGACTTTTTTTTTTTTTTTTTTTCCTGTTTTTTCTATTCTGTTCCTTTGGTGTATTTGTCTGTTTTTATGCCAATAACATTTTGTTTTTGTTACTATGGCTCTGAAGTATATCTTGAAATTAGATATTGTAATCCCTCCAGTTTTTTCTTTTTGATTAACGTTGATTTAGCTATTCAGTGTCTTTTGTGCTTCCACATGAAATGTAAGGTATTTTTTCTAGTTCTTTGATGAATACCATTGGTATTTTTATGGGGATTACATTGAATCTGTAGATCAGTTTGGGTAGTATGGACATATAACCAACTCAAATTCTTTTGATCCATTAACACAGGAGGTTTTTCCACTTTTTACTGTCTTCAGTTTTTTTTTTTTTCAGTGTTTTGTAGTGTTCATTATAGAGGAATTTCTCATCTTTAGTTTGATTCCAGTGTTGTTTATTTATTTATTTAATGACTGTTATGATGGGATTGCTTTCCTGATTTCTTCCTGAGTACATTCTTAATTGATGTGTAAAAAAGCTACTGATTTTTTGTATTTGATATTGTTTCCTGCAAGTTTACTGAATTCATTTATTAATTACAGTAGATTTTTGGTAGAGTCTTTAGGTTATATCTAGAATCATACAATCTGTAGATGGGAACAATTTGATTCCCTCATTTCCTGTTTGTATGCCTTTAATTTCTTCCTTTTGCCTAATTTCTCTAAAATTTCTAGTACTATATTCAATAAGAGTATGTGAGCAATGAGAGTGGACATCCTTGTCTTCTTCCTGAGGAAATGCTATCAGTTTTTCCCCAATCAATATGATGTTGTCTGTGGATTTGTCATACTTAGCCTTTATTATGTGAGGCATGATTTTTCTATCATTAATTTGTTCAAATTAATCTTATTTTGATGTCATGTTGAAGTTTATTAAATTATTTTTCTGCACCTTCTGATTTATCCTTGGATTGTTTTATGTGGTATATTACTTATTTTAGTCAGCTTTTTCATCATTGTCACCAAAACATTCATCAAGAACAACTTAGAGCACAAAAAATTTATTTGGTGTTCATGGTTTCAGAGGTTGACCAACTCTATTACTGTGGGCCCAGTGTGAGGCACCATAATGAGACAGGGGTGAAGGACAGGAGATAAGAATAGATAGTAAATAGCATTATCCAAGAAAAGAAAATGGGTTGTTAACACCTCCAGGGAGTCATTCTTCCCAACAGGAGAAATTGTTAATGATTATCCCCTGGGCTGCCCTTTTCCTGCCCTTAGGCATGTAGGCAGGTGAGGAGAGCAAACCTGGGATCTATAAAAAGGCAAGATGCATCCACTCCTGGTGATACCCAGTTCTGTGTTCACTTCTTTCTGAGGAGGTCGCTGTTTCTCTCTTTAATAAAAATTGCTTTCTATGCTTTCCTTGGCATATCTTGGGTATTTAATTTTCAACACTGGGGGAACAAGGACCCAATTCTGACTTTTAAGACCGTATCAATACCTTGGTGGAATGGTCCAGTGGAAGAAAGCTGCTCAGCTCATGACAGGATTAGGAAGCAGAAAGAGAGAAGGGAAATGGGCCCACTGGAAAAATGTACCCTTCCAGGGCACATACCCAATTACCCACCTACTCAGTCATGCCCCACCTGCCTATAGTTATCACTCAGTTCATTTAAACTGGGATGGACTAATTAGGTTACAACTCTCCAATTATATTACCTCTGAACATTGATGCATTAACACCAGTGATTTGGAGGACACATGATGTCCAAACCTTAGCAATCATTATATAATTACCTTCCTTGTCTTTTACAGTTTTTGTATAAAGTCTCTAAGCATATCTACTCCTGCTTGCTTTCAAATTCCATTTTCTTTGAATATAATTGTCCATCCTTTGCTTTCAATTTAATTGGATAATTAAAACTATTTACATTAGAGTTATGAACTTGTTCCTGTCATTTTATTGATATGCTTCTAGTTGTTCTGAATATTCTTTGTTCATTTCTTTCTTCCTTATTCTCTTTTATTCATCTTTGTGATTTGATTGTCTATTGTAATGCTAATGCATGATTATTTCCTGTTTCTCCTTTGCACTTCCACTTTTCTTGAAGTATTTTTTCTTTCATATGTTTTCATGACAGTGATTATGTCTCCTTTTCGATGTGTAGGGTTTCCTTAAGGGTCTCTATAGTGTTAGTCTAATGCTCATGAATTGCCCTAGTTTATGCCTAACTTGAAAGTTATTTATTTCTTTTGCAATTTTGAAAGATAGCCTTGCTGGATATAGTAATCTTTGTTGGCAGTTGTTTTCTGGTAGGACGTGAAAAACATTCCATGACCTCTTGATCTCTATAATGTCTTCTGAGAAAACTGCTGATATTCTAATGGGTTGCCTTTAAATGGACTTGGTGTTTCTCTTTTGCAGATTTTAATAGTCTTTGTTTGTGCTGGATTTTGACAGTTTGAGTTTAAAATGTGGAGAGGTTCTATTCTGGTCATATCCATTTTGGGTTCTAAAGGTCTTATGTACCTTATATCCATTTCTTTCTCCCAAGGCTTGGGAAAATTTTTGCTATTATTTTATTAGTGAGAATTTATATGCCCTCAGACTTTTGTTCTTTTCTTTAAGTTATGGTGATTATATGGATGTTTGATCTTTCATGCTTTCCCAGAGATATCAGATGATCTCTGTTCTTTCTCATTATTTTATTTCTATCTGAATATAACATTTTGAAAGACTTGTTTGTATGCTTTGATATTTTCTTTTGCTTTATCTAGTCTGTTTTTGATGTTATCAACTGAATTTTTATTTAAATTATTGAGCTCTTAATTTTCATGATTTTGTTTTCTTCTTTTTCATTATCTCTTTTTGGTCAATTTCTAATTTGTATCCTGCATTGTCTTCCTTATTTCATTCTATTGTTTATCTGTATTCTCTTGGATTTCATTGAGTTTTTATAATCATTCTTTTGAATTCTTTGTCAGGCATTTTATCAAATTTGATATCTTTGGAATATGTAACTAGAGATTTACAGACAAAGTTTAGGAGTTTTCCTTCCTTTTTTAGCATTTCTGTGTTGAGATCTGTCCATCTATTGGTATGAATATCTTTTTTGCATTTATGTGATGGCCTACTTAGTAAGCAGCCTTCTAATGAAATGTCTCAGGGTTTCAGTTTGCTGTGTAGTGTTGAATTTATTTCCAACTGCCACCATAGCATAATCTCCCTTTGACTTTTCTGACCATGATTAATGGGTTTGGGCACATGTGTACTGTATTGGAGTCTAAGAGATTCACTGTAGGTCTTGCAAGAATGGGGAAACTGATAATTCAGGTAGGTGTGGTATAGACAGTAGAGTATTTTGGGGTACATTCTTTGTGACTTCTCCTATATTGAGAGTTGAGGCCTGTCTTTCAGGTGGTATTGGCTCTGTTACTTGAAAGTGATTCTGATACTGGGCACTCTAGTCCTGGTGAAGGGTCTGAAGTTCTTGCCCTCCAATTAAACACTGGTGCAGATTAGGGTGTTTCATGGGAAAAAATAGGGGCTGGAATCACTGCTACCCTCTGAAGCATTCACATGGAGTTTTGTTGACAATATATGATCTTATAAAGCATTGGTGCAACTGATGCAGAGGACCCCTATAGATTATGGTGCCTGAAAAGGTTGTGTAATTCCTCTGCTGTTACTGTGGGGGTATCTTCCCAGAAGTGGGACCTCAGAACCCTGTCCTTTGACTGTGCCTACTTGGAGACAGATCCATGGCTCTGAGTATTCATCTCACTATTCTTTAAGTTGAAGTATCTGTCTGGGTTCCAACGGGACTAGGTTGAGGCTGGAGCTGGATTTAAATTTTCTCAGCTTGGCTGGGAGTGCAGCTTAGTGGTAGAACAGTTGCCTAACATGTATGTGGCCCAGGGCTCTGTCTCTTCAACATGCGGTTTCATACCTCTTGCTCTGGTTCTATGAGAAACTTACTCTAGCATTTATTATTTTATCGTCTTCAAAAAATAACTCTTCCATTTAAATTGATTATATTTTGTGAAGATGTATTATTATTTTGAAATATTAAATAAGAAAAATTTAAAATTAAACAATCTTATTTAATACTACCTATAACCCATAAGGATCAAAAAAATGAATTATGTTACTGTGTCTTTTGAACCTATTGTGGATGTGACCTAACACCATTACATTTGCTTAAGAATCCCAAACAAAATAGGAGTCTAAGTCATAGAATTCCCTAAAACTAGCCAGGCCTGATGGCATATGCCTGTAACCTCAGAAGCTTGGGAGGCTGAGGCAGGAAGATCATGAGTTCAAAGCCAACCTCAGCAAAAGCTAGGTGCTAAGCAACTCAGTGAGACCCTATCTCTAAATAAAATACAAAATAGGGTTGAGGAAGTGGTCAAGTGGTCAAGTATCCCTAACTTCGATCCCTTATACCCTGCTCCCCTGCCCCCACAAAGAAAAGAATTCCTTAAAACTTAATTGTGTGGTAGGAAGTTCTATTGGGGTGGGGGAGATTGACTTATCATAATGGGTTCTAGATCATACTGGAGGAATGTGAATAGATCCTTAGATGAAGAATCTTTCTAGTTATTGGAAATTCAGACAATGAAATCTTATATCTCAGAGTTTTCTACTATGCTTGTTTATGCTGCTTAAACAAATCATATATGAAATGCAGTAACTCAATTATTTGGACTGTAAAATAATTGAAAATTTGGCACAATGTCTAAGTTAATTAAAACTACCACTTTATTTTTGTTTGTTTCCTTTTTTTCTTTTACCCTTAAATGTTTGAAATAAATCAGTTTTAATGAAAAATCTTAAAAAATTTTCCAACTCATTTAAAACAATATCAAGTCTGTATAAAATACAAGTGCTAGGCACTATCTGGATATAGGGGAAAGATCTTTCTTTTACAGGGTCAATTAACTATATATTGTGGGGTAAATAATTGCATTTTCCTAAAATGCAAGCATCTTTATATATAGCATCGCACATCATCTTCTTTCATTGTGATCTAGATGTTCTTTAATTGACAAGAGGATTTTATTTCCTTTTAACCTGGGAAAAATTTTAAATTTCTTCAACTAATAGAATGCAGCAGTAATGATATTACATGATTTTCAGGGCCAAATCTTGATAGGCAACACAGCTCTCACCTAGCACTCTCTTTGTCTCTCTGGAAACATGCCATCATATTGCAGAGAAGTCCTGTTCACAAAAGAGGTCACATGTGGGTGTTACTAGCTAACACTGCTAGGTAAGTCTGGCACTGAGTCAAAATCAGGTATCTGGCATTTAAGTTATTCCAGTGCCTAGACTTTCAACTGATGAGGAGACTTCATGTCCTCCCCAAATTTACCTGAATCAAAGAAATCCTAAGTAGTAATTATTATCATTTTTATCCATCTAAATTTTTCCATAATTTAATAAATTCTAATATCTAACTAATATACTTGGTAACTGTGCACCCATGGTTATTAATCATGGCTATCAATAGATTATGAAGCTACTTTGATTTACCTGCTAGATTTAGAATAACATTGGCAACTCTATTCTGGGATTGTTCACATAATGAATTTTTTCTTTAGCTTCTTAACTAAAACAAAGAGTCTAATAAGAAGCTAAACTAATAACTTTCCTAAAATTATTTCTAATATACTCAAAAGTTCCTAAGCATAAAATTAATTTGAGGTTGCTATTATCATCATCAAGAAGAATAGTGAAGCCAGGTGTGGTGGCAAGTGCCTGTAATCCCAGAGTCCTGGGAGGCTGAGGCATGAGGATCGTAAGTTCAAAACCAGCCTCAGCAACTTAGTGAGGTCCTATGCAACTTAGTAAGACCCTGTCTCTAAATAAAATATGAAAAAGGGTTGGAGATGTGGTTCAGTGGTTGTTTCCCTGGATTCAATCCCTGGTAAAACACATACACACACACACAAAGAAATATAATAATAATAATAATAATAATAATAATAATAATAAATGTTTTGGGTCAAAATGTCAAATATCATCATATTTTTAACATAAGATTATTCATTAAGTTCAATCATTTTAATAACCACATTGTATGGTCTTTTAGTTTGACATGTTTATACATATTAGCCTAAAAAGTCCCCCTCAGAAAAACATAATTATAGTAAAGAAATTTGATTGTTGCCAATTATTTTAAAAATTGTTTCCATTATATGAATGTGTATGTTTAATTTTGAATTGAATTAAGTCCTCTTGCTGGTGCCAGATGGACAGAAGTGTTAGGTGCAGTTCTGTTTTTAGACTGAGAGCAGATGCGGCATTGGGTGTGTGAAGCACTCTCCCCCACACCGTCCTGTCTCTGAACATCCTGTACTACTGTTCTGCCTTGGGGGATTTCCCCGCTGTTGGCTTATCATTGGGGTTTCCAAGAATAGACATTTATTTTAGCATTTAAAGGCTCTTGATCCCCGATGAATTGAGTCAAACCCCCAATTCATTTTTACATATATCTGTATACTTAATGACTACATTCTCTATTTGCATTTTCTTTACCCAGTTGTAATGGGAAAATTTGAATTGAAGAATTTTTTGTCTTTCTAATCTATTGAAGACCTCATTTCCTTTACTGTAGGGAATGAAACATAATGTGTCATGTTTAATAATGAGGCATATATTTTCATTTCACTGAATATTAAAGACATTAAAAAAACAAAGAGTATGTTTTCAGTGACTTAGACTCATAACATATCCCTAACAAGCATGTGGCTAATTAACCTTTAGTTTTATAGATTCAAATTCCAACAAATTTAATATATTTTTGTCTCTGACATAAAAAACAGACACATAGACCATTGGAACAGAATGACAAATCCAGAAGTAAATTTATGTATTTATAGCTAATTGATTTTCAACAAAGGCAGAAAGAACATACATGGAGGAAAGAAAGTCTCTTCAATAAATCATACTGGGAAAACTGGGTATCCCTACACAAAAGAAAGGCACTAGACTCATTTCTTACCACATATAAAAATCAACTCAAAATGACTTACACTCTTAAATAAAATGATCTAACTATGAAACCACTAGAAGAAAACATAAAAGAAATCCTTCAATACTTTGGGCTAGGCAAAAATATTTTGGATATGACCATAAAAGCACAACCAACAAAAGCAAACAATTAACAAACAGGATTACATTAAACTGAAAGGCTTCTGTTAATAAAGGAAATAGTCAACAAAGTACAGAGACAACTTACAAAATGAGAGAAAGCATTTGCAAACTATTCATTTGACAAAGAACTAATTTCCAAAATACATAAGAAACTCAAAACAACTCAGTGACCAAAAATAAAATAAAATAAAATAAAAAATTCAATTAAAAATGGGCAAATGAATTGGATAGACATTTCTCTAAAGAGGATATACAAATGGCCATCAAGCATATGAAAAAAATATTCAACTTCACTGTCATCAGGGAAATGCAAATCAAAACCATGATGAGGTATTATCTCCATCCAGTTAGGACAGCTGGTATCGAAAAGACAAAAGTTAACAAATGTTGGAGAAGATGTGGAGTAAAAGAAACTTTCACATACTGTCAATGAAATTTTTAATTACTGGAGTCATAGTTAATTGTACGGAGAGTCCTCAAAAATTTAGAAATAGAACTAACATAGGATCTAGTAATCCCACTACTGGTCATACAGTCAATAGAATTGAAATCAGTATGTCATAGAGATATCTGAGTTCCTATTTCACTGAAGTACTATTCACAGCAGACTAGATATGGAATCAACCTAGGTGTCCATCCCTAGGTGCACAGATAGAGAAAACAATGGAATGTTATCTGACCATAAAATGTATGAAATTATGTCATTTGCTGCAACATGGATGAAAGTAAAGTTTAGTGAAATAAGGCAGGCACAGAAAGGCAAATCCCATATGTTCTTATTTACACACAGAAACTAGAATATTAGCCCCCCAAAATTAGAAAACAGAATAGTGTTTATCAGTCTGGGAAGGGTATGGGGAGGGAAGGATGAAGAGAAGATGGTAGGTGGGTACAGGAAAGTAGTTAGGAGGAATAACTTCTAAAGTTCTGTAGCACAGTAGGATAACTATGGTTGACGACAGTTAATTTTATATTTCAAAATAGGTAGTAGAGAGGACTTTTAATTTTCCCCATACAAAGAAATGATAAATATCTGAGGTGATAGTTATGCTGGGAATGACCCTGATCATGTCACATTGTATGTGTGTATTGAAATAGTACACTGTTCCCCACAAATACGTATAAGTAAAAATAAAAACATATTCTAAAAATGAAGAAAAATCTCACCAATTACTGTAAAAATTATATTTGTGTCTCTGTTCTGTGTGGATTAGGCCATATAAAACCTCTGCAAACAATGCATTTAATGTCCCACCAGTATCCTTGCCATTGCAAGCACCCTTGCCATTGCATCAGGCAATGTTTCTTTGTCTTTGTACTTTCTCTTGCATATGTAGCTCGTATTGTCTCCTGTTTGGCATGCTGAAAGTGTGGAAGAATCTATGCCCGTGGGAGCAGTCCTCAACCAATGACTGATAAGAGTTGTTATCCAAATACCCTTTTCTGCTTAACTCTGAGGTTATGTGTTTTTTAGGAGTCCCTTTGAGTAGTAAATTTCAGTTGCTTGCAATGTTGGCTGGATGGATAATGTAGCTCCTTATTGGTTGTTTTCTGTTCTTTTTTTCATACATCCATTCTCTCACAAGTGTTCCCTTCACTCCTCAAATAAACTACTTCCCCCGAATCCTTATCTTGAGGTCCAAAGACATCAGTCATTCTTCTATTATTCAATGTCTATTTAGTTTCACTGATTTTTTAAAAAAGTATGCCTTATCTTAATAGTGTCTTGATTTTTCTGATCAACAAGCCCATTAACATTTATTCTGTTCTCTTTTAACTTGAGACATTACATCAAGTATTTTTCTCTGTTGTAATTTTAAAATGTAGGTTTCTTTAGTGTTCTTCTCTGTTTTAGTCAGTTTTTCATCACTGTGACCAAAAGAACTGACAAGAACAATTTAGAGGAGGAAAAAATCTTTTTGGCTCATGATTTCAGAGGTTCAGTCCATGGCCAGTGGACTCCATGGCTTTGGGCCAGAGGTGATGCAGAACATCATGACAGAAAGTATAGAGAAGGAAAATAGTTGAAGACATGGCCACCAGGAAGTAGAGAGAGCTCCACTCACCAAGGGACAAACTATGAACCTCAAACATTTGCCCCCAGTGACCTATCTTCTCAAGCCACACCCTATGCACTTATAGTTATCACTCGGTAAATCCATATCAGTAGATTAACCCACTGAACAGGTCACCCACACATCATCTCATCATTTCACCTCTGAAAATTCTTACACTGACTCATACATGAGCTTTGGGGGAAACACCTTATACCTAAACCTTTATACCCGCTTTGTGGATTTTGTTTGGCTGTCTTTTGATTGTCCTTGGACAATGTCTTCTTACTCATCATCATTTTCAATCTCTTTTATTTTAGGAACCCTTCTTTGAGTATATTTTGTATTGTTAGAATATCAGAATTGGAAACTTTTCTACTTATTTTTTATTCAGGCTCACACAACTTTGAAAGATGCTGTCACTCTGAAGGTGATACAAAAGATCAAGTTGATAAGTGAATATTTTTCCAGCCTGCCACCTTCTGCTGTACAACCTGATGCTCTGTGAGAGAGAACCGCTTCTATCTTTTCTTTTCAACGTGCCCAGTAGACCCATGATATTACTGAATATTTGTCCTGAGGAGTATGGTGGTATCCTCATATAAATTCAATTCTGTGTCGTCTCTTCTCATCTCAAAACCTGCTCTTTTATGGAGACTAAAAAATTTTTTTGGTTGAGGCCCATAGAAATTATTAGAAGCTAGCCAAATAGTTGTATCCAAGTAAAAAATGTATATGAGTACTAGGCAGAACAAGAAATGTTACCCATAAAGCACTTGAAGCATTGGGGAGTCTATGTACAAAATATGTTAAAGAGTAAAGGCACTAGTTAAGATTTTGCTCTATATTATTTTTATTATTTTTTGAATACCATGGCTATCATCATTATAATTATTATTTGAAGACCTTGCACTATTATTTTTTGAAGATTCATGGTTGAGACACCTAGAATAAAAGACTTATTTAAGTAAGAGACAAATATAGAAATTTATTTAATATTAGTTTTATTCAATGTAAGAGCCTTCAACAATGAAAATCACCCAAAATAGAAAAAACTGAATTTTTCCCTTAATTTTGATAAAGAGTAGAAAATTATAGAGAAGTATGATAGGACAAAAGTAGGGTCTCAGTAGTAATCCCAGATTCTCACAGGAGGCTGAGGCAAAAGGATTGCAAGTTCAAAGTCAGCCTTAGCAATCTAGTGAGGTCCTAATCAACTTTGTGAGATCCTGTCTCAAAATTTAAAAATTTGAAAAAAGCTGAGGATGTTGCTCAGTGCTTAGCACCCCTGGTTTCAATCTCTGGTACCAAAACAAAAGGTAGGTATGATCTAAAAGTAAAATCTGTTGGAACTTAAGAAGATATTCTTTTGTATCCCTGTGTCTTCATCTCTTCCCTTTTGGTATATGGAAGAGCCTTCTAGAATGAAGGGTTTATGACCTATTTTGGAGGACCTCAGAGAATTCAGTCATGACCTTCTTCAGTGGAGAAACACTGGGTTAGGACTTTTTGCTTCTGCCATTTTCTCAAATACTCAGGTGCCATATTTTGGGGTAGCAGGTCCTGAACCCTATCAGTGACAGGTTCTGTAGTTTGGAATTCAGAGCTGTAATGAAAAAGTAGGTGAAGATTGATTGCCAAGGGAGACACTCTAAATGTTGCCAAAACATCCTTTGGCTGCAAAGATGTAATAGTAATAATTCGAATTACAATAAGCCTGATGAGTAGTGCAGATGTTTGTAGGGAATAAAGAGTTTTAGGTTTGAGGGATTTAAGATCCCCAAGGAGCATTCTCAAGTTAACAGTAGATTGTCTATTGTGTTTAAGACATGTGGATCCAGTTAAACACTTCTCTATTTCTTTGCTAAACAGGTGACTTGTGAATTTGGACCTGAATTGAGCACAATAGAGAAAAATAGAAAGGTAAGAACCACAACCTGTAACTTTTCCCCACAAAGTACCCAGGTTTACTTTTTAATAAATGTTTAATAAATATTTAAAGAAACTACTGTCAGGGCATGCCAAATTTTTAGACAATCCCAAGTTCCCACATGTCAGTCTGATTCTGTTGTCTCCTAGTTTTTGTAAGTACTACCAATGATGCTACTTGTTGAAGTCATTTTAAATTATTAATAGAAGTAGGTGGAACATACATTATACATTTATATTATTACCAGTGTTACATCTTATCTTTTTTTCACTTACAGGAGAAAGAATATCATTAAAGTAAATCCATCAACCTTTCTTTCATCAAAACCCCTATAAACCATTCATGCTGTGACTAAAATTAATACTCTAATTACTAACAGAGAACTATTAACAAGTTATAAATCTCCAAAGTTTTTATTATCTCTGCCTTTACTGATGCACTTGCAAGTTTCGTTAAATACAAAATATTCAGAACCTTGAACAGATTTAAAAAATATTGGTGCTCGTTATGAGCTGAGGCTCTAAATGTTCTTGGAATCTGGGTCTGAACATGTTGGAAAAAGTATTTACTTCCTTTGAAAGCTAAAGAGCATACTGGTTTGGAATAGTTGCAATTGTGGATATTAACTACCAATGACATTGTTAACTAACCCCCTTTCTTGTATGTGTGCTGAGAATTACTAATCAGTGAGCTTGTGCTCACCTGGTTTAGGGTATTCAGATTAGGGCCAAAAAGAATGGTTGTGATCATTAAGTAAGAGTCTAAAATAAGAATCTATAAATGGAAGCTGTCAAAAACACTGTGCTAACCATGTAATATTACATGTACTCTGCCAGTGTTTCTGATGAAGTGTCTAAATGCATGGGAGTTGTCACAGGCTTCTTTCATCATCTAACTAGTACTAGAATAATCCACTTGCTATTTTCATATGAAGTGTTTGGTGAAGCATTTTTGATATTTTGTCTTTTTTCCCCTAGTTTCCTTTTTAGCCTTTGATCCTCATTCTTTTCCATGTAATTTTATTTCTTTTTCATTTAAATTGGCTTTCAAAGGGAAGACCATTAAGACACACTGTGTAGCTGTCAATCAGTAGGCCCAGAAAGTTCTTAAATGATAATAGTTGATTCAGCACACTCGCTCGTTGGAGTTATCTGCATGGCAGAGATGTCAGTGTATTGTTTCCCAAACCGACTTCTACATGCAAGGAGTAACAGAGCATGTCCCTGCTTCTTTTATCTTTCTCAGGAGAGCAACCAAGTGGCATAATCAATTCTTCCAGTCTTTGTATTTCACCTGATGTTTACTGTATGCATTGCACTGGGATTTGCCTTTATTTTACCTCTTTTAAATCTATTTTACTTTTCTTTTTTATCTTAGAAGAGGATAATATTATCTTGGTGCAAGGTCATGTAGCATTTCATTAAACACTCATAATATTTTTCTTTACTCAGCATTCACAACCAGTGAAAAAGTTGCCCTAATTATGGAAAGATTGTAAAGCTCTGGGTATACAAAGAATAACCTCTTTACCAGGTGCTGAGGGAATTGGAACTGTGCAGATAGCTGTGATGCAGTAACTTTACTGGTCACTGACATATATTATTGGACCTAAGAGAGATCAAGCAGAAGCTTGACATCTTTTGTTCTATGAATATCAAAATCAAGGAAGTGTGGATTTGGTCTTTCATGGATGAAAATAACTCTTTACTGCTTTATAAAATTCAAAGACAAAAAGGAAATCCCAGATTTTCCAAAAGACCAACTTTTTTTTTTCCTTTGAGTTTGCTGTGTATATTTCCTAAGTTGCTTAATTAATGAACTCAGAATCATTTCTGGGTGTTAAAGATCACATGAGGAAACCCTAGGTATTTTCTTTATGTCGCTGTTTTTTTAGCAGTCAATATCAGCCACATGGAGGAATGGTCACTACTAGACCATGGCTTCTTTTGCAGTGACATTTGCTCAATAAATTTTTTCATGATCATAGTTGAAAAAAGTCAAATGGTGTGAAGAAGTAAATGTCATATTCCCACAATGCAATATAAATGGAATTCATAAGGGCTTGGTGACTCACAAGACAGGTTAATTAAAGCCTCCACGTGGCATAAAGAAGTCAGCACAAAATCTGCTTGACCATGTTATTTTCACAACTGCATAGAATGAATCCTGTATTAGCAGAGTCTGTGATCTAATGTTAATCTGCTATTGCTTTCTTTGGGAGTATTTAATCTACTTTCAACTCTTAGGAAGGAATGTTTTATAGGCTAGTTTTTAAAACATGTACAGTTAAGTGTTGCAAAAAAGTCAATGTGATCTCTGTCTCACAGAAGCTTCTCTGTCTATATCAGGAATGCCACGTGAGGTCCACAGCCTAAAGGAGGAAAAAAAGCAGCATTCAAGGTATGGAGACTGTCACTTGCTGTCATCACCACATGGAATCATGGTTGGGAATTGTTAGTCCTTGTTGCAGAATCAGGTTAGATGACTCTTCTACCCACTAGATAATCTCCTTTTATTCTTCCCTTTTTTCCTAGCCTCTTCCTAATTTTGCTGATTTCAATTCCATTGTGTTTTGACTTATTTTATCCTATGTGAGATGACTTCTGCCTTGATCATTCCATTACATTTTTTTTTTCTTAGAAATCTTTGATCATTCCCTAGAGACCAATTTCAACCCTTCTTTTCATTTTTATTTTCCTCTTTGGCTATCTTGCTAAATGCAGGATTGATAAAATCTGTTCTTTTTTTCACATATTTTCTGTGACCAGGTATCCATTCATTCATTCATTTAGGATATTCATTTACTTCCTCTGCATGTAATCTCCAGGGTTTACTAGGATTTAAATACAATGCTTAGAGGGAGCAATGTCATTGGTGAAAAGACTCATTTTTAAGTTTACTATGGATATAGATCTGCTTCTATGGCAATCATATTCCCAATGTACTTATTTGGTAAATATTTTTGGAGCATTCAGTATATACCATAGTGATAAACAATTCAAAATTTGGGACTCCTTAGGACTCAATCATTCATTCATTTATTCATTCAAATGTATAATTTTTAGAAATTATTCTAAAATAATTTATTACCTATTAGGTTCTAGTTTACATACTAAAAATACTGTAGTAAAGAAAAAAAAAAGTCCCTGTTCTCAGGGGATTTATATTCTGCTGGGGAAAATAGACAATAAAACAAATGAACAATATAATATGACAAAAAAGAGTGCGAATGCCAATAAGAATATTAAATTAGGTTAAGGTTGGAAGGGTAAGAAACAGATGCTATTTTCTGTTTGAGAGTTTAGGGATACCTGCTTAAAAGAGGTGGTTTTTGAGAAGATTTCAATGGGAGAGGGGAGTGAAGCTGGTAAATACATGGAAAAAGGTGATTTGCAGCAGAAAGAATATAAAGTGCTAAGTCTTGAGGTGGGATTTTGTTTTGTGTGCTTCATATCCAGGAAGGCCATTGAATCCGGAGGCAAATAAGGGAGTAAATGGGATTGGAATTCAGCAATTCGGTTTATTCAGGGCCTGATAGGCCATGGCTTGAATTTTATTTGAACAGTAGCTGGAATCTGCTGAAGGGTTTTAAGGATTCCTATAACTGACAAAGAAAACAAACTATGAAGGGTGTAAGAAAGGCTACAAAGGACCAATTGGAACCAAAACACTAACTAATCCAAGGAAGATGTTATTATGAAGGGGCTTGGCTAGGGCAGGGACTGTGAATGTTTTAAGAAATCTTATTCAGGATATATTTAAAAGGTTGGTATTACATAAATGACCTATGATTTGGGGTGGGATTATGTAAGAACTATAGAACACAATTATGACTTCAGATTTTTTCACCTAAGCAAGTGGGAAAGACTGGAGAGCATCAGATTTACTTTTTCTACTTGCTGAAGTGAGAAAAAGCTGGGAGCAATCAGGCTTAGGGCTCAAGAGTTTGGATTTGTTTATATTAAATTTTTGAGACCTAATAGATAGCTATCAAGTGGATTGTTGGATACATTCTCATGAAGAAAGTGAATATTAATAGAGAAGAAAAATCCAGAACTGAGCTAGGTAGCAGTAGGGGGAAGAGTAAGCAACTTAAATTGAGGTGATGAAGTAAAAACAAATTCATGAATGTTCTGTGTCCAGAACCCCTCAGTCAACTATCAACTATATCTAACGTTGTGAAAAAATTGAATAAAGTATATTATGAGGATGTCCATTAGATTTGGCAATATGGAGGTCACTGGCAATCTCATTATAAATTTTTTCAGAGAAACAGAATGAGTGGGGCTGGATTTAAAAGAGAATTAGAACTGAGGAAACCAAGAGAGCCAATGTAGATAACACTGACAAAGAGTTTTTCTGTAATAGAAATGAATTGCTAGTTGTATAAGAATGCCAGTAAAAGGAAAAATAATGTTTCTTTTTTCAGTAGAAAAAGTGTTATGATTATTCTCTGCTATAAGAAATATTTTGAAAAGAATGAAAATATTAGGATTAAATTGAACAGATGTAAGTAGTGAAAATGGCAACACTGGCATGGAATAGAGGACAGTACCCTAATATCAAATTCCATTATGTTGGAGTTCAAAAGATGGCAAGCACTCCTGGTCATCTTCCTCAATGGCCTCTCTATCCTAGAGTAAGTGTGCATTAGTAACTTATTGCTGCATATCAAAGCATTGCCAAAATTAATGACTTATTAAAAAAGAATAATCTTTTACTATCTTATATTGCCAGGATATGTAGGCTGGCAATTTGGAGTAGCTGAGTTTAGTAGCTCTGGATCAGAGTTATTAGTGTCATTTGGGCCTGCAGTCATTTGGACTTGACTGTGACTATAAGATCCAATATCAAGAGTGTTTATTCATTTGGCCAGTAACAAGGTGAATACTCTTTGCAGGTTGTTTTCTCCATGGGGTTTAGGCTTGACCTTACATTATGGTGTCTGGATTTACCAGGAATGAGTGATAAGTAAAAGACTAAGCCAAAAGCTCCAATGCCTTTGTGATCAAGTCCTGAATATTATATACTCACACATCTGCCATATTCTATTTTCCATATAAATGAACACTGATTCAGTAAGGTGGCAAGACCACCCAGACTATAAATATCTGAAGAGGATTATTGGTGGTCGTCTTGGAGACAGATTACCATAACCATCAAACTTCTTTTCAGTATCCTCAGTTTTCAAATATGGATGTTTTTCCATATAAATTGAAGTGTTTTTTTTTTCCTAACTCTAAAATTTCATGGTTTTATTTTTTGGCTGGACATATGGCTTTTAAAGGGAGCATATGAAGAAGAGGGGTTAGAGTCAGCTGGAATTTTCTGTTCCCCAACCTCTTACTAATTTCTGTTTTGTTCAATGATTCTTTTTTGGAAAGTAGGGTATATGATGGCTCTGCATATTCCAAAGTGCAATAAGTAGCATTTTGAATAGCAAAATTATCACCAGCTGGTTCATAATGTAGACTAGTGTTTAAAACAAAATAACCACTCCCACCAAAACAAAAATTCTCCTGCTGCATTTGTTGACTTACTGAATTCTGATTAGGACGCATAGTCTAAAATGTCTTTTAGGAACAACATTAGAATACTTAAGAAAAAAGGGGGATAGGTGTTAGGAAAATTATTGGTGATCTAATGGACAAACTCAAGAAAGACTTTGGATGAAAGAACTGAGTTTGAGTTCTAGCTGTGTCTTATCTGACTAATCTTCAGCAATAACCTAATCTCTACAAATTGTTTTCCTCACATGAAAACAGAGATATTGGTTACCATCCCACAAGATTCTTTTGAAAGAATTAATTATGTTCACCATGTGAAGTAACTGTTATCCTGCTTACCACATAATAGGTGCTTAATGATTGCTCTTTTTCTCTAGCCTATGGTATTCCCTCTTCTTCTTAAGAGCCCACAAACAGTGAAACAGTAATATTTATAATATATGAAATCATGCATCTGATAAAAGGTTATATCCAAAATAGTTGAGGAATTCAAAAAAACCCAATGATGAAGAAATAAGGAACCTGATATAAAAATGAACCTGAATATGAACAGGCATATGAATTTATGCTTAATATCAATAATCATTGTAGATGTACATCTTGAAATCACAATATTAGTTTTCACCTGTTAAAATTGCTATCATCAAAAAGATAAAAGAGCAAGTGTTGGTAAGGATACAGAGAAAAGGGAATGTTGAATACTTTGGGTGTGAATGTAAGTTGGTATAGTCATTACTATGATTTGGATATGGTTTGTCATTCAAAAGTTCATGTACTGGAAGCTTGGTCTCTATTAACAACACTGAGGTGGTGGAACCTTTAATAGATGGAACCTAGTTGGAGAAAATTAGATCATGGAGGCACCATTCTTGTAAGGCATTAATTGTAGTTCTCACAGGTTCAAGATGGTTCTCAGGAAAGCAGATCGTTACAAAATTAGGTTAACTCATGACCACATGACCATTTCCTTTTCTATTTCTCTACATATTTCAAAATATCATGGTGTATTTTACACACACACACACACACACACAATCTAGGAGACCTTTTCCAATGTCAGCATCATGGGTCTTAGGAATTTCCAGATACCAGAATAATGAGCCAAATAAACTTCTTTTTTAAAAAATTAAGTACCCAGTGTCAGGTATTTTGTTATAGCAACACAAAATGGGCAAGACAGCTAATATAGAAAACACTATAAAAGGACTTCAAAAATTAAAAAGAGAACTACCATAAGATCCAGGAATTCCACTACTGGGTATACATCCAAAGGAATTAAAATAAGTTTATCAAAGTCTGTCTCATATTTGTTACTGCAATATTTGCAATAGCCCCAATATGGAACCAACTTGAGTGCCTACCAACAGGTGAACAGATAAAGAAAATGTGGTATATACACATAATGGAATACTATTTATGCTTAAAAAAGAAGGAAATTCTATCATTGGTGACAATGCTGGGTGAACCTGCAGGGTATTATATTATGTGAAACATACCAGGTGCAGACAAGACAAAAACTATATGGTCTTATTTGTATGTGACTTCTTAAACAACTGAACTCAAAGAAGTAGAAGAGAGAATGGGAGTTATCAAGGACTGGGTGGGAAGGGGTTGAGGAGATATTGGTCATGAGACACAAAATTTCAGTTAAACAGAGAAGTAAGCTCAAGAGAACTATTTTATAATAGGTGACTATAACTTTTAACAATGCATTACAAAATTGCTGAGAGTAGATTTTAAGTGTTCTGACTTTAAGAAAATGATAAACTTGTTAGCTTGATTTATCCATTCCACAATGTGTACATATTTCAAAATATGGTGTATTTTACACACACACACACACACACACACACACACACACACAAATATGTATGGTGTTTTAGTCAGCTTTTTCACTTCTGTGGCCATAAGACCTTACAGAAACAATTTTAGAGGAGGAAAAACATATTTGGCACTCACAGTTTCAGAGGTCTCAATCCATAGACTACTGACTCCATACCTGTGGGCCCAAGCAGAACATCATGGCAGAAGGGCATGGAGGAGGAAAGCAGCTCAGGACATAGTAACAGGAAGGAAGCAGAGAGAGCTCCATTTACTGGGAACAAATAAAACCCTCAAATGCATGTCTACTTTCCCCAGTGACACCCTACCTGCCTATAGTTACCACTCAGTTAATCCATATCAGTGGATTAATGCACTGATTAGGTTACAACAAATCATTTCACATCTGAATGTACTTGATTTGTCTTACACATGAACTTTTGAAGAAACACGTTCATATAAACCATGTGTGTGTGTGGATATGTGTGTGTGTGTGTGTATGATTTTTAATTTGTTAATTTAAAAATTAATCAATTAGAGAAAAATGAGACCAACAGTCACAAGTATTGCAAATAACACTATCACATTCTGTGACCCAAAATTTTATTCTCTCATGGGATATACAAAGAATAGGTAACTCATGACCCAGTGGTATTTATGCAGATGTCTGAGCCAGTCTGCAGGCATGACATGTCACTTCCAGATGTTCAAACAATACCACTGGCAGCACCATTTGAGAGAATGTTAGAGAAGATCAGGGCTAGTGTTTTCTTGATTCTGCTGTTTCTGCATTTTCTTCTGTGGAGAAGGAAGAACACTAACCCCATCAAGCATTGCAATGTAAATGTGTAAACTTTGAACTTCAAAATTCCAGTCATGTTCTCAATTTTGTCTTTGTTATGGTTCTATATGTCTCAGAGCTAGTTAGGCACCGAGAGCAAAAAGGCAGAAACTCTACTTCAAAACATATAAACAAACAGCAAACAATTCCAAAAAATAACAAAAATAAGCACAAAAGCAAGTTCCTTTATACCAAAGGAACTTAAAACTGTCACTTTGTCGGATATGTAAGCCCCAATTCCGAGTGGATGAGTGAAGTCATTTTTCTGGCTCATGGATGATCATTTGTCATTCTGTCATATAACCAGTGACCAGACCACTGGAAGTTTTCTCTGCAGTTTCCCTCTAAGGCTGGAATGGCTAACATGGTGTGATAGAGTATATAAGTAACTCTTTACCAGCATTAGTTTCCTTCCTTCAAGAGAACTACTCATTGTTGAACTCAAGTGAGTCCCTGTAGCTTCCTTTGGCCAGATAAGTAAGCTCTAGCTTGTGCTCTGCCATGTTCCTTGCTACCTTTGGTGCTGGAGAAATCCATCAATGTTCCAGACAATGATTAGACTGTCAGCTTGTGTCACTGGAGTGTAGAAGATGACAGTGCAGAGAAAGATCACCAAATAATGATCACAAAACAATAGCAAAATATAAACCTTTGTTTCCTTAAGCCAGTGAGATTTTGGGGTTATTTTAATCTACCATTGGTAGGGAACTGTGGGGACTTGAAATTAAGGAAATAATTCTAAAAACTGGGTCTACTGTGCTGACCCCCACATGCTTTCTTTTTTTTTTTTAAATGCAATTTACCTGTAGCCCTGCCTAGCTTAAGTTGACAGGATATGTTATATTTCTCAGCAAACAAGTTCTTATCTGCAGGAGAAATGCAGGCCTGAAATGCAGATAGATAAGAACATAAGCTACACTGATGGGGAGAGATTTCATGACCCTTACATAGATCAGATTCCAGAACTCAGGGAGATGAGAATAACTCCCTATAACCATAAAATCTCTAGGTTCCAATTAGAATTGGTCAGTATGGGCCAAAGTGACCTAGAATTGTCATGCACAGTGGGACATGAAAGTCTGATGTCATAGTCAGAAGTTAAGAGGTGGACCTGGACAGGATTCTCTGGAAACTTCCTTGGAATCCCCAATAAAATTGGAGGACAGGAGAGATGTGCAGTCCCTTTCCTCTCTGAAAGGACTCAGTCTCTCCCTTGAGAGTGTCTCCTTTTCTATCCCTTCTAACAAACTCATGCCTGTTACTCTCAGCAACATGTCTGATATCTTTCTGGCATGATTACAAGAATTGGGGTTTAAACAGGGGACCTCTGCCCTGCCTTAGCTTCTCAGCAGGCATCTGCCCTGTAACATCCTGACTGATACATAAAAGCAAGTGTTTTAAACAGTCTTTAAGAAAAGAATTTTTCTGCTTCATTTTATCACTGTACAATCCATATTCTAGACCAATTGAAAGAGACAAAGTGACTAATACAGCATTTCAAAGGAATTAGCCAGAGCCTACTTTTAAATCCCACATCCACTTGGAAAATCTAAGAGATAATTTTTTGTGACAGAATAAATTTGTGAGGTGATCAACGAAGACATGGCTCCCATTCACTGTTGGGGGAAAGGGTGGAGGTCTGGCTACTTTCTCATGCTAAACCTACCTATGGAGCTATAAGGAGAATTCCTTGGAGAACTTCAGATTGTATTCCTGAATTCGAGGGACACACAGAATTGGGACATGAATTCTGTCTGTGAATGTTGGAATGGATTATGAATTAAGATCTAATTTTTGGGAAATTTAGAGATAATAAAAATTATTAATTTTTAGGTGAATGAGTGTTGTATTACTTCACTGAAATCTGCTGATCCCAAGTCCGATAGTTTGGGTAAGAGATGCATTTGTATTTCAGTGGGCACTAGAAAGGGCCACTAGGAAGAAAGCAGTGTCAAGGGACATTGTGTATTCCACTTAATAGGACCTCATGGAGCAGCAAGAAGACATTAGCAGAAGATATCATAGGCCTGGGAGACTCTGGTATTTAACTGAACACACAGAATAGATGTGCATCTACCAAGACTAAAGGAACTGCAGAGAAAAGGCTCAGCAGAGAATCCATTAAGATCCACTGAAAGCACTGTACATGATAAAAAGTCAGCTTCTAACCATCAGTGTGGTCACAGTACAGAGCTACCCAGGTAGGTAAGCACTCTTTTACCCTTTTCTTTTTCTTTACTTCACTCTTTTGACCTTAACAGTTTCAAACAATGACTGACTTTATTGGGGAGGAAGGTGATCTGTAGGAGAATGGACAGCAAAAAGACGGTTTTCCTTACCTTCCTCTGAGGGGAAGGTGTAGAGATGAGGTATATGTCATGTGAATGTGCAGGGTGTGTCCTCAAGGTTGATTAACCTGGCTCTGAATCCACTAAGCTGGTGAGATAGAGCTGGAATTCAGCTGTGTTCCATTGGTCAAACTCTCTCCATGGGCAGGTGATCATAGTCTGCTTAGAGAAAGTGGTATTTTATTCTCATTTTCTCAGAGATACCATATCAGCTAACAGTGACCCTGGAGAAAAGAAGATTAATGTAGACTAATGTCAATTTTTTTTATTCCTATCAATTGGTCATTATAATTTCCCACTTGAAACTCTGTTTCTGACTTACTGTGACTGTAGCTTGGTGTGTAAGTGGGTGAATGTGTGATTTGACTTGCTAGGGTCGTCCTCAGACGGAAGAGGAAGATTACCACCATGGATATGTTTTTGAAAAGCAGTGGAAGGCAAAAATAAAATGAATGAAGTGGTGTTATAATCTGTACTGCATGCCTGCTCTGTGTGTTGTTTACATGTAAACACACAGAGAAAGAATTAAGATGGAGGAGAGAGAGAGGAAGAGAGAGCATAACTGAGCAAGACAGAGCCTTTATCCCATCCATTCTCTTTCTCACATCCTCTTCGCTCCCTCCACCAAGGGGGATTTTAGAATTATAAGTTATCAAGTTAATTAAATACTATAGGAGGCAGGTGATGAACACCAACAAGAAGCTTTTCTGTGTTGTTTTTAGAAGTGCTTTGTTTTCTTATAGTTTTGTTTTATATGCTAGTTTTATTGCATTTTCTAATATGAAGAAGAAGGGAATCTGGTATTAGTATATCATGATGTGAATACAAAGTTATTATATCATTCCCGATTTCAAGGCAACCCAGGGAGATGGAATTATATCAAAGAGGTCAGAGCAGAGACATAGCCAAAGACAAGGAATAAAGACCAAGGGAGAAATTGCTTCTAGGCTCCCATTCAAGTTGGATTCTGCCCAAACTTGAAGACAATCCTTTGGGATCACTAACTAATTACTTGACACCATCATCTAGATTTTGAGTTTGGCTGTGATCATTAACTGTCAAGAATCCTATTTCTGATTACAAGCAATAATAGCATACTGTTCCAGAAATTTTTGATATAATTATATATACATGTGTATATACATATATATATATAGTTCAGCTAGTTAAATATGGATATATCTATAAGTAAATATGAATGTATAGACAGATATTTATAAGACACTTATTAACATTTGTACTATATAAAGCAGTGTTATCTTCACTTTTATTCACCATTGAGTTTGTAAATATGCTACTGTATGAGAAGCAAGTGTTCATGAATAAAACCTAGTAGCATGGGTTGCAGTCAACTAAGTTAACCAATTATATTTTTCTGAACCCATTTTTACTTTCCAAAGTAAACTACTTTATTCTAAATAGGACACCTCAAAGGAAGGGACAGATTTGAAATGGGCACCAAGAAAGATTCTAGGTTTTACCACATTCAATATTTTTTAAGTAGATTTTTTTTTTTTTTTTTTTTACTAAGTATGTGAAGATGTAGAATTGCTTTCAATTTGGATTAAAGCAAATGCTATAAAATTTTCTGGGTGCTGAAAAAAAACAAGAAAATGAAGATAACTTTGAAAGGCAAGATATTAATGTGTGAATTTAGGGCTGTTCTGAAGATGTTTGGGAATATTAAATCATGGATATTTTAGTAGGTTCAACTTTTGTCTATCAACAGAGTCATATCCACATGTTCTATTAGTTTGCTTGTTGAGCTGGTAGTTTGTCTCTAATTAAAAACTTGGGTGGTTGACAGCACCACAGTCAGTGAAACTCAGCTGATAGACTGGTATTCTGTTAACCGAAGGAAGGAAGGAAACAGCAATGTGTGTGGGTCGGTGATGGAGGGCTTGCCTGTAGGACTAGCATAGGTGGGAAGGTGCTGCCAATCCAAATAAGGGCTGATGAGGGAGAATGGAACTAGAATCATCCAAGGTGATACTATTAACCATGGTACCCAACTAAGGGTAGGATGCTGTGACGTGAATCTCATAGCAATAGTAGCTCATATTTAAGAGTCAGGTAGAATTTCTTCCAGGAATTCTATTTCTGTTAGAGGCAGACTCAGAGTCATTAACTTTGGGAACAATAAATAATTCCTACAGAAACCCAGGATATGAATTTGATTTTGAAAGCCATAGCAAAAAGCCTTGGGAGACTTATTTTCTTGGCAGGGACTTGAAATACAAATCAGTGATTAGTGAGAAACCCACTCCTCATGACTGGAAGCATGGTAGAATGTAGTGTGATTAAGAAAAGGGCTTGCTAGATTTGGAGAAACTTGGGCTTGTGAGTTTAATTCCCAAGTCCTATACTCTCTGAAGTCCCAAGCATAAAAATAATTGTCTCTGAAAATTGAGGACAGAAGGCAAAGTTTGAAGTTTGAGTGAATGAAAATTTCAGTTAAATTACCCAGTTGAGCAGATCTAAATAAAAGGAAGATATAAGGAACATCAAAGTTGAGCTAATAAAGAGTGAGAAGCATTCAAGGACATGTTTCTTATGCTTCATTCTGCAAGATACTGAGAAGAACCCAAGTCCATGTAAACACAAAAGCTAAATATTCCATATCTAAATATTGAAATTTGAAAAGCTTCAGGGAAAGAAATCCCTAAAGTTCCTCTTTTCTGATGAAGCTCAGTTTTTCAATCTGGAACCCCAGTTTTGAAAAGGGATTTGGTAGGAGAGTAAGACTTCTAGCCTCTTTTAGAATTTCCAGGACAATTATTTATCCCATCTTGTGAACTATAAAGCAGATCTTCCCCTCATCACTACCAATTAGACTCAGCAACAGAATAAATGAATCAGAAAAAACACTTTCCATTTCTTTATCCTTTACCCAAGGGCTGAGAGACACTCTTTACGGATGAGAATCAGTTGAGCTCCTGATGAGTATCAGGCATTTCAAAGTCAGGCATGAGCACCTTGGAAGCTACCTGTATTTCACTTTTGTGGTTTTATATATTAAAGATATTTTAAACTTATTTTTTCAAATATTTTCTTTCAACAATTCCGCTTATTTGGTCCTTTCAAAATTTTGAGCTGTAACATAATAACAAATCAAACAGCATAAAACCCACTTCAGTCCAATACTCTAATCTCCAACCTAGCAGAACTGAATGTGCTTTCAAAATTGCAAAGTGTGTTTTCCACTATTTAACCTAAATGCCACTATAATTATAACCATTTCAAACTTACTCCCATAATTCTTTCTTCAGGATATACAATTAAAATAAAGTGGTAATCTAAACAATGAGAATAAAATGGAATCCTGCAATTACATAGTCAAACTTTTCTCATGTTTGAACAGAATGAAGAGAGGCATTATTTAATTAAAATACCAAATGCCATGAGGAAAAACCAAGCATGGCATAAGTACAGAAGATATAAGGTGATATTAAAGGCAAAACCACATGTCTAATACTTGACATGATGTATAAACATGAATTATACCCCAATGAAATATTCCTATTCTCCATGGTAACCATTAGTGACTGTATTGCATGTGCATTATTTTCAAGACATTTCATGGGAAAAAGAAATGCAGCCTGTAGTTGAGTGGTGGCCACATCATCAGCTGGACACACACTTCCTGGAATACTGGATTATATACACACCATATCTTGTTACATTAAACCCAGCTTCCTTGACTGTCAAAGCTAGTTTCTTTGGGCATTTGAGATTATGAATCCTGATTGCAATTCCACCATAGAATTTCTTTTGTATCTCCTTTTCTCAAATCATGAGGTGACAATATTGGGATCAAAATAAGTCAAAAAGTTAAATTGTCACTTTTAATATGATTAGCAGTAATTATCTGATGAATAAACCATGCAGGTTTAAATATTAGGTATTTAATAATGCAAGTACTTAATTTCAAACATCAGTGAAGTTTTTGTTACATTTATCAATTGATGTTCTACTTGATATTATTAAATCATTATTATAAATAAATTTGATGTACCATAACTTCTCGATTACCTATAAGGACATCTGGCAATTTGTAGTTAATATGTACTTAATAAGAAAGAATATATTCAGTGACCAAAATTGTCATATTTGTACTATAAACAATCTATGCATATATGACTTATGATTAAATGTGATAAACCATACTCTGTATATCAATAAGAAGAATCATGACTAATAAAAATATCTTCTTCCTCTTACCGAGATAAATGCATTTAGTTAGTCTTCTCTGCTGTGTGTGTGTGTATTTAAATATCATAAAAATTTTAATATTGTATATACCCATATATATAAGACAGACTGCTTAATAATATTTGCCTCAAAAATATGGAGTAGCTATTACACTTACAATCATGTTAAGTACTTTAATACAAACATAGTTCACTAAATATTCTGAAGAGCAAAACAAAACTGGAATAAGACCCCTGGCCTACAGAATTATAGATTTTAGTTTTAAAATATAATATTCCAACTTAAAAGAATAGCTCTGTCCTATCTATGGCATTTAGCTGTGTTGTTCCTCTTCCTTTCTATTGATACCTTCTTTGGTTAGGAAAGCAACACATTCTTTATTTTTCCCTTCACATTTGTTTCTTTTTATTTGTGTATTTTTTTGTTTTGTTTTGCTTTGCTTTTTCTTGTCTTCTGGGTTTTCTTTCCTGTGCATGCCCTTTTAGTATTGGTCCTCGGAATTTTCCAGCTGCTGTTGTTTACGGTATACATTTTCAATAAGCAATCTCATCATCTTTCCTGTAGCATCAGTACCCATGTTGCTAAACTCACGTCTATATATTCAGCTCAAATCCTCCTACTGGGACACGGTGCCTACCTGACATTGTAACTGTTTCATACCAAACTTCATGTGTCTAACATCAAATCCTTAATTTTAGTGACTTTAAATCCTAAATAATTTCTTCCCTTTTTATTTCCTATCTCTAATAAAATAAGCTAAAAGTGTCCATCTTTCAGATCAACTTCTTTCGTGACTACCTCCATTCAGGTACCATGTCTCATCAGTTTACCTCTTGGGTAAGAGTCTGTTACTTTCCATTCACTTTACAGAGATTCCTAACTAAGGTCTTTACAATTTTTTACTTGTTTGGTTAAATATCTTTCCACGTATTCTCTCATCATCTGGGTTATCCCCTTCAGAACACAATAAAGCCAAAAATGATCTCCCCCATACACAAATAATGTCATATCTTTGTTTTTTATATTGTCTCATCACATTTTAAAGAATCAGTTCCAAATCCATGCAACTGTAATAGAAATATCCTTGTATCACGTGTAACTAGTTTAATTTCCTCACTCATTCTTCATACTCAACTACAATAAATAAAATGATGTAATTCTACACACATGGATCCAGCTTCACAACATTGCCCACTCTGTCCCCCATTTCTTATCAGTTCCATCGACTTTCTCTTTCCCTTCTCTTTCTCTCTGTCCATATCTACCTCTCTCCACCTCTTTTTCTCTCCTCTTTCTTTTTACATGTATAAATACAATTTGTTCAAATCAGCTTAAAGTCTCAGAAAAATTATTTAATGACAAAACCACTCAAGTCTGCCTAGTCTATTAAGCTCTCTCATGAGCATGTACACATTTCTTTTAAAGCCATTTTCACACTGTTTATTAATAAACTGCTTTTTTCTACTCTACTTATAAACTGCAAAATTCTTAAAACAGTTCTTTAATATATAGAGTTCAAATTGTAGCTCAAATTATTGAGTGATGTGGGAAAAACTCATAAAATATCCTGTCCTATTTAAAAGAGGCATCAGAGGTATTTGTTACCTTTTATTGAAGAAAATAATAATTTAGGAGTTGTTTTGTTTCCCCTAAATGCAGAGTGACTAAGTATAACTCTTCAGTATATTTTCAGCACATATATGTAAATACTATAATTAATTCTTTTCCAATTGACATTAATTTACCTTTTATATTTAAGACTCATCATAAGCAATAATTTAAATATACTTCTTTAATTTTTGTCACTTTTCTTCTCAAACTTTCTAATGACTCCACTCATTAAAAATAAAACTCAGTTTTGGCAATTCATAATGCCTATGTAATTGAGCTCCCTGTTGCCTCTCTGATAACATCTTCTTCCACATAGTATCTTCTCAATAAGTATTACTGAGTGAATTATCTATTGAATATATTATATTTTCAGCATTCTCAGAAAGGTGATGTGTAGAGTTGTGTTAAAGCATTCCTCAGAGAAAGCAATAATTGTTTGTGTTCTCCATGGATCTCATTTGCTGCTGGTTTCAGGCATCTATTTAGCATGATGCTGTCTTAGGTATTTTCTTTGCAATACAAAACCTTCTCAAAATAAAAATTCCAAAATACATGTTTTGTGAAATTTCTATGCACTGTATAATTACTATGGAGAAAGCATATGTTGGGAATTAAAATATTTTAACTTAAGTTTAGACCCCAAATTTACTGCATAATTATGTGTTTGGTTTCTTAGAAACTGATATAATGAATACTGAAGGCTATGTCAGGTATTATTTGAAAATAGCTTTGTACATTTTGGGAAATTCTTTATTCTAACTAATCAGTAAAAGGATGAATTCTGAAACTCCAAAAGGAATAATACAGATGATTAGAATGAATTTAGTTAAATAGAAGAAAAGAAATTAACCTTGAGTTTGCTATAGATATACCAGATGTATTTGAAATTATTGTCCCTCCATTGAGCATAATGACTTCATTCCACAAGCAGCATTAAGTAGGAATTTACTGTCCACATTGCATGAAGACATATGCTGTTACCTGGTTAATCACTGTCTCTCATCTTAACTATAAAATAGATATTTTCTCTCCATTCAAATTAGAAAGGAACGTGCAATGTCTAGTCTGTCTCTTTACATTTCTTTTGGAGTAATTGTGTCATTTATGATTTCTTTTCCCCCTTTTTGTCAGCACCAGTGTTCTTTCGTTGAAAGGGCCTGTCCTCAGGGTGGGAGTGTGGAAGTGAATTAAAATAAGTCCTTCTTATTTTACTATTCGTTAATTAACTGAACACCTTCATCAGCAGATCTTAAAGCTTTCTTTCCTCAAGTTTTAAAGACTAAGCAAAGTGAGAATGAGGTTCATGTGCAGTATATGAGGTATGGAACAATTGGATTTATTGTCATCTTATATCCAGTTACATGGTGTGGAAATCAATGAGGAGTGGAGGCATGGGTAATTAAAAGATGCTTTGTTTTTATTTTATATAAAATGCTTTTATTCTATTTGAAAAAAAAATCCAAAATAACAAATATGCAAAAATCTATAAATATATACATGTACACACACTTTAAAAAAGTCATGTGAATTAGAAAGGTGCTCAAGATCATGCAAACAATTAATATTAACTCAAAATGAGCTTATTGCAAATGAGAAACATGTAATGAAATGATTCACTTTAAAACAAACATTCATTATGCCATTCCTCTATTAAACTACGTCTGTAGTTTACACTAATATTACCTGGGTCATTAGCCTCCTCTGCTAGCATGTCTCCACTGTCTGGGCTCTTCATACAGAGGTATTCTTGATTACTATAATATGATATGCACCCCCTCAACACAGGGCTTTCTAAACTGTTGTTTCATTTGTTTGGAACACAACTTCTTCCCCTCTCCACTTGCCTAATTTTTGCTCATATTTCAAAATTCAGAGCTGAATCTGAGAATTCTTATGGATCACCTGGAAGAGTCGTTAGTGGATGGGAAAGATGCCATCACTTAGAAAATATTTAAGAACATGTAGAAACACTGTTTTCTATATAGTAGAACCCTACCTATAATACGTTCTTCCCTACATACAATACTTATGACAAATTTAATTTATAAACTAGACATAGTAAGAAATTAACAACAATAGTCAAAAAAGAGCAATAACAACAATACACTCTACTAAAAGTTATTTAAAACTTATTGTTCATTTCTGGAGTTTTCCACAGAATATCTTCAGATCATAGTTGACTACAGGAAGTAAAACCATTGATAAGGGGAGAGTACTGTAATAGTGACTGGGGGAGGGAGTGCTATTGCCACTTAGTGCTCAATGACCAGTGATGCTAAATGATCCAGAATGTGAGGGTAATTTTGCACATCGACATGCTGTCTCTCTCAAAATGCAAGTAGTACATTGAGAAGTACTGCCCATTGAGAAATACTAATCAAGAGAATAGATTCTCTTGTTAAAAGTTCTGTTAGCTTCCTGATCTCTACTACAATTTTAAATATATAATTTTATTGATTATTTTATATCAGGGCAAATAAAATTATTGAACCAGAGGCAGAGATCTTTATTCTAGTTTATTTATTTTTTTTATATAAAGAGAATTCAAAAAGTGTAGCACTCCTGAGCTCTATTGCTGCTTCTTTCTTTCTTTATTTTGATTCATGGGTGGGAAAGGACTTATTGGATTTACAGCTTTGGAAAATATAACCCACAGATCCAGTTTAGCTTTCTTTCTCCCTCAATAATGGGCTGCCTACCATACTGCTCTTCTTTGTGGGAAACTTGACAGCATTGCTTGGGTGTTGGTGGGTTAGTCTGCCTAACGGTGGGTATAATCTGCAAGTCCATTTAATTTCCTCACTAAACCTCATCTTTTACCAATAATAGAAGTGAGAGTTGACTTCCAGTCAATATCCCTTTTTAAACTCTCAATTAATCCTCCATAATAAAACTCAACATTTTATTTTTTAGGCTAGATTAGTTGTTACAAAAAAAAAAAAATCACAGGGAATAAAACTTCAAGGAGCAAAATAATCAGCAAAACTTAGCAAAATAACAAGATTCGTAGTGTGACTGGGCTTTTGGGAATAGATGAACAATGTTTTGATGTGCATTTTTCCAGTCGTACAGTTAGATCTCAACTGCTGCAGACTGAAGAAGGTTTTTTTTTTTTTTAATTTTTAAATTTTTTATTCTTTTAAGCTGGTCACATGATGCTGCAAAGGGATGCTTGGGAATGCACCAACGGGCAGACACAGGTAGTCTGGTAAGCAGAATTGAAACCACAGAGTCCTTAGCAAAAACAGTTTTTATCAAGGGTGAGAGAATCAGACAATGTGGGCCTCAACAGCACTGCTGTCCTTTAATGATGTAGTTACTTTCAGGATTGAAAACATTGTAGACAGATCCGGTCCTAAACAGGCACAGGTGAGGCAAAGCTTCATCTGTGAGTGTACCCTAGCTAAGCAACATTGACTTGACTGCCCAAAATTCCATTCTGAATTCAGGGCCAAGCAGGAAAGTCTAGAAGGACAATTCTTAATTTAATGTAGCTTATCCACTACTCAAGAATGTAAGGCATTTAAATAATTGCTGGGTGTGGTTCAGGTAATTTGGTTATTATAACTGGGCCGAAAGGTATTGTCTGTACTGTCATGGATAATTGCCAAGAATTTTATGAAAGTCAAAACTGGCAGAGTCTGCAGAATCATGGGCCCCTGCAACTGAAGCATCAACAGCAGCTTCAGGTCAGAAAACTTCCACCCGGCTCCAAAAGGTGTTTATGAGGTACGACAAGTATAAGGATAAAATAGAAAAGCCTTCTTGGAGAAAGTTTTCTTAGTGTTCAGAAATCCGGTGAAGAGAGTTGGTGACAGCAATAATTATGCACAGGAACAAATGCTGGCTCACAAGAATGATGGTGGCCTTATTACTGGGCAAATCTCACATTGCTGCACCAAATTGTAGGCACTTCATACTGAGAAAAATTGGAAAAGATTTGGGAATATAAAAGAAAAGCACACAAGTGAGACCTTGTGACTGGGACTACCATAAATAATTTTTAAGCTTTCTTCAGAATCATTGAGTAAGCATATGACAGATGAGGACTTCCCGATCCCTACCCCTGATGTGGCAAAATTCATTTCTAGAGGTTTCTCTGATATTAAGTTTTCAGGTCATTCTCCAAAACTTAACAGCATTATAATAAGACTACACTTAAATACCTTTCTTCACTAACTCTCTTTTTCTGAGGTAATCTTGAGGTACTTTCTTGTTCTTTGGCCAAAATTGATGGAAAGGTTTTTCATCTTGTGTTATGGTTTGAATGTGAGGTGTCCCCCAAAAGCTCATCTGTGAGCAGAAATGGTTGTGCTATAGTCTTAACCTCATCCGTGAATTAATCCCTGATGGGATTAACTGAGTGGTAACTGAAGGCAGGTGGGATGTGGTAATTGGAGTGGTTCCTTGGGGGGTGTGGCTATGGGGTATATATTTGTATTTCATGAGTGGAGTCTCTGTCTCTCTTCTTCCTGATCATCATGTGAGCTATGTCCCTCTGCCACATGCTTCTGCTGTGATATCCTGCCTCACCTCAAGCCCCAAGGAATGGAGTCTGCTGTCTATGGATTGAGACCTCTGAACTGTGAGCCCCTAAATAAACCTTTCCTCCCCTACAGTTGTTCTGGTTGGGTCTTTTTCTTGCAGCAGTGAAAAAGCTGACTAAAATCACCTTGTTTCAGCTTTTTTTTAATCAGATTTTTTATTGTCTTGTGGTGGAACCTCTGAAAGATGACCAAACATAATTTGGGATTAAGAAAATTTTAACCCTGCTAAGTGTACACTTAGTATTAATTTAGTTTATTCTGTGACAAATGAATAGTCATCTATTCCAAACTCCATTGTCTTCTTCCTCTATTTTAGTAACTGAATCCTTTCTTTTATCTATATGTCTAATTGGACTACTACATTTTCCAGTTTACCTACCTTTCCTTAAATGTGGCTTTGGCACTAATTGTCAATCAAACAGAAGCAGAAATAGCATTGTGTAATTTCAAGGAAAACTGTGTATACATATCTGGCTTATGCCTTTCACCTGCTTTTTGTCCTTTCTTGTTCTATTTTCATATGCTCCCTGAAATGCAGATGTGAAAGTTGGAGACCTATCAACCACCTTGAAGTTGGAGAACAGTACAGGGTTAACTGATACAGTTAGGGAACCAGAGAACTAGAAGGACCCTGAATTTATTCTTAAGACAATGAAAGTTCTGTACATCTTCTACTTGAGATAATGAAATTTTAATATACAAGCAACTACTAACACGGATTCTTTGAAACATGCAGAAATCTACCCTTAACTGGTACATATTCTGAGTTATTTCATAGCCTTGTGAGGACAAAATCTGAGAAAGACCCTGGTTAGGAAGAATGGTGAAGTGAAGATTGTCCTTCCTTAACTGAAAAAGTCACTGTTGATCATTGGTTTAATTGTAATGTCCAACGAGTTAAGTATTAGAGGTAGGAAGAAAGAAACAAAGAAACAAAGAAAGAAACAAAGAAAGAAAGAAAGAAATCAGAGGGAGGAAGAGAGGAAACAAAGGAAGGAAAAAAACCAACGTGAAATGAAATAACACAATAAACCCTAGGAAAGAATAGTTCTAGTATTTGGTGTATCAAAGACCTGGCAGGACATAGATCCAAGAGAAACTGAGCAAGAGGAGATGAGATTAATAAAGGCAGTGACCTTGAAAGTGGGTGCCACCCATAGTCTTTAGGGACAAGGGAGGGATGGGTTATAGGAAACAGCTTTTGCAAAACTGCCAGGAGAGGACTGCAGGACCAGAACCAGGAAGCAGGCTTTCTGGTCACCCTGTAGGGTGGGAGCAGGGCAAGTCAACTCTTCATGCCCTTGTGCCAAAGTGTGTTGACCAAACCCAAGCCCAAGTCTGAAGGCCTTGGAGCCCATCAATATAATCTATATTGATACACTGAGACAGGTGTGGAAGCACATTGATTACCGAAAGCTCAGATTCAGCATTATTGATCCTATCTGAAGTGCACCTAGTGTTGATGATGTTCTTTGTTTCTATTTGCACACTGCTCTTGTTTTGGTATCATTCTCATTTTGGTTTATTGTCTGTTATTTTTCTACTTCATTGCCAATGACATGGAGGCATGTATATTTGTGTATTTTTGCCTCAAATCTTCTATTATTTAAAATTTCGGATATGTACGTGTTGCAGTTCAACAAATGAACTATATGCATCTTTTTCATTCATAATGACCCATATGTTAACCTGGGCTCTTTTAATATGAGCAAATAAACTTAGCAAACTTTCAGTATCAGATAAGATTTCAACTTGAAAGGTATGGGATACAATGCAAAGTACTATTTATGTGTTCATTGTCTCATTTTGAAAAATCATTATTATTTCACATATGCTTTTCTTAATGTTTTATTCTTTCTGCTTTATTTTTATTATTTTACCAGAAAGTGCAATTTCAATGGACTAATTAAAGTCTTTTCACCAATATATTATTTCTTGACTTGTTAAAAACGTAGATTTCATTATTTTGATCCAATTGAGAACAATCTCAAGATGTTTATTTTTGTAACAAATCATTGCTCTCAATGGATCATATGCTTGTTTTTTAATGTTTCTTTGTCAATTTTTGGTCTCCTATTTCATTTTTTATAGATGATAACAAGGGTTCTAACAACAGGATATAATCTTTTTCTTCCATAAGAGTTTCCCGAGTGCCTACTACTCACCAGGTGCCATGGTAGCTGATGTAAAACAACTATGTGCAAAACAGACTGAGTTCTGTGCATGTGGACTGAACTCTGCATTCTAGTAGGGAGAAAGCTGATAAAAGTAAAACAACAAATATACACATAATTGGTCCAGTGATGACTGCCAAAATCAGTGAGTACTTTATTTTTCCATCAACACTTACGTGAAAACAGTTTCCCATACTTTGGGTACCTTTCATTATTTAATTTGATTTTTGGAGAGCTGGGAACTTAAAACACTGTCTCATTGTCTATGTTACATCTTTACTAATGAGTGAGACTGAACTTTTTTTTCTTGGCTCTTCCCCTTTTATATGAACTGTCTGTGTCTAGCTCCTGTGCTTCTTTCTCCTCTATTCCTTTTCTTTGTTCTTTGGGTAATTTGCTCTTTGAATCCCATGTATTGCAAATACTTTCCTTACTTGGTAATTTTTACTTAATTAGCCATACTTTTTTCCTTTAGTTAAAATAAATTGATCAAATTTGTTTGTATCCTTGTTTCTAGGTTCCTATTGGTACTTTCCCTGCAGTCCAAATTTTGTCTAGAATTTTATATATTTCTTTATAATTAATATTGGGATGACACTGAAGTTAGTTTTCAGGTTATAACAAGTTAAGTAATCAAATTAATGTGTGGTTATTCATTTGTCCAGTACCATACACCAGAATCCTTGTTTCTTTATGAACATGGTATTACATATTTTAACATACTAAATTCCCATGTATGTAAATGTTTTTTACTTGACTTTGTCTTTAGTCTACAAAATAACCATATACTAATTAATTTGCCATTTTTAACATTTAAATATTGAGTAGGTAGAATTCCCCTTTAATGATCTTTTTTGGAAGCTATTGCTAGAAATTTTTCTTTGCTTGTTTTTTAGATAAAGTTTATTCCTATTTTCTTAACTCCTTCTTCTCTTCCTCCACCAAATCATGTTATTTTGTCTTAGGCAGTATTGATTAATTTCAGAAAAACACATATCTAAAATATCTTCCTATCAGTAAACTAGATGTGTTTTTCTGTTTCTTATAATTTTGTGTTGTTTTGTTGGAGTTTTAGATTTCTTTCTATTAAGAACATTTCTCACTAAAATTTTTCCTACTTATAATTTTTTATTAGTATTATAAAAATGAATCCTCTTCCTTTGCATTTAAACTGTTATTCTTGGTATGCTTATTTCATAACTAACATGTTAATTCATATTATTATTTATTCCAAAATTATTTGACTCTTTTGTAATTTCCAGGTATATATTTTTAGAAGGATAATATTTCCAAGTATTAATATATTTCTTCTAGCTCCCAAATGAACAATTTATAGAATTCACTATCCACCTTGAGAGAAATGAGTCGCTCATGATAAAACAAAACAAAAGCTAGAAACAATGAGACCAAAGTAGTACAAGACATGGAGTTCCCTAGTGGTGGAGAACAGGTCAATAGGTTGGCAGGAAGGAAAGGTTGGTGGGAGGAGAGGGGAGGTTGGATGGTGTATGAGAAGGGAGAGAAATTCATTTCAGCCCAGAAAAGTTGGAGTGACTTATACAGATGGCAAATTTGGGAAATTAAAATGGAATGACAGGTTCAAGTCCTCTCTATTCCTCTTGAGAATGAGCATCACACATGTAGTGTGACTTCCTCTCTTCTGTTCCCATTCAATGGTCCTAATCATTGGGTCCCAGCATTACCTGTGACTGAATAGGTGAGTCTTCCTAACTGGGCTTTCATATTCACACACTAAGCTATTCTCTGGTGGAAACAGTACAGATAAGGGTAATACTTTTTGTTCTCCATTTCTGAATCCTTCTCTTATATACCAATTTATTTACAACTCGGGCAGAAAAGAAGTAGAGTTTGCTTGGGCCTCTGCCAAGAGTTTAGGGCTCCTGAAGACAGACAGCCTGCCTTTTTCACTAATCTTTCTCCAGTGTACAATGGTTAAGTGTGAAAAGTCTGGACTCAGACGAAATTCGTTCATAATCTGGCCAGAGAATTTACAAGCTTTGCCATGAGGGTATAAGATATTCATTTCAAAAGAACTCATTTTAACCATGAGAAAGTGTGTGCACATAATACAACTATCCCATAAAAGTGTTCTTGTGAGAATTAAATTAGATCTGTGATAAAGTTTAACACATTGAGTGTCATATGCTACACATACAATAAAAGCTATTAATATTATAACACATGAGAGATTTTATTGAAAATGACTGTTAGAAAAACTGATTACTGGAATTCAGGTTTGTACTGTATAAACATAATTGACAAAAACAGATATTTTCATAGAAAGAATTTTTGTAGAAATCAGGCTAGGCAATTTGTTTATGAATAAGATCAACCAACATTAATCATTTCCATTTATCACATAAAATGATGCATTTATTATTAGAAAACTCTATATAATATACTTGCATATAAATTTCTTTTTTGATTATACACATACACACACACAAATGTTTGTGTGTGGGAAAGTGTATTTATGTGTTTTAGTCAATTTTTTCACTGCTGAAAAATGATGAAAAGACCTGACAAGCACAATTTTAGAGAAGGAAAAGTTTATTTTGGGGTTCACAGTTTCAGAAATCTCAGTTCATAGACAGCCAGCTCCATTCCTCAGGACTCAGAGTAAGGCACAACATCATTGTGGAAGAGTGTGGTGGAAGAAAGCAGCTCAGGACATGTTGATCAGGAAGCAGAGAGAGAGAGAGAGAGAGAGAGAGAGAAAGAGTTCTGCTGAACAAGGACAAAATATATATCCATACCCCAAAGGCAGGTCCCCAAGGAGCCACCTCCTCCAGCCACACCCTTCCTTCCTACAGTTACCCCTCAGTTAATCCCTATCAGAGGATTCATTCACTGATTGGGTTAAGGCTATCATAACTCAATCATTTCACCTCTAAGCCTTCTCACATTGTCTCCCACACAAGTTTTTTGGGGAAACTACATACCAAATCATAACAACGTGTATATGTATTTCCTCTCCTTGGGGTACTTTCTAATCCTCTGGGGTTGTCCAAATTCCCATAGAAGCTCTGGGACACCTCTCTGTTGTTCATCCCATGGCCCCATGTCTGGCACCAGATCGACGTAAGTGTCCTGAGAAATACATCACTTGTATCAGCCACTCTGTTGAGATTATGCAAGATTGAGATACTGGAATTGTGCTGACACTTTGATTTTGTGTGGCTCTCACTTACATACATGACAGAATCAAGACTTTTGGCCTGATGAGTTTTGGATTAATTCAGCACAGATTCTTGGTTTGAGCATTGAATAGGGAATGGCTCTCACACAAGTATTATGATCTTGGTGCTGCCTCTAGTCTATAACACCCAAAGATGTCTCAGGTGGCAGTAACATGAACTTATCCTAAACAATTTGGTAGGACAGTCAGCCCCCACTCCACCTGTCAGGTAGGCTTCTTTTGTATAACCTTCTATCTCCTCCTAGCACTTCAAGATTATTGCTGCATGAAGTCATCAAGTCCTTCCTATAGATTTCCTCTTTGCCTCTATTGAAGTTGCAACATTGTGGTTTTCATTGTTGCCCTTAAACTCCTTAAACTGTGAAACAGAAGGGAAATTCATTCTGTTTAAGAACAGGAGGGTTCTTCCCACTTCTATGACCCTTCTCACCAGTGGTAATGTGCTGCCTCATTCCACTTTCTGCTACAGTAACAGAATACCCAAGATTGGTTAATTTATAAAGAAAAGAGCTTTATTTAACTCATAGTTCTGGAGACAGAAAAAAATCAAGATTGAGTGACCATGTTTGGCAAGGTCCTCATACTTCATCATAACATTGTAAAAGAAATGTGGATGAGAAGGAGGACCTGGCCTGCTTTATAATGACCTACTTTTGCAAGAACTAATTCATTTCACTGAGAAATAATTTAGTCTGATAAAATAGACATTAATCTCGCTTAAAAGTTCTACCTCCCCAAACTGCTACATTGACAACCAAATTTCAACATCCATGAATGCGTGCTACATCCAAACTGTAACATGTGCAGAAGGCAGAAGTGCAACTGACATGGAAAGAAATCTCATTCTGGAACGCTGTGTACAGCCTTAAATGCTCAAGAGAAAACATGACAGGAATATGCATTTTTCTACAATTTATTTTGTTTTGTTTTGTTTTGTTTTTGTTTTTCTACCTTTATGCAACAGGTAAATTATAAAATATTAAAATACAGGTAAATTATAAAAATATATGTAGTTAAACTAATATTGAATTATCATTTACTTTTCCTGCATACTATGTATAAGACTCATGTTTGTATGGACAAGACTTATATTTGTGATCATCATCAATACAGCAGAGTCACAAGGTTTGAGAAGTTAGTGTTCCTGGGAAGCAGGATGCATGTTGCCACATAATGAGTAGTTTTGTAAACAGCATTAAATAATTGATATTACTCAACCATAGATTCAAAAGACCCTGTATTGTTTCAATGCAAACAAATTCTGGAGAAGTACTGCTTTGCGATAAATAATGCGTATTATCTCTTTCTTGAGAAAGCAGATATGAAATAAGATAGGAATGATGATAGGAATGATAAGAATAAAGACAGGAAAAAATGGTTCTTGGGCCTGAACAAAAATAGACTGTATTGAACACTATTAAGAATCTTCCCAAACTCTAATTAGACAATAAATAAATACGTTACCTCTTATCTATTCATTATTTGAAAGCATCATCCATAAATCACTAGACTCTACATAGATCCATGAATTTCATAATGCACTTTGGAGTTTAATAAAAATATATATTTGGTGTGAGTACCTGGGATCTAGGGATGGGTTAGAATATCAATATATCAATAAGTCAAATGAAAAGATGTGATATGACTATCTCAATAAATATTGAAATGATGTTTGATAAATTTTAAAATATTTTCTTAAAATATATTAAAATTAAATTTGGAAACTTTTCTTTAGAAAATACATGTTTCCATCTCAGAGATAACTTTATAACTATTAATGAAACTTTAGAAGCTTTGGAGATAGAACTGAATTTGTGTGTAGTTTCTATAACTTGCTGGCTTTGGTTCCTGGAAATACTTACTATTAAAGCCTTGGTTTTCTTATCAGTAACAATAAGTGAGGCAATCTTATCTGTGTGATAGGATTGTGGTGACAGTTATATAAAATATTACTTGCAAGCTGCTTAGCAAAGTGCCTGGAATATAGTGAGAAGTCAATAAATAATTGTCTATTAAAAGTACCGTACCATCACCCAAGTGGAGAAATGACTTTGCAATGTATAAGACATTGGTAAGGAAAACCACATGGTGTCAGTGTACAAAACCATTGAATAAGTTGAGTTGCATATCCTTGGATGGTAAAACTAAATATTGTAAGGACAGAATTCTTTCTAATTTTTTAATGTGTTTCATGCAATTATAATCCATATTCCAAATTATTTGTCACTTTAATAAAAATCATTCTGATCTTCATATTAAATAGTATGGATTTTTTAGAAAAAGAAATATAGTGAGAAAGGGTTTGGACTATTAAAGTTGTAATTCTTTCTTTCTTTCTTTCTTTCTTTCTTTCTTTCTTTCTTTCTTCCTTTCTTTTTCTTTCTTTCTTTGTCTTCTTTGTGGTTCTGAGAATGGAACTAAGGGGCTCTACCACTGAGCTACATCCCTAGCTCTTTTATTTTTTAGTTTGAGACAGAGTCAACCTAAGTTGTGCAGGCCGAACTTGGACTTGTGATTTTCCTGCCTCAGTCTCCCGAGTGGCAGGCATTACAGGCCACCATGCACGGCTTCCAACATGTAATTATATAATGCTGTAATAGTCAAAACTGAGAAATGATCGTATAAGAATCAACCAACAGATAATAAAGCTAAAGACACTAGGAAAAAAATGATGTGTGAAGATGTAAATGTAGACATACATATGTAAAGTGAGTATCCACAAAAAATAGGGATACATATTACTTAATACATGAAAGTGGAAAGAACCAAGTGGACAATATGAAATTTTAATGTTGCCAATCTTTATTATTCAATAACTCCTGATATTTCAAAGTTTAAAATCATAAAACAAAACAGTAAGTGGTTAAGAACAGTATCTAAGTATATGACTATGTGTAAGTAAAAAATTGAAGCATAAAGATGACTCACGCATTGCAAATATTAAACATTTTGTGTAAGAACACTACAAACTGAATTTAAAATATCAATACTTTCACTAATACATAGTGCTTGGCAAATAGCATAAACTCAGTAATAACCCAAGTGTTCAATCATAGGGAAATATTTATGTTATATTAAATAACATCAATTATGGCATATTCATGAAATGGAGATTATTTTTTAGCAATTGAAGCAAACTTTAAATGAATTTTGGTGAGTTTGAAAATAGGTATAATGTGATGCTAATAGAAAAAAACCTCAAGAGTTATAACAACACAAAATATGACCTTAATTACATCAGAATTTTTTTAAAAAACAAACAAAATTTAATAGCAGTTAAGTTTTGGTGAGTTTTTTTTCTTTGTTTTAATTTTGCTTTTACAGTATAGAATGTTTTAAAGGACACTTTATCAAGGTATATGTTAACTTTATAAACCAGCAATATGTCTCTTATACTGCAAAAAAAAAAAAAAAAAAAAAAAAGGAAGGGTAGTTATTTTTTTTAAGTGGGGGAAGAAGTTGGAAATTCCTATTTTTAGAACTTTTCAAGTTTAAATAGATAAAAGACTTTCAAATACATCTTTCTGGTAGAGTAGATATAGTGAAGGAAAATTAATGTTGAAAACAGAATTGGTATCTCCCTGTTGGTGAGAATTAAACCAATAAATCCCATGAGTTCCCGTGGGTAATCATTTAAAGTGGCAAGAATACAACACATATCATTCAGCTTTAGACCCACTTTTATTTTGGGGGTCCAGATTTACATATTAGGAAGTGAAGTCTGGGCATAAAGGCATAAAAACATGATTTCTTTTTTTAAGTTAAGAGTAAAAGAATATCCATGGACAAAGACTTATGTGATGTAGAGTTCCAAAGACTGATAGTACTAAGGTTGTCATTAAATTTAACCAAGTCCTTGATGTGAGAAATTTCAGTTCATTGTTGATGACACAGATTGCAGAAGCATATGGAAGCAATTAAAGGAAAGTAAATGGAGACTGTGGGTGCAGGCTGCATATTTGTGTAGCTTGACTAGATAAAAGGAATAATATAGGATGAGATCTAAAAAAGGCAATGAGGACTCTGGTGTCTTCTTTCAGACTTGAGGAAATTTGAGCATGAAAGAAAATCAAAGTAGAAGGCAAAATTGATGATTTTCTGGTGGGGGTGTGGGAGTTGGGAGAGTATGAGTGAGAACAGTATCTCATTATGAGGGAATAGAAGGTTCTGTTGCAAAGGCTGAGGGGTTAGATTTCCAGATAAGAGAATTCCTCCTCTGCAGAGATTAGCCGGAAGGAAGTTCTGATAGATGTTAAAACTTCATCAAGAAAGACAGCTGTGGCCTGGGAAGAGCTTAGTATGTACAGGCCAGAAGCTGTGCATCAGAAGATAAGACCCTGACTCCCTGTAAATTAGGTATAGGATGTGAGGACATGGCTGGTGGTTACTAGGCCTACTAGCCACAGTGGGTTTATTTCTTCTCTGATCAGTGGGAATTCTATGTAGTCTGTAATATGGTGGGGGCAGGTGTCTGTAAAATAAGGAGAATCCCTTGGAAAACTTGTAATGCATTTTTGTAAACAGATGATAATTTTTTTTTAAAATAATGGAATGAGGTGAGAAGAGGGCTCAATGGGTGTAGAGACTGGTTAAAATCTTCTGGAAAAACACATAAATTTCAGTGTAGTATTTGAGTCAGAGTCACAAGAGAATGGCCTGGTGGTGGCTCTGACAGGAGCTTCTTGGTGGTGGCTCTGACAGGAGCTTCTTAGTTCTTTTGAGAATCCCAAACAATCTTGCTGTCTGAATATGATCGTTTTGATGAGTGACTAATATGATTGAGCTTAAAAGCCCTTCTTTCAAACTATCTTATTTACCAACGTGGATTTTTTTGGGGGGCCTCTAATTTAAAATTGGTTTTGAGGTTCCCCTGTGGTGGCCTCTTAGATTTACAGTGTTGGTACTATGGAAATATCTTAGAATCTGGATGCACAGTGGGTCCGTGGGAACAAAAAGATTCTCACACACGAAAAGCTCCATAAACCATCTACTGCATTGTCTTAGGTTGCTTGGAGAAACTGCATTCATATTCATAATGTATTGTATAATTATGAGATTCTTATTTTCATATTTCCCAGTGTGCCTTTTCAGCTCTGCTCTATTACCAAATTAAAGAAGACAACGTAACTTTACAAAATTAGAGTGTTCTGTTTTGTATGTTTCAGTTTGACAGTACCCTATTTTTAATTTGTTCATCATTGATCCTAATAAAGACAAACTGTCATTGTAACCATTGCATGGAATTCAATGCATTAGTTTTATTGCCTCTATAACAGCTGCTCATATGTCGCTTTCCCCTGTCATTCAATGCTGATACGTCCTTTTCTGTAGTCAGTGCCAGAAAAATTCAGGAGAGCTCGCAGTATAACACCTCTATAAGACCTGGATTAAGGAAAAAATTCCCAGGAAAGGGGAGATTTTATTGTGTGTCTTCATTGTACATTTACTATTTAGATCAAATAGAGAACATATACAGGAAAGCACTTCATGTGTTGCTCCAGGAATAAGCAGATATTAAATATTATACTGGTTTTCTTTTACTAGGTTTATAAATTTTGCCTACCACCTAAACTCCTAGGTCTTAGTTTCCTCGTGTGAAAATTGGGAATGAGAATGATTGCCTTACTGGACTCTGTAAGGGTCAAATGGGAAAATGTTGTTAACTTCATATCTAGAGAAAAGAAATGCAATATTTTGCATGAAATGAGGTACTAAAATTTCATGTAAAAAATCTGGTGTCAATTTTTTATAAAATTTCACAACTATTACATGGTTTGGCAATATTTACAATAATCTGAAATTAATGCATGTAAAAACCTAAAATTTATCTTCATTATTTAAGATATTTTATTTTGCCAAGAAAAAAATCTGCTGGCATGTCTGTATACATTCAAATACAGGGATCTTCTATGAATCTATTGAGATGGAATCTATTACCAGCTAAGTTTAGAACATGATAGGTAATACTGTGCTGCAGCTTAGCACAGGATAGGGTAAAGAAAATCAAAGATGTGGTCAGCAGTAGGTTGTATTTAAAGTGGGGCACACAATTTGTTGTCTTCTATCTCTTTAGATTTGTCTGCTTTGGTTGAGTGCACTGCTTAAACTTCCTTCTAGGGGGCAGCAGTGCCCTGGAATTTTGCCAATCTTCTTTCTTTTTCTATTTAAGCCTACTTCAGTGACTCTCAGGTCTTCTCCAAAGAAGCAAAACCACAAGAAAGTAAATGTGCTAATTACGTTACCAAATGGGCACACTGATGTTAGAAACCAGTAATGTTCTACTCAAAGTCATTAGAAGGAAGGGCTGTTGAAGGGCATTTGTAAAGAAAATATAAAATGATACAGTTAAGAGGAAACTAATATATTATAAAAGACTGGCCACACATGGGAGAGAAGCTCTTATTTCACCATCATATTTGATACATACTTTATTGCTATTAAAATCAAGGTTACTGGGGATAAATGAATATTTATTTACCGAATAAAATTTTGAGACACGGAATTTTAGGTGTGTGAGAATTAAAATCTGATGAATATAACACTTTCCCAATAAGTATAAAATGTTTTGGGAGAAATACGAATAGACTTAAATCTGACTTGGACTTTCTTAAAATTCCTTTGATTTGTCACAAAAATTTATTGAATTATTGATTTATTTTGAATAAGGATTATGGTTTTACAAAATAACTCAAAATGCGGAGCAGAAATCAGTTGAAAACTCCTCTACAAGCATAGTAAATCTTGATATCAGATTATATACATGAAATTTTATTTCTTATCTCACTTGATCACATTCAATTATAGTTTTAATATAGGTTGCATATTTAAATGTTTGGGAACTTTCATTTTTGTAGTTTTATATTTTGATCTCTTTTATCATATCTTTTAGACCCTGGTCCCAAACCCTAGGATAGAAGGATTGGGTACTATCAGTATGAGAACTCAGATAGATCAATCTGGTTATTGAGCAGAACAAAGGTTAGTTGCTTCAAAAATTATCTCAATCATACTATCATTATCTGGATAGAATAAGGAAATCTGTCTATTTTCTTCTCATAGCCAATCCAGTCCTCTCTACCTGGCAATTAATCCTGAATTTTTACTTAAATGATATTTCAAAAATATGGTGGGCATGAGAAGAAGTAGAAATTTTTTTTCCCCCCTAGGACTCTCAGATGTTCTGGAGTAGCCTCCTTTATTGTAACTTTAGAGTGGAAACTTGTCTGATTGTCATTACTTTGTAAAATATATGATACTGACATTTTCCCTTTTCTCCAAGAGAGATAAAGTAATAGACCAAATGGGAAAAATTCCTGAGTTATATTTAACTCAATTTTTGCGCTGAGTTCTTACTCATTACTCTTAATTGCCAAATCTTAGAGCTATGAAAAAAATGTATTACCACTAATCATATAATGAATGAAATCTGATATTATTTACCTAGAATATACTCACTCTAGAGCTTTCTTTACTTAACATTTGATGAAAAGTACAATTATCACTGGAGAAATGTAAATATCTTTCAAATATGCTAACTGTTCTTTTTCCAATATACCCTTGTCTGTTATTAAAAAGTATTTTATTGCTACTAATGCAGGGGGAGTGACAATTTTAAGATGAATTCAGAAATGCTCCTGTAGGATCAAGCATCAGACATGAAATGTGAAGTGCTGTCACACTGGCATGAATGACTGCTACTATAATCGCTGGCTCTACTTTTATTAGGTTTTTTTATTAATTAAATATAAAGTCTGTCATTGGCCTTATAAAAATACTCATCTGCTTTCCTTTAATTTCAAGCAGATTAAAAGTAAGACTTGGCATTAATTAAAAACTTAAAATTTACAGGGAATTGTAATTGCAAACAACATTTCAGTGGTGAACAAGTAGATGACTTCTTAGTTATGTTTAGTAATACACTGGGATTGAATCATGACAAGATGAAAATGAATTATTTGTAGAAAAGGACACCATCATTTTTCTTTGCCCATTGCATCTTGTATCCTGTCCAACTGGGAGCATATGAGAGGAGGAGATCAACAAATTAGGTCCGTTTATCCTTGATCAGTTTTAAACTTTTATACTCATGTCTAGAAATCTCACTTTTACTTTGAAAACGTGGGTGCATTTGGGTAGTCAGGGATAAAAATTCCAAACCCATCATCAGGATTATGCAGTTTAATCAAAGTACTTCAACATCAAAATCTGTAAATAACGACTGCAGCCTCCTATCTTTAAGTTGAATTTGGGTTGTATAGAGCAAACGATGTCCAAGAGGTTCCTGGAAGTTTCACATTTTATTATTTAGAGCCTGTTGCATAAAAGGGCCATCTTCTGTGGGAACCTGTAGTACAGATATTTTCCAATTAGCATCTTTGCATGTTCTCCTCTGTCATAAGTCGGCTTTAGCCTTGTCACACTGGGCTTTTAAGGGGAGCTCTATCTTTGCAGCCCAGGCTACATGTGACAAGATTAAATTGGCACACTTTACTCTATAGCTCTTGTGTTTCTGGCAGCGCTAGCCTGGCTGATACCTCTGAGAGAAGGCTCAGCTGTCACTCAGTGACCCATTAACACTGCCATTCCATCCTGCAGTGTCATTTTTCTCATTCTTATGGAGATAATGCTCCCTGGAGATCGCCAATACCTGCAGGAATGAAAGAGAACAGCAGAGACAGGCTAACTATCAAAGAGGGAGCAAACAACACAGCAAGACCAAGAATTCCAACAGTTGAATTTTAAATGGAATGAAAAGATGAGGCCCATTGGAAGGTGGAAAGAGGATCCAGTTTTGATGTATCATAACTTTTTAACAAGCTATTTTCTTCTCCTTGCCTGAATATCAAAAGACGTGCCCCAAATAAGAGTTGCAACTAGATGTAAGGAAGACAACTGCTTTGAATGTGTAATAGGAAAATTTGGGCATGAATTTATAATTTACAAATATAAATAGAGCATGAATGAAGGGGAATTTACAAATATAAATAGAGCATGAATGAAGGGGGATTGTTTAATATTCTTACCAGAACAGGATCCCTGGTTACAGTTGTCTTATTGGGGTATATCACCTTCTTAGTGGAAACACAACAAATAAAATATCTTTGCAACCCTGGACCTAAGACTTCTTCTGTCTTCTGATTAAGCTGCAAGTGATTTAAGCAAAATTTGCTCTTTTGCAATTCATTCAAACTGCATATTGTTTCATGGGTCACTTTCTAAGAAGTTGCACTTGCTATTGGTTACTCAAAAAAAAAAAAAAAAAAAAAAAAAAAAAAAGGCATTATAAGAGAATGCTTCTCCACTTGCCAGATAAGGCTGGTTCAATTTAGAGAGTCATAACTGAAAGGAAAAATAAAGACAAAAACAAAACCCAATCAACCAAACACCCAAAAAACAAAGACACCAAATCCATGGGAACTTGTTTGAGGTATATTTTAATAGAAGAAAAATCCTCAAAAAACAACACAAAGATAGTAGAAAGGAAAAAAAAATAGGTATAAAACTGAACAGGTTTCAGAATTCCTAAAAAGGGTAAAGAAAGGTGTTGGGGGTGGGTGTAGCATACATTTTACCAGAGTCTGCATCTCAACCCTGCCTCTGTTCTTCCTAGACTAGGCAAAATTTATTATTGGGATTATTCCTTATTTTCAGGTTGAGGTTTGTGCACTCTCCTCCCTCCTTCCTCCTCCCCGAGGTGAGGCAGGTGTTAGAAGCCTTGGGGTATATGCGGCATATTCTTTAGGAGCACTAACTTCTCTTTACAAAGGATTTTTTAGTTTATTTTGAAAAGAGTTGATTGAACCACTACTAATTTATGACCTTTAATTAAAATAGGTATGGCATATTATGGAGTAGGGTAAAATATTCACGTGTATTTTAAACATCAAAAACAAGACTTTAGAGAAGTCTTGGTAAGATGATAGATTTTTGATCCAGCCTCTTGTGTGCCTTAGGGATGGAATTTGTCCCTCTTGAACATTCATCCACGAAGAGAAAGTTGGAAGGAGCAATGCTGGACGCTGTGGAGTTGAGCAGGGAGGAGGGACTGAGATAGCCGGTTTAACTACGAAGGTGGTGATAATGAGCATCGGCGTCCTTCGGCCCAGTCTTCAAGCAGAAGCGACCTCTGTCTGTATTTCACAGTTGCACGGAACTGCACGATGCAATCAGCGCCGGCAGCCCAGCGCGGCACAGGCCTCGGTCCCCGCGGAATTCGCGCGGTGATTGTGGCGCCGCGTACGTTCGGCGGGGAAAGAGACCCAACCCCGCCCGCCCGCCAGCCAGCCCACCCTCCGGGCTGGTGGGGAGCCGCGGCGCGCAGCCAGCCCTGCTCCATGAGGAAGATGCTGGCCGCTGCCGTGTCCCGCGTGCTGTCGGTGGTCGCCCAGAAGCCGGCTCGCAGAGTGTTGCTGTCGTCCTGTAACTTTTCAAACAAGGCTACGTTTGAAATGAAGAGCTGCGATCTTTACCTGTTGGAAAAGGGTCCCCCGGTCGCGACGGTCCTCACCAGGGAGGATGGAATCAAGTACTACAGGATGATGCAGACGGTGCGCCGCATGGAACTGAAGGCAGATCAGCTGTACAAACAGAAATTCATTCGTGGTTTCTGTCACTTGTGTGACGGTCAGGAAGCTTGCTACGTGGGGCTGGAGGCGGGAATAAAGCCCTCGGATCATGTCATCACGTCCTATCGGGCTCACGGCATCGGCTATACCCGGGGACTTTCCGTCAGATCCATTCTGGCAGAACTGACAGGTCGAAGAGGAGGCTGTGCCAAAGGAAAGGGAGGCTCGATGCACATGTATACCAAAAGGTTCTACGGGGGCAACGGCATTGTGGGGGCGCAGGTGCCCCTGGGAGCTGGTATAGCCCTGGCCTGTAAATATATGGGAAGCAATGAGATCTGTTTGACTTTATATGGGGATGGTGCTGCTAACCAGGGCCAGATAGCAGAAACATACAATATGGCAGCCTTGTGGAAATTACCTTGTGTTTTCATCTGTGAGAATAACCTCTATGGAATGGGGACATCTATTGAGAGATCATCAGCCAACACGGACTATTACAAGAGAGGCAATTTTATCCCTGGGCTGCGGGTAGATGGGATGGACATTCTATGTGTTCGGGAGGCGACAAAGTTTGTTGCTGACTACTGTAGATCTGGAAAGGGGCCTATATTGATGGAGTTGCAGACCTACCGCTATCATGGACATAGCATGAGTGATCCAGGACTCAGTTACCGCACACGGGAAGAAGTTCAGGATGTAAGAAGTAAGAGCGATCCTATTAAGCTTCTTCGAGAGAGAATGCTAAGCAAGCAGCTCACCAGTATTGATGAATTAATGGAAATCGAGGCTAATGTGAAGAAAGAAGTTGAGGAGGCAGCCCAGTTTGCTACAACCGATCCGGAACCACCTTTGCATGAATTAGGCTTTCATCTTTACAACAATAATCCACCTTTTGAAGTTCGTGGTCCGAATCAGTGGATCAAGTTTAAGTCCATCAGTTAAAGGAGACTATATGTAAAATTGGTAATTCTCTAATGAAGCATTCATGATTAAGAACCTGTGTTCTCAACTTTGCTAAAAAGGAATAAAAAGTATAAAAGAAACGTTTTGTAAACTTTCATTAAGAGATTAACAGATTATGAGACTAAAAGATATTCAATGAAAAGGAAAATTCAATTTGTATATTATTGCATTAAAACATACTGTATGGTAAATCTTAGATTATCTTGAATTTATACAGGCCTAAAATAGGAAAAATAGAGGATTGACAACACAAATTATTTGGTAATAGTTTTATTTGATTAGCTTTATTTGAATAGCTTTATATTATTTTAATAAACACTTTTATTTAAAGGAAAAATTGTTCTTTGATTCCTGCTCCCTCTGCCATGACTGTGTGTAAAGTCACTATGCTGAGTTAGGGGATCACTTCAAGCCACTCAGAACCTCTCCTGCTCTGCCACTTGCAAGAGTTTACTTGAATTAACCAATAACTGACACTATTAACATAGCAAGCATGCACATGTAATATTGGTGCTGAAGCTTGTTAACAATGTTTTTTTTTTTTTTTTTTTTTTTTTTTTTTTTTTACAGTGAAACATATTTAACGGGGCAGGGAATAAGAACAAACACTTTTTTTTACATATATTTTATTCTGTTACATTTTTAATGTACTAATTTAAAGGAAAAAATAAACCAAAAACTAGAGAAAATTGCATTTTCTTTTAATCTTCATGTTAAAGGTACTCTTATTTGACAGTCTTTTCATACCATTGTGTGTTCTAGATTTAAAGGAGACATCCTGATAATTTCAGACTGAAAATGAAAATATAAAGATGGGACATCAAAGGAGTTAAACAGAGGGGATGACATTAATACAAAAATAAAAGTAAATCTTGCCTTGCCTTTTATTATAGTTATTGACTGTTCACTATGTAATTAACTATTTCCTGTCTTTTAAATAGATTATTTTTCCAAAGGAAAATCTAACTTGGATCATAAAGGTTCATTCAGCCTTCTCTCTAGGCCAACATCATATCAATTAGCAAGTCATGACTTGGTGAAAAGTTTTACTTGGTTATATTTGACTAATGACCTAAAATCTTATTGAATTTGATGTCTGGCATACCTTATTCCTCTGAGATAGACTTTACCAGAACCAGGAATATGAATTCTTTAATGATTTAACAAACAGTTGTGGAACTTACCAAAAGAATAAGATAAAGGTTAAACCTTTTTCTTTACCAAACAGCACTTACTTCTAGAAATAGAACCTGATTCTAATAACTTTAATAGGAAGCCGAAAGCTCCAAGACTTGAGAGCCTGAACATTTGTACACATATGCACAGGCATTATCTCTATAATCTCCCCCAAACAGGTTTAAACAACTAAGGTAGCCTCCACATTCCAATTCAAAAAAACAGAGATCAGCATCATATTTTATAAATGAGTGATATTACCAATTAACATGTTTTGGTTAGAATATTACAGCTGCAAATCAGAGACTTCATTTGAATCCCCACCTTTAGAAAAAAGAGGATTTTTATAAAATATTCAAAATAATAAATTCATTATTCTAATGACTTTCTTTTTATTTTGGTATGCTGAAATTTCCATAAGCTTTCAAGTGGAAGATAAGCTGCTCAATTAAAGTCATTTTACATATATGATATACAAAAATCATTTTAAAAGTTTGTTTACATAATGGATTCTTTTGATGCCAGCAAAATTTAAGATAGAAATAATTGATAACAAATGGAAACATCAATAAATCAAGATATACAGATATTGGACTTCATTTTGGGGAAAAAATACAAATCTTACTACATTAGAGAAATAAAGTAACTTTGTCACAATCTATATTATCAAGTTCCATTAGGACAGGAGTATTCAACATCAAAACATGTTCCGACTTCTATGTGGACTTTCAATTACTGCTATAATCATATCTTTGGTTGTGTGTAATCCCATAACTATGGAAAAAAAAAAAAACTAATCTGAAAAACTACTCAAACCTGTTGTCTTCAATTAGGTCAAGTTCTGTTACTTGACTAATAATAGCTATCATTTATCAAGCTGTCAACCAGAGAAGTGTAGAAATCCAGCAGGTGTATTCTACTTCCTGTCTATAGTACTAGGCTATTCAATCTGTTTTATCCATATATTATAAGATCTAAATAAGCCATGATAGTCATAAGAATTTCATTGCTGCAACAATGTGAGGACATGTGAGAGAATAAAGAGTTCCTAATGTCTTAAACTGTATGATTCTGTATAAAAATAGGCTGCATATGTGTAGAATGGAGTGAGGAACAAAGCAGGCTAAAAAAGGTGTATAAAGGGAACACTCAGATGCATTAGAATTTATTTAAAATAAGTGGATATATCTTGTCTTCCCATCTAGTGTACCAAAGACAGCATATTATTACTAAAATTTAACCTGATAGTTTGTGAGAAAGAACTTTTTAAAATCAAAATATGACTTGCACACAAAGAATTCACTGTTCTAAAAGTGTACAATTTAGTGGGTTTAGTATACTCACAAGGCTATGTAACCGTCACTGCTATTTCCAGAATATTTTCATCACATTCAAGAGAACATCCATGCCCATTTTCAGTCTCTTCTGTTTCCTTAGAAATTATAAATCTGCTCTCTGGATTTTCCTAGCTTGGACATTTCATACAAATCATACAATATGTGGTCCTATGTACCTAGCTACTATAATGTTTTCAAGTTTCATCCATTCCGTAGAATGTAACAGTACTATATTCTTGTTTCATGGCTGAATTACACTCCACCTTGTTTATCCATTTATCAAGTGGTAGTTATTGTTATTTTTCCCTACATTTTTAGGTAGTAGTACTGAGACAAAGTTCAATTTTTTAATCTCAAAGACATTAGAAATTTTAAAGGCACTGGCTGAGGCATATCTCTTATGGTACTATCTCTTTCAATCAAATTAAGTGGAAAAGTGTTAAAATATGATTGAAGTATTAATCAGCCATAAAGAAGAATGAAATTATGGCATTTGCTGGTAAATGGATGAAACTGGAGATTATTTTGCTAAGTGAAATCAACCAGTCCACAAAAGACAAAGGTTGAATGTTTTCTCTGATATGCAGAAGCTAATCCAAAAATAAGAGGGGGGGGGGCAGGGGAGAGAATGGGAGAAAAAAAGGGAAAGGGAATTTTATCAAAATAGAGGAAAACTCAATAGAGTAGGGGATAGAGGAGGAGGAGGAGGAAGGGATGGGAAAAGGAAAGAAGAGTGGGATAAATCTGACCAAACTTTCATAAGTGCATAATATGGCACCATGTATACCAGCATTGTGTACATCCACATCAATTAAAAACAGCAAAAAAAAAAATAAACTATAAAAATGAATTGAAAATGGACCTGTTGATTGGAAGTAAGGGAGTGGGGTTGATGGACACCTGGGTATGGAATTGGAGCAGATTGTGCTCCATGCTTTTATGATTATATCAGGTGTATTCTGGTGTTGTATATAATGAGAAAGGAAAAAAAAATCCACCATTGGGTCTGATTATTTAATATAAAACTATTGTTCTGATTAGATTTTGATATTTTTAATATAATTTTTTTAGGGAAATTTTAGATTTTCAGAAAAATTAAGAGCATACGACCTTTACTCATTTTCCCGAATTTTTAACATCTTATATTAGTATGAGGTAAGGAAAAGGTAAACTCAACAGATGGGGTGACTCAGAACTTCTATATCCCTTACAATTCTGTGAGAGAAGCTGAACCCTTGGAATATTCTGCCTGATAATAATGGTTTTGTAAGCCCGATGCCTTGATCTATGGTGTTTCCATATAACCAACTAAATTTATCTTAATAGCATGTCTTTAAGTTACTTCATGGAGAAGGTGCTCCTGGAAGCATGTGCATGGATTCTCTAGTCTTCTCTCCAATGTTTTTTCCCTTTGTTGATTTTGATCTGTATCCTTTCACTGTAATAAACCATAACTACAACAGAAAATCAATTAATCAAGTTTTTTAAGTATCTAGAATACAGAACTATATATATACAACAAGAGTTATGGAGCTATTTAATGGCTAATTCAGGTTCACACAGTAAATGATAGTAGTAACCCTTGTTACTATTTTATTTTACTAGACTGCTTTTGAGTGTAAAACATGATATTTTGTATTTATATATAATCTCATTTGATATCCTTAATATTTATTTAATGTAGACATTAAGCCTTAATCTTACCAAAGAGGAAATTGAAGTTCAAGTAAGATACTCAAGATGTCACAATTTATAAATGGCAGGGGTAATATTCAAAACCAGGTAGAAAAGTCCATATTTTGAAAATTACTTTTTTTTTAAATACTGCTTTCTAATTTCTGCTTCTAGTAAAACTCATCTATGTATTACATTGTGTAATCAAAGTTAGGGTTCTCAAGAGAACAAGTGACATTAAGTAAACCAATTCAGATTCAGAAGCCCCCAAGTTTAGACCAGTGTATAAGTTCATTCAAAGGAGGAGCAGTAAGAGAAGCAATAGATCTCCAAAAGAAAGGAGGCTGCCTGGAGACACAAGGACAACAGTGCAGTACACTTTCCTCCCATCTCAGTCTGACTTCCAGGTTAACTACAATGCCTACAACATATGCTTTGTGGTTTATAGGTAAAATGTTGTCAACCATAAGACAAGAACGGTACTACAGATTGTAGTTGCAATTTCAGTGACGGAGGCATATCTTAGCACCCACATGAAGTTTTCTGTTGATCGGTGAGTGTGAGGTCTTGGTGAGTCAAAGTCAGCACTTGAAATGCTAAGGATGTGTGTGAACAGTGGGGTTCACAGTTGTTATGACTCATCTAGTCAAGTAGAAGAGAAATTCAGGCAGCTAAGCTCTCGGGAATAATAGAACCTGAGAGGCAAAGGTAAAGTCAAGTCAGGAAATAAGCCAAACCAATTGCCATTAGAAAAGGAGGGAAACAGAAGACTAATCAGAGGGCAGGAGAATGAGGCAGACCTGTGCAAAAACAGGGACAGGAGAACTAGAACTAGGGGATGGCATTTGATGGTCTTTGTATTGTTAAGGAAGTTACCTATTGGATGGATTGAATCAGTAGCATATCATGTCTTAATTGTCCCTTTAGAACCTAATCCTTCATGTCAAGTTCTACTAGGTCTTAAAGTCACCCTGCCTTTATGTGATATGGAAATATATTAGAGTCTGGACTCTGATGTCACTTAGATTTGGGTTCAAATCCATGACCCTGGTATCTAGAGAAATAGTAGCATGGGAAAATGACCTAACTCTGAATCTCTTTGTCTGTAAGAAGGTGAATTCATATGACCATTTTATTTTATTTTATTTTGCAGTGCTGGGGATTGAACCCAAGGCCTTGTGCTTGCGAGGCAGGCACTCTACCAACTGAGCTATATCCCAGCCCCTATATGACCATTTTAAATGTTAAATGAAGAATTAAGATAACAATGTAATCTATTAGTTGAAATTTCTAATTCACAGGAATAGAGAGTTCTTCACTGAGAAAAAGAAAATTTGGAAAAGATCACTCCATCTTATATGAAAACAATAAACACTCTTAGATTCATGAGTGTAGGTAGGGAAGTAGGTGTAAAAACTGCAGAAAATTAGAGCAGCACACAGAAAGCAATCTTCAAATTCAGTCATCCTTTGCTTTCCATGGTTCTGTCATTCTTAAGTAATTCTCCTTCAGACTGCATTGGATACTGCAAATAGTCCAGAGGACCAACACATTTAGAAGATTAAATGTAGCTCTCCAACTTGCACCCAAATTTTGTTTAGAACTAGGCATATTCAATGTTTTGACTATAGTAAAGCTTGTAGATACTGTACTGATACCACTTTGGTAGAATCAGTGATGGCAAATACAGATTTTGCTATTTTATTGTAATATAGATGACTGAGGATAATCTAATATTAGTAATGCCTTCAAAATTGGCTCCACTATTCCCATCGTACATTTCTTTTAAGTAATGCTCTCAATTAATATTAATAAAAACAACAATCTTATCAGGATTGAAACAAACATCAAACAAAAACTCTCCATTCAATCAGTATTGTAATTCTTTCCCATTGACTAAATTCATGTCTATTTGATTCATGAAGCTGATCTATACAGCAAAAAGCAAAGACAGAGGTCCCTGTACTGGAATTTGAGAAGGAGAGATGGAGATTTTCTTCTGGGGGTAATGCACAGAAAAGAGCAAAATCAAATTAGGAAAAACTGAAGAGCAACAAAGACAGTTCATACAATACTTTCCTTTTGACAGGCCAATAAATACTCAGCTGAATAATTTACCAAAAGAAAAAGAGCCCACTCAAACCTCATGACCTTTCAAACAATGAGTAGGAGTTCAATTATCCACAAATGTTCTATTAAAAGTCAGCTTCCCAAGCTGAAGTGTTATTTCAGCAGTCATATGTTAGGATTATTAAAGGGGGAGAACACTGCCTTTGTAGTTTCTCACTCTGCTGTAGTTTTAAAGTTTGTTATGATCTTAAAAACAAACAAACAACAACAAAAAAACACCTCCCTGCTATATCAAGAAATAGCATGTTGCCAAAATAAAGGTAGGACACAGTTTTGCAATTATTTTAATAATGTTTCTAGAGAGTATGAGAATTAGATTTCATGGAACACTTTATCTGAATATTACTGGAGTGACACCATCACTTTAGGAAGTATATAATTTGCTTCCAGTAGAGATGCAGAGTGACATGCCAACAGTTCTCAGAGAATTTCTCCTTTGCCCACCCATGTGACAGTGAGCTGCTTATCAATTCTTTGGTTATATCTAGGTTCCAAGTATTAGAGAGCTTTGTTTCTCACTCATACTGATTAGGCAACTTTCTGTCACTGAAAAATACCTGAAATAAACAACCTATAACTAAGAAAGGCTTATTTTGGCTCCCTTTCAGAGTTTCAGTTCACAATGGCTTGTCCCTGATGTTTGAGCCTGGGGTGGCACAGTACATGGTGGCAGGAGCACGTATTGGGGAGGTGCTCTTTTCATAGTAGCTGAGAAGCAAAGATGGTGGGTTGGGATGCCCACGCCCTCTCCAAAACATATGTCCCTAGTGATATAACTTTCTTCTACCAGGCTGAAGTTTCCAACACCTCTAATAGTGCAATGGGCTGGAGACAAAGATTTCAACACAAGGTTCTTTGGGGAACATTTAAGATCCAAACTATAGTAGATACCTTGCAAAATCCTACATCTTCCCTGAGACAAAGACTGTAGAAGTCATGTACAGAATATCACATATTTTAGATCCAAGGTACTGAAGTTTACTATATTGTGAGAGCACATGACAAACCCAGTTATCCCAGAGATGACACATTTTCCATGATTTAAATTTCTTTCCAAAAATCCTTTGTCACTTTTCTCATTGTTTTTTGATATTCCTCTTCACCCTTTCTGTATTTTCCTACATCCTTCTGAATTGTTGAGTGTAGAACTAAGAATTCAATATGATTAAAATTCTAACATGTCTAAAGATAATGGGAAAAGTTTCAGTATTTTGATATTCCTTATTGATTTACTGAATTATGCTCACTGAGGAAAAAGAGCTGAATTCTTAACAGAGCATAATTAACTAAACTCTTAAATAAACCCAAGGTCAATCCAATGGAGGTTGAATGATGTCTTTTCTTGGGTGAGTTAAGTTCCTCTCTGAGTCACTTGTTAGTCCTCTGTAAAAAAGGGGGAAATATTATATTTATCTTCTAGTGCTTTTGGAAGTAACATGTATAACGTCCTTTTTGATTGACATATTAGGTACTCCATATAGTATTTATATTTTTCTCTTCTCCTTCCCTTCTTTTCTGTCATCTCCAATATTATATTCAAGTCTTGATGTTTTCTCAAATATCTTTATAGAACATTCTACTTGCTATTACTTTTCACAAACATCATTCAGATTTTGAATCAGTCATTCTAAAAACTTAGTCATGAGTTTTTATTCAGTGATTCCAGAAACTCACTATGTACTGCTGTTATTACATTGTACAGATCATTAGTGAAAAATTTAAATGTCACCTGGTCTACAAATTCAGTTCTTTACAATAGTATAGGCACAAGTTGTTAGGCAGGTGTTTATGCTATTCTTATTATTCAGACTTATCTATACTAAGAATTGCCCCATTTTCTAATAATTCTATTTTATTCTATTTTGTTAAATTTTAGTATAAAACATAGGGCCTGTCATAAAGATGTGATTACTATGAAATCTTACAAATCTCCAAAATGCTGTGAACCTTGTGTATATTAACTAATTTAGAAAGAAATTTGACACGTACATGATAATATTTACATGTGTGTAAATGTTTCCTTTGAGGTTAAATTTGCTGGTTTCATTCCTTAATAAGGATTTTATTTTAGTGTTAATCAGAAATATCAAGGAGCAGGTGGCAACATTCTGTCAAGTTAAAGGAACAGCAGTGCAAACACACTTTATTAACATTATTCATAAAGTTTCTATTATAAACAGCATTAAACTACTTACTATTCACCATAAGGGTATAAAAAGTGCATTGGAGCTTCAAAATCAATGACATATTGCCCTCTACCCAATGTTGCTCTTTGGCAAAGAGAGAAGAAGCTGCTCCTCAATCTCAGCATGCCATTTTTTAATTCACACTTAAATTTCCACTTGAGGAGGCAAACCAAAACACACTAGTTCTCTCTGAGATGCACCCTGGGAATAAATGCCCTCCCAACTTTAATAATTATCTGGGAAGAGTCTTTCTCCCACTCCCCTTTTCCATCTGAATAGGGGTTGCTTATTAGAACCTAGTTATTTTCTACTCCTCTATTTGCATAATTCACAGATGTCAACTTGCTGGCTCTAATCTGTCCCATAGAATTATAGTCTTTGTTTGCTGAGTAAATTGTTCTGTTTGCAGCTGTAATTAACGTACCCTATATAAAAATTGTAAAATGAAGCAACTATCAGCATTTAGGTAAATAGATTTTACATGCTTTTAGTTAATCATATCATGATTCCAGATTGTCTTTTTTTAAAAAATTAATCTGCATACATGTCTTTAAAATAGTATGGGTATTTAAGAAAACTTAATTGAAATAAAGGCGAGCTCCAGGATATGCAAGCAGCTGTTATTGTCATTTGATTCATTAAGAATCTCTAAAATCATGCTAGTGTAGATAGGAAGCACAACATTATTAATTACTGGAGTTTGGTAATAAAAACTTAAAAAACTGTGTATCATATTCACTCACAGTAGCTTCTTAATGGTGTCACAAATATTTAGGTAAAAATTTTTCTTCTTTTGCTGTTCAAAAGCAATTCACTTTAATTCTTCAAATGCTATAAGTATTTTTCATATCATTTATTATTTTGGTATTTTCTTTGATTCGTGCATCATAGTTATACATGAGTTGGGTTCATGTTGACAAAATCAGCCATGCACAGAATTTGATTTACTCCATTTCAGTTGGCAGTTCTCCTCCTTTTACACCCCTCATCCTTGCCCCTATTTTCCTTCTTCTACTCTACTGGACTTACTTACACTTGTCTATTTATTTATTTTTACTTAAGTTTCTAAGAAGATATTTTTTTCTGAAGAATGTTATATTAAAGCCATGAATAAAAGAGAAACATGTTTGAATCACACAGGGTTCAAAGGCAATCAAATGTGACTGGTCATATATATCTTCTGATCAGGGTATTCATCTATAATAGTATTTTAGGAAGCGAAACATTTGGGCTTCAACAACATGCAGTGAAATTTGATTCACAGATATTTTGCTCAAGTGGGATCTTTCTGGACTTTCATTACATTTGAATTTTCTCTGCTGTTTCAATTTGGTCTATATTTGCCATAGATTGGTTCACCCAGTGGGTGATGACTAGTTTTTGAATTACATTGAAGTACAGGTAAACTTCACTGCATTTGTTCATTCTTACAAAAATTGTGGATGAATATTCTTGGAAGTGTCAATCTATATTAACAACCATATACCAGAGCATAATTTTGTAAATTCAATTAAATAAATGTGAACCATAAATTCTTACTGTAGAATCAATTTCATTGGCCAGGAACAAGAAATTCCTTCATCTGTTAAAAATAAATTATTTATTAATGTATGAGATTTTGAATTAAATTTCTAGGTGGGATATCTGGTGACATTTGCAATCGTTTTCATGGCTTCCTTCTTTCATAAAAGTGGCAAATACATGCAAGATACAAGCATATCCACAATAGTTGCATGATGTTTGCCTTATATCTTTACTAATCTTACATATGTGCACATAATACTGAAGTACATTTTATACAATGCTACTCTATTGTGATTGAGGCATATTGGAATATCTATGCCTTACCAAGACAATTTTCATGATTTCTGCTCTGTGATTGGTCAGTTATAATTCCATGACCATTTAGAATCTAGAACTGAACATTCTATGGCTTCCTGGAAGATGCATAGCATTTGAATCAGGGTATGTGACATTATTGTAAAAAGAAATGAGCAAAGTGATATATTTTCTAGTGACTACACAATTTAAAAAATGAGGTGTGTTGGACTATATCTAATTTCTGCTCTCCTCAATTTAACTATAAATAAACCAAAGTTAATTATAATAAATGTTCTGTGAGAACCAAATATACTAAAATTGCTCATAACTCTCAGCACTGAACCCACGCCAAGTGCATCATAAATAAAGAGTAAATAAAGAAAACACACAGTTTTACTTAAAAAAAAATAAAAACTGTGTATATGGTAAAAAAAAATCAAAAATTACTCAGATAAAAGTGTCTTTCTCTATATTACTTTTCCTAAAGAGTTACAAAGAACTTAGAATAGGGGTTTTTCCTTTACTGATAAAAGTGCAAATTGTTCAAAAATTAAAGAGAAAATCAAAGAAAAGGGAGTATAAGACTTAAAAAAATCATTAGTATGTAATTGTACTGGAGGCAACTTGACAAGTCAAATGCTAAAACTAGGGGAAGATGTACTTTTTAAGATGCGAGGACTTTTGAATTATTCTTCCACTTTAAATAGTTACCATTGATACTAGATGTTATTGATTTAACATTAGACTTTCTCTGTATTGGGATGAATAAATGATTGAACAAATAAATAAGTGGGGAAAAGACAAAACTTTTCATGCAGAAAATTTCCAAGGAATTTCTATAGATACACTTTCTTTCAACAGGGGAACATAACTCCAATTCTTTTAAGTGTGGGATGAACAGTGACTAATTTCCAAAGAGTGTAGAATGAAATGGGGAATTACAGTAACTTTACAGTGAAGAAAATTGACAAATTGCACTTAAGCCAACTAATCAAGATCAAAATCAGCAATGATAATCACATTGAGATTATTTACCTGATATGACATGTTGCCACTTTTAGTTTGTAGTCTTCTTCCCAATACATATAATCCCGGTGTAATCACAAGAAAAATATCAGACAGATACCTATGGAAGGACATTATACAAAATGCCTGATCAGTAGTCACTAAACCTATCAAGGTCATCCAAAACAAGCAACTTCTGAGAAAGTGCCAAGAGGAGCTCATTATGATAGCAATACCGAAACCTGAATGAGATTTTGGTTGAAAGGAGAGGAGGTTTGCACCGTCTGAAGTGTCTTTTCTTGTTGTTTTTTTCTTTTTTCCATCCCATGGTGCTGGGGATTTGAACGCTGGCCTTTCCGCTTGCAAAGCCATCACCCTATGGGATGGTCTATATTGTCAGCACCTAAATGAGATTTTGGAACAGAGGCAAGTCATTAAGTAAAAACTAAGGAAATCTGAATAAAGCATGGACATGAGTTAATAATAATTATTATTAGTTATTACAATAATTGTGGCCATATTAATATATTATTAACAATAGAGAAACTGGGTATGGAATACATAGGAACTCTATACTATCTTTGTAATTTTTCTGTAAAATCTGAGATTGTTCTAAACTATAATGTTCTTTTAAAGTTATCATAATAATTCCAAAATAATTTAAAGAGATTGCTACATAAAAATAGGTTTTCTTATAGAACATCTAATCCAAAAATGTGTTTTTAGTATTTAATGATCAATTTGATACTAAATTTACTGCAATATTTATTCATAAAATTATATATTATATCATTTGGGGTGTTTAGAAAGAAGAAATATCAAATTCAAAAAAGACTTTTATATGGGCTAAAAGGAAAATGCCAACTAATTAGAATTTTAGGACATTAAGTAACCTATTACAAGTTTAGAACTTTATATATTACTGTTTATTTATGTACCAAATGTTTCCTTGTATTCCATGTATTTTTGGAAGGAAATAATTTTGGACATAGTGCTAAGTAAAATAAACTTTGATATAAGTAGTTGATTCAATGTAATATGATTTTGCCTAACTTGATTTTGGTTTTGTATCTAATTACAAAGCTATATAATTGTATGAATTTTGAATAAACCAAAATAGTAAACATTCAAAATATTTTAATTTACATTTATGGAGCAAGATGAAATGTTACTTTTTCAGCCAAGGCATTCATGGTGCATGAGCTTGTGCTTCCTTATCAAATACAAGTTTAATTATCTTAATTACTCTGGCCCAGTTAAAATTCCATTATACAGTATCTATGCTGCTAGTGTGATAAATATCTAACATGCAAAATTGTAACTGATGTGTGCTCAGATAATGACTTTGTTAAATTGAGTATTTCATTTCTATAAGATTTTAATATTATTTGTGGTATGGATTTTATATTATTTGTACTATGAAAAGTTTTTAATTATTAGGGTATTTTGAAAATAATCTCAGTGATAACTAAAATGATGATAAAAATACTGAATAAATTATAGTAAAAAATTGAGTAGCATTAATATCAACAGGCAATTTATCAATGATTAGGTCATGAACACAAAAGAGCATTGAACATGAGGATATTAGAAAAAATTGAAAGAAAAAATTACAGGTTAGTAATCAAATATTCTGCAAAAACATTTATTGTTTCTATATTTTAAAAAATGTAAAAATTCTAATTCTAGATACAGGTCAAAATGGATATCTCTGGGTTATTTATTTTGTATACTTCTCTTGATAAAAAATAATCAAAGTTACAGCATCTTATTTCCAGTTACAATCTGGGATGAAAGCTAAGTGGCCTGACATTCATAATACTTCAGTGGCAATTACGGCACAGTTAATATATCAATTTAATTAAATTTCTATAGTGATTCATGACATAAACTATCAAAATAAGTTAACTTGTACAAAAAATAGACAAAAGATCAATGCAGTGGGCAGTGATTAAATGAATTAAATTATAGTTGCCATCTCCTGAAAAGGATTGTGTGCATAAGTAGTTTCTTTTCTTTCTCTCTTTCGTTTATTTGTTCATTCATTCTTTCTTTCTTAAGCCATCTCTTTTAAAGACTCATTTAGGGCTGTTATATATAAGAAATCTGAGAGAATTCCTAAGTTGTCTAAATCTAAATTGTTGTTTATCTTACTATTAAGGAGGAATCAAAGAAATATGTTTAATTAGATAAAACCAAATGGAATTCTTTCTTGTGTTTCACACTAGTTTGAATTTTGCGTTTCTAGATGTGATTTGTCACTAACTTTTTTAGATTTTAAGTAAATGGGTATCACTGAAATCCTTTTGGTATAATAGTAAACCTGTATGACAAAGAAATAATCTACATGTCCAAGAGAGAAGGGAGAAAAATGATATTGGTGAGGGAGTTGGTGAGGTTATCTCATCTTCTCACCACCAGTTTGAACTGTGTGCTCACAGAGACTGTCACCAATTCAGAAGGAAGCTACTGGAATTTCTGCTAATAAAGGCAGTAGGGTCTTCTTGAGTAATGAAATGAAATAAGAAAGGAAATGCTGTTCATTGAATAGCCTGAACTGATGAAGTAGGTCTTATTGGTTTGATTGAATGTGCTGGAGAATTAGTAATTGGTACTTTCCTGTATCACTGACTTACAAATAAACTTATGATTGTGTGATTTTCTTCTTGTAACTCTAAACAACATCTATAAAGAAATATAATTGTGTTTTACTAAGATATCTTCTAACCTTTTTATAGTTCCATGATAAAGGTATAATACCTACGTCATTTTCTGTGTTAATAATATTTATTTAGCTACTCCTGGAGAAATGAGCAATTATTAACTTATAAGTAATGAATTATTTTGCATCTCTGAATCAAGCAAAATAAAATACTGTGTGCATGCGTGTGGTTTACACATGCATGTGTGTGTACATGTGTATGAATTATATCGCAAATACTTTTGAAAGCTTCTAGTCAGTTAAAAAATATCAGTTACTTTGTATGAACATGTACCTTCATAGAATTATCCAATATTCTGAAAATATTTGAGTTGCCACTCTCACCTTCAATGAACTTGAAAAACCCCATTGGTAATGCTAACACAAAATAAATAACTAGACTCCCATTTCTCTAAACAGTACTGAATCATATCTCAACTAAAATTAGGATCAATTGTAACACAGTATCTCAAATTATAGTAGTTTATTCCCAGCACAAATTTGTTTCCCTTTCACAAAAATATTGGAAGATAATTACATTGAACTACATTTGGTCTCATGAATTTTGAATAAATCAAAATATTAAACATTCAAAATATTTTAACTTACATTTATTAAGCAAGATGAAATGTTACTTTTTCAGTGAAGGCATTCTTCCTTACAAAATATTAGTAAACCACATTCACAAACACATCAGGAAGAAAATATACCACGATCAATTTGCCTCATCCCAGGAATTAAACCTTGTTTTAACATACACAAATCAATAAATGTAATTCACAATAATCATATGATTATCTCAAGACCTTTAATAAAAGCCAGCACTCATCCATAATAAAAATGCTGCAGAAACTAGGGATAGAAGGAGCTTACTTGACATTGTAAAGGAAATGTAAGACAAACCCAAAGCCAACATTGTACCACATGGAGAAAAACAGTAAGCATTTCCTCTAAAATCAGGAACCAGACAAAAATGTCCACCCTCACTACATCTATTTAATATATTTCTTGAAATACCAGAACAATCAGACAAGAGAAGGAAATTAAAGGAATACAAATAGGAAAAGAAGAAGTCAAACTGTTCGCTGATGACATGAGGTCCCTATATCTACATCTCTATATCTAGATGACCTAGAAAACTCTAGAGCTGTAGATGAACTTGGCAAAGTAGCAGACACAAAATTAGCTACCGTAAATAAATAGCTTTCTTATACTACAACAGTGATTCTGCTAAGAAAGGAAAAACATCCCTTTTACACACAGAAAAAAATCTAAAAAATTAAAAAAAAGAGAGAGAGAGAAACTTTGAAATTAATCTGACCAAGGAAGTGAAAGGTATAATGAAAACTATGAACAAATGAAGAAAGAAATTGAAGATCTCGGAATATGGAAAGACCTCCCACATTCTTGGAAAGGGAGAATTAATATTTTCAAAATGGTCACACTATCCAAAGTGATAAACAGAGTGAATGTAATCCCCATCAAAATACCAATGATGTTCTTCACAGAACTAAAAAACAAACAAACAAACAAAAAAACAAAAACAAAACAAAACAAAAAAAAGCAGTCCTGAAATCCGTTTGGAAGAGTAAGAGACCCAGAATAGCAAAAGCAATTCTGAGCAAGAAGAGCAATGTGATAGGCATTATGATACCTGATCTCAAATTATACTACAGAGGTACAGTAACAAAAATAGCATGGTATTGGCATCAAAATAGACATGAAGATCAATCTAATAGAAGAGAAGAAACAGAGCCTTCATATACTTGACAAAGATACCATAAAAATATGTTGGAGAAAAGATAACATTTTGATTAAATTGTGCTATGAAAATTAGATGGCAATATGTAGAAGAACAAAATTAGAACCCTACTTCTCACCCTGAGAAAAAGTCAAATCAAAATGGATCAAAGACTTGGAAATTAACTACAAACCTCACAACTACTAGAAGAATACATAGGGTCAACATACTGTTGGGGGCCACGTGGTGCGGAAGGCGCCGGGATGGTGCTTGGCAGCCAGCCAGAGGTTGCTTTGATCACATCTGTGGTGAGGAGGTTGATTGACATAAGCACACCCAGGTGATTTGTCATTGGCCATATCCAATTAAGTCCACGCACACAACGTGTGCACAGGTGCTCCTGCTGGAGCCTGCTCATTTTTGACCTTTACCATGATTGGGCAGCTAGCTCTCGCCTAATCTTTGCATAATTGGCGTCAGCCCTACTCTTTGCCTCCTGGAGGGGATATAAGCCGGCTGTCCTTGAGCACCGGAGAGAGGGGTTTTTTTTTAGAGGTTCAGGTTCCAGTTCCCAGGTTTCCTGATTCATCAATAAACCCTTCCGAATTCAAGAGTCTCGCTACTCTTTTGTCCCCCGCGCCAAATTGACTCTGCTGGACGGCGTCACATACCATCATATAGATGTAGGCACCAACTCCCTCAACAAGACCCCTAAAACTAGGAAATATAACCAAGAATCAATAAGTGGGATGTCACCAAATTAAAAAGCTTCTGTACTGCCAAGGAAATGATTAAGAACATAAAGATGTAGTTTACAGAAGGGCATTAAATCTTTGACAGTTTCTCCTCTAACAGAGGATTAATATCCAGAATATAATACTCAAAAAAATTATTGCCAAAATAAAAACAAATAAATAACCCAATCAATAAATGGGCAAAAGAACTGAACAGAATTTTTTCAAAAGAAGAAACACAAATGGCCAACAAATACATGAAAAAATCTTCAACATCTATAGCAATCAAGGAAATGCAGAGCAAACTACACTAAGATTTCATCTAGCTCCATTCAAAATTGCAATTATCAAGAACACAAAATAATAATGCTGGCAAGGTTGTGGCGAAGATAGCACACTGTTACATTTTTAGTAGGACTACAAAGTAGTACCATCACTCTAGAAATCAGTTATGGAGATTCCTCAAAAAAAAAAAAAAAAAAAAAAGGAATGGAAACACCAAAAGACCCAGCCAGACTACTCCTTGGTATTTATCCAAAAGAACTATAATAAGCAAACTAGAACCATACCTCCACTTCAATGTTTAAAACAGTGCAATTCACAATAGCCAAATTATGGAACCAGCCTAGATGCCTGTCAATAGAGGAATGGATTAAGAAAATATAGTATATGTACACAATGGAGTTTTACTCAGTCATAAAGAAAAATGAGATTATGGCATTTACTTGGTAAATGAATGGAAAGAGCAAACACTTTACTAATTGAAATAAACCAGATTCAGAAAATCAAAGTCAAATGTTTTCTCTTATATGTGGAAGCTAGAGCAAAATAAGGGAAAGAAGAAGGTGGTGGTGGGGGTTGAATATCATAAACATATAGGAAAGATCAGTGGAGTAGAAGGAGATGGAGAGCGAGAGAGGAAGGATGGGAAAGGGGAGGAAATATGAGATGAATTTAACAAAATTATACTCTATGCTTATATAAATGTACCACAGGAAAGTAGCAAACAAAAATAAATAAATGAATATAAACTGAGGAGTGGGATAACTGGGTCAAAATGTGGGTTTATTCCAAGTTTTCTGAGAATTCTCCACACTGCTTTCCAGAGTGGCTGCACCAATTTGCAACTCCACCAGCAATGTAAAAGTGTGCCTTTCCCCACATCCACGCCAACATCTATTATTGTTCGTGTTCTTGATAATAGCCATTCTAATTGGAGTAAGATGAAATCTTATAGTTGTTTTAATTTGCATTTCTCTAATTATTAGAGATGTTGAACACTTTTTTCATATATTTATTAATCACCTGTATAACTTCTTCTGTGAAGTGTCTGTCCAGTTCCTTGGCCCAATTATTGATTGAGTTCTTTGTATTTTTGGTGCAAAGTTTTGTAAGTTCTTTATAAATTTTGAAGCTTAGTGCTCTATCTGAAGTGCGTGTGGAAAAACATCAATGTTTATAGCAGCTCAATTCACAATAGCTAGGTTGTGGAACCAACCTAGATGCCTTTCAACAGATGAATGGATAAAGAAACTGTGGTATATATACACAATGGCATATTATTTAGCCATAAAGAAGAATAATGTTATGGCATTTGCAGATAAATGAATGAAATTGGAGAATATCATGCTAAGTGAAATAAGCCAATCCCAAAAAACCAAAGACCCGATGTTTTCCCTGATAAGTGGATGATGATACATAATGGGGGTGGGGGGATGGGGGATGAGAGAAGAATGAAGGAACTTTAGATTACATAGAGGGAAATGAGAGGGAGGGGAAGTATGAAGAATGGTGGAATGAGACAGACATCATTGCCCTATGTACATGTATGATTACATGAATGGTATGAATCTACATCATGCACAACCATAGAAATAAAAAGATGTACCATATCTATGTACAATGAATCAAAATACAGACTGTAAAAATAAAAATAAAATAAATGAGTGTAAATAACATCAGTAGAGTAGAGGAAGGAGAATAAGGAGAGGCAGGAAGGGAGGAAAAGCAGGGGGAGGGGCAAAGACGGAAATAAAATTGCATGCATCTATGATTTTGTCCAAATGAATCCAACTGCTATGTATAACTATAATGCTCTAATAAAAAATAAATTAAAAATCATAGAGAAAATTTTTTAGTAGTTAATAAATTTAAAAATGATATAATTTTTAAATGTAAGATATAACTATCAATATTTGTTTCTTTAGGAATTAAAACAGAAAATATAGAATTATGTATATTTTCCAACATTAAAAAAATGGTGAGAACAGTGGTATCATTTCTACATTTGCTAACTATTTTTAATGGGTGACTTCAAAAAAATTTTTACATTTTTACCTTAGAAGACAGTTGAATTCTGGTATCTACTTCTTCATTTAATGTATTATAATGTTGGTGAAGTAGATGAAGCAAACTTGGCTCCACACATATAGAAAACTGGAAAATAAGCTAGTTTTCTAGGTGTTTCAGAAAATTGTGGTTATTCCTTTTTGATGGAAACTTTCTCTCTCTCTTTCTCTCTCTCTCTCTCTTTCTTTCTTACAATGCTGATGATTGAAACTAGGGCCTTGAATATGCTAGGCAAGCCCTCTCATATCACCTTCTCTAGCCCAGAAACTTCTTAAAGCTTAGTTCCATTGTGGAATTGGAAAACAAATTAATTTTTTATACTCAGTTATAATAAAATATATTTGTGTGTTTTGCATTTTGAATGGATCTTTCATCTATGCATGGGTCATTTGAAAATAAGTTAATTTTGAATTAAGACTTTCCAAATGTTACCATATTTTGGAAATAATATGAAAAAAAATTTCCATTCATTAATAACATCACAGAAAATTCTTTAAATACTGGGAAGCTGTCAAGTTCTTTGTGATGAATTTAATGTTCCAAAATTCAAATTTTTGCTTGAAAGCTCAAATTTGATCATTGGTAACAAATAGTGTCAGTTGTTTCTCTGAAGTGACAGGTTTGCTCTTCAGTTTAGGGAAAAAAAAAGTATCTTCACAGCACTTAAGTCTGAATAACCATAGTTTGTCTGTCATTCATTCTTTTTTGATAAAAATGTTTTATTAGATAATGGACTAGTTCAGCTAATGTAAGGTTTTTCTTTAAAACAACTTGCTTCAGCAGGCAACATAAATGCTTAATATATACCTTTTTTTATCCCATAAAATAGTATAACAAACATAGTCCAAGTCACCTTGTAATAAAATTGAAATTTTTTAGTGCTTCATCAATGACATTATGAGTAAAACTCTGTGTGGGTGTGTGTTTGTGTGTGTAACTATGTGTGCATGATGGATAAAAATGAAATGACTATTAGTAAAATTGGTTGCCATGGACTTTATTTCCAGTAAAATAATGGCCATTTCACCATCATTACTTTTGAGCCAGCAATGTAAATGTTTATATAGTAAAAACAGGAAATAATATTTTGTATGATGAAAAGCATTTTGACCTCACAGATCCTTTGAAAGGATTTTGCTGACTCCCAGGAGACATTGACTCTCTGTGAGGTTAAAGAGTACGCATGTTTGAAATATTTATAGATGATGCCTGACTGTACAAATTTTATTTCCATCAAAATTTTGGTGTGACTGGTTTTGACATTCTAACCAATACTGGTGTTATTAAATACTTAAATCTTTGTCTACCTGATACTTTAATTTGTTTTCCTTTGACCATAAGAGAGGCTAAAAATCTTTTGTGTATTGGTCAGTATGATATTGGTGCAGGGACAATTCCATGTGACAGAGAGAGAATAAAGAATTTATAAAATGACTTAAATTCATTTGGGAAGGTAATTTTTGATCAAGGTTGTATTTCCTTAATGATAATCAGCAGGAGGGAGTTAGAAATGTTAATAAACAATATTAGGATATCTGATTAGTTATTTGGAAGAAAGGTAGATCTATTAGTAGTTTACATTTGTACCCAAAATCCTGGATCTATTAAAGATCAAAATGCTAAAATAGTAATTTATTTTTATATTTTGTATTTGAAACAGCTATTGAAAGATAACACAAGAAAATCAGATTTAAAAGAAAATAAGTGATAAAGATATGAACCAACTAAATCCCAAGATGGCATAAAGAACAAAATATATCAAAAGAAAAATAATAACAAAAAATAATTATGTTTAACAAATATCACAAATCAAAAACAATTTCTATTTTTTAATATATCTAGTGCTGCTATAAATCTGTAAAACGAAGAAATAATTAACTTCTTAGAAACAAGGGATATGTATATAAGATATTAAAATAGATCACAAAAATATTTTATAATAATTATATTCTAAGGAATATTTAAAATCATATTTTCTACTCCTCTCATTTATAGATGCAGAAACAAAAGTCCAGTGGGGTATGTACAAAACTTAATTATATCTACTCTCTGTCAAGAATCTCTACAGGTTATCTATTCATTTTTTTTTAACTAGGTTACTAAGTTAGCAAAATCTGATTTATTTTCAACTACATATAATAAATTTAAATATATGTCAAATATATTCATCTGTATCTCGCTCTCTATCTCTATATATATAAATCACTCTGAAACTACACCATGAACATGAAAATGGCATAGAATGACCTTTAGCTGTCTGCAACTGATATGTTTTTAAAAATAGATTAAGATTATTCTATTGAAATCAGCACCATCTGCTCTCAATATACAGGACTAGTTGTAGTGATTAAGATCTTAGGCTCTTGAACTCAATTGCTCCAGTTGGAATCTGCTTGTGTAACTTCCTGCATAACCTTGAACAATTTACTGAAACCCTGCATGCCTCAGCTTCTTGATTTAGGTGGCATCTTAATTCATAAGGTGATTGTGAGAATTAAGGTACACTTACAAAGACCTCGTGAGAAGACATGACATACAGTAAATACTCAATGAATGCTAGCTATTGTTATTTTCATAGCTATTTCATAGCTATTTCATAGGTGGGGGAGTTTCTGGTGATCACTAAGTTTTCTCTTTTATGTATTTTCCACTGTAGAACAAGCATTTGTTACCTGGTTCTGCATCACTCCAAAAATGATCTGCATATAGAATTGATTTCTATCACAAAGTATGTAACCCAGTTATTTTAATAATGCATCAAGTAACATGATGAATGAATCCCAGGTGTGTATTGTCAGCACAGGATTGGAGAAAAGATTTAGGGTCATTTCAAATAATGATAATTAAAAGGAATTATTATTTTAACTCATGCTTGAGGAAGAATTACCAGAACCTAGTTCAAAAGTTGATGCAAGTTTGGGGCGAGAGAGCAAATGAGAGACTCAGGATATATACATTAGCTAATTTTATATTCAGATTATGCCTACATATCCTCATTTATCTCACTTATCTTTCTCATTATGACACTACTTTCAATTTGACATTGCTGTTCCTTGTTCTTTTAAAATTCTTCTGGAAACACTACAAAGCTGAAGGGATCTATCACAAGAACAGATATGCAGTATTCTAATGTAGCCTGGAAACTAAATTGAACTGGAAATCACCTATGCATACTAAGGCCAATGCCTGCCCATTCTGAATGGATCACTGATGGCTTGTCACAATTTCTTACTCAATACTGTACTTAGGCAATGATTCTCAGAAGCAAAAAAGTCATTTTTCAAGTCCCCCCCCCCTTTGTCCTTTACAGTCTGGAACTCAATCAAATTGTCAGAGGGAGCATCACAAGTATGATGGAAATGGGAATTTGGGTCTTCTCATTTCTGAAGACAAAGAGGCATAGGTAGAGAAACTTCACTACTCAGCATTTTAGCTGCTGTAATACACTAAAGCAATCAGCTTTTTCTTGCATGAAATTCTTCTTTAAAAATACCATACACCAAACAGCAAGTGGACTTTCTGAGTAAGTCAAATTGTTACTGTCATTGACTCTCAGTGTCATCCTTTCTGACTTCTGTCTGTTTTCCTTGTAAATACTGTAACACAATTATGAATTGGACTAATGGATAACCATAGAACCTTTTATACTGAAGCAGAGTTTAAGACACAGTATGCATTCTCATTTTCTTATTTTTCAATTGACTTGTCTTTTATGACAGAGATGTAACAGTTTTCAATATATTATTGATATTGATCCATTCTGTAGGTTGTTTTCTTACTTTCTTGTTGGTACCTTTTGATGCATTGACATTTTGATTTTGATGAAATCCAATTTGTTTATCTTTTTCTTTTGTCACTTACACATTTGGTGTTGGATCTAAAAATGATTTGCCTCACCAAAAGTCAGGAAGATTTACTTTTATCTTTTTCTGAGATGTGTAGAACTGAGAATTGTAGAAATTTTAGTTCTTACATCTATATCTATGATCAATTTTGATTTAATTTTAAATAGGGGCCAGGCTCATTACCATGTAATGCAATCCAGTTGTTTCACACTCATTTATTTAAAATATTTTTTCCACTGAATTATCTTGGCACCTGTTTTAAAAATCAATTAATCAAAAATGGAAGAATTCACTTTTAAACTGTCCTTCCTGTCCTATTTATGTATATTATTATATTCATGTAAATGCCATACCATCTTGATAACCATTGCTTTTGATCAAGTTTCAAAATCGGGAAGCACAAGCTTTATAATTCTGATCCATTTTTCAAAGAATAGTTTGGCTATCTTTGGAATTCTTGCATTTCACTATGAATTTTAGGATCAATTGATTTTGGAAAAAAAGGGAGGGGAACTGGGATTTTCATATGAGTTGCACTGAATCTGTAGATCAATTTTAAGAGTACTGTCTTGTAACCAACATTCAGTCTTCAGATCCATGCACACATGATGTCTTTTCATTTTCATCTCGTTTCAGTTTTTCAATACTATTTTGTAGTTATCAGTATACATGTTTTGCAGTTTTCATTAAATTTATTATTTTGTTATGTTACCATCTGGGGCAGGGGGTCTCATATTCCTTTCTCCACTTAGCAAAGAATGGAAGAACAGACACAGAGGTAGGAAGCAAGCAGAAGGATTATCACAATAGCAAAAGTTACAAAGTAACAGACTTCTCCAAGGAGAAAGGGGCCAAGAGCCAGGAGTCCCTTGGGGGAGTATTGACTTGTTCTTTTCACAGGTTTGGGGGCCTCCTCCGTTTACTATCTACTCCCCTCTCCCCACTCTCCTTACTATGGCTCATTGGTACTCTAGCGTCCATGGTCTATTTTAATCTTAATGTTAGATCCCCTGCGTATGTCCATGAGTATGGAAGTGTACCTGATTGGGTCCTCTGCTCATATCCATGAGCACTTTCATTAGCTAGTAAGTTGACCTTTTGGGGGACCCTCATTGTACTCACTGTCTGGACCACCCCCTACCTTCCTCCTTTCTTTTCTTGCCCTGATTGCCTACACAGTTGTAAATCTCTCTCACTAGTATATGATTTATACTAGACAATGTTCTATGTGTCCTTAAGAAGAACATGTATTGCAAACTGTATTAAATATTCTACAGGGATTTTTTTTAGATCTTATTAGTTCCTAGGGTTTAATCTTCTATTTCCTTGCTCATCTTCTTCCTCACTGGTTTATCCACAATTGAAAGTAGGTTGCTAAAATGGACAATTTTTATCATTGCTTGTCTGTTTTGCAGTTTTATTCTGTGGATTTTTAATTCATGTATTTTAGAGTTGTGTTGTAAAGTACATATATATTTACAAATGCTACATCATACTAATGAATTACAAGGTGTCAGTCTTTACCTCTAGCAGTAATTTTTGTCCTGAAGTATGTTTATATCTTAGTACAACCAGTCTAGATTTGGTTTGGTTTGGTTAATGTTTGTATGGTATATCTTCTTTTCTTTCATTTTCAATCAATTTGGGCCTTTCTGTCTTTCTTATAGGATATTTTAGTTGGTGTACGTAATTTTTTGTCCTTTATGAAAATCTATCCTTTTTTGAATAAAGTGTTTACCTTATTTACATATAATATAATTATTTATAAGGTACGATTATAGCTGACATTCTGCTCTTTGTAGTCTATGTATGTCTTATTTTATTTCCTTTATATCTCTCCATCCTCAAGTGTTGCCTTCTGAGGTCATTTTATGTTCTCCTTTCCTTCTCCTCTTTCTTTTGTGCTTTTCTATTCTTCAATTAATGCCTTCCTTGTGTTAAGAAGGTATTTCCTGGCATATAATTTTTACTGCCTTACATTTCCTTTACTATATTTTTGAGTTATTTTCTTAGTTATTTTCTGGGAATTACAGTTAATGTTGTAACTTCAACCTAGTTTGAATTAATACTAACTTAATTTCAAAGTTATACAAATCTTTTTTTGATTTTTTGGGGATTGAACTCAGGGGCACTTTACCACTGAGCCACATCCCCAGCCTTATTTTGTATTTTATTTAGAGACATGGTCTCACTGAGTTGCTTAGCATCTTACCATTGCTGAGGCTGGCTTTGAACTCACAATTCTTCTGTCTCAACCTCCCAAGCTGCTGGGATTACAGGCGTGCGCCTCTGTACCTGGCTACAAACCTTTGCTTTAATAAGTTTTGGTTTCTCTCCCCTTTGTACTGTTATTGTCATACAAATTATATATTTACACAGTATAAATCTATCAACAGACTTATAATCATATCTTTATGCAATTCTTTTAAGAGGGTAGGAGATGAAAAGAGTAATAAATACATATATGTATATACTGTATATACTGTGTTTAAACATATAGTACCCTTTCCTTGTGCTCTTTATTTGTTCATATGAATGACATTGACTCCTTCAGGGATGTGTTATCCCTTTGGTAACAAATTATCTCTGCCAATTTTTGAAGAAAATCTGGGAGTCTCTTGATTTTCCATTAATTTTTGAAGGGGAATATAGCTATATATATATATAATTCTTGGTAGACAGTACCTTTATTTTAACACTTTGAAGATATAACACACTGTCTTTTAACCACTCTGGTTTCTGAGAAGTTAGTTACTAAACTTTTTGGTGATGTCTTGTGATTAATAAGTACTTTTAATCTTCCGTTTTCTTTTGACTTTCATTAATGTGACTCTGATCTATTAAATTGTTTGTTCTGAATTTATTCTACATGGAGTTCATTGATCTCAGAAGTATAGATTAATATTTCTTATAAATTTTGAAAAAATTTCAGACATTGCTTTTCAAGTATTTTTTTTTTTTGTTCCTTCCTCTCCCTTGGAAATTATATCATGTTATTTTTAGTACTCTTAATGATGTCCACTCTGAGGCTTTGGTAACTTTATTGTCTTTCCACTCTATATTTTAAAGTAGATTTTCTCTATTGGTCTATCCTGAAGTTTGTTGATTCTTCTACCATTTCAGATATGTTGTTGAGACAGTCTTGTGAATTTTTCATTTCAGTTAATGGTGTTTTCAAGTTCAGAATTTCTACTTGTTTTTATTTTATTTTTCTAATTCTGTTTCATTATTGGTGTTCTCTATTTGGTAAAGTATCAGACTTTTTATCTGATTCTTTTTACCCATATACAGTATTTTTTAAATATTTTTGTTTGTAAATCACAATTATCTTTACATTTATTAAGTACTTTAAACATGCTTTTGTTAATTCTTTCAAAGTATTTATAGTTAAGTGTTTATTTATATAAGACTTTGGTAAGTTTAAAATCGGGAAACCCTCAGGGACACTTTCTGTTGAATTCTTTTCCCCTCCATATCTGAGGAATACTTACTGTTACTTTGTTTCTTAACTTTTATTGAAAATTATACATTTAAATATTCCATTGTAGCCACTCTGGTGTCAGAGCCCACACTCTGAGATCTATTGCTCTTGCTTAGGTTTCCCAATGCTGTTTTTGTGGCCTTTGTTTTTGTTGCTTTTGTTTATTCATTTAGTGATCTTCCTGGATTAATTCTGTAGATTCTGCACTGGTGGCAGTGGTCAGTTAGTGAGCACTATGATACACACACACACACACACACACACACAAACACAGACACACACACACAGACACACATATGTGTGTATATATATATATATATGTAAAATTTATATATTTATGCAACAAATTATATATATGTAATTGATAGGAAACAGACAGACACGAGCAGTAGGAATATGAGGTTAAGAGAATAATACTATAAACTGGTCCCACATGTTTTCCTTTAAAAATCAATTACCTGCAGCCCTGTTTGCTTTGATCAATAGAGTATATAACGTTGCTCAGCATACCACCTGCGTTATCTGCAGGGGAGATTCAGGTCTAACGTGTCAAAGAAAAGAACACAAATTGTCAGGAGTTTGGGGGCTGGATTTGTAACCCTTACACAGACTAGATCCTGGAACTCAGGTAGGTAAGGATAATTTCCTCTAACCATAAAATCCATGAGAAGAGATTTCAATTAGAACCAGTTGTCCTGGAACTTTACCATGCATAGCAGGGATGTGAAATTCTGATGTATCTATCAAAAGTCAAGAGGTGGACCTGGGTTGGACTCTCTGGAAATTTTTCTGGGATCCCCAATAAAAGTGGGAGATAGAAGGGGTACACCATATATCTCTGAAAGGACCCTCTCTATCCCTTGAGAGTGCCCTGATTTCATTATTTTATCCCTTTAATAAACTCTTGCTTGCTACTCTGATAAATAAAAAATGTTTCTGAAGTGATCACAAAAACCATGAAAGGATCACTGTGGCTGCCTCAGCTCCATGAATGGCATTTGCCCTTTAACATTTTATATATATATAAAGTTCTTGTTTTTATTCTTCGGTTTGGCTAGTTGTCACCTCCAGATCATTATAATTAAGTGATTAGTCAATGATTCATCAGAAATCTTACTTAAATACCTTTCTTGTATATCTACCACCTTTCCCTACAGGATCTATATAATAAGGAATATCCAAATTTCAGGTAGTTTCCAAGACATCTTAGCTTTCACTTCTTACATATATAGGTCAGTCAGATGTAAACTACTAATACCTTCTTTTCCTGGTCTTTCCTGGGCTTAGACACAGGTTTTCATATCCCCCTTGGAACATCTCAATGTTCTGTGTGGCCATCTGGTTCTCTAGGATTTCTTTTTAAATCCCTCCCCAACTTGTTGACTCCAACTGAACCTGGGTCTTAGGAAGTGAGAAGTGACCAGAAAATTGCTATTTTTTGGTAATGCCCTAGGGGTAGGTCTCCTCTCTACCCCACTGAGTTGAAATCTGAGTCAAATGAAATGGTCACAACATTCTGGGCTTGTGAAATGTTATAGGGAGTTGCAATTTCAAATGACACATTGACTATTCTTTGTGAATGGTTTTTTTTTTTTTTAACAAAACTCCAAAAGAGACCAGACCTCCTCCCTTTGTCTACAAGGCTGTGGACTTCTTGTTACCATGTCACTGATCTGGGGCAATTGGGAACCAGACTATTCTCAAGTAAAAATGTCTCTAGCAATGCTGCTTCATAGAGGTTCAGTTCCTTTTCTTGGATGGATGATGTTCAGGTCAGCTCAGTTTGTTCTGTGGCTTTTGTTAATTTCCAGAGCTATAAGGTTATGACATGGTGATTTTGGTTTCTTTGCCCATATTTTTTCAGTTTTAGTGGGAGACCAAATTCATAGATGCCCTCTGTCCCTCATTCTAGAAGTACATTTGCATTATATTTTCCAGGGGAAAAAAAGAAGACACAGTGTGATTTTTCTTTAAATTCTTATATCTGTTATCTTTTTTCCACTGCTTCTACTGTTCATTAACTATCTTGTTTATATCTGAAATTTCATATTGAATTTATATTTAATAAGGTTCCTTCCATTTTAAAGTTTATTAATACCCCTACCTCCCTCTTTCTGGTAAAATATGTATCTATCAAGGTGTAAAAGATACAGATATCATAGTTTCTTTTTAACATTCTTGACTTATGCATATTTTATGAATTTTATTATTTAAATGATTTCTATTCTTTTTAATGTAATTAGTATTGCTTTTCTTAATGTTCTTATCTTTCAAGTGCTACTTATTTCTATATTTGGTTTCATGAAAAAAAATTAAATTCCATGGAAATATTCCCTAGTCTTTGCAATTGTGAATTCCAGATGGAATAAAACTACATCTATTAAATTTTAAAAAATACATTTATATAAATTTCCTAAAATAAGATAGGATGATTCAATTTTATTTCAGTAAATTTATGGCAATAAATTTACATTATGTCCTTTATTTACATTATATCATTTGCATAAAATCAGTCAGTGAATCATAGCTTGAGAACACATCTTCAATTAATTATGCAGCAATAAAGTCCTCAGTATGCATTATCATTTACAATTGTAATTTGCTAGATGATACAGATGAGATGTAGCAATGAGTAACATAATTGCCTTTTTAATGCTGTAGTAGGTATGCTATGGTCATTAATTATCAACTTGACTAATTATTATTGGTAGCAATTAATCTTTGCTCTAATAATTATTGCTGATGAATATACATGTTTTGCCCCCATTACCTTTTGCCATTGCATGAAGATGATGTATGCGATTACTAAACTACACATTGTCTAAAACAGAGCTAAATAATTTGATATGGTAAAGGTGTCCCTGAGCTCAGATAAATTTTCATTAAGATATTGGAACTGCAAAAAGTCATGATATAGTGATCTTTTTGAGATATTACTATTGTCCCATACTCTGTCAAGGTTTGTTTCTTTGTGTATCATGTAACACTTTGCAAAGTTCTGACTGTCTCAAATAGAGAAGTTATTAAAAAGTGTGCTTCTAGATATGAGTGAATATAATGTTAGCATTGGACAAAACGAGTAGAAACAAAGTAATAAAATGATGATTATTAAAATTCCTTTTGGTAATCACCAAACCTGTATTTACAAATGCTTATGACCAATATAATATTTGTAAGAAAGGTAGACATTGAAATTTTATATTCCCAGCACAAGAGTAATGCCTGACATAGAGTAGTTTGCTCAATAAATGTTTATCAGATAAACAATTGCATCATAAGATAGGCTAAGTATATTTACTATAAGTTGTAAGATAATCATTCCTCATCTTTAAAGCATAGTTATAAAAATAGGATTGTGTCATGGGGTTATTATGGGGATCTCGGGTAGGTAAAGTGCTTATTGTGGTTATGATGATAGTTAAACCTGGAGTTATTGAGAGAACTATATGTAGGAAAATCACATCTTAAACTGAGGGCTAACCAAATATTATGTTATTCTAAGAGGTATTATTATTATCCAGTATGTATGATTCTAGTATTACATGGAAATTTTAAAATCATATGAGAAGACAAAACAAATACCAATACATTTAAAGATAAAACTATTCTCGAAACCAAAAAATCATATTTATTGAAAAATTTCTCTCAATCTGACAAGATTACTGAAGCAAATTTCTCTGTCATTTGAGATATTCTTTTTAAGCCTAATTGATATTCTCTGGTCTTAGCATGAGGAAGTATGAAAGCAGAAACATGGCTCATAGCCAGTCACCTTATACCTCCAGGTCATTCTAGAAAGCATTCCAATGTGGATTTCACACTGCATCATTGGTATGGGTGACTTATTTAGTCTGACTCTTCTTTCTAAGTGATCCATACCAATAACTTATTCCAGTTGTGATGTCCTTCAACACTTACCCAATAATAACTTCTTAGATTAGGCTATACTCTATAGTGGTGACAACATTAAAAATTTTTATATGCTAGTCCTGCCCCCTCAGACATCATGCTCTTCCTTTAGCTCTACTGAATATAAGCTCATGACTTGGCAAGTGCTAAAGATTTATCTATTTATTAACATTTTACTCACAAGGATAAAACTCTTGAAATATTACAGCTCATTTTCAAGAATGTCCTTGGGATGGAAAGCAGATATATTCTTCGTCATATTACATTTTCAGACCATGTAGGTCACTGTCATAAAGCAGTCACCAGAAAAGTTAAATGAAACTGCATTATGCAACAGATTTTTTCATATTTTAGATATATATACATTTATATAATACTTGACTATAAATTCTGGTGTTTGCCTTAAGGACTGTATAGAGAGATTGCTAAGCTCTTAATAAACAACTTTTGGAATGAACAGAATTGTGTTTTTTGCTGAAACATGGCAAAATTTCTTTTCTACCTATTAGGGAATTATGTTTGTGTATTAAGTTTAATGGTTAAGTGAAAAATATGGTAGAGTTTCTAATCATTCCACGCTTTCTTTCTGGCATGCATTTTGCATGAAATAGAACTTGGGTGGAGGATGTTAGAGTTTTGGACATGGATAAATATTAGTTTTTCATCCTCCTTGGCTCTCAAATATTTGTTGGCTGTCCTCAGTTGCTTTTATGAGGAGTATATTGAGTGTCAGTGTGGACTGTAGAATAGTGGTTTCCAAGACTGGGTTTGTGTTCAACTTTCACTATTTAATAAACTTTTTCTTCAGTTTCCTTATCTCTAAAAGGGATGTTAGTGTTATTGGGTGACTGGGTAGATAAAAGGAATCATGTTTAGCAAAAATAAACATTTATAAAATGAAAACCACTATAATTATTTATCCTCAAATTGTGGGCTTCAATGTATTGCTATGACTCAGTAAGAAATTAAATGTATTCATTTCCTTTTCTTTCTTCAATTTACTTCTTAGCCTAGGGCTCTTCTTACCTAAAAGGGTAAATTACACACACATAGTTCCAATGACTAAATTACTACTTCCTTTCATTTGTTGTATTTTAGAATCATTGCAGTTTTAGGTGGGTTTCTTTGGTTAATTGAAGAGGGTTAGTTCATTCAGTCAGCTCACATTGAACATACCCATCTTCCAGTTTTTGTACTAGCTGCTGGGATAAGAAATATAAAAGATAAATATAATCCCTTCCTTGATGGAACTTATAATTTAGTAATGGAGATAGACCTGGAATCAGGCAGTTGCCCTTCCATATGGGAAGTACTCGAATGGGAGAACATCTTGCTCTGGGAGTCCCTCGCTGATGCTGGAGAAATGATGTTTAAGCATACACCTGAAGGAACTAGCCAATCAAAATGTAAGTGAAGAAATGTGCCACATGGAAGAAACAGTGCAAAAACCGTGTAGTGAAGAGTGAATGTGTTGTATTACAGAAATCACTTGTGTTTTGGGTAACATATAGAGTAGAATTTTAAAGGTAGCAAGGAATGAGGCTGGAGAAGTAAGCAAAAGGCAGGATCATGCATAGATTTTCGTAATGTTTTCAATAACTTTAATTCTATCTTAGATGAAAAAAAAAAAAAAAAAAAAAACCACTGAAGAATACCCAGTAGAGTAAGGAATGATGGCTACTTATTTAGGCAGTATAATTTGGGGTAGAAGGAACTGAGGGGTGAAGTCAAGACCAAAGCCAAGAGAACAATGTAAGAGGTGATTGTAGTAATTAGAGCAGTGCTTGGATAGTTGACCAAAATTTTGGCAGAAGGAATGGGAAGAAGCAAATGGATTTGCTGGATGTCTAGATAGTTTAGTCATCAAAACTTTAAAGTTAGAGTGATATCTGTAATAGCAATAACAAAATGCATCAATAGCATTTATTATGTTCCTATACTCTGTTTTCTGCTTATAAAATAAGCAATTTATTTGTCATAGAAAATGTCTGTGTTTGATACACTCATAATCTCCATTTTAAATGAGCAAACAGAGCAACAAAACATTTAAGTAACTTGCCCAAATTCACATTATTCGTGAGTGGAAAAGTCAGGATTTACTCTTTCTAGTTGTGGAGTTCAAAGTATTCATCATGAGACTACTCTGCTGTTCTAATTGACAGTTACTCAGACTCACTTTCCATTTATGTTCCCAGCACTGTGTCAAGTGCATTGTAACCACTAGTCTGTTTAAATGTTTGCAACTGGTGCTGGTGAAGGAAGAAGTGAAAGAGAAAGGCGAAGTATGATACAACTGGGTTTCTTGCTCACAAAGAAAGGAGTCCAGATCAGCACAAGTTGGAAGTGATGAATTTAATTTTTGTGAAGTCTATTTTGAGCTGTTTCTGCGTCATCCAACCGAAGGTGCCCAGTAAGGAAGTTGAATATGCATGATTAAGGCACTGGAGAGTCATTTGGGCTGGAGATAAAAACTCCTGCATTCATCAGCATATGGATGGTAATTGGAGGCATAAATGTGCAGATACATTCTTGACAGAAGAGAAGGCTTGGAGAGGAACACAGAAAAATGTCAATTTTAAAGTCCAGAAGAAAGAGATGACTAGAAAGCAGGAAAAGGAATAATCACACAATCTGAAAAAAAAAAAATGGAAAATACAGAGTCACAGAAGTCAAGATAAGAAAATTTCAAAAATGAGAAAATAGCTAAATCAACAATGTCAAATACCACAGAAAGACTGAGAAAGTTAAGGCCTGAGAAACTGCTTATTTGACATGATACTGTACAAGCCACTGATGACTTTAATGAGTTTAAGTGAAGTAGTGATGACAGAAGTCAGATTTCAGTTAGGTAAGAAGTGACTGGAAGGCAAAGAATTGGTGATAGGGAATATAGACACTCAAGAATTTTAGCAGCAATCTGTCAAAGAATGGTTAGGTGGTCACTGTCTGGTGAGTGAGTACTTAAAAGAGTACTTAGAGGTTAGTGGAATAGTATAGATAGTCCAGAAATAAAGCCATACTTGTAGAGTCAATTGATTGTAAAGGTACCAATTAAATTCAAAGTGAAAAAGTAGCCTATTCAAGAAATGGTATTGGAAAACTGGAGCAAATGTGTGAAAAGAAGTAAATTTTGATTCCTTATTCAAATCATGTGCAAAGATTGACAGGAGATAGAAGTTAAAATAAAAAATTCTCGAAGAACATGATATAATGCTGAAATAATAATTAGAAAAGAAAAAATCTGTAATTCATTAATATTAAAATGTTCTTCTTATTAAGCACTATATATTAATTGAATAAACAGTCCAGCAAGAGAGATTTACAAACCGTATACATGCTCATAATAAATGACTTATACCAAGAATGTTTAAAGAATTATAAAACTAAGTATGAAATTAAAGACAATATAGACTATGGGCAAAATTTTAAACAAACATTTTACAGAGGAAGATACGTGAATGGTCAATAATACATACATGAAACCGTATTCAAAATCAATAATGATGGGGAAAATGTAAATTCAAAATATAATGTAATACCTTTACTTGCACACACAAAAAAGAAAAAAAGTGACTAAAATTTTAAAAATTGACTATAACAAATGTTGATGAAAAAATGGAATAACCAGAATGCTCACAAATGACTCTTGAACATATAACATTCTCAACCACTGTGGAAAAAATATTTGCTGGTTTCCTACAAAATAAACATTCATCTGATCTTTGAATGATTTCACTACTGTGTATCCTAAATCAAAGAATCAGCAGAGTCAGTGTTAGGTGACGATTGACTTTCTCTTTCTCAAATGGTGGTTCCTTATGTGCTGGCACATGGTGGAAGGGCAAAAGGGACCAACTGAGTTTTGGCAAAAGTCCAAAGCAATTCAATGGAAAGAAGAGAGTCGTTCTAAGAAATAGTACTGGAGCAACTGGACATCCATAGGAAAAAGAAGATAATGATGTAGATTTCACACCTTAAGCAAAAATTAAGTCAAAATAGGTAACTAACTTAAATGTAAAATGGAGATTTGGTTTCAACATGAATTTTGGAGGGACACAGACATTCAGACCATAGCAGTAGGGAACAGAATTTATGGGTTTGCTGTAAAAAAGACTTCCTAGAACTCGTTGCTTTTTCTTACTGGGTTCCCCTTGCTGAGTTAAACCACCAGCCCTAATGATTTGCCTGCCTGGTTAATTGCTATATTTGAATCTTTCATTTATCTAATTCTTGAAAGGGAAAGAGTAGAGTGAAAGAGGTTTCCTAGCCAGGCTGTTTGTTGTGACTGAATTCCTCCTGCTGGTTCTGCCAACTATCCCCAGCATCTCTTGGAGTGGCAATGGAATCTCAGGGGAAGGCTGTTTTTTGTTTTGTTTGGTTTGTTTGTTTGTTTGTTTGTTGTTTTGGTGGAATTACTTATTGAGTTCCTTTCTGTGGTGCCAGGTTTGCTCATTGTTATCAGAGGAACTCCTGTTTCATCTCAGAAGAGAAATAAATCCATCTTGGTGCTTTCTGTTGTTACATTGGGGCCACCAAATGTCCACTGTGGCTCCACCTTCTTCTTTTGAATGGGGAGAAAGTAATATCCCTACTGTTGTGTCTTTTCTTCAGTCCTAGGGTCCAAAAGCAGTTTGCTCTTTCCAGGGCTTAGAATTGTGCTGAGCAAAAGGAGCAAAAGAAAGCATTTCTATTTCTTCTTGCCTTCACCATAAGTCCCATACTATTTAACTTTGACAGTGATTTGGTTTTAATAGTTATGCAAGGACTATACTTAATACCTAACATCCATCACTCAAATATTTGGATTTTTCATTTATTGTTTCCTCTAATACCAAATTTTAAAGCAGTGTTGCAGTCCTATGATAACATAATACTATCCGTATAGCAGTAATTCTCTTAGATTTATTTTCAAAATTTAAAACCCCTTGATGATGACCTGATCTTTGCTTTTGTCACTTAAGTGTGAAGTTTTCTGATAGCTTATCCAACCTAGGCTTTGTAGCACTTACCATTTACTGGGACCTTCTGTTAGAATGAGATTGAGCAGCTTTGCATAAAATAAGGAGTTAAGAAAGGATAAAATGGATATAAATTGGATGGATTCTTGTATTTAACAACATATTTGGGAGAAAAAATATTATCTTTGTCATGAACAACTATGGAAGTCTTAACATTATTGAAAATATTGTGAACTCCTTAAATAATTTGATATAAATTCAGAGGAAAGAAAATACCAACTTTATTCGGAAGATACATTGCTAACAAATAATTTTCCATGAAAGCTTTTCTAAGTTTTATGATGAGAAATAAATTGTTAAATAAATATTTAATGTTATTTATAAGAAGCATAACAGATCTGGGTTACCTTTCCAATGTAGTTGGGTTGTGCATTTATGGCCTGTTATCCAAATTTTAAGTTAGGAATCATTAAACAATGTGAACAATGAACCTGTGTCTATTTAAAAATATTTGCTGCATAATTTTACTGAGTAAATTATTCAAACTTTTATAATTCTAATATCATTGGTTTTATGGCATTTATGATCATATATATGATTTATTTTATGCTAAGACATTTGTTAGAAGGCAATAGCTAATTATAACTTTTTCACAGGAAATCCGTTTCATTTATATGGCATGGTTTCCACTAGCAAATGGAGAAAAGTGGAAAGTGCTACTAATAAATGTTTCTGTAGATAAATATATTCACTAAATAACTGAAAAGTAAATTGCTCAGAATCAAAATTGAACCGAATGATATGACTTTAGAACAATCACTGTTCACCTTACTCACCAATTATGAATCATTGCCATTACCTCTATCCTCACTGATTTACCAACACTGGTAGGTATTTAATCCAAAATCTCTTCATCATCGACTCTGGTATATTTAGACTGCCAAGCAGATTTTGTATTTATCTTTCCTTTTGGTGTTGAGAGCTAAAAGGATTTTAATCTGTACATTTATTCTGAGAAAATCTAATTTACTTTTCCAATTGCTTAGGATTAGTCTATTGGCAACAGTGGAAGCCCTTAAGGAGTCATTTACTCTCTCAGTTTAGTGTGCAGAACAAATTAGTACTTCCCAAAATAATACCAATTAAGCCAATGTAAAAAAGTTAGTATCTATATTAATCTCAAGAGACAAGTTACAATATCCCTGCAAAAAGGCTGCCACTCAAGGACAATGCTTTTATAGTTTGCATAGTTATGCTACTTTTACATATACTCCTAAGGTCTGTTTTTGCTAGATGCCATCTACTATCACTATTTTTACTTCTGCTGCTGCTGCTCTACACACACACACACACACACACACACACACACACACACACACATCAACATATGCTTATTTTATTCTACAAATTTTGGCATTTCATTTTGACAATTAAGCTGAGTTAGAATCCAAAAGACTTAAATTTCTTTTCCAGCTGTTTTGTAACTATAGTGTGACCTTGGGCAGTTATTTCACTATTTGTAACTCATTCCCTCATTTAAAAAATCAAAATGTTGTACTCGATCAGGAGTTGGCAAACTAAGCCTCAATCCTTCTTTGGTAAATAATGCTTTATGGGAGTCCAACCAGGCTTATTCATTTACTGTGTTGTTCACAGTTGCATTTACACAACAACATCAGAATTGAATAGATGCTACAGAGACCAGTAAGCCTAAGTATTATCTTATAATTATTTAGAAGTTTGCTAATCCTGGACTAAATGATCAATAAGGTCCTCTTTAGTATACATATTTATTACTCAAGAAGATTTTGATGGAAAAAAATCTTAGTTGGTTCACCAAGTATAATGATAAAAGTTTTACATTACTTCAATTTTTAACCTGAAATTCTTCCCGGTGAATCCAAATTACAAAAGTCAATCTGGTTCATTTAAATAGTGGAATTGTCTCAAGTGACAGTCTATTGAATGAAGACAGAAATATAAATCCAGTGGTAGTCATATTTTTTAGCCATTTGTCCATTTTTCCAATGCATCAATCTTGTCATATCAATTACAAAAGCAGCAGTTGATTCGTAAAAGCCAATCTACAAGGAGTAGGAAATATTTATTTGAAATCCATTTAGGAAGCTTAAAATGTAACTACACTCCTAAAATAATCAGAAATAAAATGGAAGAAAAAATGTAAAGTGAAGATATAAATGCCTAAAATTCATACAATTATAGAAAACAAAAGAGAGATGTACACAGAGATGTGTGTGTGTGTACGTGTGTCTGTGTATATTAATTGGTAGATAATGTTAACAGTGAAGGTTTGAGTTCTATTATGTATCAGGGAGGACAATTGTCATTCATATTAGATTGATGCTTAAAATTTATTTTATTTTTCTGTGCCTTTGAAGGCACTAAAATGAAAATATGTCAATTAAGTGCCACTGGGAAGTGATGAACTGTCAATTTTCAAATTAGTGAAAGACTTTAAAACCTATCATCAGGAACTTAAATTTCACATAAGAGGCAAATTGGGAATTGCTGCACCATTATGAGGAATAAAATGAAACATCCATTTATTATGAAACTTAGACTGAAGATAAAAATGCAGTAAAAACCATAACCTACAATGCAAAAAAGAGGCCTAGGACAGTGTATCCACTAAAAACTGGATTTCCTCTCTCTTTTCCTTCTCATAATATCTGTATCTATCTACTGAAGTTTAGGTAGTTCATCTTAAATTTGTCCAAATTTAGTTTTCATAGGAAATCGTGGTAGACTTTTGACAAAAAAATGGTCAAAATCATTCCTTTCAGGGTAGCCACATTGTTTGCAATGTGATTTTGGGTCCTTTTGTTAAAGGGTGAATTCTGGTTCCCTACAAATCAATCTGGGCTGGTCCTGTGACCTGGCTTGGCTAACTTAATTCAATGGGATTTGGTTGTTTGCTGGTTTTGAACAGAATTCAAGTGGCCTTTCTTGCTTCTTCCTTTTACTCTCTCAAAGAGGGTACCAATAATCCTCACCTAATGATATTTTAAAAGCCCTTAGGCTTACATAGGCATTTCCACTTTGAAATGAACTTGGTCTGTGTATTCTGTAGAATGTAGCAGCAGTGACAGTGTCTGATATCTTAAACCAGGTCAGAAGTGCATTACTTTTGTAGCTCTTATATGAGGAAGCCAGCTGCCATGTTGGAAGGACACACAAGCAGTGTCAGGGAGCGTTCACCATGGGAAGCAAACAACTTGCCAGTTCTAGCTTGACAGCCAGTGGGTAGAACTACCTTGGAAACAGATCTTCAAGCTTCAGTCAAGGTGAAGGATTACTGAAGCAGCCTGCATATAACATCTGACTGCAACCTCAGGAGAAATCCAAGCCAGTACTGTCTAGCAGAGCTGCTCTTGAATTCCTGCCCCACAGAAGTTTTGATGATTATTCTTTTAATGTATTGTTTCTTGCATATTTGTTACTCAGCAAGTTTTGTTGTACTAGGAACTAAACCTGTTGGTGGTGTCAGAGGTATAACATTCAAGTGCAATGCATTTAAATATTTCTATCATAAAAAAGAAGGCATTGTTTCTCAACTATGAGCAAAATCTGACTCAGTACACTTCACCTTTTTTTTGCCCTTTCTTTCCCTTCAATCCTTTATTAGATTGTATTTATTATAATATTTCATTAATTATATTGATGTAAGTGATATCTATCTACTGATCTATATTCCTTATTTTTTATCAGCTTTAAATATCTTTTTATTCCTGGCTTATAAAAGAGTTTATCATCACTACATGAATTACATGACTCCCCCAAATTCTTGTCACCTCTGATTCTTAAAATTTGTTAGTTTTATGAGTGATACATTGTTGATGTTTTAAAGCATAGTACTAACCATATGCTTTACATTTTATTTTGGTCCTTGAGTTATTTGGTTATTTTGCCAGTACATCATTCATCTCTTGAGTTGACTGAACATTTCCTTAATAGTTTTTATAGGAAGATATGGGTACTCAGTTGTATGCTCAAATTTATTTAGTTTTATTTTTATACTTGAATGATTGGGAATATAATCATTGAATCATTTTCTAAAAGGTCTTTAAAGGCATTGCTCCAATGTTTTCTAGTACTTAATGCTACATTAGAGAAATCAGAAATTGGCCTGATTTACTTTATAACAAAAGGGAGATTAGTATTTATAAGTGAGGTGCTAGAGGATTGTTGATTTTTAAAACTTTTTTAATATAGTGCTAGTTTCAGCAGCACATATACTAAAATTGAAATGACCTACAGAAGATCAGTGTGACTACTATATAAGGAAGAAACACAAATTCATGAAAGATTTCATATCTTTAAATGGAAAAAAATAATCTTTATAGTGTCTACCTATGTCATATACTCTGTTTTATATGTGGAAAACCTGAGACAAATTAAGGAAGTGTTCCAATACCACAAAGGGAATAAGTAACTCAGTTTTTCTGAAATAGTGGCAAGGATCACAGAAAGACTAATTCTCTAAGGCCAGGGATACTCAACTTAGGTTTTCTTTCTATACCATCCATTCTGAAGAACATCTATGTTGTACCTGTCTTTCCATGACACCCTTGATTTCTTGCATAGATTCAAGTTTTTAATAGGTATTGTTTCTCTTTTGCCTGACGAATTCCCTTAAACACTTTTTGTGCTATATGTCTTTTGGTGACTAATTCTCTTAGTTCGTGTTCGAAAAAAATCTTTGCTTTGATATTTGATAGATATTTTTGCTGGGTATAAAATTACAGGTTTTGTGTGTGTGTGTGTGTGTGTGTGTGTTTAGTACTTTAAAAGATGCCAACCCATTGACTTGTATCATACAATAATTCTTATTTTTGCTCTTTTTGTACCCAAAGATCTTTGTATCTCTTACCACATTTAAGTTTTTCTCTTTGTCACTGATTTTTAGCAATTTAAGATTCAGCTTGGTTTAGTTTTCTATATATTTACCTTGATAAGTGTTTCTAGAATCTTTAAATATGTTTAGAGTTCTCCTTAAAAGAGGAAAAATCTTGGCCATTATTTCTTCAAGTAAATTTTTTTTTTATGTGCAACTCTTTCTATTTTTCTCAGAGGCTCCAGATGATGTTTTGTTTATTTATTTTTAATTTTTTCTCTTGTTTAAGTCACTTTTGATAAGTTTTTGCTGTATATTTTAGCTGATTTTTTTCCTGCAGCATCTAATTTGCAATTAATTTCATCCAATGATACTTTTATTTATATATTTCATTTCTACAGGTTCCATCTGGCATTTATTTTATATCCTACTTTTCTTTGCTCATTATGTTTGTTTTCTTTTTCATCCATGAGCATATTGAGCATATTTAAAATAGTTATTTTAACATCCTAGCTTACTAATTTCATCATCTTTCCCATTTCTCAATATATTTCTATTGACGGCTTTCTCTTGATCGTTGGTCACTTCTACATCTGGTCATGAGAGAATAAGAGCTTTTATAATCAGCATTCACTACCCAGGAAGATGAGATTATGTACTGGACTGAAGAAATACAATATTAGATTGAAGAAATATACTGTATTTAGCTCTTTAGAACTTTCTGTTTCTCATTTACAATTATAAAGAAATAAAATGAAATAATCAATCATTTGAGAAAACCCCTGAAATTAAAGATATGTCCAAATCAAAATATGGGAAAAATTAGCACCTAAGGGGGGAAACAACTAAATAGGAAAAAGAAAATAAAATGAAAAAATCTTTGAGCATACATATAAAATGAAACATCTGCAAAGATTACTTTAAACTAATTTAACCACTAAAACAAAACTAAATAGATATGATAAGAAACAATTTCATTTTAAAAGTTGGAAGCAACCACATGCAGGGAAGTCTCTCAATAGGTAGGTAGAATAGCAGGTTAATACATGGCAGATGATAAAACCTGGAGTTTGAAAGATTGAACTGTTTCTTTGAAAGCATGTACTAAAAAGAGAAAATGATGGAAAGCATGGAAAGATAAAGATGAAGAATAAAGACTATTCATCCAAAATTTTCAAAATAATTAGAAAAAAAGAATATCACTAATGTAATAAATACCAGGAATGTAATAAAGAATGACACACACAAAAAACTATTTCTGAGTTGTGAAACAAACAAAAGAATCTTTAAATTAAAAGCCAAGTGAAACAATGAAAAGACAAACACCTAGAATAGCCTGATAAAATATTAAAAATCCAAGGAAAATAAATTCTGAAAACATTCAGAATAAAAAAACACAAAAAACATAATTGATTAGCTAGTAACCATCCAAAGCTTTGCATTCATCTCCTCCAGTATTATTTCAGAAATCTGAAGGTTCCTCCATGTGTTTTCATTTTTACTGTAACCAGACATTAAAGTAGGAGTAGAAAATAGGCAAGTAGACCTTTTAATTATGGAAAGCAATGCTCAGTCTTCATTCATCTTCTTTTATTCTTTCGTAGCACTGCATGTTTTCTTACACAATGTAAAATTAGACACTTTTTAAATTTAATTGTACTATATTTTTCTTCAGGCAACTATAAACTCTATGAAGGTAGATGTTTTTGTTTGTTCACTGATCACCCATAATACTTATAATAATGAAAGAAACAAAATAAGTTTACACTATTATTCATAAATTCTTTATGATATCAAGTGTTTGAAACTAGATGATCATCATTGGGAGAATAGTTAAATAATATAGAGTATATAACGAGACTATGTATTGGTTAAATAGAGTGACATCATCCTATGGTATGGAATTAAAAGTCACAAACCCAAATGTAAGAATATAGGTACTAAAATATACATAAAATAAAGAACTGATAAAATATATCCTAATACATGAACTATAATTTACCCAGATGAGATTGAGAAGTCAAGGTCAATGAGTAATCAAACGTATTTTATTAAAATTTATGTGCCTAGGAACTGGGATATAACCGAGAGCAGGTTCTTACTGTGAGAGTGATTTTGCCTTCATGGGTGTGAGATAATATGATATCACACAAATGATATCATTTCAAAAACTCAAATCAAAGAGAAGATAGAGTAGGGCTTTATAGTGGAGACTAACTGGGCAGATAACGCTTGCCTTTTATAGACTGGTTGGACAGTGTCTCTGAATGAGTAATATTTAAGTTGAAACCTGCCTGTAAGAAGGATGGCAACAAAAATATTATGAAGATTTAGGGAATAAGCCCTGGAAACAGAGAGAGAGGGGAAAAGGGAGTTAAGGACAATTAGCAAATGCAAAAGACAATGGCATGATTGAAAGATAAAGTGAAGATCAAAGTTTGTGAAGCCTGATAAATGGAGAAGAAATGACCCAGGAGGACAAAGCAAAAAGGTAAGCCAGGGTGCTTTACAATCAGGTTACTTAAACTTGGAGTGCAAGTTTTACTAAAAGAGCATCAACAGGATTTAAGAAAGTCTAGTCATGATCTGATTCACACTTAAAACTGGTAGCAAGGGAAGGAGCATTAACAGGGAGGTCTTAATCCAGGTGAAAAATTGGATTGTGGTCACTCTAAACTGTGTGGTGAGCAGTAACCTTTTCTCTTGTCAGTAACTATTCTGCCTGTGTCTGTTGGCCAGTCCTTCCTTTCTCCTTTTCTCTCACTCCTCTCCTTTCCTCTTTCCCCTTTCTCTTGTCTATGATGAGCACATAAATTGTGGTCTGGTGTGGCCACATGGAAATATCTCCAAAATTCATATTCTAAGTAAAGCTCCAGAGATCATTACAGAGTTAACATTGATTAGTAACACTACTTACTGTTGCAGACAATTGCTTTGAAAATAGTCAGAGATTTATTTCATCCTGTTTACACTGCTTTTGGGCATATTTTGTGTTCTAAGGGGGAGGTGTCTTCTTTGCAATATATCATTTATAATCTATCATAGGCACTACAGTGGGAAGAAGGGTCTGCATTTGCTGTGTGTTCAATGGTTTGTCAAAAAGAACTGACCTAAGAGACATCCACAATATTTGGAGAAATGCTTGCTGCGCTCTAAAGTGTTTTCAAATAACAATTTTCAGGCTCAATGTAGAATTGGAAATATACTGAAACGTTTAGAAATCTCTCTCTGTTTATAGGGATTTTGCTATTGGTATCTGGTAGGAAATAGCTATTCCAAAGGCACAAATCTGAGAGTAAATATTTGAAAGAAGACTAAAAATCTGATTTGCTAATATCCATAAAGGAAGTAGTTCAGGTTACTTAACTAGAAATTTATACAGTGCATCTTAAAATAATTTCTTACATTCCATAGGAGAAAAGATTTATCTGACCCATTCCAGGCAAAAAGTTAAAGAAAGAAGTAGGATTTCACTTGTAGTTGGATCTCTAAGTTAAACACTTTGTTAGCACTTGGTATGCATGACATTTCAGGGAATATCACACTTTGTCAGCTCATATTTGATCCACTTGTGGAGGGCCAGTGCCAATATGGCCAAAAGCTGAAGAGGGCTGTACAGAACCACAGTGCTACTATTTATAATTCCACCAGCCTATAGCTTAGTATGTTTTTGTTAATTTCTCAACTGAGCTGAATTTCTTCTCCTGAGAGGAGGAGGATTACTATACGGATTAAGCTATCAGATATTAGAATTAACTATGTTTATAGTATAGAAGACAGTAGATGTCAATAAAATTAAATCCACTTGAGAGACTTACCTAACAAAAAGTACCACTAATCTCCAGTCCTGAGTGTATAACGTGAACGAACTGCTGTGTCTTCCGATTAATCTAGAAATGAGTGGAAAATACTTGTGATAGTTTTAATCCAGAGCTTCACTTACTGAGTAATTTTAAGTCTATACCTGACCATTTTGAGTTTTGTGGTCTAATTACTAAAATGGTTACAATAATAATAATTCCTGAAGTAGAAAATGTTGATTATTGATTCAGAACAAAGGGTGATGGATTAATCTGGTTTACATCTGCTATTATGCCATCCAGTCTGCTCTTATCATTTGTCACTCTCAAAAAGTGTGAATTTGAATGAGAAATAACAATCAATCTTCCATCTGTAATTATTCCAAGATCCACCAGGGATACTGTGATGATGCAGACTGCAGTCACCCTACCTGTCACCCCTGACTACCTGCCTGGACCTTGGGAAGGATCTGTTTTGGAAAAGGTCCTCATAAGTCACCCAGAGAGTGGAAGGTTTTGCAGGAGCTGGGGAAGTGGGCTTCATGCAGACTCTGGGTCTCTACTGCCTCTGTGGTCTTTATCAATCTTTGCTGATTTTTCTCTTGTATCCTCCACCTCCTCTGGTCATCTCACATACCATGACAAGGAGAGGGTCCTGATACGTATAATAAATACAGTGATTGATTTAGGATGCTATGCCTTATTCCAGTTAGCAGCTGGAAGTCTCCTGGGACTCTAAACTCCATGGTGGACATGTACCTGAGTTGTCTAATTAAAAATAAAATTAAAGATTTGTTTCCTGGTTGGAGAAGGAAGGAAGTTTCCTTAGTTTAGTTTGTTTAGTTTTCTCTAAACAAACAAGACATATTGCCTCAATGACTGATGGCCATTATCTTATAACCAGGAGGGACGGTGGCTTGAAGATAAAGTTGATAAAAAAGACAAATTAAAAAAAATCACAGGAGCCTGCTTAAAGCATACCAAAAGAAAATCTACCTTCGTATCTTGAGCTTTTTAAGCTAATAAGTGCCTTTATTGTTGTGCCAGTGTGAGACAGTATTCTTTAAAAATCAATTGGAATTAAAATATCCTACTAAATACACTCTGATTTTCTAATGATGAAATAAAATTACCATGTTTATGCTCTGTTGAGAATAGTAAAATCTTAGCAATTCATTTGCTTAATGTTCATATATTGGGGCAAGTACCTTCACAAGAAATCTTGATGCAGGTGTGATCCCAGTGACTCAGGAGGCTGAGGCAGGATTGCAAGTTCAAGATCAGTCTCAGCAACTTTATGAGTCCCTAAGCAACTTAGTGAGACCCTGTTTCAAACTAAGAAGGACTGGGATATGGCTAAGTGGTTAAGATTAAGCATCCCTGGGTTCAATCCCTGGTATTAAAAAAAAAAATTCTGGTACAAATGAGCTTATGTATTGTATGTATAAAATTTTGGACATTAGATTGATAATGTTCTTTTTAAAATCAAATAGTGCTCACTGGTTTTAAACAGATGAGATATTCTCTTCATCAGGTAAGGCAACCAAAATCTAAGCATATTTTGAAGTTAGTAAATCCTTAGATTTTTTTTCTCCTGTTAAAAATTTTATTCAGCCACATCACACAGTCTCTGTCTTGAGTGGAAATAACATGAAGTTAAACATTAGCTTGACCTGAGTAACTAACTGTAATGGACATCTGTGTGTGTATGTGAGTGGGTGGGGGGACCTGGACTCCCAGTATGTTATAGTCCCACTGTCAGTAATAATGTTAGGGGACAGACAGACATGAGTATGTCTGAAATTCAGGGAATAATTCCACAAAATGAGTCCACTGAGCTGAATCTCACATGCTTTCACTTTTAAAAAGCAATTTACCTGTAGCCCAGCCTAGTTTAAGTCAACAGAATATTCCTCAGCAAACTACCTATTATCTGCAGGGGAAATGCAGGTCTGAAGTGCCTTAAGAACAGAAGTTACCCTGAAGGAGGGAACCTTTGCGACCTTAACACAGACCACATCTCAGAACTCAGGAAGATTTCCCCCAACCATAAAATCTGTCAGAACAGATTCCAGTTAGAATCAGTTGGCAGCGGCCAAAGAGTGATCATGGCATCAGGGACTTGAAAGTCTGCTTGACATATCTGAGTAACATGTCTGAAATCTATTTTACTTGATTGCAAAAGTTAGGGTTTGATGGGGGTCTTTTGCACTGTCTCAGTTTCCCAGAAGACCCCAGCCCTATAACAATTACAATCAAAATGTGAAGGGAAACTAGTCTTCTCTTTTTTTAATCTATGTGTTTTGAGGAGGGTTCTGTCTAGTCTCCCAAGGTGAAACATATACTCAAAACCAGTTGGAATTAGAGCACAACTTTAAACCTGGTCAGGAATAAACATGTGACTCAAGTCACATCAAGAAAAACCAACCAGAGCTAGAATCACAAGGTTTTTTCTGAAGCCACTGAAGAAAAGTGTGTTCTGTCTTGCCATGCTTGAATCTGAAAGCGTGGAGGACTAGAGCTTCTACCACCATGAGGAAGTTTGTATATCCTCCCACTTAGCTGTTCCAAAAACACCTGTAGTTTTTTTCCATCCTGTCAACTTTGCTGCAAACCCATTTTTCAGGGCTTCATAAATCTAATGCAATTATTTCATATAAAAATAAATCTTGTGTTGGGCATCACATGCTAGGCCCAGTATTAGAATACTTTGGTGAACAAGACATAGATCCTGCCTTAGAGGACACTCAAGAAAATTTTGCAAAGCATGTGGCAAAGGCAATTAAAATAGCACTTGCTATTGTATCCACGGTCCCCTTTCTACAAAGCATTCAAATAGAGTCACATGCATATATCTATCTCTTTTCTACTTCTTTCAAGGTGGTTGTAAACCCATGAATTTGGTGATCAAACTGTAGAAGTACTGTAAAAGCTAATATTCAATGCATAGCTTCTCCTCCACTTTTTCACATAGTACAACTGGTATAGAAGTAGTCAACAAAGAGCCTTACAGATTTCTATGTTTGCGGATAAATCAGGCTGTCCAGCTCCTGCAGCTAAGGAATGTGTCACCAGCAGGAGAGAGGAGCCTGTGGGCATTTTCTCAGGGAAACTGACCATGAAGACCTAGATCCAAAAGGAAGACAGCAGTGTTTGAACTTATGAAGATATCAACAATTTACCCAAAGATAGAATGCTGAATTAGCATATCTTTTGAGACTCTGATAAAAACAAAAACAAAACTAACAACAACAACAACAACAAAAAAAAAACCCAAACTTCTCTTTCACTCATTTTATTTCCAATATATTAGAAAAGAAAATCAGAGCAGAAAAGAAAGTCTGGATTGGTTCTGTGCTTTCATAACAGGATGCCTGACAACCCTGGAAGCAGATAATAATATCTTAAGAGCTGACTGGGCCCCAGAGTTTTGCAAGCCAAGCTTAACTCTCCAGAAATGTTAATTGCACAAGAACACCAGCAAGATTGTTTTATTTTTAGGAAGAGGGTGATCAGTAGTCTATTCTGATTTTAAGTATATAAGGTATGGTGTCATATGTCCCTGAACTCTCAATGAAAATGATCTCTGGATTGTACTGTGACTGCTCTGCTTACAGTAAGGAAAACTGCTGAAAGATGAGAAAATGGCATGAATTAATGCTGGAGATTTTGCCAGAGGGGAGGCAGAGAGAAAAAGAGTTGATCTGATTATACATTCAGGGATGACAAGTGAACCTCCAAAAGTTCAGAGGTTCAGTTCAGATATCCATCTCTACATTTAGCTGCTCATGTGAAGCTTTGCCATACACAAGGGAATGTGTTCTGTTTCAGAAACTGTTGACAGTCCCAAGATCTGCAGGGCTCACCTGAGGGTCTCTTCTTCATGCTTTTCTTCTCACTCCATCTTTAAAAATAATGTGTCAACAAAAATGTGTATTGTTGTCAGAATTTTCCTTGACTGCATATTCTGCTATTGCTATTGCCCTTGGGGGTTCTAAAATATAATGGAATTTTACTACATAAAGAATATTACTACTTTTAAAACTTTTTCTCCATCCTAAATCTTGGAATCACACAAAAAAGGAAGGTGAAAAGTTAAAATACCACTACTATCACTATCCTAAATTTGTCCTTGTTAAAATACCACTACTATCACTATCCTAAATTTGTCCTGTAATTTTATGGACATTTTTACTGGTCTTTTTAAGAAAAAAAAACCTTTGGGAAGTAAACGAATAATTAAATCATTTTCCTTGAACTAGTTGTTTGACTCTTGTGCCTAATTATTGTTGAAGATTATACTTTTGTTCCTATGCTTTGACAATACAAATTAATTTTTAACACCACAGGCTACATGACTCTTACCACTGTCAGGTGTTCAGTTATAGTCACTATCTGTAATTGTTACAGGGTTTGGCAGATTAAAAGCAACAATAACAACACTGAACAAAGCAAAACAAAATTCACACACATATTCTCTATATAAAACAAATCCTGATGAAAATAGGCCTAATTCTGTCTGCTGTCAAAATTAATACTTATCTGTATATGCCTGCTCTACAAAGTGTGATGTGCAGACCTGCAGCATCAGCATCACTTGGAAGCTTGTTAGAAATACAGAATCTCAAGCTCCATCTCAAACATATTCCATGAGAGTGTATCTTAGCAAGTTCCCATGTGCTTCCTGTGTACATTAAGAAGTATTGAACACTACACTGCCACTTTTTTCTTTTCCTTTCCTTTCTGTTCCTTTCCTTTCCTTTCCTTTTCTTTCCTTTCCTTTCCCTCCCCCTCCTTCCCTCCCTCCCTCCCTCCCTCCCTCCCTCTCTCCCTCCATTCCCTCCCTCCCTTCCTTCCTTCCTTCCTTTTGTATTGGGGATTGAACACAGGGATGCTTTGTCATTGAGCTACATTCCAGCCCTTTTTATTTTTATTTTTTTATTTAGAGACCATGTCATTGTGCCTGGCTACTTTTTCTTGATAGTGACTTTTATTTTTTATTTTTTGGTACAGATCAATGTTTAAAAGTAAAGACTATTTCTTTCAAATTATAAATTAAAACATCATTTTTTCTGATTAGAAAAGAATATATGCTTATTTAGAAATAAAAGTAAAAACATTCATGAATTTATAAAGAAGTAAATTTCTCATAATTTTATTCCTTGAAGATGATTCTTATTAATGATATAAAATAAATAATCAAAAGATTAACTCTAACATCAAAAATAAAACAATGTAATTCAATCATTTAATGTCTGTCTTATTAGAAATCTTAATCCCATTTATAAGAGTTAGAGTTAGATTTAAGGTTTTTTAAAAATTGTAAGAATATATGAGTATTATCTTAAATGATATTTCAATAAAGAAGATATTGAAAACTCTAAGAACCAGGTGTGCTGGTGCATGGGAGGCTGAGGCTGAGGCAGGAGGATCACAAGTTTGAGGACAGCCTCAGCAACTTTGTGAGACCCTAAGCAACTTAGTGAAAGCCTGTCTCAAAATAAACAATAAAAAGTACTTGAGATGTGACTCAATGGTAAAGCACCCCCTGATTAAATCGGTACTGCCAAAAAAAAAAAAAAAAAAAAAAAAAGGATGCATGCACTCTATTCCATTCAGCATGTTCCTCCTTTTTCCCTGTCTTTACCCTTGCTTACCTCCTCCTTATATAAATTACTGATTCTTGGCACAGGCAGAAAACATGATGAAAGTCTGGTGGCATTAGTATTTTAAATCTTAACATAAGAAAGTATTGAATGTCAAAATTCTACAATGTTTATGAGAAAAAGCATAATAAAATTTCATAAATAAAGAAAAGCAGATGAATATCACAATGGACAAGGTAGTAGATGAAGTAGATGAACATATTTTTTTCAAATACAAATGGTCAATAATCATGTAAAATCATATTTTACCATAAGAGAATCAAGGAAATACAATGTCATTATCATGTAGTAGTTGGAAGAGATATAAAAGTATATAATGGTAAGAGTACGAGAAAATATAATTCCTACACATTTTTAATTATTTGTAAATTGGTACACTTCTAAAGTTTACTTGAATGATGTATCAGACCCATTACAAGAGGCATACTTATTTTCTCATGAATTCTAGTTCTGAAATTTATTATACTAAAATGATTATGGTTTGTGAAATTTTTGTAAAGCTGTTTATTAAAGAAGTTTTTATAATATACAATTAAATAACAACATAGATGGTAAAACAACTTAGGGTTTGTTAAACAGATCCCAATAGATTCATATAATAACATGGTAAATTTTTAAAATTTGAAGACCTATTATTTTAAATGACTGCCTGTGGGATGAAGAAAAAAAATCACAATACATTTTTTGAGGTAAAAGAAGTATTCAAAGTGGTATATTATTTTACACCAGTTTCTACTCTGCAAACTTGACATTTGAAAATCTCATAGCTAGTTAAGTTTTTCTAACCATTCATTTTTTTTCCAACTGAAAATAAAAGTGATTTCATTCAGAGTAATGTCCACCCAGGGATACTTTTTATTTACTTCACATTATCAAGTTAACAATATAGTGTCAAATATGTTTAAAGACTATTAGAGGGAAGGGGATAGGTGGACTCCATTTCATGATGATATTGGAAATGTGTCTATGCATATCTAAGTCAACATCTTTGAGGTCAGGGTCTAGTATCAAGGGAGCTCTTATTCATTTTTGCAAATCTTTGGATCACGGGCATACTTGTCAAAAACTCACCATCTACTAAATGGGATGCTATTCCAGGAAAGGTTGTAATTTCTTTTTGTCTCTTCAACTATTATGAATTCTTTCACTTTACACATGTATATAATATAAATCACTAGCCACAGCAATACTGAACAAACAAGTGAACTTTGTCTTCAATAATCTATTCATGCATGGATGTATGTATCTATCTACAGTAACTAATGGCTTAAACTTTTGGGTCCATCATTTATTATTTTTTTTCATTTTATCTGAGTTAGGTCACAAGTCAAGAAATGAGGGATACATGTATAGCTATTCTATTCTAAAGTAAAGCTATTCTAAAGGTCCCAGATGTATCAGTGTGGTATAAAAAAGATCATCTATATTTAACTCATAAAAGCAGATGTCAGGAGTTCATTGCAGAGGAGAGATCTTTAATGGAAATTTATGAGACTAGATTTTCTATCAGATCAACTTCCAAGACAATTTTGGGGATGAGTGGGTGCAAGAGAATCTCTTAGTGAATGAAGAGAGGAAAGTGGCATTTTACAACAATGTTTAATGCTTGTTGAGCTGCAGAAGCTTTTAGTTTTTTACTCAAACTTTTAATTTTGAACAGAAGAATATTTACAAATGTTCTTGAGAAATCTTAACAGGTAATAAGGAATGGACTGAGGCAGTAAGAAAATATAAGGAAAGAGAGCAATGAAGAAAGAAATCTATGTGTACATTTATTATTTGTCCAGGCAAGAGTGAATAAAGGCCAGTATGTTAAATGATGAACAACTGGGTCACCTTAAAGACCTTGCACAGGAGGTTGCCTGCAGGGGAGAGGGAATTGGAGGAAAGAGACACCAACTACAGAGAGGGGAAGGTCCAAGGAAGCAACCAGAGTGCATCACCTATACCAGAGAGCTAACAGAATATTGGGGAGCCCTTCCCACATACATGAAGTGGTGAAAACCTTTTCAAAAGTATCCTCCATGAAAGAGGTTCTTAACAGCCAAGAATCACCAAAAACACACCAGCTAAATAACAAATCTATAACTTTCTCCTTCTTGTCTCTCCTTCCCTTACAGGAACCTGCAAAGAAATAGGAAAGGTAGAGAGTGAAATACAGACCAATTATCACCTTAGTCTATACTGCTGGCCATGGGGTCACTACAAATTTCAGAAGTCAAAGGCAGGAAAAAAATGTTTAATTTGGTTGGAAGACTAAATTTTTTTAAAAAATTAGACCAAATTTTTGAAAACTTGAAAATAAAACTGTTCTAAGACTATTCTAAGATGTAAAAATTACTGGAAGTCTATAGGATCAGTCAGAATTGTGTCTATAGCAAGAAAAGAAGATACAGTAAATTATGTTGGATGACATTTGTAAGAAAGAAAAACAAACAAACAAACAAACAAACAAAAAAAAAACGTTTATTGACTGCCCCCTAAGGAGTTCAACTGATTTCTAAAACCACTTTGTACATACATTAAATATAGGGTCATTCACTTGCAAATATGCTTTATATAAATTACTTTGTTTTTAAAGTAAAGTATGATGAAAACCTCCAAATATATCACATATAATGGAATGAAAACCAAGGCATTTCCTGTCAAATATAACTTTTAGGAACCTCAAACACATTAATCCATCAACAAATAGGTATTCCATATTTATTCATTTGTTCAAACATATCCTGAGTACAGCAAATAGGCACCAGGACCATAAAGGAGTTGGAAAGTCTTACATATATGAGTTTCATATAAAACTTAATACAAAAAAAAGAACATGTTTGAGTATTTTTTGTATGTTAAACATCATATTTGTTTGGACAGGTAAAGATTATTAAAATGTTCTTGGTATCCTCACCATTACAGTATGATGAGAAATTAGACTTAACTATAACAAAAAGTGCAAGATGATTGATGTGCTAAGAGAAATGCAAGTAAAGGACCATGGATTGCAAAAGAAGAATTATGAAAATGGAAGAATTTCAGACATAGGCAATTGACAGAGATGTTAATTTAATATCACAAAACTGAAATTTCTTTTGTTTAAGCCACCTCTCTCCCCCAAAACAAAACAAAACCCATGAATGGCAAATCTGTATTTAGAAATAGAATTTTCTAGACACGACTCCAACACAGTGGCAAGAACAGCAGCACCATATCAGGATTTTCCACTAACCTGGAAAAAATTGGCTTTGCACTAACCCAATTATGTCATTACATCTTCAAAACACTTCTCATGTTAGGACATGTTCCTTTTATAGAGAGGAAGAAATTAGAACTGTTTCCCTAATTTCAAGTCTGCACATCCTTCTTCCAACTTTAGGACCAAATGGCACAGGTGTGCCAGGGTAGAGGATCTAAAGACCAAAGTCTCTGGTTTGTGTCCTGAGTCTGCTACTTACTCCTCTTGCTTCACTTAACGTCTATGAGCATCACTTTACTTTTCATTGGAACTTCAGTCATGACTATAAAGTATGACTTTTGAAAATATTCTGTAGAATATACAAACGCTATAACATGTATAAATATTCCCAAACATTCAGAATTAATTACCCCTCTTTCTTCCCATACTTTGGATCTATGTATATTTATAACTTGTCACCATGGTCCTATGTTTCTAATATTCTTTTCTCCCTCAGTAGGTGATGGTTTCTAAAGAGGAAGACAAGTTCCTATTCTTCTCTAGCCCATTCAGCAGCATCATTCATAGAAGATTCAAGGGGATTAGTTAAGGAGAGTGTTTGAGATTCCTGGGATAAAGTTATGATTATTTCAATCACAGATATATTAATTAGAGGTCCAAAATAAATTTGAATATAAAATTTAACAATAATATATAAGTACTAGTGATGCAAGAGCAGGAATTAACCTGTTTACAGGAATGTTTTAAGAAGTTCAAGGAAAATGGGTAGGCAGTGAGCCAATATCGTATGGTATCAATTGATCTTTTAAATAAGTGAGATTAAAGGTCTGTATGTAAAAAAGAAAGCATTCTTACCTTTCTTCCCAAATATCAGGAGACTGGATTTCTGATTGGGAATTGGATGACCTTAGCAGTTTAATTAACTCCTCTGTGATGTTCTCTTTTCTGCTAATACGGTAATAAAATCCCTTCGATGCATTTCATAGAATGCTAAAGACAAAGTTATACATATAAAAAGCTTGGAGATTTTTTTTAGAAAGGTCTTCTAATTTTCAATTCTATGCTCTTTCCACATCCATGACATTTGAGTTATTGTTTTAATTTGTGTTTCCTTAAGGGCACAGGCCCATGGGTAATCCTGACAGAGGGCATTTGTTTTCTGCATGGGTTCTTTCTGATTTGGGTTAAGCCGCTGAGGGGTGCCAGTCCTGCCCTGCCCTGCATCTGTCCCAAGGTATGCTGGCTTGTGCTTCTCTTGGGGATGGAGTTAGCCAGCTGCCTTTTCAATGAAAAATGGCTGCCCCCATTGGAATGCCTTCTCTGTAATGCTGTTGTTCCCATTCCCTTTCCCATTTTCACCATGGCTGCCCTTGCAGGTGTCTAGCAGCTACTTTCAGAGGTTCTCCCGGACTTGTGACCCCCAAGAGAGCTACAAATATCATTGTGGACAAGTTTACTCTTAGCCACCACTACCCCCTTGCTGAATCTGCTCTTGCAGGGTGACAGAAACCTTAGTCCTTACCTTCCAGGCAATGCTGTGAGGAAGAGCAGCAGGAATTCAGGCTGACCTGTCTGCTTATTTCAGCCCCCTGTGAACACTGCCTTAGAATTCTGTCTAATCATATAGATAAAGGAATTTCACAGGGCTCTAATCCATCCAGTTCTTCTTTATTTTCATCTGTCAATTTCTGCCCCTTGATCTTCCAAAGCTAGTGCTATTCCTGCTCTCCAGAAACATTCCCATTATTTCTGGTGAGGATTGCCTATCCCATGAGGAAGGTCCTGCCCAAGTGTCGTTCTATATTTTCATTTAAGTCAGTGGCCAGTACACAAAATTTCTGACACTTTCATGGCTCAATGAACTTGATTCAAACATTCTTCTGTCTTTTGGCAGAGTTAGTGAGGGATGCATGGCAGAGTATCAAAAGTTCGTCCTCAAACCTTGATCTCTTCCCCATAAACAGACATTGATATTTGAAAAACTGAATGCCCTTGCTAGCATTCCATTCTATTTCAATAAGCTGAGAAAAATTACCTTTAATATATTGTTTCCTACCTTTGCACGCCAACTACTTTAGAATGTTCTTCTGATAGTTTGGGGATTCCTGATTGCTAACTGAAAAGTCAGAACTTCACCATCCCCAGACTTACAATAAATATAATCAGCTTCTCAAGTGCAGTGTATTCTCTTGCATAGCTGACTAAAGTCCCTTAAGACTGCTGCAATTTTTTTTTAATTTACTCAAGATGAGCAAGGCTACTTTCTTTCAACTTCTTGTTACTTCAAAAAATACATCAGAAAGGAATGTTTTCTTTTAACTTGTTACAAATTATAAGAAAACTTAATGAATGTCTCTGGAAGAATCTCTGACTGTTTAACAATAATAGTTATCTATGGTCAGTATACAGAGAATACTTATATTTATCCTTACGTGGACGAAAGATTTTTTTTTTTTAACTATGGAAGGAACTTTTTAAAGTAGAAAATGTCTTTTGTATTTCTCTTGATCATCTCTCTAGCAGTTCTTTTGGAAGAATTAATAAGTTGTGGAAATTACTTGTGCTCCTTAGAGAGGTGCTGTGTAAATGTAAGGTAACAGTATAAGGAGCCATTATATTAAGCGTCAGGTAATTATTTGAAGGACTATGAAATTTTAACCCATAGTGATTAAAATATTTTTTGAAAATTTGGAAATGATTAATGTCCAATTCTGAATGAGAATTGTCATTGTTAATAGCTTTGGAAAGTGTCATCAAGCAATATTCCTTGTGCTGAGTTAAGTGACTTATAAACCTAATCATAGTCATTTCCCACAGGAGAAAATATGAAATAGTTTGCTTTAGGCAGTACTGAAGCATTTCCAAGGAGAGTTTTTATTTTTCTTTACAATTCACAGGGGTGTTTTACTACAATGCACAGTCCACAGACTGCTTAAGTAGCTTTTCAGTGTCATAAATGTAAGGTTACCTTGGGTTAATTTTCCTGTGTCCACCTGATCTTCCAGACCCCCTCCCTTTCTCAAAATTGACAGCAAGATGACTGATTACAGCCAACTGCAAGTCTCCTTTTGCAATGCATGACCTTTTCTAAAATCAAGTTAGAAATTCAGAGGACATGAAGAAATCACTGTAAATTAATAAAGGAAAAGAGTTTAACACCCACTGACCAGTTGAGCAAATCATCATCATGTTCACTTGCTCCTAGAAATCATTTGCAATGGATATTCTTTCAATTACAGAGAAAATTAACTACCTCACAAGAACCAAATTAAGAAGTCCAGTGCAATGAGCTGGGAAGTCCTTTATGACTGGGATGGCCACCTGATGAGCAACAATTTCACATTTAATTACAATGGTGTATAATTTATAACTCTGCTTTCAAATGATGCTACTGTGGTGGGGCTTCCAGCTGAGGGAGTTATATGACGGGAGAAGGCTCTACATAAGACAATTTCATCACATCTCTGATAGGACAGGGCATTCTAACTGATAGTACTGACTTTCACTTTGTTCTGAGAAGACATGTGTCTTATAGTAGGATTTTTCATCTAGAGCTCCAAACCTATGTCTTTGATCACACACCCTTCCTCAGGTCAGACTTTGGGTCTGGCAAGAAAGATAAGAAACTATGCAGAGTGTATTTCTTACTTTCTCTACTTATTCCTACTGGATAATAAAGTATTTTTTTTTCATGTTCAAACACATTATCACTTATACACATTTGGAATATTGCTGAAGTAGAGGAGTCAGAAGACAATGCAGGAGAAGAAACAAAAGCTAATAGTGTTAAGAGGTATGGCTTGGAGGACCACACAGGCTTGGGATTTCCCAATGGGAAAACCGATGTGGCTGAAGGCACATGTCTATATTTTGTGCTCTATATCTCGAGAGTCAGTAATGTTAGGGAGTTAAATTTGACTGCTTCTGACATGTTTACTCTGAACTTTAACAAACAGCATTAACACTGGAAAAAATATGTGTGCAGATATTTGTTAAAGGCAGTAGAGTCGCTATACCTCTGTTTACTACATTGCATTATGTTTTTACCTTTTTCAACCCCCATTGTAATCCTTTTTATTCTTCAAATGGTGTTTTGCAATTCATACAAATTTTGAATTTAAAAGTTGAACTTGTATTTCTGTTTTATAAAATATAGTTTTTAACAGAATATAATTCGATAAATGCATTTTGAAGTCATTGGAAAAATGTGTTTTAAGACAAAGGCAAGCATAATGCTTAATAAAGAAATACTTGACACATATAAGTTTCTATTTAACACTTTACGGGAAGTACTGAAATTATAAGACATTGTAATTTGAAAAGAAAAATAATACAGAAAATATAAGAAAAGAAGACCTTAACTTTTGCTAGAGTTTATGTAATTGTGAGTGACTAGAATCATCCTTCAAAATGTCTAAATCTTGCATTTTCTATTCTGAAGGGCTCAATAGTGTCCACAATAAAGGGTAGAGGAGTGGGAGTGAGTAGTTGGGACAGGGACAGGGACCACTGAAGAGTTCACTCCCTAACTCACACATTCAGTTGAATGAGTGGACACAGAACTCTTCCTGGAAGGCAGCAAGGTGGATTTTTGGTGTGAGTTCACTGTATGAAGTACTCAGCTCACTGATACTCACCACTAAATATACTTTCTATAATCCACATCTGGTACTCTTTCTCACTCACCTTTTTCCCAGTCATCTTCTCTTTGTTCTCCAAATTGTCCATTTTCTCCTGCCCAGAACATTTGCATACTCTTTTCCTCTGCTTGGTATGCTATCACTCCCTCCTCAAACCTTTTATTGTCAAAATTTCTTGTCATTAAACCCTGATGCCACTTCCTTGGGGAATCCTTCCTAAATTCTTGAGACCTATGTTGAAATATTTGTAGCATTGCACACATTTCCATCACAATTTTTGATACTGTAATATAATTATTGTGAAATTAGTTGTTTAGTATCTTCCATCCTCTTCACTTTGTCTTCCTGAGTTCAAGATTACTATTGGTTACCATTGAAAACTCAGGTCTTGCCTATCACCTTTATTATCAGAGATAAGTTTGGTATATGAATACTTTCCATTATGGAGGACTTTGCATTTTTAGAAGACCAGTCTCCTTAAAAAAGATATAAGTAAACAAAAAATTGCTCTTTAAGAGCAATCATTTGAGTCATTCAAAGACATCTGCTGCTTTCACAAAATAATCTAAATTCTACAATTCAGTGCTCCATCATTCTGTATTTTCTTTTTTATTGAAAGTCATTCATTTGTTCACTGAAAAAATATCTATTGAGTACCTCATCAGATGACATAAATTCCAGAGTTTTTGTCACACTATGATGACAATGTGGTTCCACTTTTCCTCCAGGCCATTTTCCAGTGCCCCTGATTTTTGCTTTTCTTAAGTCTTTATCTAACTCTGCAATTGAAGAAACTCACTCTGCATAGTACCTCTTGACCTTTCTCAGACATATCTTCAAAATTTGACTCCAGTTTCTCAGGGGTTATTATATTTATTAGTGGGCAGATGGTGTTGATAATAGAGGCTCACAGGGTTCAGTTGTAAACATTATGTAAATTGTGGGTGTGGAATGAAGTATAGAACATTCTTACTCTGAAATATTTTCCCATAAATATTTATACCCGAGGGAAAGTGAAATACCATTGGAAGGTATAATACAATATGGAATTTAGGAAGGTGTTGGTTGTTATGGCTTAAATGTGTTCCCAAAGCTCATGCAGTGGAAACTTAATCCCTAATGCACAATGGTCACAGGTGGGACCTTGAAAAGATGATTAAATCACAAGAGAAAAGCCTTCAAGGGACGCTGCAGCATGAAGCCCCTCAGCAGAGAGCAGCTCCATGATCTTGGACTTCTCAGACTCTCAAAATGTAAGAAATAGATCTGTTATTTATAAATTACCCAGTCTGTGCTATTCTGTTTAAGCAGCACAAATCAAACTAAGAGAGACGTCTTCTTTCAAAATGAATATTCTGATGGAAATTTTCTACACATAGGTTAAAAAAAGGTTAAAATGTAATGGAAAAAGTTAACTCTATCTAATATGGACAAAATTTTAAAAGTATCTGGAAAGTCAAGAAATCTGCAGAAACCAACATGAAGAAAATTTTTCACTGAAATATATTATTGTTTTGAAAAAAATCATAATGAACAAAACATTTGATAAAGTAAAATTAAAAATGGCAAGATGGGAAAAGGTTTTAATGATTTCCAAACTTAGGCACAGATTTTGGGCAAACAGACTGAAATGTTGGTGCATTTAAAATGATAGCAAATAGCCTTTAGTCAGATGCAAAAAATAGTATGTACACTACTGTGGCAGTTGCTCTTCCCAAAATTGTGTGCACATTGTGTTCTTTTCATACAACATTCAGACCTGTACTCCCAGGATCATATCAAAACTATGATATTAAAAGAAGATTTCAGCAGAGACCAGGTAACTTGGATACGCCTGTCCTGGATACCTGCTCAGGTAGTGGGCCTAGAAGATGGAAATTTTACCCAGGTAGGGATTTTGCTTTTTATGCTTGGAATTTCTTATAGAAATCTTAATGAGAAGGAGGAAAATATCCAATAAAACCTTGTCTCAGTGGATGGCAAAAAGCTATGGCACAGTATAATAGGTTCCATGTTTTATCTTCCCTTCTAACTTGGAGTGCAGCACAGGAACAATTTCTGAAGATTCTGTATCACAGTGAAACTATCTATCATGGGATTGACAAAAAAGAAACAACATCAAAGTCATAACTTCCTCATGAACCTATTCATGTTAATCAATTTCTATGTGTACATATGTATTTAATGATTTGCACACATAAGACGTAAACTGTTTTATTTATCTCTATTGTCCTTTCAAATTCTCTTTAAGTAGACTTGTAAAATCTCTTGTCCAGAATGAAATTTTTATTATGTCCTACAGATTTTTTTTTTTACTATTTTTGTTAAAAGGCCTCTATCAATTCAGGAAATAAATACATTAAAATTTCAGTTATGAAAACTTTCTTTCATCCTACTGCAATCTCCATTATTTTATAGATTGGAAATGAGAAATCACTACTGTGTGTTACCTGTCTCATCTGGGTGGTTTGCCACCTACCTTTAAAATGTGCATGTCCTTTGCTCCTGTTTTATTTTAGTTTGGGGTCCTCAGCACAAAACTGAGGCACAAAACATCATAGCATAGCACATGTTCATTTGTAAACATGAACAATTAAGAGAAACTTACTACCTATACAAGGAAAATCAGCAATGGGAGCAAATGACTTCCACTGAATCACAGTAAGTGCAGAAGAGAATTTTTATGATCTCATTAGCATTTTCAATGAGATTTGAGCATTAATAGAAAGAATGCTGTAATGAAAATGGAAAACTATAAAGAAAATAATTCTTGAATATTATCCTCCCCACAATAAAGCCCTCAAAATATGATTTTGAAAAGTGAGCAAATCTAAAGAGAGAAACAATGAAAAATATGGTCAGAGTTGAAGCATAATACTTTATAGCAGATTAAGAAACAGTTTCTTTAATAATGCAGTGAAAAATACAAATTGCAAATGACTTGAATATAAATGAAATCAAACATTAAAATAAAAGATACAGATAAAAAAATCAGAGTATCTGAAAAAAGCAAGTAAGAAAATAAAGTGAAACTCTCCTACTCTGAAGAAAGACTTAAGTCCCCATATTCTAGAAACTTGTTCCTTTAAATGGTTACTCTAGTTGCACATCATTTAGATATTAGTGCACTTATTCACATATTAATAGACAACCAGCATTTACTAAAAAATAATTTGCAGAGTTGTTGCTCAATTTAAGTTTTATAAGTGTCCTCTATGTAGAATGCCAGGACATAATGGGTCAGGAGCACCAGTTATACGAAACTCAAAAAAGTGTAGCTCTTCTCTTTTAAGAAGTTCATGATGTTATGAGGATACTTATAATTATGTACGTGGAATTTTGCAGCTTGCAGGTAGCATGTAGCTCAATAAACATTAACTTCCTTCGCTTACCATGTCCCATATGATCTTTCATTTATACTGCAGATGTGATTATGGGAACTAGTTTTTATGTGACAGAAGTTTATCTGCAATGTTTTGATAATATTATCCCACCTTATTTCATAATATGCAATTTTACGAATCACCATATAAACATACTCTGTTTGAAAAAATTTATATTGGAAAGATTTTCTGTCCTTTTTTATAGATTAAAAGACATCTCTCCCTGATGATCATGATATTACAGAACTTTTTTAAGTTTTTCATTTAAATTATATGGGGGTTGGGAGGTAGCTCAGTGCTAGGTTTTACCTACTATGTATAAAGTCTAGTGTTCAATCCTCAGTACTACCAAGAAAACCCCAGACAAATATACACACGTGTATGTGTGTGTGTGTGTGTGTGCGTGCGCGTGCGCTAGAATTACATGAATTGAAGCTCAGCGGTCTATGTAAATAGCTTTGCTCTGTTACTTTTTCCTCAAATTATCTGATTCACATGAATCTACATTTTTTTAAGAACTGAAACATTTCAAGAATAGAGGCCATGGCACTTTTTCTGTTAGAATGATTTCTAGTGATTAGTAATTAATGTAGGCAGATTTCAACTATTAATGGTGGGTGCCTGATTTTATAATATGCCCATATGTCCAACCAGTACTAATCTACATTGTGCAGAAGACAATTCATTTAAAGATAAACATTTTCAATGCCATCATCAATATCCTTTAAGAGTGAATTCTTGTGTGAATTTTCAGCTAATTCATTCTCAGTATTTAGTAGAATATTTATGTGATGCCAACAATGAAAGTAAACAAACAACTAATTTCCACAAGGGCATTATCTCTACCTACTGCAAGTTTGAATTTTAAAATTCGTATAAATATGAACATTTAAATACACATTTGAAAATTCCTTTACACATGTATGAATTACAGTCAGAAATACTTCTAGGAGTGCCTGGAAATTGATAAAAGTGTTTTAATTGCCAATCACATAATTTAATTGTCAAAACTGTTGTCATTTCATTTGGAAAAAAACATTTTAAGTACATGAACACAAGTGTTCCCCTGTGGCAATGTAGATGCTCTTTCTTAAATGGGTGGCTATTCCAGATTGGGGCAGAATTATAAGCAATATAGTATAAATGTAAATTACTGCATATTTTCACTGAAGGAAATGTTGGGATATTCTGGGACACGGTGACAGCTGTCAATGGAAGTAACATACATCAGTGGTGTCATTTCTACGAAGAAGACAAAATGATTAAGGTTGAAGGTAGGGTTGAACAGAGGTTGTCATTAGGAACAGAAATAGAACTTCTAGACTGTTGAGCACCAAGGACAATGTAGTGAAAAAACTTATGTAATTGTTAGTTCATGGATGAATAGATCTGGCATCATTACAACAATGGAATTGGTTATATATAAATAGTCACTGATGAAAGAGATTGAAATGAATTGTTGAATTTACAAGTGGGAGAAATGCTACCATATCATTAATCTGTCTATATAAAACTTCAACAGACTACCTACCAAACAAAATAATATAAGTGTATGAACTTAATGGTGAACTTCTCATGGTTCAAAATGGTCTTCTCCACATAAGAACTATGATCTTTTGAATATAGTTTATTTATCCTACCCTCTATTTTCTCATAGATAAGAATAGAAATATCCATGCAATCTACTTCTAAGAAGTTCAAGGTTTCGAAATTAATATTTGAAAGAGTGCTTGGTTCATAATGTCTGTACAAAATTTTATTGTAGAGAAAATAATCTATATTGAAAAAAACCTAGAGACATATCCCAGAACCAAACTATTCTATGGGTGAGATAAAATATAAACTCTAAAAGTAACCATAATGTACTAATTCACACCAATAATTTCATAAAGTCAAGATGTTTGCCTATACTGTGAAGAGTAGTACAAAGGAGTCATTAACTCTGGGGAAAATATACTAGACTCCAGGTCTTTGTATGTTTTCCAAGCCCATTAAATTCTCCTAAAAATTCCATGTATTATCTAAAACATGTCCAACATCTGTACCAAATCCCCTTCTGTAGAAAAGGAGATATATAAGTTTTGGTATCGTGTTGAACTAATTTGTAATAATACCATATGAGTCTCTCCAGGGATGTAATAAATGTATGTGTTTTCCCTAAATAATCTGCTTGGGTCAGTTTATTTCACTGAACTTTCAGAAGGTGGAGGGGAAGTCCTTTTGCCCCTACATTACCTACAAGATTCAACTTTAAACAGAAAGAATCAGATAAGCTAACATATATACCATATTAACACTAAGAAACACTTTCAAAAGAAAGCTGTTGGAGTAGTTATATTAATTTCAGACCAAGTAGTGTTCAAAGAAAATTATTAGTTATGAAGAGGGCATTAGATGATCATAAAGTGGTCAGTTCCCAAAGAAGATCTGAAACCCCTTAATGTAACTAGGAGTGGTGGTGCACGCCTGTGATCCCATTGACTTGGGAAGATAAGGCAGGAGTATCACAAGCTCAGCAACTTAGTGAGAGTCTGTCTCAAAATAAAAAATAAAAAGGGCTGGGAACTTAGCTCAGTGTTAAAGCACCTCTGGGTTCAATTCCCAGAGGAAAAAAAAAAAGAATGTCTGTTATGGTTTGGATTTGGAATGTCCTGCAAAGGCTCATGAATTGAAGGCTTGGTCCCTAATGCAGTAATATTCAGAGATGAGGATATTTGGAAATGGTTACTCTATTGAGGGATTAATAATTTGAATGGTCTATTAGAAGATGATTGAAACTTATGGGACTTAGTTGAAGGAAGTAAGTCCTTGCAGACATGCCCTTGGGAATTATAATTTGTCCATAGAATCCTTTTCTTTCCTTCCTCTTCCGGACTCTTCTACCATGATGTTCTGGCTCACTTCATGCCCAAAGCAATGGACAATGGAGCCAGTAGACTATGAATGGAAACCTCTGAAAAGTGAGACAAAACAAATCTTTCTTCCTCCAGAGTTGTTTTTCTTAGGTATTTTGTTCCAGCAACAAAAAGCTAACAGGATGTATATGTGCAAATTCACTGTTACAGAGATTTCAAAATTTCTTTATCAGTAATTGCTAGATTAAATAAATAGAAAATAAGTAATGAATTAACTGAATAACACTTTAAATCACCTTCATCTAATTAACATTTTTAGACTATTCCATTGGAAAAAAGCAGCAGACACATTGTTCTCAATGTGTTATATCAGGCATTCAAAAGATAGACCAGATTCTTGTCCATAAAAATATAGGAAACATAGAAATCCTCTCAGAGAGTGGTGGAATTAAATTGGAAATGGCAAAATATTTGAAATTTAATATATTAAACATATTTCTAGAACACTTGAGTCAAAGATGTCTCAGGAGAAATTAAAAAGTTTGAATTAAATAAAATGAAAATACAACTTATCAGAATTTGTGTAATGAAGCAAACAACAAACAATGCTTACAGGGAAATTTACAGCACTAAATGCATGTATTAGAAGAAAGATCTAAAATCAATGGATAATAGAGAACAGTGAGAAATTTAAACATAGAGCAAATTGAAAGAAAGAATAATTTTAAGAATAGAGGAAAAATTAATTTAGTTGAAATTAGGGGAAAAACTTCCCAAAACAATAACACATAGTCTTCACTAGTGAATTCCACCAAACATTTAATGAAGAAATGATGATTCTCCATAATCTTTTACAAAAAAAGCAGTAGCTGCTGCAAAGAGGATACTTCTTTATTCATTCAAAGTTGCCAGCTTTGCCCTAATATCAAACACCAGATATAGATATTACAAGAAAGAAAAACTACAGACCAATATCTTTCATGAACATAGATACAAAATTTTTTTCCACGATGTGAGCAAATTGAATCCAACAATGCATTCAAAGGATTACACACCATGACCAAGTGAGATTTATTTCAGGTATGCAAGGCTGGCACAAGATTTGAAAATGAAATAATGTAATCCATCATATCAAAAGGTTAAGGAAGAAAAATTATACAGACATATCAATTGACACAGAAAAATCACTTGACAGAGTAAAACGCCCATTTATGATAAATGCTTCTAGCACACTAGGAAAGGAGGAGAATGTCCTCAGACTGATACAGAACATATACAAAACCAAAAGCCAACTTAATGGTTAGACATAGAATGCTTTGCTCCTAAGATTAGGGACAAAACAATGATTTTGCCTTTGTCCTCTCTTGTTTAATGTTGTATTGGAAGTTCTAGCTAGTGCGATAAGAGAGGAAAAAAAATAACCAGTATGCAGATGAAGAAGGAAAAATTCCTGTCTTTGTTCACAGATGACATAATTGTCTATGTAGAAAATCTCAAATAAGTGATTAAAAATTACTTCTGGAACTAATGAGATTAGAGCAAAGCTTTAGGATGCAAGGTTAAAATACAGAAGTTACCTTTCTATATACAAGTAATGGACAATTGGAATATGAAATTTATCAAAACAGTACCATTTTTATTAACATTCTCTCATAAGGAAATACCCAGATAGAAACCCTGTAAAGCACGTTCAGCATCCATGTATGCAATACCAAAATAGCAAAAGTTGCAAACCTTCATCAAAGAGATCAAAGCACACCTAAATAATTGGAGAGGTATTCCATGTTTATAGATTCAATGTAATCCCTATAAAATTCCCAGCAACTGCTTTGTACATATTGACAAACTTAATTACAACTTATCTTGGAAAGCAAAAACATTGATTGTAGCCAACACAACACTGAAGAGGAACAAAATTGGGGGACTGAAACTGTTCTACCTCAAGGTTACTATACAGAAATTTGTGTACAATGAATCAAAATGCAGTCTGTAAAAAATAAAAAAATAATAATTTTAAAAAAAGATACCATGGCTCAAGTTGAATATCTCTAATCTGAAAATTCAAACTATGAAATGCTCCCAAGTCTGAAAAGAACTCAAATTTTTGAGTGCTGATGTGAAACCACAAGTGGGAAATTTCACATAGCAGAACTTAGTTCCATGCACAAAATTATTAAAAACATTGTATAAAATCACCTTCAGGCTATGAGTTTAAGATGTACACAAAAATTAAAGCAATTTCATGTATAGACTTGAGTCTTATCCTCAAAATATCTCATCATATATATGTAAAATTGGGAAAAAAGTCAAAATCTGAAGTATTTCTAGTCTCAACCACTTCAGATAATGGACACTAAACCTTGTTGGATTAAAATAATATAGGTCATTGACACATAATGTGGAGCTCAGATCAAGTCCCATAAACTTATTTATGCTCTTTGATAAGATAATTCAAGACAGAAAGGACAGTACTCATCAAATGATGCAGGGAAAATTGGACATTCATATATAGAACGCACCTTATACATAATACTTTTTATTTCACAAAAATTAATTCAAATTGGATCATAAACCTAATTACAAAACTAGAAAACTACCAGAATAAAACCTAAGAAAATCTAGAAAGCACATGAGATTTTAAATATAATACCTAAAGAAGAATCCACGAAGGAAAATAATATGTTTTAATGTTTACTCAAAATTGAAAATTGGTAGGAACTGTGATGTCCTTTAATAGGTGAATTAATGAACAAACTGTGGTGGTGTTAATGGTTTAGATATGAGATGTCCCTGTAAGGATCATGTGTGAGACAATGTAAGTATGTTAATGGGGGAAATGGTTAGTTTATGAGTGGTGACCTATTCAGTTGATTAATGATTTTGGTGCATCAATAATTTGAATGCTTTAATGGATGATGACTGTAGGCAGATAAGGTGTGGCTAGAGAAGGTAGCTCACAGGGGGTGTGCCTTTGGAGTTTGTATTTTGTCCATGGTAAATGGAGTTCTGTCTCTGCTTCTGGGTTGCCATGCCCTGAGCTGCTTTACTCCACCATTCCCTTCTGCTATGATGTTCTGTCTCATCTTGGGCTCGGCACTATGGGGTTGGGCAACCATGGACTGAACCTCTGGAACTGTGAGCAAAATAAAGTTTTCCTCTTCTAAATTGCTTTTCTCAGGTGTTTCAGTCACAGTGATGAAAAACTAACTATAACAGGTGGTGTGTTCATGCAAAGGAATATTATTCAGTAATAAGATAAAAAAGGAGCTATGAAGCCACAGAAAAACTGGGATGAACTTTAAATGCATGTTGTTAAGTGAAAAAGAAAATGATCTCACAAAATTACATTTTCAATGATTCTACAACATTCTGGGAAAGAAATAACTTTAGAAATAATAAAAGGATCAATGACTGACAAGAGTTCTAGGAAATTGGGGAGGGTTGAATGGACAACCCAGAAGACTTTTAAGGGAGACAAAATTATTTTGTGCAGGCTATAGTGATGTACACATGATGTTACTCATTTGTGGAACCTACAGAAACTTAGAGTATAAAGAATAATATTAACATATGCAAATTTTAAAAAATATTCATTTAAGAAGCCAGGGGATATCAGAAAGGAATGCAAACTGTGACAAAACAATCTAATTGGATTATAAATGTATGAAACCATCAAATGTATATATCTGAAAAGAATGCAGACCAAAAGTCAATGATATTATCATGCATCTTATGAAATAAGGAAAAGAATAGAAAGTCAAACAGAAAGAAAGTAGAAAGAAGTAAAGAATTCTAATACAGCTAAGAAATATTTGGTGATACTGTATGGGAGGTCATGGGGGGGTAGATGTGCACAAATGCCCTATATAAAGAATGAAAATGAATTATAGTTCCCATAGATATTAAAATAATAAGAAAATATTAAAAATAACTTATACCAACAAACTTGCAAATTTAGATAAACGGACAAATTCCTATAAAAACATAAATAACCAAAGGTGGCATTAGAACAAACAGAAACTCATGAAGTCATGAAGTCATATATATTTAATATTTAAATCTATAATTATATTTATGTGTATGTATATAAAGAGTCTTTTTCGGAATTTCTAGCTAAGAGCAAGACCTGATCAACATTTTGACTTTGGTATATGCATATATATCAAAATATACAGTATTAATATTTGATGTATGTAAACTTGTAAATATAATTATTGGTGTTCATATCCATGTCTCTATATAAAATATCTTACCAAAATTATATTTATTCCATGGATGCAAGGTTAGTTAGGGTAAATTTATAAATTGGAGCAATTTACTATAGTAAGTAGAGAATGCACACATGTATCTCCAAAGACTTTGAAAAAATAATGATAGAAAAGAGTCCTAAGAAAAAAAAAGTAGAAAGACAAGCAAATTTTCACAATGTCATAGGTAGATTTTAAAGAATGACCCTAAATGACCTAGCTCTTATGTAATCCTCTGCTTTTTGATTGTGGATAGAACCTGTGAATTTGATGAGACATCCCTCCTGTGTTTATGCTGCATTGTATGGAAAAAGGGTGGGGCTTAATCTAATCTCATGAACAGAATCTCTTTTAAAGTTTTATCTCCCTGCTAGCAGAAAGGGGGAAGTCAGGGAAACTCAAAGGAGCATTTCTAGGAAGCATGCTGATATTGAGCAAGGCAAGGGGACTTGAGCTCTTAGATCATTCTGAATAGATTCTGCTAACAATCTGAAAGAACCTAAAAGTGAATTCTTCTCCAGAGTCTCCAAATGAAAGCAAAGCCCTTTCTCAGCACTTACCTGTAAGACTCTACCCAGTGAATACAAGGGAAGCCTTCTAATCTTCTGATCTACAGAATTGAGAGCTAATAAATAGAGGTGTTCTGGGCTACCAAATTTGTGGCAGCTTATTTAGCAATAGAAATTGATACATGTATCCTGACAAACTATACTCCCTCCAAGTATACAAATTAAAAACCGTATAGCCTACATCACAATTAAAAGTAAAATAATTTTGACTTTGAAATAAAAACTTAGACAAACAGGTCACTACTTCTTATCACTACTTTTTATCAATATTTTTTGCTGAATGTCCCAGTTAGAATAAGACCAGACAAATATCTAAACAGGAAATTAATAGTTATTCTCACAAATCATGATTTTTAACGTAGAATTAATCAGTAAAATTAATAAAGGTATTTATAATGCTCACTGAGTTCAAGGTCATTATATAAAAACTAATTATATTCCTATATACTGGCAACAAACAATCAGGTAATGAATAGAAAGACTCCATTTACAATAGCTTCTGGATCATGAAATATTTATAATATTTAGGGGAAAGTCTCATATAAATTGTTTTTTCTCTCAGAAAATACCACTTAGGATATTGCAAAAAAAGTTTTTAATGGTGAGAACGCTCCAATCTTTGCATCTGCATTCATCTAACTCTTAAATGAAGGGTCTTTCTTGCATGTTAAAATTTTTTGTATTTTCATTTTGCATTTGGTTGCTGAGTTTCTGGCATCTTAGCATTGACCAGAGCTTGGGTAGGTAAATCTCTTGTGAGCAGACATTTTCTGGATTACAAACAGTTCAAGGTGTTAAAGCCTCTTGTGGATTGCTTGAGCTCTTGTTTCTCAAGCCTGGCTGTGATTTAGAACCACTAGGAAAGTTGTGCAAAACTTTGGTTTCCAAACCGCACCCTCTGGCTTTGGGTCCATACTTGGAGACATTTGAAAAGCTTTCTATAGGATTCTAATGTACCTCCAGGTTGGGAATTACTTACTTAGACCTATAAAACAGTAGTCCTCATCTGTGTCTGCACATTTGAATCACCTTGGAAGCCCTAAAAGACACTGATGAGTGAGCCCAATCCCATATAAATTAAATCTAATCTTTGGTGTGTCTGTGAGTGTAGTGGTTTTAATATAAATTTCCCAGGTGATTCTATTGTGCTGTTAGAACCAAGACCCTCTTGTACATAATCTGCTTCTAAAGGCAGTATTCTTACTTTTTATGACATTTACTTCAGCTAGAGAATAACCCTGTCCAGTTTCCTCCAACTGAGGTTGCTGTCACTCTTAGAAACTAGCAAAGACCCACATCTTCCTTCCTCAAGACACTAGCTTTCCACAAGTTTTGAACACACACAGTATTGGTTGGTTGTCAGGGGTGGGCTCTGAGGGCCCCAGAGCCGCACCCTGGCCTGATCTCTAAGATGGCGCCTGGCAGCTTGCCAGACATAGCTGCACTCATATACAAGTTTTAGGAAGTAACTCTGGTTGGCTGTTGTACATGAGGCAATCCTGATATCTGCCTGGAGACTGTTCCTTGATAGGCTGACTTTCCTGGTAGTCTACTCTCTGATAGGCTGATGTTCTCAATATAAGTCTGAGACTTGTGGAATAAACCCCTTTTGGTTCCTGTGATCAAAAAGAGCGTACGTGTTGTGATTGTCCCCGCGGGCGGTGGGCAATCATAGTTGGTATTTCTTTCTATTTCTTTGCCTAAAATGATGGGGTAGAATATTTCATTAAACTTTATTACTTATACACTACATTCAAGAAGACTTAGTAGTTTCTAATAAATTAACCTGCTTCTTAAATTTCTCCTTCTCTCTCTCTCCCCTGTCTGCATCTCCATCTTTAATATATTGCATCTAGGGTCAGTATAGTTTATTAGTCTGTTTTTGCTGCTATTATAGAATACTTGAAACTGGATAATGTACAAAGAACAGAGTTATTTCTCACCATTCTGGAAGCTGGGAAGTCCACCATAAAGGAGTCAGCATCTGGTGAGGGCCTTTTGCTGGATTCTCATATAGAAGTGGGGGAAAGGGCAACTGAGGTAAACTTCCATTAAACACTTTTATAAGGGCACCTATTTCAATTCATGAGGGAGGAGTCCCCATCACCTCTCATAAGGCCCCACTTGTTAATACAGTCACATTGGTAACAACTGAATTTTGGAGGAATTATAATCAAACCATAGCCCTGGCATTTTAAGGGTTCTTCTTTCTGTCCTTTATGGTCTAGATGTGTGATTTTCTAATTTAGTCCTCAATTTTATTTCACATTATTTTTGGTGAGAAAGGCATATCCAGAAGTTTGGGGTCTGATAAATCATCCATGGTGTAATTAAATCATTTGCTTCTTCTTTTTGAATTGGATAATCCCACACAGGAAACGTTCTGCCATCAGATACATCCACACAGGCCTCTATGTAATCTTCTGTTCTGCTTTCTCCCAAGTCCTGGCCCATCTTTTCATATCTTAAAGTGTCAATTCCAAAAACGTATAAAATATAAAAAATATTTCCTCACTTTACTGTGGTTGTATCACTTTGAAACAAATAATTTTTTAATTGTTATTCTCTTTTTATTCTTCACTCATGTTCTTTGTCTTCCCAATCAAACTTCCCAGATTTTCTGAAACCTCTTTGTACATTCATTCTAATTGAAGAAGTCAATTATTTTGGTTTTCATATCTATAAGAAACTACCAATGTGTATGTTCTGTCAACCTATGTAACAATCAGAAAGATATTCTCCAAAGAAAAATGATATTTATTTGGTAATAGCAGAGAGTTGCAATGGGAATACATCTTCTATAGTAAACTATGGGTATATTCAAGGGGTCCAGTCAAGGGGAATATTTTAAAGATAAAAAGGGAGGGATTTATATAAGCTATTTCAATACAAAGTTCACTGGTCTTGGGGACCCCAGACCAGAACTGGCCTCAGCTATTTGGAAGTGTCATTACTGACAAAAACATCTTGTCTGACTTAGAGGCTTAGAGAATGTTAAAGATAAATTTGGTTACGCAGATCTGTGCATACTGTGGGAGGCATGCAAAGCATGGGATGCATGTAGAATTAGAAGAAATCTCCTGAGCTTTTGAAAAGTTGTGAGAAAGTACTCATTTCAGGCAGGCAGGCATGAGCCCTACCACTTCATAAGTTCTTGACTCTAATTTTGTCTGGGTCTCACAAGAAAGATCCTGTCTTGTTTTTATAAACTGTTACATTTCCAAGATCCTGGCACACTCTTGGAGATTATTTCAGATTTGGCTTCTCTTCTGTTGAATTTTTCTGGTTTCACATATTTTTTATTTATTTAATAGCAACTAAATTCCCCTCACCCAGGAATATCTTATTTTAAAGAAAGCTAGAACTGAATATATCTTGTTCTCTTTTTGTCTATCTTGGTCTTTAAGACATAATTTATTTTTATCGTGTGTGTGTATATGAGTGCGTGTGTGTGTGGTGTTTATTTATATTTATATTTCTCCTAATAAGTGGACTTTTCTTCTAAGGAAATATCCTTCTTACCACGAGCTCAATAATGCTATCTTTGTTTATTTGGTTTTATCCTTCTACCACTCTTAGTATGAAAGTAAAGCTGATTTGTACTTTTCCATCTTTTAAAATATCTTCCACTTTCAAAAAAATTTATATGCAAACTTGACTTTTCAGACAGTGTTTTAAGAATAGGCTCTTTGAGTTGCCTTTTTAGTCTTTGTGTCTGCAATAATTTAACTGAGTTGGTTTTCTTCTCTAAGCAGAAAAGATGGGATTTTCTGTTTCTGATGTGGGCTCCCTTTACTTATAAAATCTACTCTGTTCTTATGGGTGAATCAACTAAAATTTGTAGTTACAGCATATATAAGCTAAGCCTACTGATATAGTTTGTATCTTGAATGTCTTGCAAAGGCCCATGTGTTGAAGACTTGTTCCCCAGCCTGCAGCACTATTGGGAGGTAGAGGGACCCTTAAAAGTTGGGGTCTAGTGGAAGGAACTTAGGCTATTAGAGGTTTTCCCTGGCGGGGGATTTGGGACCCCTTCCTGTCTTTTTTTTTTTTTGCTTCCTGGCTATCATAAGGTGAACAGTTTCCTCTACCACATGTTCTCACCATTATATGTTGTCTTATCCCAGGTCCAAAAAGCAATGAGCCAACTCATGGTGAACTGAAACATTCACAATTGTGAGTCAAAGTAAACCTTTCCTCTTTTTAAGTTGATCATCTCAGGTAATTGTATAGTAATGGAACACTGATTCAAATACTGAGCCTAGTAATTGGGAACACACAGGGAAAGAAAACTTCAAGAGCTTATAAAATTCACCCAAGTTCAAGAACTGACCCTATCTCAGTTCCTCTTTCTAACTGAGTACAATTTAGGCAACATGAAAAATAACAACAAAAATGAAGGTAGGCTATAGGTGTTAAGATTAGTTCTTTCTAGAAGTAATGTTAGTTTCCAGCCCTAAGACTCACTTGACCTCCAGGCCAAAAATTTCAGGAAAGCAACAAGATTTGTATTCTGTATCCTAATTTCTTGGATAACAAGAAAAAAAAATCCTCCTTTTCCTGATTCAGTCCTTGACCAATACTAGCTTAGCAAATGTTGGACTGATAAAGATTAAAAGATCTGCAGAAGCCTCCTTTCTAGAACCTGCATTATCTAAAGCTTGAACTTTGATTATGATGTTTTTGCTTTTATAAGGCCAGCGAGGTCTATGATGGCTGAATTTTTCCTGTAGTGACCGTTAAGGCTTTCTGAAATTTGCAAAGATATGTTTGCATAAGTCTAGCTAGCACATTCCAAACAGCAGTTAGTGAGCGAACCAAGCCATGTTTTAACATTGAAAACTATCCCAGAACACTTAAGGCTTAAAGGGGTATTTCTAGGACCCATCCATTAGTATCAAAGTACAGTAACCAAAGCCAGGAGCTTTCTATAAAAATATCATGGGTGAGCTAGCACTTAACATCTTCTTAGGTATAGAGTTAGTAGTCAACTTAAAATACCCTCCATGTAACAATCTAAACTATTGCAAAATAGTAAGTTTCAACTAGAATTTTGTTGTTATGTTCCTCAAATCCCACTTCTTTATAAATGTTTTCAACTCAATGTACCTGATCCTTTCATTTTCATGAAATAAAATTGCTTCTATATGCCCTGCCACTGAATCTTGCAGGGATAAGCCTATTCATTTAGAGTAAAGGTCATACTTTTGGAATAAGCAGAAAGAAAGAAGGAAAGAAAGAAAGAAAGGAAGGTAGGAAGAAAGAAAATACATGTTTATTTCTGATGCCTTCTAAGAGTGAAAGGCAAAAGTAACTGAGCTAGATATGACCATATCCTCTGCCAGACTCACCTTTTCCCCAAGGAAGAAGTAAAGGAGTACAGATTGACCACACATTTCACTGTAATGAGCTCCCTCCACAAGGAGGGACATAGGAGTAGGGAATGAGTGTCTGCTTTCTGCATTATGCATGCCCCCTCCCAGCTACTGCCAGAAAAAGGGACAACTTAGAAGATTTCTGAAAAATTTTCTTCAGGTATACTAATTCACAAGCTGAATAGCTTCTACTGAGAGTTTTTGTCCAAGGAAGAAAGCAAAAGTAAATTAAAAATAAATAAGAAATAAATCTGATAACAGATCCTATCTAGAAGATTATGTTTCTCTGAAAATAATAGGCCTGTTTTTGCACTAAACTGAAAGTTGCTTCTCCCTAGATCAGAAAGCTCAGATTGGAGCTGGCTATAGAACTATAGAACTAGAAGAAGAAAAAATATTGTTCCCAGGCTAAGTTTACAGATGAGAAAATAACAATAGAGAATCTCCAGAAAACTGCACAATTCTTAAAATTTAGAAAACCAGAGATCTGTCCACAGACAGGCTTCATTTTCATACCTCAGATAAAGAGGATAGCTTTTTAGCTAAATGGCTTCTCATTTCTGTCTGATACACCAAAGTCTGAGAGATCCTATTTTCTATTCTACCTGGGCACTACAGGACCCAAGAATTTTTTATTAAGTTTATTTTTTGTAATTAATACAGACATAAATATTGCTAGGGTTTTGTCTTTTAATTAGTGTAATCAGGAAAATAAAAATGATGATTCACCTAAGAGGATTCTATAAGCTGAAAAATGAATATTAGGCATAACATGCTATGGTCTTCACTGAAGTAGAGTTGATGGAAAAGAAAGTTCAATGCAAAGATGGGCGAAGATATTCCAGGCAAAAAAAACTAAATAAAAGCAAAAGTAGTACAATTAATAAAAGACAGAATAGAATTCAAGGACAATATCATTAAACAGGACAAAGATTTTTATTACCTAATGATAAAAGGTGAAAGCTGAGAATAATCTATAATCATAAAACTTTATGCACCAAACAATGGACCAGACAAATCTATAAATGCCTAAGAACACAAAGAACACTGAATAAAATTTTAATTTACAGCAGTTAATAACATAATACATCTCAGAATTTGACAGATTAAGTTGATATTAAAAAAGATCCAGGTAATAATGCACTCAATGGTTTTATCTTAATAGATATACATAGATATTTGTACTATAGAATTTGTTTTTGTTCTCATACATTTAAAAATGGTTAAATATGTATTTGCCAGAAAAAAGTCTTATAAATCATAAAGGACTATTTTGTAAAAGTCCGTGGAGTGTAATTGGAATAGAATAGATATTTCTTAGTAGAATTAAATAAAATTGTTACAACAAAGAGAAAAGACTGGGAGATAATAACAACCATGAAAAAAAACTGAAAAATAAATAATCTTAAAGCCAAATTATATTTAAATCTGAAAAACAATATTCCCTATTTTATTTAACTAGTTTGAATTACAAACAAATATGGAATATGCTTTATTTCCTATTAGGATCTCTAGATAACATAATACCAAAGTCTGATAGATATTGTATAAAACTCTTTAAGAAAGATATAACCAATATTCTTTATAAAATAATGTACCACAATTCTAGAAGTGTAATAAAATAAGCTAATACACAATAACCAAGTTCAAAACTAGATAGTTCACTACCATAAGAATATCACAATATATCATGATGTCAAAATGTCCAAGATATTATGTAGCAATAAATGATGAAAAGACATGGTGAAATTCAACAATTATTTCTAGATAAAGTTCTACATAAACTATAGATAGAAAAAATGTTTAAAATATTAGACTTTTTAAACAAAAGTCAACAATAAATGTATCAAATAGTAACACGCTAATCCTGATTCTGTTAAAATTAAAAATATGTCAGTAATGACTAATATTACTCATATTGTAGTGGAGATACTATTTAATAAAAATAAGGTAAAATATGAAATGGTAATATGCTCTTTAGTTCCAAATTATATAAATATAACTTGATTCCACCAAAAAGAATCTAATAACATAATTTGGAATCAGAAAAATTGCAGTACTTCTTTAATAAATCTACACACCCAAACAACTGCCTATTGGTTATCTCTGGGAAGGGAAAACAGGCTGCCAAAGAGACAGGGTTAGGAGAAGAATTGTTTTTTGCTGTATACCCTTGTTGATCTTGAATTTTATACCATGTAAACACACTACCTATTCAAAATAAAAAATAATAAAAATACCTAAATAAAAAAACCAAGAATATATATACATATATATATATATATATGCATATATATATTACACAAGGATGAGTGATTTTTTAATTAATATTAAAAGTATTATATTAATATTAAAGGTGTTAATGTGTTAATGACTTAGGAACAGAAACAAAAGATAACAACTAACAATAGTTTTAAAAAGTATTTGTATTAAATTAACTAGAAAAACACAGATACTATAAACTCCCATAGCAGGAAATGAAGTTTCCACAACACAGATATATAACATATTCCCAGAAAGTCAATGTCTTAAAATTGTCAAAAGTAAATTGTGTATGCTATATACTATAGTATATACTGTATTAAAATTATGTATAGAGATCTATATAAATATTTATAAGATATATATATATATATATATATATATATATATATATATATGTTTTCCCAGGTTGAGATTTTTTTATTTGAACATTCAAGTTACTGTAATTACTAAGAATAATTGGTAAAAATATAGTGAAGATGTTTTACAAAATATTATATTTTAGTATATACCTTTATTTCATTACAAACATTAATGTTGGAGCAAAGACTTGCATGGTTAGAATCAATGCTCCTTTGGATGGAATTTGGCAAGTCTTTTGGATTTGATTAAGTGTATGATTTCTCATTAAGACTGTGTTAGATCAGTGTCCCTAGTAAAGAAATAGCAAGAATACATAAAATATAGCCAGGGAAAATGGCTGTATTCAAAAACTAAGCAAATATCTCTGTTTATTAGAAATTGAAGGGAAAATAATGTGGAAATAGAGATGAAACAGCAAGACTCTTTGACTCTGTTAAAAGAGGCAAAGGTGACTGGAGGTGACTGGATTTCTGCTTCTGTGTAAAGGGTGGGGCCACTATGTTCCACTAAAGAAGGTGGCTGGAGTTATGATCATTGCTAGAAACGTACACCTGAAACAGGCTGAAAAAGTTGGAGTTGGACTTTATGTGAACTTGTGTGTGATGGAGCTGCTAGAGGAAACGCACATCTGTACTGAGTCTATACTGAGATGATACAATTAGTGGATCTGTGATCCCTTCAATTGCAATACAGAAAAAAACTGATGTATACAGTCTGCAGTGGACTGGGTGGAGGCATATGGTTTAAACTAACTTTGTCAAATAAACTTCCAAAGTAACTTGAGCAAAAGAAAAATGATTTTGGAAAACTTTTTTTAGGTAATGAAAGAATACCATTCATAAATAAACAAAGCATTATGAAGCCAATATACAACCAGAAAAGAATAGACAATCATGAAGCCAATAGACAACCAGTCAGAAAAGAAATAGCTAGTTTTAGATGTAAAAATTATATTTTAGAAATATTATAATTTAAAAATAGAATTTTTGAAGAAATATCCTCAGTAGTTGAGGTATACTTATGTTGGTACAAAGATGTTGATAAGGTTATTTAGTATAATTACCATATGACCCAGCAATCCCTCTTCTAGATATATGCCCAAAGGAAGTGAAACAGTAACTTGGAGAGACATCTGCACTCCCATGATTACTGCAACTTTATTCACAATAACCGAAACATGGAATCAACCTAGATGTTCATCAGATGATGAATAGATAAAGAAATCCTGATGTAGGTATAGATGTAGATATGGATATGTATGTAAGTGTGTATATATTTACATATTTAATCTAAAAAGGATATACTGCCATTTGCAATTATAAAGATGCACCTGCTGAACATAATGTGAAGTGAAATAAGCCAGATACAAAAAGAAAAATATTAGATGATCTCACTTGTGGAACAAAAAATAAAAAAGTGGACTGTATAGAAACAGAGAGTAAAACCATGGTTGGGGGTGGGGAAGATATGTAGATCAAAGGGTGCAAATTTTCAGTTATGTAGGATAAAGAAATAAGTATAAAGATCGAATGTACAAAAGGAGGACTACAGTTAATACTGTAATACATATCGAAAAAATTTTGAGCTGCTCTTGTAACACACACACATACACATATGTGAGGTGATGGATATATTAAAGAACCTACCCATAGTAATCATTTTATTGTGGATATGTGCATCAAAAATCATGTGCATCATAAATCTATACAATAAAAATTCCAAAAATTTAAAAAATTATTAAGAAATTTCCAAATGTAATTGCCTTGCTTGATGGAAGAAAAGACATTTACCACATAAAAGCAAAAGGTTCAAATGCATTGAAATTTTTAAATTTAGATTAAAACACCTAAGACAAATTTAAAACATATTTAGAAGAAAATATTTGATACTACCTGGTTAGTTTTCTGATATGGTGACCTTTGAAGCAAGATTGAAAGCACATAGGCTATAACAAAACTATGTATATACACAATACATGAAATAATGTTCCATATTGAAAGCTACACAAATAAAGTAAAAATGAAAAGAAACTATTTGCAATATTCATATAGAAATAGATCCTACAAACTGATAAATAAAAAGCAAATAAAATAGAATAGTGGGCAAAAGATGCAAACAAGAGAAAAAAAGCCAGATGGACAATAAAAATATTTTCTGACTAGGAGTCAGGAAGATGCAAATTATGACTACAATATGAATATTTTCTTATGTACAAGACTAATGAATATGAAAAAACTGTCATCCAGTATTGGAGGCTATGATGGCTAATAAGAATTATCATAGATTAATGGTGAAAATATAAATGGTTACAGTGGAAATGGAAGAGGAATATATTCAGTAATGTCTATTTACTTAAAAATCATTTTAATTTAAATTATACATTTATGTATTCTATGGGAATAAGTGGACTAGTACATTGGGACTTAGCATTCTCTTGTAGTGAAAGCACACTGAAGTAGTATGTCCTAAAAATGCTCAAGTAGAGGAGTATGCTGTACCCAGGCAACCAGGCAGGCCTTGGAAAAATATACTGTTATGGTTTGAATGGGTCCCCTAAATTTCATGTATTGGAAACTTATTCCCCAAAGTCATATGTTAATGTTTTTTGGACATGGAGGTCTTTGGAAGAAAGTAGTGGCTGATAAGGAGAGTCAGGAAAACGTGCTTTCTTTGGCTCACCATGAGATGTCCTCTGCCATGTCATAAACTAACAGTGGTGCTCTGATCAGATACCAAGCAGGCAGTGCTCCTGGACTTCCAGAACCATAGATCGAATAAACCTTTTTCCTCTATAAATTACCCAGTTTGTGGTACTCAATTATAACTATAGCAAACAAGCTAATACACATGCCTATCAAGACAGTAGAGTTGGCCATGTGATTGCTAATTTGTGTTGATGCTTGGCAAGAATAATAAGAAATGAAAATTGTTAAATAATCTGTAAACAATTTAGTATGAAAACCAGAAAGCCCAATTTGTGGCTTATAAAGATGCCCCATCACCTGTAGAAGAGGGAAGACATAATTGGAAAAAGTAGCCTTAAAAACACAGCTAATTAGAACAAATTAAAAAAAATGTTTTAAAAAAGCTAAATGTGGAAGTTGCAGGGGTGTATAAACAGTTGAACTCTAATCAATGCAATTCTGTTATTCAAGGTCAGGATATGGGTAGGGAAAGCCTGGAATCCTGAAAGCACAGATGGAGAAATTGGTAGAATGCTCCTGAAGATGTTTAGTCTATTGGCTCTCCAGATTCACATGCCTACAAAAATAGCCTACCTTTGCCTACAGAGAGCATACATATTCACTATGAGGGCTGGTGCTACAGAAGTCCTTCCCTATAAGGCAATATATTGTCCCATCAGATATTTCACATATCCTTTCCTAGATGCAGGTTGATAGACAGGATTAAATGCTTGCATAACCCAACTGGTTACATGCTGGCACTGATATAGGAGAAAAGACTATGCAACTTATGAATTATAAGAACAATATGGATATGAAATGTACCAGCACGAGCCACAGAAGCACTCTGAGACCAGATGTTGAGGGTGATTGACCAAGAAATGGAATACCATGTTGAAAAAAAAATACTTTGTCAACATTGGGGACACTTTTCTAATAAGAGATTTAACATTGAGCAAGAACCCCAGGGAATGGGTTAAATTCACTTCTGGGTGTCTTTTAGAATGTGGGAGAAACAGTGGACCCTTCTCAGTGAAACTGAAATGCCTGAGTTTCCGTAGGAGAGCATAAGAGAAGAAATCAAAAGTTGAAGGAAGTAAATGACAAAGCCTATTTATTAGGTTCAGCCAGATATAACAGGAGGGTGCAGAAAACCCACCAGAGGGTATGTTCCGTGAAAGCCCCAAAAGCTATGCCAGTTACCAGAACCATAGCAAATGTATTGACAAGAGGAGCATCCATATCACTAAGAAGATCAGGAGGGCTCTTCTTGGCAAGCCAGGCACGGGAGGTGGGAGAGGCATTCACACAACTGAGCTCATTAATACCTGTTGGGATGAAGGGCCCTGAAGTAACAAAGGCCAAATGGCAGTGCTTAATCACTAGAAGCCAAGAATCCACAATTATCATAATATCATGGGCAAGGTGGGAGGAGAAGCCAGAAGGGCTTATGTTGCAGAGTTATGCAGATGAATAATGGAGCACAGTGGTCTCAGTGGTGAGACAGATGGGCAACCAACAAATGTGAAATTATTGCTTAAAATCTATAATATAAAAAGAAATCAAGAGTAGGGAAGCAGAAGACCAGGGTGCTACCCTAAGAATAAGTCATTGTTCTTTCTTAGTTTCAAGATTTGAGCCAATTTTTATATTCAGAACCTACTACATGAAAGGACACTGGTTCCCTATGTTACCAGGCAATATCACTCCTCAATTCTTATCTTTGAAGGAAAGATTTTGGCTAAGACATTTAGTGAATAAGAACAAAGAGTTTACTTAGTATAGTGGAAGCATGGTGAGTGCAGCAGGCTGACTTCCAAAATGGCCTGGAGTTTTCCATATGTAGGGTTTTCATATTTGGTCTGGGAACCTCGCTCCTTATGTATCAGGTGTTTGGCATTGTTTCCACCATTGCTTAGTGTACCTGTGTTGCTTTCACCTTGTTGGAAAATTTATATTAATATCTAAACAAAACTTTCAGGGAAAAGTCATAATGTAAATTACAATGAATTGGGACCCTCCAGATGATAGTGCCTTAGTGTTCTATGCCTGTGTTGAAGTTGAAAAATCAGGAGCTACCTTCTTAAACTAGAATAACCATATATAACCCACTTAAGGGACTTACCAACCTCAGGTTTATGGATGGAATTTCTGACACCCCAGTAGAATGATTTTCCATCATTCAAGATGGAGTGATCCCTATTTTGCCTTCCCCCATACCCCTATTCATGTCTACCTATTTGCTGCCTATGTTAACACCTAGGAGAGGTCCTAAAACACTGAGGCATAACATAATGTCATGATTCACCCAGTCCTTCCTAAATATGGCTGTTTCTTTGGGCAATAGTACATTGTGGAAAAGGGGAATAACCAGATATTTAGGGAACTGACAGACAAAGAGTCTGGATTGATCCTGGTGTCTGAATACCCAAAGCCTCATCATAGTCCTCTTGTCAGAATGCTAAGGTATAGGGCCCAGATAATAAGGGGTTTCTATTAAAGTGTAATTCCCAGTGGGCATACCTGACCCAGACACATTGGGCGATCAATTTTGTAGTTGCTGGATACAAAACTAGTAGCAAGAATAACTCTCATGTTGGATCTTTGGTCTTTAGCATAATAGCTAATATACTGGTGAAGGTCAAATGCAAACTCCTTACCCCTGCCCTTCCTCCACACAGTATATCAAAACCAATACCATACTATGTGGGGAGACTAATTTCACCACCATTCATTTTTGGCTTCTGTGGAAATCAGAGGGATATTCGAAAAATACTATAGACTATAATTCAGGTGGAGCTGGGTAGCAGCCCTGATCATTCCTACTGTAGTAGACATAGTATCATTACTGGAGTGAATTAGTAATATGTGAAATACACATATGAAGTCCTTCTATTTCATTCCAGTTAGAAAGGAGGATCAGGTCAGGCATGGTGGCACATGCCTGTAATCCCAGCAGCTCAGGAGGCTGAGGCAGGAGAATTCTGAGTTCAAAACCAGCTTCAGCAACTTAGTGAGGCCCTAAGCAACTCAGTGAGGTCCTGTCTCTAAATAAAATATATTTTTAAAAAGGACTGGGGAATGTACTCAGTGGTTAAGTGCCCCTGGGTTCAATTCCCAGTCCAAAAAAAAAAAAAGAAGGAGGATCAGAAGCAGTTTGTATTCACATGAGTAGACAAAATACTATTTTCATTTTTTTTCCCTTCAGAGTTATGCTAGCTTGCCCTCTGTTTTGATATAGTCACAGATCTGGACCACCCTGACACCCCACTGAACAACATGCAATGCATCATATTGACAATATCTTGTTAATTGATTGAACACCCTTTGCAAAACAAAGACCTTTTACTGAACCCTAAGAGAGATGAAATTCTTCACTAGTGGGCACCAAGTTATCCTTCACCTAGAACCACCATTTCAGTTAGCACTTGTCAGATAGGCCAAATGGTAATTGGGACAGACTGTGTTGCCCTTCACATCAGCATTTATCCTAATAAAATCCTTGCATATTTAATCTTATCATGGGATTTGCTGTTAGGATAGGAACTCATATACCTATTTTATTAACTTGTTTTCCCAAATGTTTACTGAGAATTTATCAGATGCCAGGATGTAGTTCTCTGGAATATAAACTTGAGAGGTATTTGTGTCTATTTACCTATTCGGAAGAGTACCTGGCTCATATTAACTTTCAATGGTAGGTGTTCAATCAGTGAAGGTACCACGTGGAGCAATAGAATGAACGCAAGGGTCTCAAACTCAAATATGTTTTCTGGCTGAGCAGTGGAGTCTTGCAGTGTGTAGCCACAAGGAGGAAGAAGTGAAGGGACTGAGTAGAACTGAAGAGCTCAGGCCCTACCTAAGAGCATTTAAGCAGTAATGTCTTAACAACACTTTGTTGACCAATTAAACCACATCTAGCAGTTAAGTCAGGTTGGTGGGCTTTTGGTTTGTAACCTGAGTAATAAAAGGTTGAAAAGTAATTAATTCCCTTTGGCAATAAACAGCAAGATGATGGGATGCCCACAGTGAATAACAAGGACAACTGATAACAAAGAGGACACAATTAACTGGCATCATGAAAATCTCACAACCAAGTCTGGACAAAAGCACCATGTCTATATGCCTTAACCTCAAGGAGTTTAGATAAGAAAACAGAACATATGCTTAAGAGATAGCAATAGAATAACTGCAGTATTTTACATAGTTAAATGCAGGATAAAGTAGCAAAGCTACAAAACTTATGTGCTTAGAGGCACTGATAACATGCTGCAATTAAAAAATGGGATCCATGAAGACTTGGCAAATAGAACCCTGTATCTATGAATTCACAGAAACTTGAAACTAAGCACTGAAGAGGTAAATGTTCGAGTTTTTAAAGCTTTAATTATTTTCTATTAAGCATGGGAAGGCATTAATGAAAAATAGGAAATTTTGAAGCATATCAGGAATTTAACAAAATTATTTTAGCACCTCAGTTTCTAAAATTACTTTAGTTTCACCATCAAAAATTGAGTATATGTTGCCCAGTGCTTCTCTGCAGGACAAGTCAATTGTAATTTAGGAACTATTCTTAAAGTATAAACTTTCTTTAAAATATTTATGCATGTCTTATAAAAGATCTGCCATACAAACAGGCCAGATTTACCACTAAAAGTCAGAGAAAATTCATTCTCATTGTCTACCTACTGATAATATATTTGTAAAAACAAGTAAACACTGCCCCCCCAAAAAACCTTTAAAGATAAGATGAAGGAACAAAAAGGAAAGTTAAAAATAAGATGAACTTTTTAAAAAGTTATAAAGAAATTCGCCTGACAATAGTGTTCAAACATTTGTAAATTGAGTCTTATCTTCCTTATACAGATTACAAGGTAAGGCAGAAAAAAATGAGTAAGACGTCAGAAAGATGTTTAATTTAAATATGAGAGAATATTCCAAAAGTCAGTTCATGTAACTATCAAGAGAGGAAAAATAGAGCTCAAAAGTTCTTATAGATCCATAATAGTAATATATGAAGATACTTGTTTTTCACAAATACTTCTAAAGTAAGTCATGAAAAATGAAAACACTCTTTTATACTTTAAAATGTATGACAAATGCTGATTAATTTTACCCTGAGAGCATGTCAGTTTGAAAAGGGGATTAAAAATGTACATGCCACTGGGTGCTCTCCTTTCCAAGGGGAGGGGGATGAGTGTATCCATTTAAATCATTTAATGTGGTGTTAGCACCGACACACTTAGAGTAGAGCAAAACTGGAGGAAAATTGGAATAACATTGGCTTTCTGGAGGGTTAGAGAGGCTGTCCCTGCAGCAGGTTGGCAATTTGTCACATCAGCCCCTTCATGAACTATCAACCTCATTACCATGGTTCACTGCACAGTTGGCCCTTGGGAGTCTAACACTAATAGCATGTAGAGGGTGATGAGGCTTGCGGTCTCCACTGCTTCATTATTGATTCACTTAAAAATATACCACCTACATATTTGAATAAAATAAGTGATACATTAGAGGAAAAACACCAAAAGCACCTAAAATCAATCGAAGTGTGTGTGTGGCGGGGGGGCAGGGGGGGGGACCAGAAAGGAATCTTGGCAGTAAGAGCACCACAAAGGCCATCGTCTTGGAAAGATGGAGGGTGAATGATTTTGTGTGACAGCTACCATTTGTTTATTCTGTTGTGTGAGGCCATGTATCACTGGTAACAGCTAAAACTGTACATTAAGTAGGGTTACTAAATGAAATAGGTTTCGGGAATATTTTTAAGTCACCGCAAAGACACACAGCACTAGGGTGTTTGAAGGACATATATTTAATCACCACCAGCAACAAAAAACATGTTGGGATTTCAACAACTTCAGTAAGAAAAGAGGAGAATGTTCTAAACCTCTAAGATAAAGGAACTATATGCAGATATATATTAATATATTAGTGGGTACCATATTTTCTCCAAGATGAATAGATTCCTCAAATTACTTAATAAAGATGTCTACAGAATCAGAAAACCACCTATTATAAAGTATCCAGGTATTTAACATTCTCTCTTCTTTCGGCAACAATGGATTTTTACTATACTGATTGCTTCAGCATTGAAAGAAGAAATAGTATAAATGTGCATATGTATGTGTGTATATAATACATATAATATGATATACACAACATGGCTACAGTATCTATATTAAACACACATACATAGATGGAGGAGTTATCATGATGCTAGGTTTCCTTTGGGCTTAATATTTATTGACTTATTGATAATGCAAAACAAAACAAAACAAGTGAACAACCAAAATGAAACAAAACCACATAAGAAACACTTATTTGTCCAAAAACTTTGATATACATTGATATATTTCAAAGTATATTGCAGACTCTAGATTGTTCTGTGCCAAATGGTAACCATTGGCTTCACTGGTTATTTAACCTTAAATTAATTAAAATTAAAAAATAAAATTCAGTTATTTATCCATATGAGCAATATTTCACAGAATTAGTACATATAACCCAAGGCACAGGTAGACAACAGTTTCAACAAAAAGAAAATTATAGTGGATTGAATGTTCTAGAGTATAAGTTCTATTTGATTTCAATAAAGCCTCAAATAATACATCTGAAAAGAAATGAAGTGGAATAAAATAAGTATAAAATTTGAATTTTCACAAAGTTACACTTTTTTTTCCTGGCATCAGTCACTCACTGTATTTTTGACGCTAACATCTAAAAATATTTTGCATTTAGCACATATTTAAATTACTCTTGGTGAACATTTGTAAAATCACTAAAATATGGTTCTCAGATTTGATCATGCAAATGTCCTTTTTCACATGGAAATATGGATTGAGGCAGCTAAAAATTTTGGTGGAAGGAGGGAACCTTTTGTTGCACTTGCAATTATAAATAATTTTGGTATCAGTCATCACACATCTGGCTATTTAAATGAGACAGGAAGGAATTTCTGACTATAAAGTGTCAACTGCTGAAAAAGCATTAGACTTCCAATAATTTAAGGAGCACACAAAATGTCTAAAAGTGGTTAAAGGCAAAGCCATCATAAATTTAGAAAGTCAATTAAAATGTGTTTTAGCATAAAGCTTTATAACATATCCCCATTTCTAAGGCCATTTCTTTGGAAGAACAAACTAGTGAGATAAAGAGTGAATGAGGCCTCCACACCAGGATATGAAGCTAATCTTTTTTGATATTCTTCAAGATTTCTGTAACTTTTCTCTTCCACAGGCTTTTTGTAGGGTGGAGTATGTATGCATGCATGCATGTGCATTTTAAGATAAGGCAAACCCATATTTCAGTCACAAAAGAAATGAAAGGTTTGAAACAGTGTGAAAAGTGGTTCAGCATAGCTGGAGGCTACCTGAAATCTTAGGAGGATTTGGATAAAAATATTTCCAACTCAGTTTGACAGAATTCTGAAGATGGAAATTGAATCAGAACTTTTGAACCCAAGTCTTTGTTCCCTCTGACTGCCCATTTTGGGGCTGCAATAGGCTACAGAAAAAGAAAAAATTCTGCCCATCCAAAGTAGCTTATTTCTGTATGTCACATATTTTTTTGGCCTTGATTATTATTGCTTATGATTTCTTGGAGTCTTAGTACCTTGATACATTTTCCGTTGTTTAATTTCCTTTTTAGCCTCAATGCTTAAAGATTTTAGAGGGCCAGCTGTATGAGTTACTGCTTCACAGTGTTCTTTGTCCTCTCTTGTTCCCCATTACTTACGAACTAAAAAAAAAAAAAAAAATCAAATCTTTAGGTTAGCCCTCATGATTTGCCCCAATTTTTGTCAAAATTCATCATTCTTCTTTATAAAGTCTATGCATCAGATTAATTTAATTGTTGTTTCTCCAACTTCTAAACTCTTCCTTCACACCACTCTCATTAAAGGGCCTCAGTCTGTAATGTTCTTTACTCTCAAAATACCACATCATCCTTAAAAACCCTATAAATTTGTCAGCATTGTTTATCATCTAGTTGAAACTCCTTCCTGCATTCTCAAACAAATATGTTTAAGAAAATTCTAGGTCAGACTGCCTACATTTCAAAACCATCTGGGCTAAGGGTTTACTATATGAACCTAGGCAAGTCCTTCAACCTCTTTGGGGCCACAGGTTCTTCCTCTAGTAATTGCGAAACTCAAGGAAAGGACAGTTGTGAAAATTTAGCAATAATCTATGTAAACCCCCCCTCATTGTCTGACCAACTGTAATGAAACCACTTGAAACAACTCCTTGGTATTAATTAGTTTGTTTTTTCCTCACAGCATTTATTGCGATATTTAGCACCCTTTAGCTACTTAAAGTAGAGTCTTACTGCATGAGTATGTTTCAAAATATATGATTTCAGAAGCTTCTTTAATATTGGAATTTAAAACAAGAAGATTCATGAGGAAAATATAACTCACTTCCAAATCTCAACACATTACTTCTTGTACATGTGGCAACAAACCAGAACCTGACAAATAAAGAACTATACAAATAATGAAAGTAAACGTGCAGGGGCTGGGGTTGTGGCTCAGTGGTAGAGCGTCTGCCTAGCACGTGTGGGGCACTGGGTTCAATCCTCAGTATCATGTAAAAATAAATAAATATTAAAGGTATTGTGTCCATCTACAATAAAAATATTCTAAAAAGTAAACGTGGCAAGTTTTTAAGTCCAAGAGTCATTTATAATTTATTAATCAAATGTAGTGATGTTTGTTGATGTTCTGGTTAATTAAATGCACTATGGAGCATAAACAGTTATATAATTTCACTAAAGACAGAATTCTGATTATTTATAAACAATAAGATTTTCTGTTACAACCAGTGCAGCAAGAACAAAAGGGGTGACAGGAGATTAAGCAAAACACAGAGACAAAGAAAAACACAGAAACATTTTTAAGAAGAAAGTTGGGGCCTGGTGGGACACTATCTTCTTTTTTTTTTATTGTAAACAAATGGGATATATGTTGTTTCTCTGTTTGTACATGGCGTAAAGGCATACCATTTGTGTAATCATAAATTTACATAGGGTAATGCTGTTTGATTCATTCTGTTATTTTTCCCTTCCCCCACCCCTCCCACCCCTCTTTTCCCTCTATACAGTCCTTCCTTCCTCCATTCTTGCCCCCGTCCCTAACCCTAACTCTAACCCTAAAACTAACCCCTCCCAGCCCCCATTATGTGTCATCATCCACTTATTAGCAATATCATTCGTCCAAAGGACACTATCTTCTGATGGAAGAACAGTGACCCAGAACTAGCTCAGCATGTTTATTATATAGGTTCTCAGATCAGGAAGTCTAATTACAGAAGCTTTGCAAATTGTTCAAGGCCTCTGAGTTATCAAGAAACTTCTTTGTATACTAAAAATTTACAGTGTTAGGAACATCTTGTAGCTATCCTACTGTACCCAGAAAACCCATTGTACTGGAACTTCTGATAACTGTTAGTGTCAGAGTCAAATGTCAAGGCTGTTCACACATCCTGCCTTTGGCAAAGAATGTTCCCAGGCTTGGCTTTTGCCTTACACCTCAGGATCAGCAAATGACTGGGGTTCATTCATTCTCCACAATTTTTTATATAGAATCTCATAGGATAAAGAATAATCAAAAGTATTCAATAATGTGACTAAATATAGGATAAATATTCTAACCCAATAGTTTTCCTATGTAGCATAATTGCCAATTAGAAAATATGGAAGAGAAAATTAAAAGAATAGTGTATCTACCATGTATCAGAGGTTATTTCAACCTACTGAAGTTATGGCTCTCTTTATTTTCACAATATTTATATATTTTTTGTCTATTACACTTCATGAGCATATCTTATTTTATTGATACAAGACAATGGTGGTTTTGAAAAATTAGTTGATATTGATTATTCAATATAAGAGTAATAATTGATTTTGTAACTCCTGCAATGTCTCCATGCCCAAACATCTGATTCTCCAACAAGTTTAGGGTGATCTGAAATAAGTATAGTCAATTTTGTAAACTAATTAAAAATTCATATTATATACAATACATCTCTGCATACATTATTAAATTCACACATCTTTGAATACAATCACTTCCTTTACCTCCATTCACCTTCTACATCTGTATTAGTAGGAATGGAATCCCCCCACTACATACACACAAATAAGACTAGCTTTCGTATTGGTCTTTTATCTGTTAAGTACAATCCCATTTCTATGCTCTTTTTGTGATACTAAAATGGGTCTTTAGAAAGTCTTCTTGAGCACCCTTCTCAGTTGATTTCCTCTTAGTTTCTCTGAATGGGGCGATATAGTCTGTAAAAGGAAAAAAGGTACTTTCTGTATATTCCAGCTCCTGTCAGTTTCCTTGCTACTACAAGGAACAGTTATGATTCAGACCAACCTCTTTGGCATCCCCACCATGACAACTCAGACTTGTAACCACCAGCAAGCTAAACTTGGTGATCTAAGTTCCAGTTATACTATGTCACATTTATTAAATTTATGTCTTGGGAAAATTAAAAATAATTTAATCCATATATTCTTTGATCACTTGGATAGTCAAAACTCATGTGTTGAAATGACAGTCACCTACTGTATTCCAATCAAAATTTGAATTATGACTTTTTTTTCTACTTTCATGGAACTAATATGAAGCTAGATATTTCTTTTTTGGGGTGCTAAGGATCGAACCCAGGGCCTTGTGCTTACAAGGCAAGCACTCTACCGACTGAGCTATCTCCCCATCCTGTTAGATATTCTTAATATATTCTTATATTGTCAGATAAAAGCAAGTCAACAGCTCAAAATATGTAACTATATATTATCTTCTACCAATGTCATAAATGCCTTTGAATTAAAACTGACAAATAAAATATAAAAATTGAGTAAAATTATTTACTTCTAAGAATAAGTTTGTGAATTGCTATAGGTTATATGTCAACTTTGCTTTATGAAAACTGACTTAACTCTGCTTTGTATTTTGCCTAAGACTAGGGACCTCATCAATCTCTCATTCATCTTCATTCTTCCAAATTTACCTCATACCCTTATCCCAAGAAAACTTTATGTATCCTTTATTTATGAACTTATTGATAATGAAAATGGTTAAAATAGATAAAGGAATTTTAGATGTTTTTGTTCCCTTTGTTTATATACTAAAGGTGGAATAGTTCTTCCATCTATGAAATTGACTTTTACTAAAAGAAAACTGTTTTAAAGTGTTTATTTTTTTTTATTGAGGTAGATAATAGGAGTTGACATAATTCAAAACAATAGATGATTTCCCAAAACATGTATATTTTGGCCTGGGGGTAAATTTTATATTTGCATTACAATATGAGCAAATCTGTTCTTTGTTCCAGCTTCCCAAAGTGAAAAGAATAAAAATAACACTGAAAAAACAAAATTTAGAAGGGATAGAAGTTATCTCTACTCACCTTAATTTATTTCTAGCTTTTTGCTCTGCAACGAACATGGAGAAATGATGTTGTATTCTTAACCTGAAAATCAATATTAGCATTCACGTTGGTCCTACATTTCCTTTGGGAGTGGAGAATTTGCTGGTGAGCAAAGCAAAATGGAAAAACATGAAATTGCTACCTCTTTAATCTTTTTCCTTTTTTGTGCCTTTTAGGATAGGACCCTCAGTTAAGATTAATACTAATATTAATCTTAAAGAAAAGCAAAGATTTTTCTTTGTCTTTAAGAATCTACATCGTGTACAACCACAGAAACGAAAAGTTGTACCCCATTTGTGTACAATGAATCAAAATGCAGTCTGTAAAAATAAAAAAAAAATTTGACACTCCACCTGGAATTTGAATTAAAAATGGATTGTCTATTTATATACAATTCAGCAATAACTACGATTTCAATCTTGTTTCATTTTAGAGTGATCAAAGTCAATTGAACTAAATCTATAATAACAGAATAGTTTTGATAGTGATATATAGGCTTGCTCTTACCACACAGAAATGTTGTAGCATAATATAATTTTTGGAGGTCTCCAATATTGTTTTTATCCACTTTTCAAGCTTATGAATGTCCCCAAATGAATAGTCTATTGTTTAGCTACACAAAGGGGACCATCCATTTGACCCCCGAGGTGATCCGTCAGAGCCTCAAGTGGGAGAGTTCATTACCTGAAGCTTGACATGAATAATGATGAATACCATTAGTCATCATAAAAATTTCCAACAGCTTTCAAAATTTTGACCACAGTATTTGATTCAGTGACCTCCCATGACAAAAATCCCGCAGGCTAACAGCACACCATGTAATGAAAGATTTTTTTCATTTATTCTATATTAATATAGTAATAATTTCACATGCATTAAAGAACAATATACACAAAACAACTGGTAGAACTATCCAGTGGTTTCCTGGATATGCAATCTTGGATGGATTCTAAAACATTATCACTGTATCCTGAAGCACCTTTTAGTAGAAAGAGTGCTTTATTACCTATGGACTAAGACAAGCTTTCCTTCATTTTCAAAATAGGTCTTACATCAGCACTATATTCATGCTATACCAAGGCTGCATTTTAGATTTACAGACTGATACTGCTATCAATAGTTACAAGAATCACCATAGTCAAAAATTATGAGCAATACTTTCAAGACTATATCATGATAGTATGGACAGTTTTTGGCAAATACTCAGTCCCATCTTCTCTTATTGTTGAATGGACTTGCATGGATCACGGGTGTTGGTTTTGTCCATGTAACTATTTTAGCCAAGAGGATGATTAGCAGAGATGACAGAAGCAATCTTCAAATGTAATTATACATTGTGGCTTGTTTCTTGAGTTGCTATGATCTACTATGAGAAGGGCAGGCCCCAGGGAGTCAGTGCCCCTGTGCATAAGTCTCCAGAACAAGCACTTGTGGAACTGAGCCACACTGAATGGCAGACTAAAGCCTAATAGAGTGAATTCGTACCTCAGCCTGAACCAAAGAAGCCAGTCTATCGAGATCTTCCAAGCTGCTATTAAACTGTAGATACTGAGGCAAGAACTTGAATGCTGGTTGCTGTAAGCCATTGAGTTGCTGGGTGGTTTGCTGCTCAGTATTATTGAAGCAATGAACTGACAAATAAGCCATGGAGAACAGACCGTTTTAGATTTATCAGTGAATCTGAAGTCATTTAAAGTTGACTTGGAAGGAAAACAAAAGTTGGAACAGCAAATTCCAGTTTTAGCTGTTTACCTTAGAGATGATTTTCAATCACATTTTCTGAAAACAATAGGTTTTGAAATGTTAGTTCATACGTGAATTGGACTTTCAGAAATTTGTGATCCATATGAGAGGAAATACAAGATAAATAGGGAAGCCAAAATAATGTATATTTAACTTATTTTTCGCAGCCTAGATTTTTTTCAATAATTATTCCTGTTTTTTTTTTAATTCTGGTTTCTGATTAGAATAATACTTTATTTCCCTAATTCTTAAAACAAAACTGACTTTGTCTCCTTGAACAGAGAATTTGTATTGTACTATAATAACATTTTCATTTTTAAAGAAGATACATGTATTCTTTAAAAATTTCCCCCAGATGTCCTTATTTCCACAATTGCATAAACTGCATTTATCATGAAGAGGAAAAGGAAGGTAGGAATGGCATGAGGAGAAGGCATGATATAACAGTATTAATTGTAACTGAAATCTTTAGAGTTCTGAGAGTTTACAAGGTATTTTCATTTCTTCATTCGAGTTTCACAAAAATTTTGTGAGATTGTTAAAACAGTCAATATAATCACTTTTTTATTTTTGGTAGACTAATGATTAAAAAATTTGAAAAGTTGAGTTTTTAATGGCAGACCTTACTTAAAGTTACCTCTTATTTTTAATTTAAAAAGTCACTTTTAATTATAAAAGGTAACATACTTTTCTCAGTGTTTCTTAGAATTTCCATCCTATAGGGTTTAAGCAAAGACCCACTTAAGTCTAGGTCAGAGAGATATTTTAACATACATTTCATAAGTTTTAGGTTAAAAATATCTTCCTGTATCTCTCTCTCAATTCCCATTTGTCTTCTAAAATATTGCCAGGTATCCAATTGACTTTGTCTCTATTGTTCCTCATTTTCCAACATTTGTTCCATTATCCAATCCTAGTGTTTCTACATTCCATATAGCTCTTGAGACTTGCAATTTCTCTGTCTGCATACTTGATATATTTATTATCTAAAATAATAGTTTGGCCCTGACTGGAAGCTTTCATCAGCATTTCTATGAGGTTAATTAGGATTTTTCTTTCCACTGATCTTGGTTTCTTCAGTCTCTAGCTTTAGTCTGGGATCCTAGATCTAGAAGCTTAAGATCTTGTTTTGTGGTGTGATTGTGCTACAGATAGGAAAAATCAGAACCCCAAATCTTCCCCCCCCCCTCTATACTAACCACTCATAATTGACACAACATAAAACGCTTCCTCTCTGGTCAGCAAAATGTGTGGAGATTTCTCCCCACCAGCAATCAAGCAATTCTTCTGTGGACAAGAGCTAAGCCTCTTCTTCTTCTTCTTTTTTTTTCTTTCCTTCACAACAATTTCCCTTTATTCTGGATAACAGAGGCATATCAGTGAAATGATCTTTGCACAAAGATTCTTCACAATTGCACAATAATTTATAACACAATTCTACGTCCAAAAAGCAGTTTAAAAAATTCTCTTAGCAGCCTAGTGGGAATAAAAGCAGAAAAATGACTCTGACAGTCCTGGTTAAAATGGTAATCTTGCTCACAAAAAGAGCTTAGCATCTTTTAATTCAATTTAATGCAATTCTGACACTACCTAGAGATGACATCAGTTCCCACAGGTTAAGGGCTCTGTCCCATGAGCCGGCCACTTCTCATGCCAGTCTCTAGTAGTAGGTGGTCACCAGTATTCCTTATGGCTTGCAATAAATCATGGTTCCCAACCTTCTCCTCAGGTCCAATTTATTGCCAGAGCAGCTCACAGAAATCAGTTAAAAACTTTATTGATTTATTTATCAATGATATCCCCTCTCTGAGTGGAACACACTCCAGGAATATCCATGTGATCAGTTACCTGGAAGCTCAGAAATGCAAACCTCTGTGTGTGTGTAAACTTCATTATGTAGCCACGATTGATCATCATAGATGGTAAAATCAGACTTCAGCCCCTCTCCCCATCCCCAGAAGTTGATGGTATGGGGCTTAAAGTTCTAACCCCCTAATCATATCTTGATCTTTCCAGTGACTAACCCCCATCCTGAAGAAATGTAGCATATAAAAGATTATTATTTCAGAAATTTCAAGAATTTCAAGAAATATTTGCCAGGAACTGGGGAGAAAAACCAAGTAGGTATATTTCACTGTATTACAGATTGCTATTTATTATTGTTTGTAGGTTTTCTTTCAATGATTTCTTTGGCTACCTTGTGGCTTATCTCATATAAACTTTCCCTAATGTTTTTAACATGGGGAAAAAAAAAGATAAAAATGATAGAAAGTAAAAAATAAATAAATGAATAAAAGAGGCAGAAAACAAGAGGCAAAATGAATAGCCCTTTATTTACTTGAACAAACACCTGAAACATCTGGAGAAATACGTATTACTGCTCCCTGCTATCTAGGTGTGAGTGATGTAGTAAAAATTTTTAAAGTCTTGTAGTTCATAGTGCCTACTGGACTGGATGTAAAAGATGGGAACAACATATCACTTAACAATGAATGGTTCTACCACCTTTCCCAGAAGATTTTGGAATGTGAAGGGACTGGACACTCTATCTAGAGATAAGCACTATTAACATTTTGATTTTCTGTACATATGTCTACACATTTCTTTGTTTATAAACCTGCAGCACTTTTAATGCAAATTGCCCCCACATTCTCAAAAAACAACACTAAATTCATTCTAGGAAGCCTGTATCACTGTGATACTGATATTAATTATACCTATCCAAGAGCATAGGAGGTCTTTCTAGCTTCTGAGGTCTTCAGTTTGTTTCTTCAGTGTTTTTAATTTTCATTGTAGACATCTCTCACCTCCTTGGTTAGATTTATTCCAAAGAATATAATTTTTGAGTCCATGTGAATGGAATTGTTTTTCCAATTTCATCAGAGGATTAATTATTGGAATATAGGAAAGCTATGGATTTGTGTATGTTGATCTTGTCCTGTTACTATGTTAAAATTATTTATAAGCTTTAGTAGTCTTCTGTTAAAATTTTTATACATCTTTGAAGTGTAGGGTCATTTCATTGGCAGACATAATTTTACTTTTCTAACTGGTTAGAGCCCTTTAATTTCCTTCTATTGCCTAATTACTCCTACTAGAGTTTGAAGAACTATATTGAGTCAAAGTGGTAAGAATGGATATACTTCAAAATAAACAAGAATTTAATTTCTAGTCAATGTAAATTTACAAATGAACATTGCAACAAAAGAGGTAGAACATTAATTTAGAAAAACAATAAATGTGAGAAGAAATTCTTAATATGACAAAAAAGAAAGTAAAAAATGGAATATTATTCAATCATAAAGAAGAATAATATTATAGCATTTGCAGATAAATGGATGAAATTGGAGAATATTATGCTAAGTGAAATAAACCAATCCCAAAAAACTAAAGGCGAAATGTTTTCCCTGATAAGTGGATGATGATATATAATGGGAGTGTGGGGGTGGGGGGTGAGAGAAGAATGGAGGAACTTTAGATTATGTAGAGGGAAATGAGAGGGAGGTGGGTAGGAAAGATGGTGGAATGAGACAGACATCATTACCCTATATAAATGTATGATTACGTGAATGGCATGAATCTACATCCTGCACACCCATAGAAATGAAAAGATAACCCCATTTGTGTACAATGAATCAAAATGCAGTCTGTAAAAATAAAAAGTAAATAAAAAATAAAATAGGCACAATTTAATATCCTCAAAATGTATGAAAGAACCTCTTGATTAATCAAAAACGAGTTGAATATTTAAAAATCAGAAATATTTGATTTTAAGATTAATACATATCTTTAACATGCTGCTAAGAGATATTAAGTAAAACTGGTGGATCATATTTAACATAACAATATATGGGTCAGAAAATAAAGATGGTTTAAAGATACACAAGATTTGAATGACCTCATAAAAATTTTGTAGATTTTTCTGAGAATCACAATATTTTATTGTGGTTAAAACCTATATAACATACAATTTACTACTTTACCCCTTTCAATCATATGGTAACTATAGTCACATTGTTGTGTAATCCCCAACATCTGTTGCCTCCAGAGCTTCTTTACCTTTCCAATGGAAACTCTGTACCTGTCCAACAATAGGCCCATTCCCTCCTCTCCTGGTTCTCAGTGTCCGTCTCTATGAATTTGACTACTCTGAGAACCTCAAAGAAGTGGGATCATACTATATTTGTTCTTTCATGAATGGCTTATTTCACTTGGCATAATGTCTTCAAGATTCAACCATATCAGGGCTGGGGATGTAGCTCGGTGGTAGAGCACAATCCCCAGCATCTCTCTCTCTCACACACACACACACACCATAACATTGAGGGTGGAGGATGTGACTTTATGGTAGAATGCTTGCCTAGTATATATGAGCCCCTGGATTCACTGCCTAGGACTACTAAAAGACAACAACAAAAACAATGAAAAGAACAACAACAAAAGATCTTGAAAATGTATCCTTGTCATAGCATGTATCAGATTTCCCTTCATTCAAAGACTGAAAAATACTCAATTATGTCATTTACCACATTTTATTTATCCATTCATCTGTTGATAGACATTTGGGTTGTTTCCACCTTTTGCTTATTGTGACTGATGCTGTTATGAACAAGTATCTGTTTGAATCTTTGCTTTCAATTCTTTTTGATATCTAGCCAGAAATGGAATTGCTGTACCATATGTCGATTCTATGTTTAATATTTTAAGAAACTGCCATAATGTTTCCCACAGTGATTGAGTCATTTTACATTTCTACCAGCAACACACAAGAATCCAATTCCTCCATATCCTAGCCAACACTTACATTTTTCCTTCCTTCCTTTTTCTCCTCCCTCCCTCCCTTCCTTCCTTCCTAAGACAGTCATACTAATAGATATAAGGTGATGTCTCATTATGGTTTGGGTATGTATTTGCTTAATGATTAATAATAACAAGTATCTTTTCATATGCTTATCATCTCTAAATATTTCTTTAGAGAAATATTTAAGTTCTTTGCCATTTTAAAATTGGGACTGCTGTAACTAAATAGGAATAATATTTTTTATGTTTTTATTTGTTCTAATGAGTTATACATGACAGTAGAATGCATTTATGCATTTTAATAAATCATACAAAGAATATAATTTCTCATTTCCTGATCGTACATATTATAGGGTCACAGTGGTCATGTGATCATACATGTACATGAGGTAATAATGTTGATTTTGCTCTACTATTCTTCCTACCCCCATACCCTTTTCCCTTCCTTCACTCCCCTCTACCTAATTTAGAGTAACTATTCTTCCCTAGTGACCCCATCCTTATTGTTAATTAGCATATCAGAGAAAACATTTGGCCTTTAGTTTTTTGGGTTTGGTTTCTTTCTCTTAGCATGATATTCTCCAACTCCATCCATTTACTAGCAAATGCCATGATTTCATTCTTCTTTAAAACTGAGTAGTATACCACCCCATATCTATATATACAACATTTACTTTATTCATTCATCTGTTGAAGGACACCTAGGTTGGTTCCATAGATTAGCTATTGTGAGTTGAGCTGCTATAAACATTGATGTGGCTGCATCACTGTAATATGCTGATTTTTAGTCCGTTGAGAATAAATAGAGGAGCTGGATAGCTGGGTCAAATGGTGGTTCCATTTCAAGTTTTCTGAGGAAGTTCTATACTACTTTCTAGACTGGTTGCACCAATTTGCATTCCCACCAGAAATGTATGAGTGGACCTTTTTCCCCACATCCTTACCAACATTTACTGCTGCTTGTATTCTTGAGAATTGCCATTCTGATTAGAGTGAGATGAAATCTTTGATTTGCATTTCTCTAATTGCTAGAGATGGTGATCACCTTTTTGTATATTTGATGATAGATTTCTTCTTCTGCGAAGTATCTGTTCAGTTCCTTAGCCCATTTATTGATTGGGTTATTATTATTATTATTTTTTTTTTGGTGTTAAAGTTTTTTGAGTTCCTTATGTATCCTGGAGATGAATGCTTCATCTGACATGCATGTGATAAAGATTTTCTCCCAATCTTTAGGCTCTCTCTTCACATTATTGATTGTTTCTTTTGCTGAGAAGAAACATTTTAGTTTGAATCCATCCCATCTTTTGATTCTTGATTTAACTTCTTGCATTTTAGGGGTTTTGTTAAGAAAATCAGATCATAGGTCAACATGGTGAAGATTTGGGCCTACTTTTTCTTCTATTGGGTGCAGGGTCTCTGTTCTAGTGCCTAAGTCTTTGATCCACTTTGAATTGAGTTTCATGCAGAGTGAGAGATAAAGTTTTAATTTCATTTTGTTACATGTGGTTTTCCATTTTTCCCAACATCATTTGTTGAATAGGCTATCTTTCCTCCAGTGAATGTTTTTGGCTTCTTTGTTGAGTGTGAGATAACTGCATTTATGAGGGTTTGTCTCTGTGTCTTCTATTCTGTACCATTGGTCTACATGTCTGTTTTGGTGCCAATACCATGCTGTTTTTATTACTGTTGGTGTGTAGTATAGTTTGAGGGCTGGTATTGTGATACCTTCTGCTTTAATTTTCTTGCTAAGGATTACTTTGGCTATTCTGGGTTTTCATTTTCCAAATGAATTTCAAATTTGCTTTTTCTAGTTCTCTGAAGAATGTCACTGGGATTTTAATAGGAATTGCATTAAATTTGTATAACACTATTGTTCGCATGGTCATTTTGACAATATTAATTCTGCCTATCCAGGAGCATAGGAGATCTTTCCATCTTCTAAGGTCTTCTTTAATTTTTTTCTTTAGTGTTCTGTAGTTTTCATTGTAGAGGTCTTTCACCACTTTTGTTAGATTGATTCCCAAGTATTTCTTTTTTGAGGCTACTGTCAATGGAGTAGTTTTCTTAATTTCTCTTTTAGTAGATTCTTTACTGATGTATAGGAACATGTTTGATTTACAGGTATTGATTTTATAACCTGCTGCTTTGCAATTTTTGGGATCTTGTCAATATAGAATCATGTCATCAGCAAATTGGGATAGTTTGAGTTCTTCTCTACCTATTTGTGTACCTTTAATTTCTTCCTTCTGTCTAATTGCTCTGGCTACAGCTTCAAGGACAATGTTGAATAAAAGTGGTGAAAGAGGGCATTCTTATCTTGTTCCAGTTTTTAGAGGGAACACTTTCAATTTTTCTCCAATTAGAATGATGTTGGCCTTTGGTTCAGCATATATGGCTTTTATGTTGAGGTATGTTCCTATTCTCCCTAGTTTTTCTAGTGTTTTGAACATGAAGAGGTGCTGTATTTTGTCAAATTGTTCTTCTGCATCTAATAAGATGATCATATGATTCTTGTTTTTAAGTCTATTAATAAGATGAATTACTTATTTTGATTTCCATATGTTGAACCAACTCTGCATCTCTGGGATGAACCCAGTTGATCATGGTACACTATCTTTTCAATATGTTTTTGTATGTGATTTGCCAGAATTTTATTGTGAATTTTTGCATCCATATTCATCAGGGATATTGGTCTGAAGTTTCCTTTCCTTGATGTGTCTTTGTCTGGTTTGGTATCATGATGATATTAGCTGCCTAAAATTAATCTATTTCATGAAATAATTTGAGGAGTATTGGTTTTAATTCTTTGATGGTCTTGTAGAACTTGACTGAAAATCCATCTGATCCTGGGTTTTTCTTAACTGGTAGGCTTTTGATGGCGTTTTCTGTTTCATTACTTGAAATTGTTCTGTTTAAATCCTGTATGACCTCCTGATTCAGTTTATTTAAGTTATATGTCTCTAGAAATTTGACAATGTCTTCAATATTTTCTATTTTATTGGAGTATAAGTTTCAAAATGTTTGCAATTATCTTCTGTATTTCAATTGTGTCTGTTTAGATATTTCCTTTTTTATCACATATTTTAGTAATTTGGATTTTCTCTCTTTGCTGATTAGTGTGCCTAGGGATTTATCAATTTTATTGATTTTTTTCAAAGAACCAACTTTTGTTTTGTCAATTTTTTCAATTGTTTCCTTTGTTTCAATTTCTTTTATGTCAGCTCTGATTTTAATTATTTCCTGTCTTCTACGCTTTGGGTGTTAATTTGTTCTTCTTTTTCTAGGGCTATGAGATGTAATGTTAGGTCATTTATTTGTTGACTTTTCATTCTTTTAACAAATGAGCTCAATGCAATCAGCTTTCCTCTTAAAACTGTCTTTATAGTGTCCCATAAATTTTGGTATGTTATATGTGTATTCTCATTTACCTGTAAGTATTTTTTTCATTTCATCCTTGTTTTTTTCTACTGTCCATTCATCACTCAATAGCATCCTATTTATTTTATTTTATCATTGATTTCTACTTTCCTTCTGTTGTGATCTGAAAGAATTCAGGGTATTATCTCCATTTTTTTGTATTTACTAAGAGTTACTTTGTGGTATAAGATATGATCTACTTTAAAGAAAGATCCATGTGCTGCAGAGAAAAAAGTCATTCTTACATTGATGGATGAAATATTCTATATATGTGTGCTAAGTCTAAATTATTGATTATATTATTTAGTTCTATGGTTCCTTTATAGTAATAATATTTTAAAATACAATCAGATTGCATATTGATTACTTAAAACTAATGTAGTTTTTAGCTTATTCAGGCTGCTATAACACAGTACTATAAACTGGGTGGCATACAATCAACAGAAATTTCTCACAGTTCTGTAGGCTGGGGAAGTTCAAGATCAATGCACTGGTAGATTCAGTGTGTGTTTAGGGCTCATTTTCTCATAGACAGGTATCTTTTCACTGTAACCTCTCATGGCAAAAAGGACAAGGAATCTCTGCGGGGACTCATTCGTGAGGAATCTAAAATAGAAACTCCACATTAATATTTCTTCTTCTTTTCTCTCTCTTTCCCTCTATCATTTCTTTTTATTAAGTATTTCATTTTATATATTCATCCCTTGTTTTGCTTATTTAAATCCTGTCTCTTCTACTGCATCATGTACAGGCAAGGTGCTGGTCCATTGTTGATTTTGTTTTGAGTAAACACTGAAGCTCTGGGACAGTACATGGCATCTCTAAGCTGTGATGAGGTATGGATTTTTGCTGTGGGCAGACAGTGGGTGACAGGACCTGAAGGAGCACTCTTCAAAAGTGTAGATCATACTGGAATTGCTCACTGTCTTGTAAGGAGCTCTGATCTTTTCTAGAAATCCACATAGTTTATGTCTATTCTTCTTTACATTTTGTAACATGCCTCCAAAGGACCCAAATCAGATTTTCTATAGTAGATCAGAAATTAGACATTCTTCATATTTTATAACATATATACTGTTCCTTCCTTCAGCTTCCAAGGGGGCTAATTTTAAACAGAGATACTCCAACATGAACTGGGGATTAAAAGGGACAGGGCTGCCATTGTGCTGATTATTAGCCACAAGAAGCCAGCAGTCTGGGACCACTCTCCTGTGGGGACAGGGAGGAGCTGCAGTGTGAAAACTTCTGCTTTCCCCAAGTTTACTGTTATCTGATTACTTAATAGTATTACACTACAATATATTACAACAGGTTGCTTCTTAAAACCTTTGCTCTAATCTAAAATTCTAACTTACTTCCTTTGTCTATGTACCACTAAACTAGGGCCAAAAATTATACAATAGATGGGACCACTTTTTGTCTTCTGAAGGTATTTTTTCATATTCAAATGAGAAAATAACATTAGTCCAATTTATATAATTTATTTTCAAATTTGACAAATGAAAATGTTGCAAGGTATTTTTCAAGATCTAAAAATGATGTAAAAATATGGAGCGACAGTTTCCTTAGAGACCAGCTTTGTCATGCAAGAGCTTAAAGACACTAATTTTTTTGTTGTTATATTACTCTATTGGAATTTAAGAAGTGCTTCTTTTGATTAAAAACCTTAGGAAATATAATTATTAAGTACCTATAAACTGCAATGGCCACTAACTCTGTCCGCTGTCTGCACAGCGCTCTGTCTGCATGCACCTGCCAGGTATTGGCTCCCTGCAGCAGTCTGGCCCTTGTCTAGGGCCTTCAGCTGCTGAGGACTAGTGCATGGTAGGACCTTGTGTGTCCTCATTTACCACCACTCCCCCGCCCCTTCGCTGCAGCTATTCCCTTACCCATTTTACTACCCAATTCATCAGTCTGTGATCTTAACCAGTCATTGGTCTGCTCGGCAGGCAGCACTGGGCAGCTATTGGCCTGATCCCTAGCCTGCAAACTTCCTCATTAGCAATTAACCCGATTGTCATTAACCTGCGTAATGCAACTACTTAGGAGAAGATCCCCCGCCATACTTTCTCTCTCTATCTCTCTTCAGGGCAGACACTGCTCGTCTGCCTAATAAAATCTTTTGCTAGAGTTCCTGCATCTGGAGTGGTTTTTCTGGGCACTTTTCACTTTTTAGTACCTAAACAAAGCACTAGGAGCAGATCTTATAGTAGATTTTACATTAGTATTATCAGTTTTTAGTCCCCTTGCTATAGATAGAAATTATTTTTTTGTCAATATCTTAGAATTCTCAACAAATAAGTAGCTCTGGTGCAGCTCTTCAAATCTCACATTTACTTTTTCCAGAAAAGTTTAATAGGAAGATTCCATATCTTGCTTTTGAAAATGTTGCTACTGTTGGAGTTAATTATTGCTAGCTCTCATGTTTTCTGATTTCTCTTTAGATTGAGTTTAAAGTGACATTTTTAAAGAGTCCTTATTACATTGACTAATCAAAGTTTCTAGAAAAAAGGTAGACATACACTAGTGCCAATTTCTCTTTTTCTGCACATCTTTTATTTTATATTATTTTCATGCTCTTTTGATTACAGTGCTATCTTGACTCATTAAGTTCCAAGTTATCAATTCTGTTAATATTTCAATGAAATATTTCATTAAAATAGGTTGTAAATAACCTAGAGTCTATATTGTACTAACTTATATTATTATATTATGTTGGGGGCTGTGCCAGCCAGAACGGCGCCTGATCACATCCGCGTGGGGAGGTTAATTGACATAAGCACACTCAGGTAATTTATCACTGGCCGTATTCAGTTAAGTCCACGCACACAGCGCGTGCACAGGTATTCCTGGCGCGCCTGCTTGGGCCTGCTCATTTTGATCCTTGCCTTGATGGGGCAGCTGGCTCCTCGCCTGATCGCAACTGGTGTGGCCCAGCCCTCTGCCTCCTGGAGGGAATATAAGCGAGCGGTGGGCAGGGGCGCGACAGTAAGGAGCAGCAGAAAGTAAGAGCAGCAGCTAGCAGAAAGAAGCGGAGTAGAAGCCACTAACAGAAAGGAAGAAGAAAAGGCAGCAAGCAGATAGAAGTAGCTAGCAGAGAGAAGCAGCAGGCAGTGGGGGAAGGCAGATCATAGAGCGGAGAATTGAGAACACACCTCTAGATCACAGATGGGTAGATCGCAGTATGTGGGATGTATCACTAAGAAGCACCTCAGATAGACGCACCCTTAGTTCACAGGATGCAGGACGCACCTTTAAGAAGAAGCAGCAGAATTAAGAAGAAATAGATCTCTGACAAGCGTAGAAGCCTCTCTTTCTCTAAAACTTTCTCTCTAAGCAATTCTCTTCCTCTAAGCAAGGTTTCTCTTCCTCTAAGCAAAGTCTCTCTTCCTCTAAGCAAAGTCTCTCTTCCTCTAAGCAAAGCCTATCTTTCTCTCAAAGTCTCTCTTCCTCTATAAATTAGTGAATATAGGAAAAATAGTTTATTTCCAGGCCCCTCCGATAAACACCTGCGCAATTGTTGCTGCGGGCGGCGACAATATTATGATTTTATTATAATTTGGTTTTATTATATAATTATATTTTCTATTATGTGAATATATTATGTACTATATTTAGGTTTTTAGTGTGTGTTCCACATCTAGGACCGTGGGGCAAAATGGGTTCAAATGGCCACTCTCTCCACTCTCTTTAGTCTAATCCATTCCTCTGATCTTCTGTTATGTGGAATTTTTGGTGACATGACAATCTCTGCTGTCACTGAATCCCCTTGGAGGTTCCCTATGTATTTCACAAGGTTGCATTAGACTGATAAAGCATTTGTCTATGCTCTAAAATTAGAATGTCAGCTCCTTTATATTTCATGTGCCACACAAAATAGTGCCCAGCATAGAATGCATATTTATTAAATATTTCGATGTCAAATTGAATGGTGCTCAGAGTTTTACACTTGCCATAAATGAAGACTTTCTAGTAGTAACTTTGACTCATTCATAGTTTATGATAAGAAAATAATTTGGAAAATTAAAAGATGATTTCTTATAACCTTTGTTTGATTCTACATTCTTACAGGCAGAGCACTTCCCATACCTCTTCCATTTGTCCCCAGTGTGACTTCTTAATGTAGGCAGAACTCTGCAGCATACCTATTTAATTGAAATATTAATGTTCTTACTAAAGAAGCAAACCTGCAGAGGACAATGTATAATATTTGGATGAGAAGCAGCATTGCTTATCTTGTTAAAAGCAGCTTTATTAACTAGATATTTGTGATAGGTAATATGACAGTTATTTGTACATTCAAAATTGGCTAGAAATAATCCTGCAATTTGCGTCTTTCATCTTTGTCTAAGAGGGATCACACAGATCTTTGAAATCCTTTGGAAAATCAATTTTGAGAAAGAATTATTATAATGTGCTACTTTTACCTCATATTTACTCTACATTTTTTTAATCAAATACGGATGAGAAGATTATCTATCAGTGTCCACCTAAATTTTATGCTACCCTAGAGACAAATGCTGGTCTTTAAAGTCTGTTTGGCAATTGAAAGATAAAATCCTAAGGATCAAGAAGATACCTCCTAGCTTTGCAATCCTATTGCTAAACTTTCCCTCCATATTGTGTAGTGGACGCTTTAAGTGGTTTGGTCAATTTGGTAATAGTTGTTTCAAGTTAGACTATACAGGAAGCAGGCTCTGATGTGGAAATTACCCTGCTGAAGGTTTTTGAGTTCTTTCAGGATCAGCACATGTTGGACAAGTGGAGGAAGCTGACTTGAGCAGAGAGAAGTTGAACTTTCGTACAGTCACAAGAAAGGTTAGAGAGACAGGGAGATAAGCCAGAGGAGACAGGCTGTTACTACAGAGGTATCATAAGCTGGTGCCAGGAGATTAGGCTTTCTCTCTTGTGCTAGTCAGTGGTTGGAATTGGATTGTCCTAGGAGAGAAGATATAAACTTGGGTAAAGTGTTTCTCTTAAATAGGTAGTCCCCCCAAAGTGATGACTGTTAGCTGTCAACTTTCCCAGTAGCTGGAGGAATGAGTGCTTTAGTCCAGAAAGTGGAGAACTGTGTGTTATATTATAGACCCACAATAATGATCTCACCAAAAAATCATAAAATAAAAATATATTAATCATATGTATTAATATAATATATAATATACTTATAGAATTATATACATATTTTGTTAGTTTTCTTCCAGTACAAGACAATATTGTTTTTAGAAAACACTACCCCTAAAAGTCCTACATGATAAATTATTCTTATTAGTGAAGAGACCACATGAAGAATCAGTCTTTCAAATTTGTGGATTTAAACCACAATAACACATTATAAACTATAAAACTCATATCTGATATATTTTATATATTCATCAATGTTAAAATGATTACTGTTGATCTTGGATTTATAATTAATAATTTCTTTTATTTTTGGAGTGATGATATTTAGGAAAACTTGCTACAAAGTATGGGTAAACTCACTGATCCTGAGATAATTTGCATCTTTATAATTTATAAAAGTGTATTAATGTTTTTTTTTTAAGTCCAAATAGGTTGATATCTGCTGCCTAAAGACTACTGGAAGGGGATGAGATGGGATAGAGTACAAAGCACTACTAAATTTTAAAAGAAATATGTAAATATGCATGTATGCACATATACATACATGTATATTTGAATGCACATATATATGTGCAAAAGTGGAAGGAATTTCAATAAAATATTAATCATCACAAAAATTCTAGTGAAAAATTCCATGATTTTTAAAATTATCTTTTTTTTACCTTCTACTTTTCTTTAATTTTCTAAAAACTATGTACTTATATACATCTGTCTATTCCTATGTATCTAGTAATATGGTTCCTGGGATCATATATGAGAATGCAAGCAACAAATGAAATTATTTTTCTTCTTTCTTAGCTTATGTATGCTGGAGCATGAAATAGAAGAAACTCCAGATAAATCTATCACTTTGAAACATGAAGAAGGAATCAATTCCTTATAAAAGGTAACAAAGTCATAAAGTTTTCTCTTTAATTGCCTGTCACCTTGTCTCTTGCAGAAGATGCTTAAAAGACATAGGTGAGCGACTGATGAGGATTTGAAGATATCTTGATCTCCTGTCCAGTCCCAATGAATAATCATTTGGTTTCAGGATTTAGAAATGACTTCAGTTTTTATTTTTTTTCCATTAGAAATAATATTTTTTTTCACATTCTTGGAACCTCAATTCAGTTGTTTTTGCTTTTCTTTACTAAGTTCATATTTTCAATTATAAATTTTTATTTGATTTTGCATGCATTTATTTTATTCTGAAAATATTTACCATAAGATATATGTTCAAATACAGACTCCACATATTTCAGAAGTCATTGATTTTTTTTTCTTTTGATATCTTTTGCTAATTGTCACCTAAGGGCAGAGTGAGTGGTGCATTTGTATTTCCTGTCTTCCTCCCTCTTACTCAGCACTCCTTTACTTTTACTGATAGGAGTTTGCAGATTGGCTTTCAGATAGTGAGCATGGTCAACACTGATGCTTTTTCTGATCGATCAAACCAGCTTCCTTTGTTGCTCACTGGCGACAGGATTAGTGATTTTGCTCACATCACTGTCAGACACAATATTATTGAAGTTTTTAAAAATGTATTTTGAACTCTGTTTTAGACCAATTTAGAGATTGGAGGAAAGCTATAAATATGTAATCATTTTGCAAAAACTTCCTGCCCAGACATCAAGGCAATGCTTTTTCCTATTGCTTCAGGAAGTTACCTGACAATTCTGATGAATTTCATGCAACACAGTTTGGTGGTTGTAAAGCAGAGGAATGTTTCTTGGTGAAAAAAAAAAAAAAAAGATATCTTTCTCTGCTGAAACACTAAACCTCCATTCAAGTTCTGACCCTCTGTTTTTGAGGCCTAATAACTCACTTTGTCTTAATCTTGGATTTGATTTGACTTTGGAATCCTTACTCATATTTACCAAGTTCATAGAGATCTATATTTACGTTATGAACGTATTTGTCCTAATTTACTGTGAAAATTTTGCCATGTGGAAAAATTACTTATAAGAGCTCAGTACAAGTACTTTCTTCCCTGTAGCACACCAAATATCAGTAAAATTATCTTGATTATTGAATCAAACCACTGCAAGAAACAGGATAAATTTTTTTCCATAATAACTGTTTAAGATTGCTTAGAAATTCATTTTACCAAGAGACACGTTCTTACCAATATAGTTCTACCTTTTGATGTTTCTGGTAAACATTTCCTTTCACCTGCATAGTTTTTTCAACCTTTCTTTTATGATCCTCCATTTCTGTGAACACTAGCATTTTTTTCTAGTGGATACATGCTTTCTCTAGAGATATTAATGTCTTTAGTAAGGTAAAATTCTATCTTGGAGGCCTTAGAGCCATCCTTTCATTTTTAAGAGATTTAACCTTTTGGCCCTAACACATTATCTGTCCATGTGTAGTTTAATTTTCTCAGGCCAATATTCCATCCTAAATCCCAAGTGTCATCTTACTTTTGTTTCTTCATAGTCTATTATTAGTGCCAACATTTCTTAACTTCCCAGTTTTATCACAACTTGTCCACCCTGAGTGTACATTAGAATTACCTGTAGAAAATATAAAAATATAACAATGGGGATCTGCATCATTTCAAATAAACTCAAATCTCAAAGTGAAATAGCAATGTATGTTTTTCTGAATCTTCACAAATTATTCTGATGTTCCAGCATGGTTTAAAGCCCTAGTTTAGACACTTGGCTCACAACCCAGGTATATAATTTCCTGCAAGGATAAGAATACTGATACAGTATCCAACCAATTGCTGTATTTGATAGATTCCTCTCCTGACCTGAACCATGTCTATTTTTGAGGTTTGAGAATAAAAGTACTATCATCAGGTTACTTTCTTAACGTACAATGAAATATCAGATCAGCAGTGATGTAGGGTTCTGGCTTGTGGAAATACTTTCAAAAGTTAATGACAGGAGCTAACCTTTACTTCCAATTTTCCATGTGCTGGGCATTAGGTAGTTTACCTCTAAAAACCTCTTCAATCATTCCACTCAACAATCTGAAATGGTGAGTGTTATTTTATGTCTATATTATAATAGAGGAAACTGAAACACAGAGAAGGTAAATAACTCTCCAAAGTATAAAAGTTAATAAATGTGGTGAGCAGGAGTTAAATCCTCTTAGCTTAGTTCAAATCCAAATTTTTTTTCTTTTCATTTTTTTATTGGAAAATATTTTATCCCTTTATCCTTTCAAAGAAGGAAAAATACAACTCAACAATAATGCACGTTATCGGAAAAATGCAACTGCAAATTCAGATATCAAAGAGAAGAACTGCTAATCACATTAACACATTACAGAACTCAAAATTAAATACACAAATAAATTAAAACATTAGATATTAACATTTTCTGTTGAAACATACCCACGGGTCAAAGTAACAAGTTTAAAAAAAATTAAGTTTGTTCTCATTAAGATAATGAAAAGTTAAGGAGTTCATTAAGTCATTACATTAGAAAGAGGAACTGATTTGCAGTGTAGTTTGTGTGTGTATATACATCATTCGTAAAGTCTGGTAAAATCAGTAGCTAGGGAGAACAAGGTCTTATGTTACAACATTAATCATTATTCCTTATTGTCTTGCATTTCTTAACTAGACATGCTATATAAAGGAAAGCAAAGCAAAAGCAAATTTGAAACAAAAGAGAGGGTTTAGTTCTTTCTCTTCAGGAACATATTCTGTATAGATTATAAGTTAATGTAAGGAAATTCATGATTTATTATAGATTACATACACTTTAATAGACAAGAAATGAAGATGTTAGATGGCAAAGGTTCAAGAAAGACTGTCATAATGAGCAGCAATGACAGAAATGGAATTTTAGAGTAAGAGGAATAAAGAAAAGGGTATTCATTGCAAGAAGAAATGTACAGTGATTGGCAGGAAGTTGGAAGCAACAGATCGGCAAAAGTGAGTAGCTAAGTCAGCTCAGACTTTTGGAGGTAGTTTGAGGGATAAGAGATTTGATTATTTCCTTCTCAGAATTGGGTTTACATTCCGATTGAAGAGAAATTTATTTAAGGTTGTTAGGGAGGTCTACCGTTTGGCATTCAAACTAATGATAATATCTGTCACTGATTGGATCCTCCAGGAAACTGGCTCTGAAAGAAAGAACAGGAGGTTTATTAGGATTTTTCTCAGGATCAACTCCTTCAAGTAGCAGGGCTGAGGGAGACATGGAGATGCAATGCAGATTCACTTTAGGCCTTTGCCATCCTGATGGGGAGATGGGAAGTTGAACCTGAGATGACTCTGTGCAGCCAGATGTCTCCTGTGGATGGAGGTCTGGACCTTCGTAACTGGATCATGACATCCTCTTGGGTGAAACAGCCTTTCAGTTTAGACAATTCCTTCAGGAGTAGCAGTTCATTTTCTTGCCAGCAGCTTTCAGAGCAGTTGGAGGAAATAAATCCTCAACTCCTGAAGGAGGACCTGGGTGGTGCATGACTGTCCTCGGAGTTTACTCTCTGATAGAATAGTATTTCTGAGCACCAGAATTAACTCAACTAAAAAAAAAGAAAAGAGTCCACTAAACCAGAATCTCTCAGGATGGAGCCCAGATGACTGATCAATTTTAAAAAGCTCCTGGAGTAATTCTGCTGATCATCCAGGTTTGTGAACCACTGATCTAAAGGACATAAACTACTCTCATGGAGATTCAGAAATAATTACACTTTTCTTCCTTGACTATTCAGTAATCTCACATAGGATACACTAGTCCTTAATGGACAGAGCAGAAGGATGAATGAAGAAATCACATTTTGAATAGCTCTGTATTCAATGAAAGGGCAGATAGACATTTTAAGTGTGTTCCACATTATATAAGAACAAAGGGATTAAGCACAATAGGAAGCCCATTAAATTGCTATTGCATTTGGAAGAAATTAAAGGTTATGCTCAGACTATTATAGAATAGACCTAGAGATTTATAAAACTATGTTAATCTATGAAATCTTCAAATAGATACATAATGAGCTATCTGGGCAAGCAGATAGAATAAATAAAATTAATTTTTGGTTTTGTAATGCAGGAGCTCCTTTGCTGTGGAAATAGCATTCTATCTGTAAAATAAAATATCAGTTCTAATATTTGGGTACAGCCATAAAAACAAGCCAAAAACAGATATAACAAATGCAGGATATTTTGTCAGTATTTGCAGTCTGTTGCTCAGAATTTGTTAGTAGGAGGGCTGGCTGTCACTTTTAGATGTCTCTAAGTATTTGCCTCTAGAAATTTGTGTTTTCTCTTTCCTTCACCCCAGCCCCCTTTTTGACCAAGTTTCAGTGATGCGATAAGGAGTTTGATAGACTGGGGTCCATCTGCCTAAGGCTCAATTGCTCAATAGAACAGCAGGGCCCTGTCTTTGTGGACATAATATGCAACATTCATCTCAGCCTTCAAGTCATCAAGTCTTGCACATGGGGATCATGTCAGAGCATTTATACTCTTAAATAAGTTGGACAATCAAACAACTATAACACTGGGGGCCTAGCCAGTTTTCTATGGAGTATCCATGACCTAGCCTTGACAGAGAGGGAGGAAATATTTTGCCCTCTACTTCATGGAACATTTCTTTTCTGGAACAGGTAGGAATTGGAGGTTCTGGTATCTTGACAAAATTGGTGTTGGGTTTCTAGCTTCTCTAGGTTGTGGGGCTTCATCTGAAACCAGCTGTCCCACTGACAATTCATTGCAGCTTTTTGATGCAACTGAAATAAGCAGAAGTAGTTTTGTGGTGAGCAAGAGTGCATCAAATCAAGGCAACCACTGGGTTCTGAGTTTGACCTTGAGAGACACCTTTGTTTCCATGAGAGGTGCTGAGGCAGAGTAAAAAGGCAGATTCTAAAAGCACTTCCTAAAGAGTTTTGGAGCTATCTAGAGAAGATAATGTTTTTAAAAACAGTATCTGGTTTTTATTGTACTTGAAACATTAGGACACTGTGAAACTTACTCTTGGACTGTCTGCTCTAAGGTCATATACATGAAAGTATATTTAAGTATTACATGGTAGCCTTCCTCCTCCTGTTATTAGCCTGCAACTTCTAAAGTGATAAATTTCTTCATCACATTGTATCATTTTCATGATGCCAAGTTAAAAAAAAACTTATTAAATAACTTAAAAAAATTAATTCTGTTTTAGTTTTTCAGTTACAAAACACCCCTATGTGAGCATTGCTTTTGTTTGTTTCTGTTTTTACTTGTTTATTTTGTGTAGTACCAGGGATAAAAACCAAAGGTCAAATGTTTTCCCTGATAAGTGGATGATGATACATAATGGGGGTGGGGGGTGACAGAAGAATGGAGGAACTTTAGATTACGTAGAGAGAAATAAGAGGGGGATAGGAAAGATGCTGGAATGAGACAGACATCATTACCCTATGTACATGTATGATTACATGAATGATATGAATCTACATCGTGCACAACCATAGAAACAAAAAGTTGTACCCCATTTGTGTACAGTGAATCATAATGCAGTCTGTAAAAATTAAAAAAAATTAAAAAAGAAAAGATAATTCTCAGGTCTGGGGATGTGACTCAGTAGTAGAAGATAACCTTCTGATAAAATGGAATTTCAGTTTGTTAACGAACCACTGTGATGTAGGATATTGATATGAAAGTGCTGTCATTCCTAAGAGCAGTGTTAAAGTCTGCCCATATTATTTAGGTGAGATACCACTATGCTGAGGAAATATATTCAAATGCTCTTTAGAGATGGTAATTTATGCAGGACTGCTTTATGGAATACAGAATATTAAAACATTCTATGTCAACTTGAAAACACTCTTAAGCAATTACCATGTTCCTAAGTACTATATAGTATTACCCATAACCAAGCAAATTGCTTCAAGGGCCAGGAATGTTTATATAAATTGGCGATGTTAGGACACAAACAAGGAATGGTAAATATAATCAGACAGTCCCAATTTATGATAACTTGACTTAATATTGTTTTGACTTAAGATGTTGCAAAAGTGATTCAATAGAACTTGCAATTCAAATTTTGGATTTTGATCTTTCCTGGGTGACAATACTGCTCTCCTTGCTAGGCAATGAGGGTGAGCATTCAAATTCAGCTCCCCGCCAGCGACATCATCACGAGGGGAAGCAGCCTGTACTCGGCAGCGTACTATGGTACCAAGCTACAATATTCAGTAGTACCCATTTGATGAATTTTCAATTTACAATATTTTCAACTTATACTGGTTTGAATGTAACCACATAGTAACTAAAGGCCTTTGTAGTTAGTCTTTAAATAACTTCAGTTACTGGGTTATTTTCATTACAGTCAACATTTTAGGTAGGAATATAAAACAGTTTTTTCAGGTCATACTGTCTGACACAAGGCATGGATGGGATTTCTGATTGTCTTCAATGTGTGACTGGCCCATTAAAGTCTCCTTGCACTTCAAAGAGCAAAGTTCACACAGTAAGTTCTTCCCCTGAGGTCCCTGGGAAGATCAGAGCCTGAGGGCAGACAGGCGTTCAAGCACAGAAGCAAAACCTCTAGATTTTGCAAGCAGTAACTATCTACTGCCAGTTTTGAAAATGATGCTGCACTCTCTAGGAAAATATGGGCCACTGGGTCCAATTCCCAGGTGGTCACAGCTCTACAGTTCTCTTTTGCCTGCAGTGACTCAAAGAGGAAGGCTTTTTGCCAAAATAGTATCACTTTTATTCACAATCTCTACCACTTTCTAAAATAATGTTAGTTTTATGAACATGGGGTTTCCTCAGATACTACCATAGGTATGCAGCATCCCAAAGAAGTGAGATGATGGGACAGTTTACATTGTGTGTGTGTGTGTGTGTGTATGTGTGTCTGTGTGTCTGTGTATATGAGAATGTGTGATAGTGAGCAAGAGTGGATCTTACTTTGAACATCCTTAAAATTTTTTACTTGATGAAGTTCATTCCAAAGGGGCCACCCTAAATGGGATACCATGAAAGTGAATTAACCCCTCTTCCTGTTCTTTGTGCCCAGTTTGGTACATATACCTCTTGACACCAGTAAGGTCAGGTGGCCTGTCTGCCTTTTAGCAGGATAGATCACCTGGAGTGCTAAGGGGAAGAATTTTTTACACATCTAGGTACCAGAGAATTCTTTTAGAAGGAGATTTTAAATAATTGGTCCTGACATCTATAACATCCAGGGTGTGGTGGTACATTTCCTTTCACTGCACTCATCAAACTGAACAAAATCTGAGTGGGTATGGAGGAAGTATGGTATAAAAGGACACTTATGAGGCTTGTCCTGCACAAGAACATTTTTGCACTAGACTAATATGCTACCTTTCCTTTTGATTTAATGTGAAAGTCCCAAGATTGAAGTTAATTCCTTGAACTGAACAATTTCTAAGTTTTTATATTCAGAATACCATTAATATAATCCACATATATTATCTGTGAGCAGGAGAAAATCCTGACGTTTCATATTGGTTTTCTACCAGGCAGTAACTGCAATGGACATTCTTAGCTAAGAACCATTTTAAAAGTCATAGTATGGCTAAGATACAGGACTGGTTAGTCTCAATGGGTAAATGTGATTCTAGAGAGCTCATGTTGATGTGTTAATAATTTTTCTTGCAGTCATTGAGTTAAAACACATAAACTTGGGAGCAGTGGGTTGTCCATATTTGAACATGAGCACTTTAATGGATATATTCAAAAAAATTCAAAATAGTTTCAGGAAGAGAAGCAGCATTGAGAGACATCCGTGAGATAACATTGCCTCATGGAATTGCCTATTTATGATGAATTTCTGGTCCTGAGTTCAGGTCCTTCTTCTACCCTGGTATATTTCACTATTCTTGGTACTATGAGATACTTCTCTATCCTGGAAATTTAACTTTGTATTGTTTTGGGATTGGTTTAAATAATTTTCTGTTACTTTAAACTAAAAATTTCTAAATAAGTGAGTCAATGGTATTAACTCATAGATATATGCAATAATTTAGGAGTATAATTATATATAGTAGGATATGCATAAAAAATACTGTGAGATAATTCAGCTAGGTGATAGCAAGAAGAATGAAAAAGGCATGTTGGAAACAAGAGATATGTGATAAAAGAAAAGCCCAAAATATTTGGCAAACGATGACATAGAAAACAAAGAAGACTGATGTCTGTGATGAGAATTCAGGCTAGAGAGAACTGACTTGAGAAATAGGTTAACTGTGAGTTTCTCACAAAATAATCTCATTCCCATAAACTATTTTCTTTTCGAATCCAAGAGAGCACAATAACTAATGGGAAAAAAAAAAAACACTTCAAAACAAACAGAAATATAAGTAATATAAAATATTTGTAATTTTAAAATATGTTTTTCTTATGCATTTGATGATAAAAGCAACTATGTCACACCTGTCTTTATCCTTTGCCTTTTATGTTCAGGTTAATGTTTCTTGGCATTAGAATGAAAGCTAAAGAGTGCTCTCTTGAGAAGAGCATTTTTTACTTTTTAATGCAAAGTCAATTTAGCACTACACAATACAATTCAAAATGGGGCGTTTCTATTTCACAGAAGGTGTTAGAAAGACTCTGAGTGCAAAGAGACTTAGTTGTAAATAGCCTCAGTCACAGCAAGTCATAGCTGAAGGACAGTGCATGCATTTATGGAGGATGGAAAGGACCATTAGTCACACATCCATCTTTTCAGTCACTGAGAGGACAATCCCCATTAGTAACATCTTTTTGAATAATAAGGAAAAATGTATGTATGTCCTTGGAAGTTCAATAAATAGTGAACCTTACACCTGAGAAATGTGTCGGCACCTAGGAAAGCTAATTATCTCTTTCATAACCCACAATTTTACAGAATATTTCCTAGATTACTACCAGGGTATATTAAGCTATCTCTTGATAACCATTGAACATAAGTAAGAAAAGACTGGAAGAGAAAATATGTGAAAAATATTTAACACATTGTCTGCACAAGTGAGTTGCTTAAGATAAATAAATGAAGGAAAGAAGAAACATTCTCCCACTTCATTCCTGAGTTGACAGATTAGGGGACACAGTGCGCTGAAGTCCAGTAGCACAGTAACCAGGCTTCCCTCTCCCACTGATCATGGCTGCAGACTCCTGTTTTGGAGGAGTTTAGTTTCACTATGTGCTGACAGTGTAGCATTTTAAGTTCATGTTACTCATATTTTTCTGTACTCAAATGCTGTGGAAGCCTCTCAGTCCCCACACAAACTCAGCCTAAGGAAGTGGCATAATTTACATCCTCAGAAGCAATCCTCAAATGGAAGAGGGGTCAATGAAAAGGATTTCTGCCCATCAGGTGGACAATTAACCTGTGGTCCCAGCAGAACTCACCCAGCAAACTTGCTGATGCCTCCTCTCCTGGGCTTTTCCTCCTTGTCTCCCCGTCACTCACCTTGCTTCCTCATTGCTGCTTCTTAAAAATCACCTTTTAAATAAAATAACTGCACCTAAGTCTTTGTCACTGGATCAGTTTATAAGGATTCTAAATTAGGATACTAGGTCATGGAATATTAACCTGACTGATGCTTCTATGCAGGAATGTAGTCAAAACCAAAGACTCCAAAGGAGAATTTGATTCCTAAAAGGTTAGAGAATAATAATGAGCGAATATCAGAAGTGCTTAATGTATTTATTTAATCTACAATAATGGGTATTTTTAACTTTATACCATACCTACATTCATGTAAAATTATAATGAACTTAAATTTTGCAAAACCAACTGTCATTGAGAATTTTCAGAATTACTGAAAATCAATTTTTCTTATTACTTTGTTCATATTATAAGAAGGTAATAATTATTTACATAAAAAATACTATCACTCATGAAATATACAAGAAGAAGAAATTTGCTTTGAAAAATGAATAGTGCTTCAAAACAGAATTAATTCTCAGTTTCTAAGTTCTGATTCCAATACAATAAAATTCTTAATGTGGGAAGTCACTTATTCTGAAATGTCATACGTAATCATTTTTCACTTCAAATTAATTTTAAATTTAGTCAGAATTCAGGTAACTTTATAAAATTAATCATTTTAAAGTCTAAAATTCAGGACATTTAATGAACTCTCAATGCTTTGTGACCTCTACTTCTATGCAGTTCCAAAAGATTTTCATCACTGCCAAAAGAAAGCATACCACTTGAGCAATTACTCAATTCCTTCCTTTCCCCCCAGCCCCTGACAACCAATTCACACATTTTTTTTAAAAGCAGTTGTTCTTTTATATAATGTTTTTTCATAATTTCTCTAAAGAGTTAGAACTGAAAGTTCTATGAAGTATAATGTGCAAAAAAATCCATAATTTCTTATTTAAAATCCTTAGGGAAAAGTAAATATCGAGATTCAGGATTTTTAGAAAATAAATGTTACATATGGATACTTATATAAGAATTAAACTCCCAGTGGAATATTAACAAGCTTTTTCCCAGTTTAAAACGTTGTTTTATTGTGGTATGAATATTTAACATTCGATCTGTCTTCTCAACAAATTTTTAAGTGTACAATACAATATGGTTGATTGCAGGTACATTAGGGTACAGCTCATCTCTCAAACTTAACCAATCTTAACTGAAACTTTAGGATTGTTGATTAGTAAATCCCTATTCCTCTTTTCCTCAAGTCCCTGACAACCACCATTTCACTGTTTTAGTCCATAAATTTAACTATTTTGGACAGCTTATGAAAGTGAAATCATGCACTATTTATCCATCCATGGCTGACTTATTTCACCTAGGTTAACATTTTCAAGGTTTATCCCTGCTGCTGCACATTGCAGAATTTCCTTTTTTGAAGGGAGAGGAATAGTCTTCCAGTGTATGTATATGCCACATTTTTAAAAAATACATTCACCTGTCAGTGAATCCTGAGGTTGTTTTCACATCTAGGTTATTGTAAATAGCAGTGCTGTAATGAACACAGGAATGCAAATAATCCCTTCCAGATACTGATTTCAGTTCTTTTCAGTAGATCCCCAGGAGTGGAGTCACTGAATCATAGGGTAGGTCTATTTCTAATATATTGATATTGAGGAATCATGTTTTGCCATCGTGGCTGTACCATGATGCATTTTCACCGACAGTAAGCAAAGATTCAGATTTCTTCATCCTTCATCACCACTTTTTTTGTTTTTCTGATAAGAGCCAACATGACAGGTGTGAGGTGATATCTTGTTGTGGTTTTGATTTGCATTTCCCTGAAGAGGAGTGATACTGTGCCTTTCCCCCATGGACCTGTTGGTCATTCGTATGACTTCTTTGAGACATTACTATTCAAGACATTGTCTTGTTTTTTCCTTTTGTTTTGTTTTGATATTTGGTTATAGGAGTTCATGGTGTATTTTAGAGATTGTCCCTTTGACAGATCCATGGTTTACAAATATTTTCTCTCATTCTGTAAATTGTCTTTTAGTTCAGTTATTTATTTCCTTTGCCGTATAGAAGTTTTTTGGCTTGATACAGTTCCACTCATTTTTGTTTTAATTACCTGTACTTTTGGTGTCCTTTCCAGAAAATAATTGCCAAGACCGATATAATACTGAGGGAAGTTTGTTGTGATAATCATTTAAAAGGAATAATGATCACAAATAAACAACCTACTTTTACATCTCAACCAGCTAGGAAAAAAAGAATTAGCCCAAAACTAGCAGAAAGAAGAAAATAACAAACATTAGAGCAAAAATAAGAGAAAGAGAAAAAAATGAAAAAATAAGCAAAATAGAGTCACTTATTTGAAAGGAAAAAAGAAGTTGACACACCCATAGTTTATAGGTAAAGGAAAAGGAGAGAAGACCTAAACAAATATATCAGAATTGAAAGAGGAAACATTGCAATGAAGGCCACAGAAATAAAATGGGTGGTATGTGTTGTATGTTGTTACGACAGGAGAGGATTCAAGTATGAATTCATGAATCATACAGTTAAGCATCAAAGAAAATTTTTCTTAAGTTCACATTGCTTAGAGAGGGGGAGAATAACCTGAATAAACCTCGGGAATATACTCCATCAATGAAGTTCATTAACTATGTAATGAATGAGTTAAAAATTATTGAGGTCCAGTTGCACAATTAGGATGAAAGTAGGCCTTTGTGGAAAATAAAGTTTCATTAAAGTTTGAGATGACACAAAAACAAGCCCATTTACAAACAGTTATCTACTACTAGAGAAAGGCACCGTAAACATACATTGGAGAAAAGATAGCCTCTTCAACAAATGTTACTGGGAAAGCTGGAAATACGTATGTAGTAGAATGAAATTTAACTCCATCTCTCATCCTGCACAAAACTCAACTCAACATGGATCAAGGACCTAGGCATTAGACTGGGGACCCCGTACCTACTAGAAGAAAATGTAGACCCAACTCTCTATCATGTCAGCTTAGGAACTAACTTCCTCAACAGACTCCTAAAGTGCAGAAGTAAAACTACGAATCAAATGGTATGGTATCAAACTAAAAAGTTTCTTCAGAGCAAACGAAACAATCAAGAACATGCAGAGATAACCTACAGAATGGGAGAAAATCTTTACCACATGTACTTCAGATAGAGCATTAATCTCCAGGAGATACAAGGAACTCAAAAAATCTCACACCAATCAATAAATGGGAAAAGGAACTGAACAGGCACTTCACAGAAGAAATACAAATGGTCAACAAATACATTTAAAAAAATGTTCAACATCCCCAGCAATTAGATAAATGCAAATTAAAACTACACTGAGATTCCATCTCACTCCAGAGGATGATAATACACAATGGGAGGGAATAATAGAAGTTCATTGAATCAGACCAAAGGGAAAGAAGGTTATGGAGCGGGGGATGGAAAGGAAAGATAGAATGAATTGGACATAACTTTCCCATGTTCATATATGAATACACAACCAGTGAACTCCTCATGATGTATAACCACAAGAATGGGATCCTAATAAGAATAATAAGTTATACTCCATGTATGTATAATATGTCAAAATAGGAGACAAAGTTCTCAGGAGAAGTTGCCTTTACCTCCAGAGCTGAGATCCATGGTCAGAGGCCAGGTCCCTCAATGCTGGAGAGCAAGTCAAGTATAATGGGCAAGATTTTTTAAATTAGCTCAAGGCTAACAGGTGGCATCCTGTCATGCCCGAGCTCTTTGTGTATACCCACAGGGTGCAGCCCTGCCATCGCCTAAGCTCTCAAGTAATGACTAACTCTTGAGTTTATATGGATTTTGAAATCCAGCATTTGAGGGGGTAAACACATATCAGGGGGCTAATAAAATGTGATGTTACATCTGAGGAGAGGGGGAGCTTGCTTCAAGTTCTCACTTATGAGCTCTGTTGAGATGTCACCCTCTCAGAGGGAGTGTGGAATATACCACAAGGCACATATTATTCGCATAGTGGACTACTCAAATGTTTGAAATCATTTCCAAGCTAACACAACAATGTGAGACTATTCTGAACAATGATAGGCCAAGAAATTGGATAGCCCTAGAAGAATGCTTAAACTGCTAGAAACATACAATCTACCAAGACCAAGTTCATGAGGAAATTGTCTGAACAGACTATCTCTAAGGAGAGTCAATGGAGATTGAATTGGTCCTCCAAAACCCCTCAACAATAAAATTTACAATTATTTACTTTCTTATTTCAAGATATCTTCTATTGTAATAGTGTCACTAAAAGACAATTATATTGAAGATAAAATTTTCTTTATGCATAGAAATTTAAATATTAAAGAAAAACGAGTTCTTAAGAGAAAAATTTATTAATTTGGAAATTTCTACTACTTCATTTGAAAAAGCTTTCATGGTGATCAAAAATTTAAATAGACTCATTGTAGATAAGAATCAATAGAAAAGTACATATATACTTATTTGGAAATAATGCATATTTATAAATCCAAAGTGATTATTAGCTTAATGTAATATGATTATAAATGTCAGAAGTAAGCAGTTACAGATATGAGACTCCAACTTAGGCATCATTAATTTTTTTAGGAGAAAATTTTTATTTTATTTTATTTTGTTTTAATTAATTATTCATTTTTAAATTTTTTGCAGACTGCATTTTGATTCATTGTACACAAATGGGCTACATTATTTCGTTTCTATGATTGTACACAATGTAGATTCATACCATTCATGTAATCACACATGTACATAGAGTAATGATGTCTGTCTCATTCTATGATTTTTTCATACCCTCCTCCCTCTCATTTCCCTCTATGTAATCTAAAGTTCCTCCGTTCTTCTCTCACTCCCCACCCCTCCACCCCCATTATATATCATCATCCACTTATCAGGGAAAACATTCAGCCTTTGGCTTTTTGGGATTGACTTACTTCACTTAGCATGATATTGATTTTTAAGGCAACATTTATGCTTATGTTTGCTTTACAATATCAGATTTTAGCTCAGATTTTTCAGCCTATGAATGGTTCAAAAATTTTGATTTTCTCTGGATTTACAACTTGTATGCAGATAATTATTTCTTTTTTGGGTCAACCTTGGTTAGTCACATAAGACTTCTGGTAACATGATATAGATATTTTCACATTTATACATTAATGCTAGATATATTCCCCTACATCAACTCTAACACTGTCATCAAAACTAGTTGTAAAAAATAATAGCACATCCATGTGACATACACAAGGAAAAATCATTAACTTGATTATTCACAAAGACTTTTAGACCCTCTGAGTTTGGAAAAAAGTGATAACTTATTCAATATTTATAACTTGTAATAGAAAATATATGTTCTATCTATATAAATTTTTATCCTCCATTCTTAACCTATAATGTCTTGAAATCACTGTTCAGAGAATGTTGTATTAAGGTACATGTACCATGTATGTTGGCTAAACTCTTCATGGGAACTGGAGATCAAAGGTATTATGCTTATTATATAATAAAGATATCTAAATTGTTAGAGTGCACAGTGTGAACTCATTTAGTCAAATGAGACCAAATTTAAAGTGAGGCAGCAAATGAAATTGTTCCTTTGTGTGTGCAGTAAGAAGATGTGTTGTTGGTAGGAAATTCAAATGAAATTGTGAAATGCTTATTTTAAACTGCAGAATAGATACATAAAATAAATATTATTACCGATTGTTGCATGTTTATTATATAAAATAATTTTGTCTTTTATATGATGGTAATAAAAAAAAGAAAATGTCCAAAGTACTAATTGCATATGTGCCACTATTGATGAGTTTACTAAATTAGATAACCATGAAACTAGAGAACACTATGAGATACTTTTGGAGCCATTCTACTTACACCTCCATGTCCTGGGCTACAATGTTGGCTTAAAAGTGACTGAAAAGGTGCATAGATATTTTTAACCAAAATTTGAAAACATAGAATTTCTAACCATGCTTAATCACTGATTTTCTATTAAAAGATTTTATATTGCCATAGTCTAGTCCTTGACAAATGTAAAATTCTCTTTTATTTACAAAATGAATACATTAATAAACACATGTAGGCAAAGAAGAGTAATATAGCCTCATTTCACTTTTAGTACTTAACTCCAGGCAACTTTTAAGCCCCAGAACTCTCCTTCCATTCTGTACCACACCTGAGAAAACTAATAAAAAAGCCCAGGGGCTCCCTATGTTGGGACTGAATAAAAACTCAAATCTTGCTGACCCTGGGGAATGCCTAATTACCATCAACCACAGGCTAGTCATCTTTCCCTGCTCTCTTTAAGCCATTTTTAAGACTGCTTGGAGGCCAGTCTTCTCTCCCAAGAAAACCTCATTGTGTGAGTGATAATCCTTTTTCATACCTTCTTAATGTGTGTACAGGTGGCATCATCAGTCTAGACATTCCAAATAAAGGTTGAGTGGAGGTTTTACTCCATCTCTGCAAAGGGAGTACAGTAAGGCTGCACACTCTCAACATTAGATGCAAACTGAAGAGTGCTCAATATGGTGAACTGTGGGAATATGGAAGAAATGCCCTCTGACACCAACACACTAAAATACTGGATATGTTAATCACACAACGACAAACAGTGCGTGCTTAGTTTAGCTCAAATTGAGCATTAGAAACCTCAAAATTGTGTGAATTAAAAATTAAATAGGCGTAGGCATATAAAATGTAGATAGGAAGTGTCAATGGCTAGTTTTTCAACTTGTCAAAGGAGGAGATTCTAATCAACTTTTGGTGTCCTGTAGTAATAGCTATTTCAATACTTTAATAAATGTGGGCATTCCAAAAGCCCGCACCATCCATGAACTAGATCTATTTATATCTCCTAGAACACTGTATGTTACATCTGGCTTATTGTCTGGTGGTTTACATTCCCTTCCCTCACCAAGTCTTTTACCTTGGCATTTATCCATCCACCCACTCATTTGTTGTTATAAAGATATGTGTATATGTTAGGATTCAAATGAATCCTGTTGAATAGGGAAGTAGATATTTTTTTCCTCAAAACTCTTCATTTTTGTTAGGGGAATTTATTTACTTGATATAAACATATCAAGCAGTATTCTATAACTAGCAGTATGATACAGTAACCTAAGGGCCAGGGATCCAGTGCTAAATAAGATGGATATCACTGGAGTCTTGGAGTACTTAGAGAGTACTATGGTATTTAAGTAAGTACTGGTGATTTAAATATGGTATGATATATGTTATTTGGGAAAAGAGAGCATTTTAAAGAAGACCTAGTCCATACATGGTATGCATGAAATCTTGACAGTTATGTCTAAGCTCTGATCTGAAATGTGGTTAAGAAAAAGAAGGATTGATGGTGGTAGTGAAGGGTTCCAGGTAAGGAAAGTATTACAGACAGTATCCGTAATTTGCTCTTTCTTTCTTAATAGGTCACCCATTTCTAAATGATTAAAAAATATATTATATGCAAGACAGTTTACTGGGGTTTTAGGAGGATACATTGAGATGGAGTTCTTGTTTTTAAATTGTTAATGGTTTAAGAGTGGGCAGTTTGGAAGTGGATAAATTTAATATATAGTTCACATTCTAAAGTCACATGTATTAGTACATTTATTGGTTACTAAAACAAAATGCCTGAGGCAGAATAATTTTATAAACAGATTTCTTTTAGGTCATAGATCTAGACATCCATGGTGTGGCACTGGAACCAGCTCAGCTGTGGTGAGGACCTCTTGGTAAATGGCAGAAGCACAGATATGCAAGAAGGAAAGAGTAAGCACATCACAAAGAAGCCAGAGAAAAAATCAAGGGTTGGGCTTACTCTTCAAGGAGCTTAGAGGTCTCATGAGAGCTACTTTAATCATTTCAAAGGATACCTCACCCAGTGACCTAAGAACCCCCACTAGTTTCCATCTCTTGAAATTTCTCATTACCTTTCAACTCCACACTGAGGATCAAGCCTCCAATAACTGATTCTTTGGGGTACATGCTCACACCTTATCAAAACCATAGTATGGAGTATTAAAAGAGCATTTAAAGTACATAAATAAAATGTTTTAGGTAGACATGGGAATGGGGGATATGGAAATGAGAGAGAATGAAGTCAGTGCATTACAAGTTAAACATTAACTGCATTAGAAGTTAAACATTAGAGAAGCAGATGATAGAATGGTAGGATATGAGAAGATATCCAGTTTCAACATAACAACAATATTGTTGAGAAGGAGTCATTGAACACTGCAAAGTGGAAAAAGTCTAATCTAGAAGGTTATCATAGTCTTCTCCTTGATTCAATGTGAGTTCTCAGATGGCAGAAACCATAGCACTTTGCATCCTGCTTTTATTTAGTTAGTTACGTACTAGATGTTGAATGAAAGGATCAGTGCAGCTATTTATTCACCATTTATTGGGCACCTTTTTGTACCAGAGAAGTCAATGAGTTTTAGAAATATAGTCACTGACAGTGTCTGTTCTTTTTTATTGACTTCCTGTTCTCTGCTTTGAGTCTTGCTGATGATAGATGCTGTCTACATGGACTTTAATTTGCTGCCAATGGAAACCATTCTTAAGCCAAGTCATTTCTGTGTCTGCTCCTAGTTTGTTTTATTAGCTGTTGCTAGGATTACCTCTTTTTAGTGTATCTATATTTCCTTGTGAGCATTTTTCTTTGCCATCAAATGAATCCTTTCTACTTCCCTAGGGAAGTAGATCTCTCCCCTCAAACTCCTTCACTTATTTTACATTAATTCACTTATGTTTATCATATAATGTTGTACTTGACATCATTTATATCATTATTAAAGTTCTACAATTGAGAAACTTCTCTAAAGAATTTATTTTTTGAATCAGAAAGTTTTTTATTGAAAAAAATAAAATTTTTATCCTAGCTTTTTCCTTTTACAAAAGTGAAAACATTACATTTATGAAGACCGTCTAGCATTGCTTGATGGAAAATCCTTTGTATGACATCTCCTCATTTATAGTAGTAGTTCTGATGCTGTTGACTTTAAAATGGTGACCTTCTAATTGATTTTATTTTTCCTGGATTGGTGCCTTTATAGAAACGTGGAGGAACAAATCTGAAGCATTCTCTTGAACTTTTCTCTTGAACTTTAGAAAGTTTTAACATTATTGGGAAGGTAGAAAAGTGTTTTTTATTTTATTGTTAAAATTTCTTACATGTTTTCTTCCCTCTGGTAGCTTCTCAATAAATGTAACAAAGAAACTTGAAGCAAAGTTGTCCCTAGAGGTACAACTTCAACAGAATCTTTGTGACATTTTTCAAAATAAGTACAATGTGAATTAAAAAAAAAAACAAAAAGATAAATACAAAAGGCTAAAGCATTCTTTCCTGTCTTGGCCCTTTCCTCTGCTTGATTGGTCAGCAATGATGATGTAATTCATCATCTCCACTTCAGCTGTTAGGATTCAACCTTCTAGAAATGCTGACAGCATCAAGAGGACATCTTTCCCCTTTGTCTCTTCGAAAACTCAGTCATGGCTAATTTACTTGTGGTGAAAGGAACACATGAAATTCTAAAGGGACATTGCTCCATAGAAATTGTACTGCTTCTTCTTTCCAAGTGCCATAAAGATTAAAGTAACCCATCACCAATTCACAATGATGAAATCATTGAGGAGCACTGAATGTGTAAGTTGTAACATCATGCTTGCTCCAGAATAGATTGACTCCCTTCAGAAGACCGCTTCTGATTGGCACTATCACCAGCAACACACATTGGGACTTTGTCATTCAGAAAAAAACATCATGTTTTCTCGAAAAAAATTTTTAGAGGGAGATGACTATATCATGAATACAGTGCTCTTATGATCTAAAATATTAAATTTCCAACTTTTAGTTCATTATCCCATGAACTTGAATTTGCATCTTGGGTAAGTTTGAAAAATTCTACTGCTATCCTGGGCAAAATCAGCTTTAACTTAATGCTTTTGTATTAACTTTATAAGCATATTTGAATTTCAAGCTACTAATGCTCTAAAGGCTGGAGCAAGGAATCTCTTAAAGGTAAAAAAATATAGCAAATAGAACATTTGGTAAATTTTCTGAGAGATAAAAAGATTTAATGCAGTGGTGGCATATCCCTGGGTAGGAAGGCAGAATATTATAAAGAAATTTGTTTCTTCAGTGAATCTGAAGAGCAAAATAGTTTTTACTTTATAATTGGAAAAAATTGTTCTTGTGCTTAAATTGAATAAGAAAGAATGAAGAAAAGTTTTGAAAATAGTTTAAAATAAATAAAAATAATCTGGGACAGTTTTATTACATATCAAAATTTTGCAATTAGGTTCATTCTCAAGAAAAGACAGAATAAATAGCATAAAATGGGAGAAAAACCTAAAATAAACATAACTATACAAACTAACTATATAAATTTTAAATATAATAAAAAAGAAATTCACTAATCAATGGGGTTTTAAAAAAAGCAATTAGAAAAATGTGTTAACTGTATTTTAAACAAATAAATTTAGATAACATACCAAACCATGCCAAATTAAGTTTTAGTTGAATTGAAGTGCTTAATGAATAACAAACTCTAGGAACTTAGGAAAAATATATTTGTCCTTTTTGTCACAGGGGAGATTACTGTTAGTGTGAAATTACTGATAGAAGACTCAAAAGAAACACAATTAGAATGAATGATACCTATGAGAAACTTTATTATGGCAAACTACAAAGATATAAATTATAAGTTGGCAAACATTATTAACAATAATTGACAAGAAGTATGTAGGTATGTAGTTAACATTAAAAATAATGAAATACAAAAGGTTAAAAGCTTTAACAAATTCTATTTGCACTAGCAAATTCTGTATTTGTACTAGAATGACATTTAAGCAAGTCATTTTTTAAACAAATATAGTAGTTATTTAAAATATTATATAAAATATTGAAAATTATGTAGTAAAATAATCATTTTCTTCTATTGATATGTAAGTTAGGACAAATTTTTAGAAAGAAATTTGATTGTATTTAGCAGCAATCATATAAAGGTATCAGTGCCTAAACAGTATAGTCTGGAAATCTTATCTAAGAAAATAACTCAAAGATAATCATCTGTAAATATGGTACATTTATTGTACTTAGTATAGCTGAAGTTCAAAATAAGATCAAGGAATGTTTAAGTTATTTAGTATATAAAATTGGATTTATAGAGATTTTAACAATAATTGTCCATATTCTATTAAAGGAAAACATTCTATCATCACATATAGCATGTTCCAGCTGTATAAAGCATACATCAAATGTATATAAAAAAGTAGCAGACTAGCATTTCATCATTTTCTTTTATCAACACAATTGTGTTTTTTAAGTTTTCAAAAATAAGAATATAATCTTCTCATAATGGGGAAATATAACCAAAATGAACAGAAGAAAGGTACTCATGATTGATTGAAGTGTAATAAAAATGTTTTTAATATATCGTTTTTACAGATAAGAATATTTAGTAAACTCCTGATTTCACTTCTAATGTATTATTGGCTATAATTTTTAAATGAGTTTTTTTTTATTTTGCTGCATGACAATGAATTTCTAAATGCCACTAAATTTGACTAAACAGATAAGAACAGAAATATTTTTAAACATTTGGATGCAGGAATTCCATTAAATATTAAAACATAATTATAGAAATACAACTATTTCAAAAGTTTCCGCAAACAGTAGAAATGGAAGAACACTGAAGGAATCCAAAAATAGTGCACACCTGAATATCATTTTTTATATGCAACTTTCTTAGTCTGGGTTTGCAAGAAAGCAAGTGAACTGAAGAAGGGGACTAATCTTTATTTAAGAGATGCACCGCCAAGGCAAGGAGCCTAAGGGCCAGGAAACCAAAGCCCTGAAGGAAAAGCAAGGAAATCGTGCTGGACGATGCACTAATGGCAGGTCATTGCTTTGCTATTACCCTTAAGACAAAACGGAGCACTTGGCAGACTCCTCTGATTGACCTCATTCCACTAGACATCTGCAGGAATCTATTTGCAGAAATTATACCTTGTTGCTGTCCATCAGAAGGAGAAAGACAAGGACTACTGTGTCTTGGCCATCGGATTTTCACCCACAGAAAGTTACATCCACACCTCCCCAAACACACACACACACACACACACACACACACATACACACACACACACACACAAATTCAGGCTTCGTTATTTGGCCCCCTTGGTGGGTGCTTGGGAACACAGACCTGTGGCACTGTATTGTGGTGCTGTATTCAGTTCAGAAAGAAAGAACCAGAAACTGAGAGCAAATGGCAAATGACTGATTAGTCTCACTGTGCAGGAACAGTGAAATTTTATCACCAAACTGTATGGACCTAAGTGAAATGGGTCTGCTGTAGCAGTAGCTGACAAGGAGTCAAGAGACAGGAATGTTAATGAAGTTGAGGAGGTGTGTCTATCCAACATAACAGCTATCCGTTATGTATTTAAATGTGCTATAATTTCTCCTATTTAAAAAAAAACAAAAACTAAAACTAAAATCGGGTCAACAAAAATTTAGTCATTCCCTATTCCCCCTATCTGCCATCCTTTCCCCCTTTTAGTATCAGCATTCTCAAAATAATTAACTATTATCTCTGAGGCACCTCTTAAATTTCAATTTCCTCCCAGCTATTACGCAGGATTCCTGTTAAATCCGTTTTTTAAATTACCATTAAGAGTTCTAATCTGTCAGTTCAAACTACTTCCTATTTCTTCTTTTCCCCCTTTTGTTCTTGGCGTTCCTCTTTTTCAGCTGGGATTCTCTTTTAAAATCACCCTGCTAGCTCTTCTCTGTTCTTATATCACAAGTGTTTGGCACAGCTAACCACTCCCTGTTCTTTCTTCAACGTTTCATTTCCTGACTTCATTGATTATTTTCCTTGGTTTTTCTATAGCCTCCCTGGCCATTTTATCTCTGCCTGATATTTGGGTTCCTCTCCTCTGCTCAATTTCTAAACGCTGTCATGCTGCGGGGCTTTGTCCTGATGTACACAGCAAGGGCCGGAAACAATTTCTCTATGTTAACCAAGTGTATCTCCCGCCTGTCTCCACTTCGCTTGTAGCCATGTTGTTCACTGAAGCTGCACGCTGTTATTTTGGTTTCTCAGAAATGACAATGTCTGATCTTAGGGCTTTTGCACTATCTGTTCCCTCTGCCTGGAAATCTTTCATTCTTGGATCTTCAAATAATTTTTTGTTTTCTGTACTTTGGGTCTAAAGTTAAAATATCATCAGGGAAGTCTCCCTCAACCAGTAGGCTATAGGATTCCTCAAATTCAGCTGCATTTTCCTATTTGTTTTTCTTCTTGATATCTGAGAAAATAATATTCTATTATTTTTTCTTCCTCTGGAGTGGGATTTCTCTCTCTTCTGTAAGACAATCTTTGAGGACAGTGCCTTGTCTGACTTGCTCCGTGTGAGTGATGGAGCCATAATGGTACCTTATTCAAAGTAAGCATTCAGTGATGACCTCATGAATAGCACTGAAACAGCATTACAAGGCATTTTACTGATCAAATAAACTACAATTACAAAATGAACGTACCAAGGTTGTTATGAGGCATTCGGTGTGGAAAGACAGTCACTCATACTTAAAGAAAAAGTATTTCATCAATAGATACAGTTAAACATATGTGTATGCTCCTTGGTCAAAGACAATAAAAAAATTAATTACTTAGTAACAGCACTTCATAATACAGCAACTTTATACTCATTACAGATTTTGCCAATGGGCAAAAATATATAGATACACATTATTCAATTGTGTTTAGCAAGCTCTGTGATGTCTTTGTGGTTTCACAACTGATGTTCAGTTGTCTTAATAATTATATTCATGTCTGACAAGTTAAATGGCTAAAATTTTAATGATATAACCAAATTTCACCTGAAACACACCTCATAATTTTCATCATAGATGAGAACATTAATATGACCCCTTCTATACACATACCCTAAAGGAAAACTAGAAAACACTATGTGGACTGCATTTTAAATTTCATAGTTCCTTTTCTCTTTATCTCTAAATATTCCCATTTAGTGATATATAGTGACTATTTACACATATTTATATATGTTGTAATGGCATATAGTAAATATTAATATATGTCAGAATTGAGATTTATAAAACAGAGTAAACAAGCTTTATTTGCAAATGAAAAAGGGAAGCTTGCTTTCTAAACAATAAATTTAAGCTAGCCTATTAGTGAAATGAGTCATATAAAATTGTCATGAACATATATGAGGTAGGAAAAGAGGATTCGAGAAAGGGGTTAATTTTAAGTAATGTGTATTCTGAACACCAGTGCAAATATACTGTGATGTCTTGGACAACTTACATTACTTCTTTTGAATATTTCCAGGTAATGTTGCAACAAATAGCAAAAATGGTTGTTAGGAACTTTGAGCATGTGAAGTGTTACGTTAAGACCTAATAAACATGAAGAAAAAGGGAAATTCTTAGTTAACCTTTAAATATAATCTACCATAATAGAGACTCTACTATTTCTTCCTGAACAATCCCTTAATGGAGATAGTTTATAATTAGTAGCAACTTTTATATGTCTATTTGTAGCAATTGAATTTTTTTAAGTTCATGTAAATTAAGCTGTTGAAACTGTATTTAAGATTAATCTTATTCTTTACAATTTGAAATATAAAGTCATGATACAGCAATAATATCAGCACCTGTTTGCCTTGTATTAGTTAATCCATTGATTCATTGATAAGACTTGTATGTGACTTAGGCAACTTTCTAGTTTACTAAGAGTTTTTATCAAGATTAGATACTGATTTTTTAAAATGCACTTTACCTGTGTCTTTAGAAAAGCTCCTAAGTGTTTTTCCTTTGATTCGTTAAAGTAGTGAAGTATAATGCTAAGTTTACAGTGGTAAATATTCATGTATTTCTGGGATAAACTCAATTTTATTATAATTTATATATAATATATATGTACTATGTTATAATAGTAATGCAATATGTAATAGTAATATAATAGTACTATGTAATAATATATATATATATATATGTACTATGTTTAATATTCTTAGGTAACATTTTAGCATCTACATTCCTGGCAATAATTGATTCATATGTTTTCTCTCATGAATATTTTTTTCTTGATTATAATATTAAAGTATTGTACTATCTTAAATGTCTGAGGTATGTTTTCTATTGTATTTATTTTTCCCCCTTATAGGAGAGTTTGCTAAAGATTTGAAACAACTATTTCCTGAATGCCTTTTTTTTTCTTTTCAAATTTTAAACTAATGCTTAACACATTAAACTTTATTTATGAAAATGCTACATTCACATATTTCATAAAACCAGAGCTAGAAGGGGCCTTAGAAAATAATCACACTTGCATGAAATGCTGACAAATAATTTACATTATCATTTCTACACAGTATTCTCTTCACACCATGTATTAATCTTGACATTATCAATTATAATTACGGATACACTGATGTTGAACTTACAATTTAATACTTAAAGTCATTGTTCCTGTCCATCAACTGATGAATGGACAAACAAAATACGATACACATTCATACAATGGAATATTATTTACCTATGAAAAGGAATGGAGTACTGATACATGCTACAACATGGATGAATCTTGAAAACATGATGCTAAGTGAAAGAACCCGGACACCAAAGGCCATAGTATTGCATGATTCCATTCATATGAAATGTCCAAAATAGGCAAATCCATAGAAAGTACATTAGTGGTTTCAGGGATTGGAGAAGGGGAGAATTAAGACTGACTGCTAACACACATGGGGCTTCTTTTTGAGGTGAGAGAAATGTTCTGAGACTAGTGGTGATGATTGCACAATATAATGAATATACTAAAAACCACTGAATTGTACACTTTAAAATGGCGAATATCTCAATTTTTTAAATTGAAAAAATAGTAATGTTCCAATAAAGAACATCATGGTGTCCATATGACCATAATTAGTAGAATAAGAAATGGGTTCTCAATCATGAAGATATCACATTAGGTGAATAACTGGGCAAGGGAAATTGTGAGGACATATTTTAGGGGTCATTAAAGGATAAAATTCATGTTGCTATTAAAACATGAAAAGAAGATCTTTTCTAGGAATTGAAATTAAAATTTTTACAAGAAGCCAAAATCCTCAAGTGACATAATCATCCCAATGTTGTACTTTGAGAAGTATTGGAATGAGCTCTTCTTTAAAGGTTTTGTAGAACTTGACTAAGAACCCATCTGGTCCTGGACTTTTCTTTGTTGGTAGGCTTTTGATGACTTCTATTTCATTACTTGAAATTGATCTATTTAAATTGTGTATGTCCTTCTCGTTCAGTTTAGGTAATTCATATGTCTCTAAAACCTGTTGATGTCTTCGAGATTTTCTATTTTGTTGGAGTATAGATTTTCCAAAATAGTTTCTAATTATGTTTTGTATTTCAATCATGTCTGTTGTGATATTTCCTTGTTCATTCCAAATTTTAGTAATTTGAGTTTTCTCTCTCCTTCTCTTTGTTAGTGTGGCAAAGGATTTATGAATTTTGTTTATTTTTTCAAAGAACCAACTATTTAGTCAATTTTTTCGATTGTTTCTTTTGTTTCAATCTTGTGGATTTCAGCTCTGACTTTAACTATTTCCTGTCTTTTACTACTTTTGCTGTTGCTCTGTTCTTCTTTTTCTGGGGCTTTGAGCAGTACTGTTAGGTTGTTTATTTGTTGATTTTCCTCTTCTTTTATTCAATGCGCTCCATGAAATAAATTTTCCTCTAAAAACTGCTTTCATAGTATCCCAAAGATTTTGATATGTTGTTTCTTTGTTCTCATTTACCTCTAAGAATTTTTAAATTTCCTTCCTGATATCTTCTGTTATCCATTCACCATACAATAGAGTATTATTTAATCTCCAGGTATTGGAGTAGTTTCTGGTTTTTACTCTGTCATTTATTTCTAATTTCAATCCATTATGATCTGATAGAATACAAGGTAGTATCTCTATCTTCTTGTACTTGCTAACAGTAGCTTTGTGGCATAATATATGGTCTATTTTAGAGAAAGATCCATGTGCTGCTGAGAAGAGAGTGCTCTTTGTTGTATGGTATATTCTATAAATGTCTGTTGAGTCTAAATTATTGATTGTGTTATTGAGATCTATGGTTTCTTTGTTCAATTTTTGTTTGGAAGATCTGTCCAGTGGTGAGAGAGGTGTGTTAAAATCACCTAGTATTATTATGTTGTGGTCTATTTGATTTCTGGCATTGAGAAGGATTTGTTTGACGTACATGGATGAGCCAATGTTTGGGGCATAGGTATTTATGATTGTTATGTCTTGCTGACTTATGCTTTCCTTAAGCAGTATGAAATGTCCTTCTTTCTCTCTTCTGACTAACTTTGGCTTGAAGTCCACATTATCTGATAGGAGAATGGATACTCTGACTTTTTTTGCTGTGTCCATGTGCATGGTATGTTTTTCCCATTCTTTCACCTTTAGTCTGTGGGTATCTCTTTCTATGAGATGAGTCTCTTGCAGGCAGCAAATTGTTGGATCTTTCTTTTTAATCCAATCTGCCAGTCTATGCCTTTTGATTGATTAGTTCAGGCCATTAACATTCAGGGTTATTATTGAGATATGATTTGTATTCCCGGTCATTTGGCTCATTTTTTTTTTTTGACACGACTTGATTTCTCCCTTATTTGTTTGTTTCTTTAGGGTAGTTCCTCCCTTTGCTGATTTACATTGTTGTTTTTCATTTCTTCGTCATGGAGTATTTGCTGAGAATGTTCTGTAGTGCTGGCTTTCTATTTGTAAATTCTTTTAGTTTTTGTTTATCATGGAAGGATTTTATTTCATTGTCAAATCTGAAGGTAAGCTTTGCTGGGTATAAGATTCTTGGTTGGCATCCATTTTCTTTCAGAACTTGAAAAATGTTGTTCTTGGCCCTTCTAGCTTTTAGGGTCTGGATTGAAAAATCTGCTGATATCCTTATTGTTTCCCCCCCTGAATGAATTTGATTCTTTTCTCTTGCAGCCTTTAAAATTCTGTCTTTATTTTGTATGTTAGGTATTTTCATTATAATGTGCCTTGGTGTGGGTCTATTGTAATTTTGTGTATTTGGAGTCCTATAAGCCTCTTGAACTTGATTTTCCATTTCATTCTTCAGATTTGGAAAATTTTCTGATATTATTTCATTGGATAGATTGTTCATTCCTTTGGTTTGTTTCTCTAAGCCTTCCTCAATCCCAATAATTCTTAAATTTGGCCTTTTCATGATATCCCATAGTTCTTGTGGATTCTGTTCATGATTTCTTACCATCTTCTCTGTTTGGTCAACTTTGTTTTCAAAAGTAAATATTTTGTCTTCGATATCTGAGTTTCTGTCTTGCAGGTGTTCTATCCTATTGGTTATGCTTTCTATGGAGTTTTTAATTTGGTTTATTGTTTCCTTCATTTCAAGGATTTCTGTTTATTTTTTTTTTCAGTATCTCTAACTCTTTATTGAAATGATCTTTTGCTTCCTGTATTTGCTGTTTTAACTGTCAATTGGTGCAATCATTCAATGCCTGCATTTGCTCTTTAATCTCATCCTTCAATGCCTGTATTTGCTCTTTCATCTTGTTTGCTTCCCTGATCATTTTGATTATGTACATTCTGAACTCCCTTTCTGACATTTTTTCTGCCACGCTGTCATTGGATTTCATTGCTATACCATCTAGGTTTGTTTGGGACATTTTCATCCCTTGTTTTCTCATATTGCTCAGATATCTACCCCTCTAGTAGTGAAACTCTGGGATATTGCAAACTTCCTCTTTTGACTAATATTGTCTCTGTAGATTTCCAATAACTCACCTCTTAGCCTTCATTAGCCTGAAGTCTTGGAGGAACTTGATAATGCAGTGCTCCACTAGAAAGCTGGCCTTCTAGGGGTGGTGACCTTCAGGTGGGGTGTATTCCCCAGTGGCTCTGAGTTGGTCCCAAGTCTCTCAATACCTCCTCTTCTTGGCTCCTGAATCTTGTCAAAGGTCCTCTAGCCTCCTGTAGGTGTCTCAGGAAGGGAGCTGCCCTTCCAATGATGATGGCCACGCCCTCGGGAGTAATTCAAAATGCCTGCACCATCCTATAAAGAAGCCTCTGGCTAACTGTGTGATGACGACAAACCTCCACGTGGTGGTTGGATGGGTTCCACAAGTGCAACCAACCAGTGATGATGCCCACCTAGGTGCACCGTTCAGGCGGGCCACTGGGTTATGTCTGTCCTTGGCCTTCTGGCTCTGGGCAGGATAGCTGCCCGCTGCCTACCTCCGCGTTGTAGGCGGCCTGGCTCCCCTGCCAGCTCGCTCTGCGACTGCAACCAACCAGTGATGGCGCCGACCTAGATGCAGCTCCTGAATGTCTTTGAAATAGGCTGAACTAAGATTTTTTTTCTTCGTGGAAAGACTTCAGTGATTATAATAGCATTTAGTATTCCAGTTTCTTTTTAAATCAATTTATTATATTTGATTCTTCTGTAATTTTGTTCACTTCATTTAAATTGCATCTGTATTCATGTAACATTATTCATGATAGTATCTTTTAAAAATCTGTGCAGTGTCTTTGTGGTGTTCATATCCCATATTTCAGTGTCAATACCTTCACGTTTTCCCTTTTTAAAATATTTCTCTTAAAATGTATGCTTTTTTCTTGTTTTGCTTTGGAAGTTGCACAATTTCTATGGGTGTTAATGTTCCATGTTCATTTTATTGTTTTTCTTTTCCCATTTCTCAAGTGAGATGCTTAACACCTTAGTTTGTAGCTTTCTTTTTCCCAGTACAAGTATTTAATCCACTAAGGACTTATTTAGCTTCTTGTCACATGTTTTCATAAGCAATATTCATTATGATCCTATTTTGTGTGTTTTCTAATTTCTCCTATGTTGACTACTTTAACCCACAAGTTATTAGTTATCTAGGTTTTTGTAGTTTGGAGGTTTCATTTTTTATTATTAATACTACTCTTTGTTGCATTTTAGTCAGATAATGTGAGCTATATAAAGCCAGTACTTTGAAATGTGCTGATATTTACTTCGTGACCAATTACATGCCATTTAATACAAATATTTCACTTGAACTTGGGATGGATGGCTGAGTGCAGTGTTTATGTAAGTCCATTGTATTAAGCATATAATTTGTGTTTCTCAAACATTCTGTATTCTCACCTCTTTAATACTTATTTGTGTTTCATTGTAATAAGTAGGGAAAGAGATATTTAATATCTTCTATGATAAGCATAAGCATGAATTTATCAATGTTTCTTTTGAATCTGTCTATATTTTCAATACATAATTAGTCAAATGCTGGTTAAAAATGCTTTTTTGTGTGTGGTAGAATATAAGCTATATAATTTCCTCACTGGAAAGTTGGTTCCATGTGGCCAGAGCTTTGCATCTATTTTTCAAAGTTACATGTACAACTAAATAATCATCTTGGTGAAAAAATGTTCTACCATTAGATAGTAACTTTAGAAAACACTGGAAGTACTTTTGGTCTTTAAAGTCTATCTGGTTTTAATATAGTGACACAAGATTTCTTTTCATTAGTAACTGATATTTCTGTTTTTTGTTTTATCTTAAATTTTAGTGTTATGATAAATGTGTTACTTGTAAACAACACATAGCTTGATATATGTAGTTGAAATTCTGCCAACTAAATATTCAGTGCCTTAAGTGAGACAGCACACATGTGCATGTCCTTTTATCATTTTCTTGTATACTCTGTCTGTTTTCTCCTTATTGTTTTGTCTTTAATTCTTTTTACTTGTTTGATTTTTCTCCCCATACTGCTTTTTGCCACATTGCTTTGAAAGGTGTACATTTTATTTTCATTATTTTCAGTGAGTAGCCTAGACATTTTACATGCATATCTATTATTAAAAGTCTAATGTTGAATAATATGCTCACGGTCATTCTGAACAAAAAGGTTTAAACTGCATTTAAGTTCTGATTATCACAATTTTTTGGTTTGGTGTATTATTGTTTTGGTTCTATGTTGTTTTCTTAATCTCACTAATTAAATAATATTACTATTATAGTCATTTTTAGTTAATGATCTTTTGACTCATATTTCCTTTTTTTGGCTATTTTTTCTTTCATTTCTTATTTCTCTTGAGATTATTTTTTCTTTCCCTAACATCTAACTTGGGATTCCCTCAGCAAAGATGGCATAGATATAGTAAACTGTCAGTGATTATCATAAAACATCTTTTTTTTTTTGTTTTAATCTCTCAATTGTTAGTTGAAGTGGTTGCAATTTTTTTTTTATTGTATACAAATGGGATACATGTTGTTTCTCTATTTGTACATGGAGTCAAGGCATACGATTTGTGTAATCATAAATTTACATAGGGTAATGTTGTTTGATTCATTCTGTTATTTTTTCCCTTCCCCCCATCCCTCCCACCCCTCTTTTCCCTCTATACAGTCCTTCCTTCCTCCATTCTTACCACCCTCCTTATCCCTAACCCTAAACCTAACCCTAACCCTAACGCTAACACCTCCCAACCCCCATTATATGTCCTCATCCGCTTATCAGCGAGATCATTCATCCTTTAGTTTTTTGAGATTGGCTTATCTCACTTAGCATGATATCCTTCAGTTTCATCCATTTGCCTGCAAATGCCATAATTTTATCATTCTTCATGGCGGAGTAATATTCCTTTGTATATATATATGCCATGGTTTCTTTACCCATTCATCAACTGAAGGGCATCTAGGTTGGTTCCACAATCTGGCTATGGTGAATTGAGCAGCAATGAACATTGATGTGGCTGTATCTCTGTAGTATGCTGATTTTAAGTCCTTTGGGTATAGGCCAAGGAGTGGGATAGCTGGGTCAAATGGTGGTTCCATTCCAAGCTTTCTGAGGAATCTCCATACTGCTTTCCAGAGTAACTGCACTAATTTGCAACCCCACCAGCAATGTATGAGTGTACCTTTTTCCCCACATCCTCGCCAGCACCTATTGTTGCTTGTGTTCTTGATAATCGCCATTCTAGTTGGGGTGAGATGGAATCTTAGTGTGGTTTTGATTTGCATTTCTCTTATTACTAGAGATGTTGAACATTTTTTCATATATCTATTGATTGCTTGTACATCTTCTGTGAAGTGTCTGTTCATTTCCTTAGACCATTTGTTGACTGGATTATTTGTATTCTTGGTGTAGAGCAATTTTTAACTTAACCAGTCTCTAGAAATTTTTAAGAAGTTACTCCACTGTATTCTGAGTTCCAATTTTGTTGTTGAAAAATCTACCATAAGTATACTTATTGTGATTTATGGGTGATTTGTGTTGTCTCTCTACTATATTGAAGATGTTATTTGCTTTGGGCTTCCTAGTTGACAAGTTGGTGCTATATGAACTTGCTACAGAGATTCCAACCTTTAAGTCATGTTCTACATCCCTCAGGAGCAGTCATTCTGCTCCTTAAAAAAAGTCATTCTGTAGCCCTAAAAAATGTCGTCATAGTTTATTCTCAATAATGCATGGTGGTGAATTGTACATAAGAAGCACCACTCCCAGGAACCTCTGGATCCTTCTGTTTAGTGGGTGAAGATCTGTTAGTTTTCATTGCTGATATCTGTGAATCACCCTAGTACTAGACTTATTTCGATGTAACCCTTGTCCTCTGCATTCATGTGTTCTAATGATAAGTCAATGCTCCCTTCTCTGCTTCTTGCCACAGTATTCCCCTGGAATTACTCTAGCTTCTCTCTATCACTTGCACTGAGACATTGTTTTTTTTTTTTTTCTTTTCTTTTCCTTTCCTTTCTTTTGATATAGGGAATTGAACCCAGAAACACTTAAGCAACACCCCCAGTCCTTTTCAATATTTTATTCCAGAGACAGAACCTTGCTAAGTTGTCTGAGCCTGGTTTTGAACTCATGATCCTCCTGCCTCATGCTCCCAAGCCGCTGGTATTATAAGCATGCACTCCCACACCCAGCTGCACTGTAGAAATTCTGCACTCTGCTTCATTACATGTCCAACAGCAAAATCCTTGAGATAGATGAAGACAGTTGTCTGATCTAGTCAGAAGCTGTGAACAATATGAGAAGAACTGAGATGTATCTCTTTTTCCATCCAAAATAGACTATAGATAATAAGCTAAGTAAAAATAACTTCCCATTTTGCAAATCTACATTGAATATGTAATACCATAAAAATCCATCTTTACAGTCTCAAAGTGCACACTCTCCCCACAAATTGCTATTCCCAATTTAGCATTGGTACTGGGATATTTCTTAAATCTTTGCTTCAATACTAACAACCATGATGACTCACGTCTTAGGAAGGCGTGTACTTTAATACCATAAATCTAATTAAGAAGTCATGATGACTACCTGCCCTAGTTCAGAACTAAGCTGATCAGTTTAATCTAAGGTGCAGCTCTAATTTGGAAATCTCAAATAGGACTATAAAAAAAAAAAAAAAACAACTCATGAGTCCTATTATGGCTCAATTTGTGTTCATTGTTACTTTTAGAGAAACTACCATTCAACTCCAGAAACCTCTAGTTTTTGCTAAAAATGTGCTTCACAGAAATAATCTTCAAAGTTAATAATTTATCCAGTAAAGACCCCTTTGTAAAGAACAACTTTGAAGTATTTAAAATTGATTTTATGGGGGATAAGTGTTGAATGTCAGACAATGACTGATTAATACATTTTCCATGAAAAATTATTCCTGATTCGGGATATTACATATATCTCCTTTTTAAGAAAAATAAAGCATGTTGCATTTTCAAGGAGCTGAGTGGGAGAGAGAAAATGAAATCAACAATAATAGTACTAAAAATGGTATGGTATTTATTTTGAATAGTGGTTTTAAAAAAAAGATGTTTTAAATGTATTTTGATTGTAGAGTTTTTCTGGGAAGAAAAGCTTTTTAAGGTAAGATCTAAAAGATGATGGAAAATGATGAGATAGAAAGAGGGGTGGTTTTTCCAGGGAGAGAGAGCAGCCTATAGACAGCAGTTTGAAAGAGCTCGATGCTTTAAAATTTTCAAATAACATACTATGGCTACAGAGAACAGTGCTTGAGCACTGTCAGTGAGTAGTAAGAGCTGAGACAGACGTCATTACCCCATGTCCATGTGTGATTACATGAATGGTATGAATCTACATCCTGCACAACCATAGAAACGAAATGATGTACCCCATTTGTGTACAATGAATCCAAATGCAGTCTGTAAAAATAAAAAAAAAAAAAAAATTAGAGCTCAGGATGCATAGTAAGCAGAAACTACATACTAAAGGGCTTCTATTAGGCAAGAAATTTAAACTTTACCCTTGACCATGTTAATCACTTAAAGAGAATGACAAAATATTGACACTGGAGAATAAAATCACTGTTAGCATTATGGGTCATGGTGGCTGGGTATTTGAATGAGAAGCATTGAGGACAATAGGGAAAAGGCAGGGTGAGGTGTTCATAATAATTCCAAAGCTTCTGTGCAAATACGAATGGAATCTACCATTAGTCCTTGAGCAAACCTGCCTCTAGGATTCAGGGATATGTAGGTTCATCCCAGAAAACCTTTCAAGTAATTCTTTTAATCTCATTCAGTGAGATATTTCACAATAACATATTCCCCAGGGCACCAGGCTGCCATCATTGCATGAGACCACAGTTTCCTACTCCAGAAGTTCCTATAATTCCAGTAGACTCTGTAGCCATTGGATATTCAGTCCCTCTTTAAGTCCTAGAGACTCTGGTGGTTTCTAGACCTGAAAACACTTTGAACTCCCTTTAGGAAACTCTTGGGCAACCTGCTGTTTCACCATCACAGGGTCAGGGAGACAAGGCTGTGATTCACGCTGTAGTTTACCTCTGTTAGATCCAAGTCAACTTGCTTTGATTGTTTAGTTTAGGTTAGGAAAGTCTTGAATAAGATGCAAAAATATTGGGGGCGATCCAAGATGGCGGCCTAGAGGGAGACTGCACCCCCAGTCGCTCCAGAACCCAGGAGTTAAGAAGGGGAGGCATTGAGAGACTCGGACTGAAATAGAGCCACAGGTGAGTCTGCCCACTGGGTAAAGCTCGGCCTGGGTGGCAGGCCCAGATAGAGGTGGCTTATCGGAGCCAGGCAGGGCAGCTAGAGTCTTCCCAAGGTAGCCTTCCACACTCCGGCAGTGGGCTCCTCCCACATGGCCAGCTGCATGGTGCAGGCCCACAGTGAGAGCATTTCCGCACAGAACCAGTTCCAAATCGTGGAACCAGTAGGGGGCTAGGGGCAGTTTTCTTCGGATGCGCTGCTTTATCAGATTCCTCCAAGACATCAGGCTACTGAAGGCTGGGAGGTGATACACTGGAAATCTACCGGGACACTATAAGCCAATAGCAGAAAACTGCAATATCTCAGGGTCCCACTGACAGCTGACCAATATGAGAAAACAAGGGAAGAAAATGTCCCAAACAAACCTAGATACTACATCAATAAAACCCAATGACAGCACAGCAGAAGAAATGTCAGAAAGGGAGTTCAGAATGTACATAATTAAAACGATCAGGGAAGCTAATGAGGAGATGAAAGAGCAAATGCAGGCATTGAAGGAGGAGATGAAAGAGCAAATGCAGGCATTAAATGATCGCACCAATCAACAGTTAAAAGACCAAATACGGGAAGCAAGAGATCATTTCAATAAAGAGTTAGAGATACTGAAAAAAAAACCAAACTGAAATACTTGAAATGAAGGAAACAATAAACCAAGTTAAAAACTCCATAGAAAGCATAACCAATAGGATAGAACACCTGGAAGACAGAACCTCAGACATTGAAGACAAATTATTTAATCTTGAAAGCAAAGTTGGCAAAACAGAAAAAAAGGTAAGAAATCATGAACAGAATCTACAAGAATTATGGGATATCATGAAAAGGCCAAATTTAAGAATTATTGGGATTGAGGAAGGCTTAGAGAAACAAACCAAAGGAATGAACAATCTATTCAATGAAATAATAACAGAAAATTTCCCAAATCTGAAGAATGAAATGGAAAACCAAGTACAAGAGGCTTATAGAACTCCAAACATACAAAATTACAACAGACCCACACCAAGGCACATTATAATGAAAATACCTAACATACAAAATAAAGACAGAATTTTAAAGGCCGTGAGAGAAAAGAATCAAATTACATTCAGAGGGAAACCAATAAGAATATCAGCAGATTTTTCAATCCAGACTCTAAAAGCTAGAAGGGCCTGGAACAATATATACCAAGCCCTGAAAGAAAACAGATGCCAACCAAGAATCTTATACCCAGCAAAACTTACCTTCAAATTTGATGATGAAATAAGATCCTTCCATGATAAACAAAAGCTAAAGGAATTTACAAAAAGAAAGCCAGCATTACAGAACATTCTCAGCAAAATATTCCATGAGGAAGAGATGAAAAACAACGATGCAAATCAGCAACAGGAGGAACTAGCCTAAAGGAATAGCCAAATAAAGGAGAAACCAAATCATGTCAAAAACAAATATGAGTCAATTGACTGGGAATACAAATCATATCACAATAATAACCCTGAATGTCAATGGCCTGAATTCATCAATCAAAAGACACAGACTGGCAGATTGGATTAAAAAGAAAAATCCAACAATATGCTGCCTGCAAGAGACTCATCTCATAGAAAGAGACACCCATAGACTAAAGGTGAAAGGATGGGGAAAAACATACCATGCACACGGACACAGCAAAAAAGCTGGAGTATCCATCCTCATTTCAGATAATGTGGACTTCAAACCAAAACTAGTCAGAAGGGATAAAGAAGGACATTACATGCTGCTTAAGGGAAGCATAAATCAGCAAAACTTAACAATCATAAATATCTATGCCCCGAACATTGGCTCATCCACGTACGTCAAACAAATCCTTCTCAATTCCAGAAATCAAATAGACCACAACACAATACTACTAGGCGATTTTAACACACCTCTCTCACCACTGGATAGATCGTCCAAACAAAAATTGAATAAAGAAACTATAGATCTCAACAACACAATCAACAATTTAGACTTAACGGACATATATAGAATATACCATCCAACAAAGAATGAATACACTTTCTTCTCAGCAGCACATGGATCCTTCTCTAAAATAGACCATATTTTATGCCACAAAGCTACTGTTAGCAAATACAAGAAGATAGAGATACTACCTTGTACTCTATCAGATCATAATGGATTGAAATTAGAAATAAATGACAGAATAAAAAACAGAAACTTCTCCAATACCTGGAGATTAAATAATACACTATTATATGATGAATGGATAACAGAAGACATCAGGAGGGAAATAAAAAAATTCTTAGAAGTAAACGAGAACAAAGACACATCATATCAAAATCTCTGGGACAATATGAAAGCAGTACTTAGAGGAAGATTTATTTCATGGGGTGCATTCAAAAAAAGAAGTAGAAATCAACAAATAAACGCCTTAACACTACAGCTCAAAGCGCTAGAAAAAGAAGAGCAGACCAATACCAAAAGTAGTAGAAGACAGGAAATAGTTAAAATCAGAGCCGAAATCAACGAAATTGAAACAAAAGAAACAATTGGAAAAATTAACAAAATAAATAGTTGGTTCTTTGAAAAAATAAATAAAATTGATAAACCCTTAGCCACACTAACAAAGAGAAAGAGGAAGAAAACTCAAATTACTAAAATTCGGAATGAACAAGGAAACATCACAACAGACACGAGTGAAATACAAAACATAATTAGAAGCTATTTCGAAAATCTATACTCCAACAAAATAGAAAACCTCGAAGACATCAACAAATTTCTAGAGACATATGAATTACCTAAACTGAACGAGGAGGACATACACAACTTAAATAAACCAATTTCAAGCAATGAAATAGAAGAGGTCATCAAAAGCCTACCAACAAAGAAAAGTCCAGGACCAGATGGGTTCTCAGCCAAGTTCTACAAAACCTTTAAAGAAGAGCTCATTCCAATACTCCTCAAAGTATTCCATGAAATAGAAGAGGAGGGAACCCTCCCAAACTCGTTCTATGAAGCCAATATCACCCTGATACCTAAACCAGACAGAGACACATCGAGAAAAGAAAATTTCAGACCAATATCCTTAATGAACATTGACGCATAAATTCTCAACAAAATTTTAGCAAATCGCATACAAATATATATTAAAAAGATAGTGCACCACGATCAAGTGGGTTTTATCCCAGGGATGCAAGGTTGGTTCAACATTCGGAAATCAATAAATGTCATTCACCATATCAACAGACTTAAAGTTAAGAATCACATGATTATTTCAATAGATGCAGAAAAAGCATTCGATAAAATACAGCATCCCTTCATGCTCAAAACACTAGAAAAAATTGGGGTAGTGGGAACATTCCTTAACATTATAAAGGCAATCTACGCTAAGCCCATGGCTAATATCATTCTAAATGGTGAAAAACTGAAAGCGTTCCCCCTAAAAACTGGAACAAGGCAGGGATGCCCTCTTTCACCACTTCTATTCAACATCGTCCTTGAGACTCTAGCCAGAGCAATCAGACAAACCAAAGAAATTAAAGGGATACGAATAGGAAAAGAAGAACTCAAACTATCCCTGTTCGCTGATGACATGATTATATATTTAGAGGAACCTGGAAATTCCACCAGAAAACTTTTAGAACTCATAAGTGAATTCAGTAAAGTAGCAGGTTACAAGATCAATGCTCATAAATCCAATGCATTTTTATACATAAGTGATGAATCTTCAGAAAGAGAAATTAGGAAAACTACCCCATTCACAATAGCCTCAAAAAAAATAAAATTCTTGGGAATCAATCTCACAAAAGAGGTGAAAGACCTCTACAATGAGAACTACAGAACACTAAAGAAAGAAATTCAAGAAAACCTTAGAAGATGGAAAGATCTCCCATGTTCCTGGATAGGCAGAATTAATATCGTCAAAATGGCTATACTACCTAAAGTGCTATACAGATTCAATGCAATTCCAATTAAAATCCCAATGATGTACCTTGCAGAAATAGACCAAGCAATTATGAATTCATCTGGAAGAATAAAAAACCTAGAATAGCTAAAGCAATCCTCAGTAGCAAGAGCGAAGCAGCGGGTATTGCAATACCGGATCTTCAACTCTACTACAAAGCAATAGTAACAAAAACGGCATGGTATTGGTACCAAAATAGACAGGTAGATCAATGGTACAGAATAGAGGACATGGACACAAACCCAAATAAATACAATTTTCTCATACTAGACAAAAGTTCCAAAAATATGCAATGGAGGAAAGATAGCCTCTTCAACAAATGGTTCTGGGAAAACTGGAAAACCATATGCAATAGAATGAAATTAAACCCCTATCTCTCACCCTACACAAAACTCAACTCAAAATGGATCAAGGACCTTGGAATCAGACCAGAGACCCTGCATCTTATAGAAGAAAAAGTAGGTCCAAATCTTCAACTTGTTGACTTAGGATCAGACTTCCTTAACAGGACTCCCATAGCACAAGAAATAAAAGCAAGAATCAACAACTGGGATAGATTCAAACTAAAAAGCTTTCTCTCAGCAAAGGAAACTATCAGAAATGTGAAGAGAGAGCCTATGGAGTGGGAGCATATCTTTGCCAACCATACCTCAGATAGAGCGCTAATTTCCAGAATCTATAAAGAACTCAAAAAACTCTACAGGAAGAATACAAATAATCCAATCAACAAATGGTCTAAGGAAATGAATACACACTTCACAGAAGAAGATGTACAAGTAATCAACCGATATATGAAGAAATGTTCAACATCCCTAGTAATAAGGGAAATGCAAATCAAAACTACCCTAAGATTTCATCTCACCCCAATTAGAATGGCGATTATCAAGAATACAAGCAACAATAGGTGTTGGCGAGGATGTGGTGAAAAAGGAACACTCATACATTGCTGGTGGGGTTGCAAATTAGTGCAGCCACTCTGGAAAGCAGTGTGGAGATTCCTCAGAAAGCTTGGAATGGAACCACCATTTGACCCAGCTATCCCACTCCTTGGCCTATACCCAAAGGACTTAAAATCAGCATACTACAGAGACACAGCCACATCGATGTTCATTGCTGCTCAATTCACCATAGCCAGATTGTGGAACCAACCTAGATGCCCTTCAGTTGATGAATGGATAAAGAAACTGTGGCATATTTATACAATGGAATATTACTCCGCAATGAAGAATGATAAAATTATGGCATTTGTAGGCAAATGGACGAAATTGGAGTATATCATGCTAAGTGAGATAAGCCAATCTCAAAAAACTAAAGGACGAATGATCTTGCTGATAAGCGGATGAGGACATATAATGGGGGGTGGGAGGGGTTAGCATTAGGTTTAGGGTTAGGTTTAGGGTTAGGGATAAGGAAAGCGGTAAGAATGAAGGAAAGAAGGACTGTATAGAGGGAAAAGAGGGGTGGGAGGGGTGGGGGAAGGGAAAAAAAATAAACATCATTGCCCTATGTAATCATATGATTACACAAATGGTATGCCTTGACTCTATGTACAAATAGAGAAACATGATGTATCCCATTTGTATACAATTAAAAAAAAAAAAGATTCAAAAATATTGCTTTAAGGAAAAGTTTGTTTGTTATGCTAAGATAAGAACATTATTGCAATACATTCAAAGTTATAATGATTATTTTTACAAAAGGGAGCAGGTGATTTGAGTAGTTTGGCTTATGAATATGAAATTGGGGAAATATTACATGCCAACTGATTTGATTATCCGAAATAAAGGAGTTGATTTTGACTGGAACTGGCAGAGAATGACTGAAAATGATTTTTAATGTCATTTTTGTTTCTTCCTGCATTCTGCATTTTTCTAGCCTCTTTTGCAGTTAAGAATGGTTATATGATTGAGAGGATGGACCAATGCAAGAGGTGATATTCACCACTTAAAGGCCCCATAGTCAGTTTCTACTCATGACTCCTGATGTTTCATGTCCTCTGCAGAATGCAGGCTACAGGGCCTTAGATTGTGGTGGACACATAAGAGAGCAGGCTAGGTACTGAGAATGATTACTGAATTTCTCACAAATAAGACACATTAAATACGTAATTTAAATGAGCAACCAATATTATGTAAAGAGGTTTTAGGGTTTGTGTGTTTTTGCAGCTAACAGAAATGAAATTGATACTTGAGCCCAGATGTTGTAAATTCTGTTCTGCTCTGAGGATTCCTTAAACTTAAGGAACACTATCAAGGCATGAATTCCTCCTAAAGAAGGCTTTCTCTTTCCTCTCCATAGGTTTTTGTTTTGTGAAAGAGTTTGTTATGAGTTGGGAAGAGGCTGATATTTTTGCCCTATTTCAAGACAACAAGTTAGCCTGCCTTAGTTTCATAGATGCCTTCAGGAGACACAAGACTCTTGGTCACAGAAAGGACTTTTTAATTCATGGCACAGCAACCAGCCTGGCACTGCGTCCCCTAATTTCCAGATCCCACGGGAGTGATACAGATGGAGGCCTAGATGACTCTAGCACATGGAGACACTGTGCCAAAGCTAAGGAACCTAAGCTTGGGATCTGCCAATAATCTGCAGGGATCTGCTATAGAACTGCTCAGATTGGCCACAGAAAATGTTTTCTTTATGATCCTGTTCAGGAAACAAATCTGTCTTTTGCCCCAGGGATTACAACTCTTTCTCTCTTTGAGAGTAAACAAACATGCAAACATCCTTACAAAGATATTCTTGGGACCAAATCTAATATGAGATGGGCATGAATGTCCTGGTTAATGATCTCTTAATATATATTGGATTCTAGAGTCCAAACCACAGAACAAACCATAGACCCATATAATAAGGGAGCCGTTAGGAGATTTTAGAAACCAATGATTCTGTTCCTGAGTTTTGAAGATAAGGAAAAAGATGTGAACACTTTTTCATATATTTATTAATTACCTGGATATCTTCTTCTGTAAAGTGTCTGTCCAGTTCCTTGGCCCATTTATTGATTGGGTTCTTTGTATTTTTGATGTAAAGTTTTGTAAGTTCTTCATAAATTTTGGAGATTATTGCTCTGTCTGAAGTGCGTGTGGAAAGCTCTCTTTTTACATTATTTATTGTATCCTTTGCTGAGAAGAATTTTTTTGGTTTCAATCCATCCCATTTATTGATTCTGAATGCAAATTAAAACAACTCTAAGATTTCATCTTACTTCAATTAGAATGCCTATTATCAAGAACACAAGCAATAATAGATGTTGGCATGGATGTGGGGGAAAAGGCACACTTGTACATTGATGGTGGAGTTGCAAATTGGTGAAGCCACTCTGGAAAGCAGTATGGAGATTCCTCAGAAAACTTGGAATGGACCCACCGTTTGATCCAGTTATCCCACTCCTCGGTTTATACCCAAAGGACTTAAAATTAGCATACTATAGTAAGGGCAACCATAGCAATGTTTACAGCAGCTCGATTCAAAATAGCTAGTTTGTGGAACCAACCTAGATGCCCTTCATTGGATAAATGGTTAAAGAAACTGTGGTATATATGCACAATGGAATATTATTCAGTCATAAAGAATAATATTACGAAATTTGCAGAGAAATGAATGGAATTATAGAATATCATGCTAAGTGAAATAAGCCAAACCCCCAAAACACAAAGTTTGAATGTTTTCCCAGATAAGTGGATGATGATACATAATGGGGGCATGGGGATGTTGTGGGTAAGAGAGTAACGGAGGAACTTTAGATTACACAGAGGGAAATGAGAGAGAGGAGTGGGCAGGGGTATGAAAGATGGTGAAATGAGACAGACATCATTACCCTATGTACATGTATGATTATGCAAATGATATAAATCTACATTGTGTACAACCATAGAAAAGTTGTACCACATTTGTGTGCAACGAATCAAAATGCAGTCTGTAAAAATAAAAAAATAAATAAATTATTGAAAAAAAAAGAAAACAATGTGAGAGGATGACTGGCTTGCTGAAGGTCACATAAAATATTGTAGCAATTCCAAGTCTGTTCTTTATATCTTCTTTCCTGAATAACAAAATACAGATTACACATGCATGTAAATGACATGTTAATTTATGCACTTAGCAGACTTATAATTTGTGTTTTAAAAGCAATAGATAGAGGTAGTGTATACAATGGTCAGTGTTGTGTTATCAGGGTATCTGTACTCTCATCATGGTCCTGAAAATAACTATTTTATGAGGCCATTTTGATCTCACCCTCTTCAGAAATAATAACTATTACTCTCTTCTTTCACAGTACTTTGTTTATATCTCTCATGTTAAATTTAGATATGTGTATGTGTATTGGCATGGATCTTAGGTGCCCCCAAAGGAGCATATGCTAAATACTTGGTTACCAGCCTGTGGTACTATTGGCTACTGATGAGCCTTGAAGAGATGGGGACTATGGGAGGAAGTTAGGTCACTCAGGGCATGTTCTTTTAGGGGATATTTGGGCCTTGACTTTCTACTTTCTTTTTCCTTTCTAACTGAAAGGAAATGGTCAGGTTTGCTCTGCTATGTGCTCTCCACCATGATGATCTGCCTCACCAGAGGCCCCAAAATAATGAAGTCAAGAGCCCATTGAATTGAATCTCTGAAACCATAAACCAAAATAAATCTTTCATGCTTTTAAAGTTGATTATCTCAAGTATTCTTTCATAGTGAAGGAAAGTTAACATAACCACATTTGATTTTGAATTTTTATTGATTCTTTTTAGCTATACATAACAGCATAATTAACTTTGATGTAATCGCAGAAGCATAGAATATACTTTGTTCTAATTCAGTCTCTAGTATTTCCCCTTTTTCTCCCCTCCCCCTCCCCTGTCCCCTTCCCTCTACTTTACTAATCTTTCTGCTATTTACTGATTTTTTTTTTATTAGTGTCTTATGGATATACATAATGGTGAGATTCACTCTGGTATATTCATATGTACATAGGAAAATTAGGTCAGATTTATTTCACTATCTATCCTTATCGCATCCCTCTTCCCTTCCCTTCACTCTCCTTTGTCTACTCCAGTGATCTTTCTTGTATTATTTTTATCCCCTACATTTTATTTTAGCTTCTGCAAATCAGAGAAAACAGATGACCTTTGACTTTTTAGGACTAGCTTATTTCACTTAGTGTGCTAGTCTCCAGTTCTATTCATTTACTGTCAAATGCCATAAAGTCATTCTTCTTTATGGCTAAGTAATACTCTATTGTGTATATACATCACATTTTCTTTATCATTCATCTGTTGAAGGGTGCCTAGGTTGACTCCATAGCTTGACTATTGTGAATTGTGCTGCTATAAACATTGATGTGGCTATTTCACTATAGTAAGCTGATTTTAAATCTTTTGAATATATATCAAGGAGTGGAATAGCTGGGTCATATGGTGGTTGCATTCCCAGTTTTGAGGAATTTCCATACTGCTTTCCAGAGTGATTGCACTAATTTGCATTCCCACCAATAGTGTGAGTATACCATTTCCCCAATGTTACTCTCACCAACTTTTATTGTTGCTTGAATTCTTGATAATTGACGTTCTAACTGAAGTGTGATGAAATCTCAATGTAACTTTAATTTGCATGTCTCTAATTGCTAGAGATATTGAACATTTTTTCACATATTTGTTGACCATTTGTATTTCTTCTTTTGAGAAGTGTCTGTTTAGTTCCTTAGCCCATTTATTGGTTGAATTATTTGTTTAATTTTTTTGCATGTGTGTTAAGATTTTGCATTCTTTGTATATCCTAGATATAATGCCCTGAGGAGAAGGTGGCAAGGATTTTCTCCCATTTTGTTGGCTCTCTCTTCATGCTCCTTGATTGTTTCCTTTGTTATGAAGAAGCTTTTTAATTAGATGCAACCTCACTTTTTGATTTTCCTTCTTGCATGTTAAGAGTCTTGTTAAGGAAGTCAGTTCCTGAGCCAACATGTTGCAGTATTGGGCCTATATTTTCTTCTAGCAGGTGCAGAGTTTCTGGCCTAATTCCTAGATCTATGACCCACTTTGAGTTGAGTTTTTGTGCAGGGTGAGAGATAGGGGTTAACTTTCATTATGCTACATATAGACTTCCAGTTTCCAGCACCATTTGTTTAAAAGGCTATCTTTTTCTCCAATATATATATTTTGAACCTATGTCTAGTATCAGATAATGTATTTATGTGGGTTTTTCTCTATGTCTTCTTCTCTATTGCATTGCTCTTCATGCCTGTTTTGGTGACAGCACTGTTCTGTTTTCTCATTGGTGGTGCTGTTGTTTTTATTTGTTCTAGTAGTTATACATGACAATAGAATGCATTTTGACACATCATACACATATGGAATACTTCTCACTCGTCTGCTTGTACATTATGTAGAGTTGCATAGGTGATATTCATACAAGCACATAGGGTAATAATGTCCAATTCATTCTACCATTCCTACTCCATGGCACCTCCCTTTCCTTCACTCCCCTCTGTTTAGTCCAAGATACCACTATTCTCTATCCCTTCTTTTGAATTAGCATTTGCATATCAGAGAAAATATTTTGTTCTTTGGGGTTTGGCTTATTTCCCTTACCATAATACTCTCCAGTTCCATCCAAGCAACAGCAAATACCATACTTTCATTCTTCTTTAAGGCTGAGTAATATTCCATTGTGTATACATACCACAGTTTCTTTATCTGTTCATTTGTTGAAGGGCACTTTGGTTGGTTTCATAACTTAGCTACTGTGAATTGAGCTGCTATAAACATTGATGTGACTGTGTCACTGTAGTATGCTGATTTTAAGTCCTTTGGGTATAAATCTAGGAGTGGGAACACTGGGTCAAATGGTGTTCCATTCCAAGTTTTCTGAGGAATCTCCATACTGATTTCCACAGTGGTTGCACCAATTTGCAGTCCCACCAGCAATGTATGAGTGTATGTTTTCCCCCACATCCTCAACAACATTTATTGTAACTTGTATTCTTGATGATTGCCATTTTGACTGGAGTGAGATGGAATCTCTGTAGTTTTGATTTGCATTTCTCTAATTGCTAGAGGTGATGAACATTTTTTCATGTATTTGTTGATTGTATTTCTTCTGTGAAGTGTCTGTTCAGTTCCTTAGTTCATTTATTGATTGTTATTTTTTTTTGGTGTTAAGTTTTTTGAGTTTTTTATATATCCTGGAGATTAATGCTCTATCTGAGGTAAGTGTGGTAAAGATTTTCCCCATTCTGTAGGCTCTGTTTTCACATTATTGATTGTTTCCTTTGCTGTGAAGAAACCTTTTATTTTGATTCCATCCCATTTATTGATTCTTGATTTTACCTCTTGTGTTTTAGGAATCTTGTTAAGGAAGTTAATTCCTAAGTCGACATGGTAAAGATTTGGGCCTACTTTTTCATTTATTAGGTGCAGGGTTCTAATACCTAAGTCTTTGATCCACTTTAAGTTGATTTTTGTGCAGAGTGAGAGATAGGGGCTTAATTTCATTTTTCTATCTATGGATTTCCAGTTTTCCCACCACCATTTGTTTAAGAGGCTATCTTTTCTCCAAAGTATGTTTTTGGTGTCTTGTTTAGTATGAGATAACTTTATTTAGGTGGGTTTGTCTCTGTGTCTTCTATTCTGTACCATTGGTCAACATATTGATTTTGGTGCCAATGCCATGCCATTTTTGTTACTATGGCTCTGTAGTATAATTTAAAATCTGGTATTATGATGCCTCCTACTTTGTTTTTCTTGCTAAGCATTGCTTTGGCTATTCTGGGTTTCTTATTTTTCCAAATGAATTTCATGTGTGCTTTTTCTAGTTCTATGAAGAACATCATTAGAATTTTGTTGGGAATTGCATGGACTCTGTGTAGTGCTCTTGGTAGTATGGCCATTTTGACAATACTTATTTTGCCTAATCAAGAACACGTGAAAAAGTCCTTCTATCTTCTAAGGTATTCTTCAATTTCTTTCTTTAGTATTCTGTAGTTTTCATTGTGGATGTCCTTCACCTCTTCTGTTAGATTGATTCCCAGGTATTTTTTAGGCTATTTTTAATGAGATAGTTTTCCTAAGAATTCTTTTTTAGGAAATTCATTATTGGAGTAGAGGAATGCAATTGATTTATGAATGTTGATCTTGTATCTTTCCACTCTTCTGAATTCATTTAAGAGCTCTAGAAAGTTTCTGGTGGAGTTTTTTGGGTCTTCTAAATATAGGATCATGTCATTGGCAGACAGATAATTTGAGTCCTTTATTTCCTATTTATATACCTTAATTTCTTTCTCTTGCCTGTTGCTCTAGCTAGAGTTTCAAGGACTGTTTTAAGTAAGAGTGGTGAAATTGGGCATCCTTGTCTTGTTCCTGTTTTTAGATGAAATGCGTTCAGTTTTTCTCCATTCAAAATAATGTTGAACTTGGGTTTGTCATATGTAGCCTCTAAAATGTTGAGGTAAGTTACTTCTTCCTAGTTTTTCTAGTGTTTAAACATGAATGGGTGCTGAACCTTTAAAAATGCTTTTTCTCATATATTGAGATATTATGTGATTCTTCTCCTTAAGTCTATTTATGTGGTAAATTACATTGATTGATTTCCATATGTTGAACCAACCTTGCATTTCTGTAATAAAACCTATTTGATCATGGCACACTACCTTTGTAAAGTGTTTTTGTGTGCAGTTTGCCAATATTTTATTAATTTTTGCATCTATGTTCCTCAAAGATATTTTTCTGAAGTTTTCTTTCTTCTATGTGTCTTTGGTTTTGGTATCAGGGTGGTACTTGCTTCATAGACTGAGTATGGCAGTGTTCCCTCTTTCTCTATTTCAAGGAATAATTGGAGGAGGATTTGTATTACTTCTTCTTTAAAAGTCTGGTAGAACTTATTTGAGAATTCATCTGGCCCTATTTGTTGGAAGACTTTTGATAGTTGTTTCAATTTCATTACTTGACATTTTTCGGTTTAAGTTTTCTATATCCCCCATAGTTCAATTTGGGTAGGACATATGTCTCTAGCAATTTGTCAATATATTGCGATTTTCTAGCTTATTGGAATATGAATTTTCAAAATAGTTTGTAATGATGCTATGGATTTCAGTAGTGTCTGTGGTGATATTTCCTTTTCTAAATTTCAGATTTTGCTAATTTGAGTTTTTTCCTTTTATTTTCATTATTTTGGCTTAGAGTTTATCAATTTGATTTACCCTTTCAAAAAACCAATGCTTTGTTTCATTTGTATTTTTCTTTGTAGATCTCAGTTTCATTTATCTCAGTTCTGATTTTAATTATTCCATGTCTTTTACTGATTTTGATGTTCTTTTTGTTCTTTTTTCTAGGGGCTTGAGATGTAATGTTAAATTCTTTATTTGATATCTTTCTATTCTTTTAATGTATGAACTCAGTGGTATAAACTTTCCTCTTTAAATTGCCTTCATAGTGTCCCAGAGATTTAGATATGTTGTATCACTATTCTCATTTACTTCTAAGAAATTTTTATTTTTCCCCTTATTTTTTCTGCTATCCATCATTCAAAAATGTATTACTTAATCTTCAGCTGTTAGAATGGTTCTGCTCTTTTTAATCTCCTTGTTGATTTCTAATTTCACTCCATTATGGTCCGACAGAATGCAAGGTGTTATCTCTATTTCTTTTTGTATTTGCTAAGATTTGCTTTGTGATATAGAATATGTGCTATTTTAGAAAATGTTCCATGTGCTCCTTAAAAGAAAGTCAATTTGGTCATTGATGGATGAAATAGTCTATGGATGTCTATTAGGTCCATATTATTAATTGTATTTTTTAGTACTGAAGAATCTTCACTTAGTTTTTGTTTGGATGATCTATCCAGTGGTGAGAGAGGCATGTTAAATTCAACCAATATTATTGAATTTTGGTGTATTTGATTCTTAATATTAAGAATGGTTTGTTTGATAAATATAGATGCTCCATTGTGTGGGATAGAAATATATATGATCATAATATTGTATTGAAGAATTATTCCCTCAAGTAGTGTGAATTGACCTTCTTTATATCTTCTGATTAATCTTACTTGAAGTCCACTTTAAATGATTTGAGAATAGCTACCTGTGCTTGTTTACAAGTGCTATATGAATAGTATGTATTTTTCCCATGATTTCACATTCAGTCTATGGATGTCCTTGCCTGTGAAGTGAGTCTCTTGCAGAAAGCATATTTCTGCATCTTGTTTTTAATCCAATCTGTTTACCTATGCCTTTTGATTGAAGAGGGTATACTATTTACATCAATGTTATTATTGAACACTGATTTTTATTTTCTCCCAATTTGATTTATTTCTAATGTTTAAATTGAATTTGATTCTCTTTAACTGACTGTTCTTCAAGTGTAATTCCTCCTATGCTGGTTTTCATTTTTATTTTTCATTTCTTCTCCATTAAATATTTTATTGAGTATGTTTTTTACTCTGTATTTCTAGTTATGAATTATTTTAGCTTTTGTTTATCATGAAAGGTTTTAATTTCATCTTTAATCCTGAAACTTAATTTTTCTGGAAATAGTATACTTGTTTGGCATTCATGTACTTTCAGATCTGGTATATATTACACCAAGACCTCTTGATTTTAGGGTCTGGGTTGAGAAATCAGTTGAAATTTGGATTACTTTACCTATAAATTTGATAACTTGTTTTTCTCTTGCAGCATTTAAAATTCTATCCTTATTCTGTATGTTAGGTATTTTCATAATAATATGTCTTGGAGTGGATCTTTTATTATTTTACATATTTGGAGTCATATAGGTCTCTTGTATTTGAATTTTCATCACATTCTTATTTTCAAGATTATATATTTTCTATTATATATTTTCAGGCTTTTTTTTTCAAAGCCTGAAAATCTATCTTCAGAGTGATGCAATCTTTTGGTGATGCTTTCCATTGAATTTATACTTTGGTTATTGATTCTTTGATTTCCAGGATTTCCGTTTGGTTCTTTTTAAGAATCTCTACCCTTTTATTGAAGCAATCTTTCACTTCTGTATTTTCTCTCTGACTTAACTCTATACATCTTTTAGGTCATAAAACATTTTAACTATGAACTTTTTAAATTACTTCTCTGACATTTCCCACTGAAGTGTCAGTGAAGCCCATGGCTGTTCATGGGCTGTTGGGAATGGTTTGTTTCCTTGCTTGTGTGTATGTCTACCCATCTATTAGTGTAGTTCTCACTTCTTTTATTTATTTATTTATTTTTTTGTGGTGTTAGGGATAGAACCCAGAGACTTATGAATACAAGGCGAGCACTTTACCGAGTGAGCTATATCCCCAGTCCAAAAGGATTACTTTGTAATCTTCTTTCCCTTAAGAGCCCTGGGTTGGGTAAATATTCAGATAATGATATTTTAAATCAATGTGTGACCTCTGATAATTAGTACCACTTTAAGAATTTCCACTGAACTCTATTTACTATAATCATTTCAGAACCAAGCCTCATTCTTTTCAACCTTATAAGTAACAAAAACTTGATGATATTGTTCTCCGTGTTTCCTCAATTTGACGTGTATATCTACAATATAAATCTGGAATAGGTACAAAAATTACTTCTTAAATTTAGTAGACATTATAGCCATAAGCAATAGCTAAAAGTGGGGAAGAAGAAAGATTGAGCAAAAAGGAGTGGGAAAAGAAAGAAAGAAAGAAAGAAATATTAAAGAAGAATTATTTACACCAAGGCAGAAAGGAGAAATAGATGGATGGTGCGTATTTGAGGTAGTAGCAGATAATGCAGAAGGATGAGCAGGGAGTAAGAAGAGCAAGTATAAACTGGAGCTAGGAAAACAAAGATAGGAAGATTAATTCCAATAATGCTTTAAACCATTAGATAAAATACATTCAAATTGGTTGAAGGTAGAGTGTTGGCGATAGGGTCAGCAATTATCATTCAAACTAAGGAGTTATTTATATTATGGAAATTGACATTAGAGTTATTTATGCTAAAACTTGTTAAGGTGAAGGAAATTCTTGTTGAATCTTTGTTTTGATTTTATTGGAGTGTGGTCATTTAACAGAAGTCCTTAACTGTGAACCTCTCAAGAGTTATAGGGGCACAAGAGTCAATCCCCTAATTGCTAAATATCTCCTACCACCAGCTTCTTGTTAGTCAGCTCAGGGTCCTGCAGCTGATTGCCGGAAGGGTGTGGTTTTGTGGGTTGGCTGTTTCTATTGTGTGTAGTAGTTCAGGATTCAGGCTCTGTAGTGTCCTTGTGATTGCTGTGGATGACCCTGTGCCTGCTCCTCTCTACAGATCCTTTTGCAGTAATGAAGATCCTCGTGGTTGTCTGTGAGCACAGGAATTCTGGTTGTTGGTTTTATGTGGTTGTTCTGTGGTGCCCAAGTATTGCCCTGATTGATGCTGCTTTTTGAGGCACTATAGTGAAGAGTCTCAGGTGGTTCACCTGGACTCTATTTTCCACTGCCCCAGGTTTTAGATGGTGGACATCAATACCCTCTGTTTACTAAGTCTGATTCTAGGTCCTCAACTATCCAAAGGATGTCCTTTCACTCACCAATTGTGATCATGGGCTAGGCTGTGCACCAGTTGAGGCTGGAATCAGCCCCTTCCTGTTACATAGACTCTGGTAATTTTCTTCATGGATCTATGTCACTGGATATTCAGGCATCTTCCCTAGGGTATGGCCCCCTGATCCTGGGTACCATCCCTAGACTTCCCCTGGTGCCTCTACTCCAATGTAGTGGTTGGGTCTGGTAAATCTGCTTTCCTTTGTTTGTGACCAAAGCTGCTTCATGGATGTCTCTGAGTCAACTGAAGGAACACTGTGCAGAGCCTTCTGCGCTTGCCTGAGTCATGCTGAGCAGGGTTAGGCACAGCTCTCAGCTCAGGTCCCATCAACCTGTTCCCCTTGGTCATGATAGGGGGGAGAGAGAGGGGTTTCAGTAATTATCAGCTACTGGTGGTCCTTCCTTCTAGAAGTTCTTTCTGACTGGATTCTTAAGCGGTGCCACTGCAGAGGACTTCCCTCTGGTTTAATTTGCCACGTCTGGGTGTGGGAAGACCACCACATTGATTTAAGGGGGTGACTGGTTGACTAAGGGCTCCACAAGATGGCTGCAGATCCCTGACTCAGCTTTCTTTCCAGGATTTGGCTTTTAGGGTTTGCTCTGTTTTAAGGACCCTCTGTTACCATCATGTTTTAAATTTTGTCTGTCTTTCCAAATGTTTTTAAGTGGGTGAGCTTAAAGAGATTTTCTTGAACCATCTTTCTCTCTCTGTTGCCTCTTCCCCTTTCCCATCACCAAGTTCAGTTCAGGGTTGGGGAACTCTGCACTTATTTTCTCCTCTGATATCCTACCTTCCAGTCTCTCCAGGTGTCTGACTTTGTAATATCGAGTTTTAGAGCATTTATTTTTGTGACCCACCTCTCAATTCTGCTTTTCCTTCACTGCCTCCTTTCTGTGTTGTGAGACGATCGGGATGCTCTGCCTAGTTCACTTCTGCTGTCTTCCTCTATGAATTGCTTAAAAACAAGAATACCATTTAAAAATCTCAATAAATTGAGCAAAAAGCAAGAACACAAAAAAATGAAAATAAGGTTTGCTACTTTGTGGATGCTATATTTCAGCTCTTTTATTCCATGCTTTTCAATATCTGCATTATGATTTATTTCATTATTATGGTTTGAATGTGTCCCCACCCCAAATTTAATATGTTAAAACTTAATCCCCAAATTCATGTGGTAATAATATTTGGAAATGGAAGGTAATTGGGATTAGATGAATTCATGACAGTGGGGGGAACAAGAATGGTATTAGTGGTTTTATAAACAAAGAAAGAGACTTGAACTAGCATTCTTTCTCTGTCTCATCTTGTGAGGCCCTCCACTGTGAGACCTTTACCAGATGCCAGCACCATGCACTTGAACTTTACAGCATCCAGAACCATGAACAAAATAAATTTCTATTCTTTATAAATTACCCAGTCTGTGGGATTCAGTCATAGCATCAGAAAACAAACCAAGTCAGTCAAATATTGGTTATGATATTTAGTTGCCTAGCAAAAATACTGAATAAGGTATTATTTTCAACTGAGTTCTGTTACATTGGATTGTAGGCTCCAGCTCCCAGAGATAATAACTAGAAAATGTACATTTTCTTGTCCATACTACATTAATGATGAAAGAAGCATTACTGACCAGAGAACTGCCATTATATTTCTAAAGTTGCTTTATACACCTTTGAGGAAGTGTTTGCTAAATAAGAAAATCAAGAAAAAAGAGAAATGTATTTTTTTAATCAATCCTTTGAAGCATTATCAGTAAAATTCTAATTGATTATACAGTTTTGGCAGATAAAAACAGGTCATCCCCCCATACACGCTTAATACAAATCTACCCTTACCTAGAAATTCCATTTTGCAAAAATAAAACTGAAGGCACACAGAAACAAAGGCAAGAGTTTAAAAAATTGGGTTGTAATAACACCTCTCCTTTTTCCAGATTACTCAAAAACATCTATCTGTTGGTCCTTATGTTTTCCTATTTTCAATTCTTTCTCCTAATCATACCAAGAACAAGTCTATGTTGATCATCCAGGTTAATTAACTGATTTTACATTAGCAAGAATGTGATTTGAAAGTAAATATATATCGTTTTCAAGATGGCGGACTAGAGGGCGGCTGCATTTCATGTTGCTCCAGGACTCAGGATTCAAAAGAGGAGATAGTGAGTGACTTGGGACCAACTCAAAGCCACCGGGTGAGTCTCTCCCGTTGGGGAGGTGTCCTGGATGCGGCGGTAGCCCCGGAACGCAGGGAACTTTGTGAAGTAGAGTTGCTCGGCGAGACGCCCCTCCCCCCCGCTGGAGCTGTAAACACAGACCACTGGGAACTTTGCAGAGGAAGCTGCTCAGCACAGCGCTTGGTTTCAGAGTAAACCGCCGGGCTTGGGCGGCTGCCCAGAGGACGGCCTGCATAGGCAGGCGATTAGGTGCAGAACAGGGTCCCAGGTCCTATGCGGTTTTTCAGCGGAAGAGCTGCAGAGTCAAGCTGAGGGGCAGAGCGAAGGTTCCAGGACTGCGGGCAGATTCTCTGAGGCAAGGCAGCCTAAGGAGACTCGTCTGCAAAGGGTGAGGCTCCCAGGCCCAGGAGGTAGGTCCGGGCCCCTGGGAACGTTGCCTGGGAAGGCTGCCCTGCCCAGGCGGCAAGATACCCTTCTCCCCGCTGGAACAGTGAACACGGACAGTGGGGAACTTTGCAGAGGAGGCCGCGCAGCACAAGCTTGGTTTCGGAGCAACCTGCCGGAACTCTGGCGGCTGCCAGAGGAAGAGCTGGGCGGCAAGCTGTTTGGACTCAGAGCAACCTCCTGAACAACGGGGGGGGGCGTCCAGAGGAGGTGGAGGTGCGCAGTGAGTTGCTTGGTCTCCAAGCGCCCACACAGAACACTGGGTGGCTGCCTGGAGGAAGAGGCGAGCGGCGGGTCACTGGGGCTCGGAGCATATGTACGAGGCTCCAGGTGGCTGCTCAGAGGAGGGGTCGCATAGCCAGGTGATTAGGTGCAAAGCACGGTCCAGGGACCTAGGTGCCTTTTGTTGAAAGAGCTACACAGAGACAAGCTGAGGGGCGGAGCAAAGGTTCTAGGACTGCCGGCAGCTTCTCTGAGGAGGGGCAACCTAAGGAGACTCGTCTGCGAAGGGTGATGCTCCCAGGCCCAGGAGGTAGGTCCGGGCCCCTGGGAACTTTGCCTGGGAAGGCTGCCCTGCCCAGGCAGTAGTTGTGGACTGAGGGGAACCTCTAGGAGGGGAACTGACCAGCGAGACCTCCCCACCAGTTGAGTCTTCCCTGCCAGGTGAGGTTTTCCCACAAGGACGGTAAAACCAGAGACACAGGCCCAAACAGGCCTTGCCTCAGCCCACAGCCTAGTTCCCCTTTGGATGACCATTGGTCAACAAGTGGAGGCATCTCTGCCCACTAGCAGGGAATATACCCCACCTGAAGACCACCACCCCTAGAAAGGCAGCTTCCTTGGGGAACACAGCATTATCAACTTCCTCCAAGACTTCAGGCTACTGAAGGATAAGAGGGGATACACTAGCAATCTTCAGGGACATAATAAGTCAATAGAGGAAATCTGCAACATCTCAGCAGTCCACTGATACCTGAACGACATGAGAAAACAAGGGAGGAAAATGCCTCAAACAAATCTGGATGTTACATCAATAAAATCCAATGACAGCATGGCAGAAGAAATGTCAGAAAGGGAGTTCAGAATGTACATAATTAACATGATAAGGGAAGCAAACAATGAAATGAAAGAGCAAATGCAGACATTGAATGAACGCACCAATCGACAGTTAAAAGAGCAAATACAGGAAGCAAAAGACCATTTCAATAAAGAGTTAGAGATATTGAAAAAAAAACAAACAGAAATCCTTGAAATGAAGGAAACAATAAACCAAATTAAGAACTCCATAGAAAGCACAACCAATAGGATAGAACACCTGGAAGACAGAACCTCAGATATTGAAGACAAAATATTTAACCTTGAAAACAAAGTTGAACAAACATAGAACATGGTAAGAAATCATGAGCAGAATCTCCAAGAACTATGGGATATCATGAAAAGGCCAAATTTAGGAATTATTGGGATTGAGGAAGGCTTAGAGAAACAAACCAAAGGAACGAACAATCTATTCAATGAAATAATTTCAGAAAATTTCCCAAATCTGAAGAATGAAATGGAAAATCAAGTTCAAGAGGCTTATAGGACTCCAAATACACAAAATTACAACAGACCCACACCAAGGCACATTATAATGAAAATACCTAACATACAAAATAAAGACAGAATTTTAAAGGCTGAGAGAAAAGAACCAAATTACATTCAGGGGGAAACCAATACGGATATCAGCAGATTTTTCAATCCAGACCCTAAAAGCTAGAAGGGCCTGGAATAACATTTTTCAAGCTCGGAAAGAAAATGGATGCCAACCAAGAATCTTATACCCAGCAAAACTTACCTTCAGATTTGACGATAAAATAAAATCCTTCCATGATAAACAAAAGCTAAAAGAATATACAAAAAGAAAGCCAGCATTACAGAACATTCTCAGCAAAATATTCCATGAGGAAGAGATGAAAAACAAACAAACAAATCAGCAAAGGGAGGAGCTATCCTAAAGGAACTTTCAAATAAAGAGGAACCAAGTGGTGTCAAAATAAACAAATAAATGAATAAAATGAGTCAAATGACCGGGAATACAAATCATATCTCAATAATAACCCCGAATATTAATGGCCTGAATTCATCAACCAAAAGACATAAACTGGCAGATTGGATAAAAAAGAAAGATCCAACAATATGTTGCCTGCAAGAGACTCATCTCATAGAAAGAGATACCCATAGACTAAAGGTGAAAGGATGGGGAAAAACATACCATGCACATGGACCCAGCAAAAAAGCTGGGGTATCCATCCTCATTTCAGATAATGTGGACTTCAAGCCAAAGTTAGTCAGAAGGGATAAAGAAGGACTTTTCATACTGCTTAAGGGAACCATAAATGAGCAAGACATAACAATCATAAATATCTATGCCCCAAACAGTGGCTCATCCATGTATGTCAAACAAATCCTTCTCAATCTCAGAAACCAAATAGACCATAATACAATAATACTAGGTGATTTTAACACGCCTCTCTCACCACAGATCTTCCAAACAAAAATTGAACAAAGAAACCATAGATCTCAATAACACAATCAATAATTTAGACTTAACAGACATTTATAGAATATACCATCCAACGAAGAGTGAATACACTTTCTTCTCAGCAGCACATGGATCCTTCTCTAAAATAGACCATATATTATGCCACAAAGCTAATGTTAGCAAATACAAGAAGATAGAGACACTTCCTTGTATTCTAGCAGATCATAATGGATTGAAATTAGAAATAAATAAAAGAGTAAAAGACAGAAATTACTCCAACACCTGGAGATTAAACAATATGCTATTATATGATGAATGGATAACAGAAGATATTAGGAAGGAAATTAAAAAATTCTTAGAGGTAAATGAGAACAAAGAAACATCATATCAAAATCTCTGGGACACTATGAAAGCAGTACTTAGAGGAAGATTTATTTCATGGAGCGCATTCAATAAAAGAAGTAAAACTCAACAAATGAATGACCTAACACTACAGCTCAAAGCCCTAGAAAAAGAAGAACAGACCAACAACAAAAGTAGTGGAAGACAGGAAATAGTTAAACTCAGAGCTGAAATCAACGAAATTGAAACGAAAGAAACAATACAAAAAATTGACAAAATAAATAGTTGGTTCTTCGAAAAAATAAACAAAATTGATAAACCTTTAGCCACACTAACAAAGAGAAGATGAGAGAAAAACCAAATCACCAAAATTCTGAATGAACAAGGAAATATCACAACAGACACAATTGAAATACAAAACATAATTAGAAGCTATTTTGAAAATCTATACTCCAACAAAATAGAAAATTTCGAAGATATCAACAAGTTTCTAGAGACATATGAATTGCCTAAACTAAACGAGGAGGACATACACAATTTAAATAGACCAATTTCAAGTAATGAAATAGAAGAAGTCATCAAAAGCCTACCAACAAAGAAAAGTCCAGGACCTGATGGGTTCTCAGCCGAGTTCTACAAAACCTTTAAAGAAGAGCTCATTCCAATACTTTTCAAAGTATTCCATGAAATAGAAGAGGAAGGAACTCTCCCAAACTCATTCTATGAAGCCAATATCACCCTGATACCTAAACTAGACAGAGACACATCGAGGAAAGAAAATTTTAGACCAATATCCTTAATGAACATCGACGCAAAAATTCTTAACAAAATTTTAGCAAATCACATACAAAAACATATTAAAAAGATAGTGCACCATGATCAAGTGGGTTTCATCCCAGGGATGCAAGGTTGGTTCAACATCAGGAAATCAATAAGTGTAATTCACCATATCAACAGACTTAAAGTCAAGAATCACATGATTATTTCAATAGATGCAGAAAAAGCATTTGATAAAATACAGCACCCCTTCATGCTCAAAACACTAGAAAAATTAGGGATAGTGGGAACGTTCCTTAACATTGTAAAGGCAATCTACGCTAAGCCCATGGCTAATATCATTCTAAATGGTGAAAAACTGAAAGCATTCCTCCTAAAATCTGGAACAAGGCAGGGATGCCCTCTTTCACCACTCCTATTCAGTATCGTCCCTGAAACTCTAGCCAGAGCAATTAGACAGACCAAAGAAATTAAAGGGATACGAATAGGAAAAGAAGAACTCAAACTATCCCTATTTGTTGATGATATGATTATATACTTAGAGGAACCAGGAAATTCCACCAGAAAACTCTTAGAACTCATAAGTGAATTTAGTAAAGTAGCAGGATATAAGATCAATGCTCATAAATCTAATGCATTTTTATACATAAGTGATGAATCTTCAGAAAGAGAAGTTAGGAAAACTACCCCATTCACAATAACCTCGAAAAAAATAAAATACTTGGGAATCAATCTCACAAAAGAGGTGAAAGACCTCTACAATGAGAACTACAGAACACTAAAGAAAGAAATTAAAGAACACCTTAGAAGATGGAAAGATCTCCCATGTTCCTGGATAGGCAGAATTAATATTGTCAAAATGGCCATACTACCAAAAGTGCTATACAGATTCAATGCAATTCCAATTAAAATCCCAACGACGTACCTTACAGAAATAGAGCAAGCAATCATGAAATTCATCTGGAAGAATAAGAAACCCAGAATAGCTAAAGCAATCCTTCACAGGAAAAATGAAGCAGGGGGTATTGCAATACCAGAACTTCAACTCTACTACAAAGCAATAGTAACAAAAATGGCATGGTATTGGTACCAAAATAGACAGGTAGATCAATGGTACAGAATAGAGAACACAGACACAAACCCAAATAAATATAATTTTCTCATACTAGACAAAGGTTCCAAAAATATGCAATGGAGAAAAGATAGCCTCTTCAACAAATGGTGCTGGGAGAATTGGAAATCCATATGCAACAGAATGAAACTAAACCCATATCTCTCACCCTGCACGAAACTCAACTCAAAATGGATTAAGGACCTCGGAATCAGACCAGAGACCTTGCATCTTATAGAAGAAAAAGTAGGTCCAGAGCTTCAACATGTCGGCTTAGGACCAGACTTCCTCAACAGGACTCCCATAGCACAAGAAATAAAAGCAAGAATCAATAACTGGGATAGATTCAAACTAAAAAGCTTTCTCTCAGCAAAGGAAACTATCAGCAATGCGAAGAAAGAGCCTACAGAGTGGGAGAAAATCTTTGCCAATCATACTTCAGATAGAGCGCTAATCTCCAGAATCTATAAAGAACTCAAAAAACTCAACACCAAGACTACAAATAACCCAATCTCAAATGGTCTAAGGAAATGAACAGACACTTCACAGAAGAAGACCTACAAGCAATCAACAAACATATGGAAAAATGTTCAACATCTCTAGTAATAAGAGAAATGCAAATCAAAACCACACTAAGATTCCATCTCACCACAATTAGAATGGCGATTATCAAGAATACAAGCAACAAAGTGTGTTGGTGAGGATGTGGGGAAAAAGGTACACTCATACATTGCTGGTGGGGCTGCAAATTAGTGCAGCCACTCTGGAAAGCAGTATGGAGATTCCTTAGAAAACTTGGAATGGAACTACCATTTGACCCAGCTATCCCACTCCTTGGCCTATACCCAAAGGACTTAAAATCAGTATACTACAGAGATACAGCCACATCAATGTTCATAGCTGCTCAGTTCACAATATCCAGATTGTGGAACCAACCTAGATGTCCTTCAGTTGATGAATGAATAAAGAAACTGTGGCATATATATACAATGGAATATTACTCAGCCATAAAGAACGATAAAATTATGGCATTTGCAGGCAAATGGATGCAGTTGGAGAATATCATTCTAAGTGAGATAAGCCAATCTCAAAAAACCAAAGGACGAATGATCTCACTGATAAGTGGATGATGATACATAATGGGGCGTGGGAGGGGTTTGTTTTAGGAAAGAATGGGGGAAGGAAGGACTGTATAGAGGGAAAAGAGGGGTGGGAGGGGTGGGGGGGAAGGGGAAAAAATAACAGAATGAATCAAACAACATTACCCTATGTAAATTTATGATTACACAAATGGTATGCCTTTACTCTATGTACAAATAGAGAAACAACATGTATCCCATTTGTTTACAAAATAAAATCCTATCTTTAAAAAAAAAAAGGTATATAATTAGATCTGTAAAAAAAAAGTAAATATATGGATATAAATATATATTTTATACATAAAATATGTTTTCAAAAATATCAAAAGTAATGACTCAGGAGGCTGAGGCAAGTTCTAGACCAACCTCAGCAATTTAGCGAGGCCCTAAATACACAGCAAGACTGAATCTCAAAAAGGACTGGTGATGTGGCTCCATGATTAAGTGACCCTGGGTTCAATCTTCAGTACGAAAATAAATAAATAAAATTAAAAATTTAAAAAGTAGCTATTAAACTGGCAATATTGTTTGCCTCAAATTTCCTTTGCTATATCTTGGTTTATAATTTTTTACTATATCTCCAATTAATATTCTAAGCAGAATATTAATGAATACTGTTTTAAAAAATAATTTAGGACATAGTGGATAAAAAAAATCCTTCATCCTTCTTTAAGAACACATAAGCTCGTTTTCTTAGAAGTTATTGGTAATATAAAATGATATAATGTCTGTGGTATGCAGATTATTACACTCCCCTGTGTCCACATTCTGATTCTGGTAATTGGTTAATATGCTAAATTTACATAGTTAAGGAAGATTAAGTTTGTAGATGGAATCAAAGATGGTCATTAGTTAACCTTAAAATAGGAAATTTATTCTACATTATCCAGGTAAAAACAAGGCCATTACAAAGATCTTTAAAAGGGAAGGGATGTGGGTGGGAACCAGAGAGATGGAAGTGTAAAAAGTCTCAGCCTGAATTTGGTGACTTTAAGGATGGAGGAAGAAACCTGAGCCAAGGAATGCAGGCAGGCTTTGGTAGCTTGAAAAAATACCCAGAGTCTTTCCTGGAGCCTTCAGAAGAAACAGCACTGCCTTGGATTGATATTAGCCCAGAGATGGTCTTCTGACCTAGAGAACTGTAAGATAACAAGTTTGTGCAATTTTAAGTCACTTTTACTGAATGTAACTGCCCTCCAAAATACCTTGAGGATCTTAGACCTAAATTTTCTGGGTTTTGGCAGAAAGTATGTTATTTCAGTCATTATTTAAATGTTATATTTGTACCATAATCTTTTCTATTTAAATCCTGTATGTTTGCTCATATTACATAGATTCTTTCTAATAAAAGTGTCTGAAATAAAATTATGCCATCCAAGGAGCAAATTCTATTGTCTAACTGAAGTAAGCATTAGAAATTGAGTCACATTTTAAACAATCGCAAATGAAAAGAAAAGCCACTTACCAATAATTTCTGTCAATCCAGCATCCAATCCACTCTAAGATAGTTTTCAGAAAGATTGCTAAGACAGCTTTCCCCCAAATTCTCTAGTGCATTTATAATGAAGATATTCTATTCTTTTATTTCAGGGGGATGAAGAGAATGAAAGAGAACAAGTAGTTGAGGAAATTGGAATGCAATAGTTTTAAAAATTAACATGCTCTAAAATGAAGCTTCTTAAATGATTGGACACTTTCCAACTTATATAATATAAGATAGAATAGGATGTATAAAATACAAGAGATGCAAGCACAGATTAACTATGAGGTTTTGGATTTTTGGCATTCTCTTCCATTGTAATCTAATCTCTATGAAGACAGGATCAGATATATGTTGATTGTTTGTCCATGGTCACTAACACATGGCATATATTAGTAATCACTAAGTATCTGGTGATTTACAGTCAATGGAAGTCTTGGTTGTTGTTTGGTAGGTTCCCCATGCCATTAATGTGTGGAGTAGGATTATATACAGTGGAAAGAGGTTCCTCTGACTACTTTGGCCAGGATTCCTTCTCTCCATCTGTGAAGATAAAGAATGTGACTCTGCAAATGGGTACACAGAAGAATGTACAAGAGGGATTTGAAAGGAATTATGAATGTTGGGAAACATATATGCTACTTTCAAGAAAGTTTAAAAGAGTTTGACTCTTCATGAATGTAAAACTTGGGGCAGATGCACTGTATTGTTTTTGACTCTAAGCTAGTTGATTGTTCAGAAATAAGAGCAAGAAGTTGGTGTTTCTCTTGAACCTTTTCCCTTCTGAGATCTAAAGAGGATCTCTGTACTTACAGGATAAAAGTATAAAGTAAGGGCTTTTCTCATTGTCTAAACGGAAAGATAACATATTCTGAAAGACATAGTAGGAACTTTGGCATTGTACCTATTGACTGTGCATTAGATCAGACAGCAAATTAGATATTGATAGAACTATTTTGAGCAGTCAATAAGCTTCCTGATGATTGATATCTTTATGCTGCCTGGTAATATCAATGCCATTTAGAAACTAGAGAACAAAACCGTAATATAATATTCTCTTCGTGGAATCCTTAAGTGTAATCTAAGCGTAAAACTCTCATTACTTAGATAGCAGGATCTACGGAGCTGACTTTCACAGGCACCAGAGAAAGAAAATTAAAACATCACCCTGTCTTTTGTGTACAAAACTGTCCTTCCAGCACCCTTCAGTCTGAATCAGAGGGCAAAGAAGTCAAGTGCTTTAAAGTTCTTCTAATACGAGGGGAAAAAAAGTGGTTCCCAGAAGCAGTCTGTAAAAGTGTACCCTAGAGAGCTCAAGTAAACTGCATGCAGAACAAATGGTTCATTTCATTAGGTGATTGTTTCTGGGAGGACATTCAGCTAAAACAAAGTACTCTGAAAAACCACAAAATATAACACTGTCCACTTCTGAATAGTATTTTCTGAAATGTAATCAGGAAAGTGGGAGATGATGAAAAGAAAGCACCATTACTTATACAACAGTCTCTGCTTTTCTTTTGCCCATTTCCTCTCATCCTCCATCTTATGGTTCATGAAGAATTTTTTTCCAAGTTTAATCAATAGATAAATTAAATTCTTGTTAATTCATTCATCCATTTACTCGTTCACCAAATGCCTGTTAGCATCATTATAGGCATTGCAAGCCAGCAATGAGAAAGACAGATACAAATACCCTCACCAAGCTTACTTTATGCTGGGAGAAGATGGATGATTTGCAAATAAACAGAACACATGGGAAAATTTTAATTTTAGTAGAAGTATATCTCAAGCTTTCTAAGTGAACGAAGGGAAAGAGATTGAAGATGAGACCATAATGGCGATGGTGAACAAATGATGTTATGGTCTTGCGTAGATGCTGAGGAGGTAGAGGAAACATTGAACATGCTAGGTAGAAGCATTGAAGGGTATAAAAATACAACTTTGATTTTAAGATGTGAATATTAAAATTTTTGAAAAGGAAAACACACAAAATGGGATTAATGGCATATAAAATATCTCTGAAGGAAATGTCAGTGAACCTAAAAGCACAATGAAAGTAAATATCCCCAATCAAACGCAAATGAGGAGGAAGAGAATATCAGTGAGCTTTGGGACAAATTCAAGTGGTTCATCACAAATACAATTGTTTTCTAAGGAAAAGAGAGCAATAAAAAAATAAAAATTGAGCAGGGCATGGGTGGCACATACCTGTATTTCCAGTGACTCAGGAAGCTGAGACATGAAGATTGGAAGTTCAAAGCCAGCCTCAGTAGCTCGGAGAGGCCTTAAGCAACTTAGTAAGACCCATGTCTCACAATAAAAAATTTTTTTAAAAATGTGGTTAAGTGACCCTTGGTTCAATTCCCAGTACCAAAAACAAATAAATACATGAATAAAGTTAAACGAACATTTCCCAAATTTGGTGAAACTTTATGACCCAGAGACATTCCAGACTTAAGTACATCCAAATCAAACTCCTAGCACAAGAATCGTGAAGAAAACTACACTAAGGGACATTATGACTTTAGACCAATAATAAAATCTTAAAACATTAAGGACAAAATGATATATTGCATACTTATGAACAGAAGTTAGAATCAGGGCAGGTTTTGAATCAGAAGTAAAGCAAGCCAAAAGTCATCAGGTATTTAAACTGCTAAGAGAAAGTCAAATGAAAACAAAACTGACTACATATGAATGTATATCCAGAGAAAATTATTTTCAAAATCTGAAGGATAAATAGAAATAACTTTAGACATAAAGTTTAAAGAATTCATCAATAGCCAATAAGTACTGCTAAAGAAATTGAATGAAGTCCTCAGGAAAAAGGAAAATTATATCTGATGGAAACAGGATCAACATGAAGAAATGACTACCGAACATGGTATCTATATGCATAAATAGAGACAAAACATTTTTATCTAAATTTCTGAAAAGATAATTTTTACTCAAAACAAAATTAATAATCCCATACTATAGACAATAATAACCTATTCAGAAAGATGTTATATGGCAAACATAGCACAAGAGTCAATACAGAAGAAAAGAATGTTACTGTTGTGAGATTCTTATGTTATACTGGAATCGATATAATATCATTTGAATTGTGACTGTGGTAACCAAACAGCATCCATGACAGTCCTAAAAGGATCTCTTATTTCTAGTAGACACAGAGTAGATATTACTGAAACTCAAACAGGCTTTTTAAGAATAAGTTGCTGTATTACAATGATAGTTGAATTTCATCTCTCCTAGTTTCTCATATGAAAGTTAAGGCATTACCAAGAAAGAATTAAATAGTAACATTCTAAATAGGGACATCTTATTGGACGCAAAATGAAGCTGACAATTTTAAATGTCTTTGTCATTCTTAGACTCCCTTAGAAGTAGAAGCAGCTAGTCCTCCAAGGGCCAAGAAAACCAGATTCCCTCAGAATGAAAATTCTTTGGTAACCATAAAAAGGCATGCACAATTTCTTTAAGATCCTCTGTAATCACCAAGTTGTCAACAAAAATCTTAATTAGGTTCAAATCTCCGTGTACTCCAGGAGAATGACTACTCTTGTCTGCAAGACACCAGGAGGAAATAGAAATAGCTTATGTATTGGATGTTGGCCAGACCACACTAATATGTATCAGCAGAAATATGGGAAATGTGTAGGAATATGTGTAAGGATGTTAGACCATGAAAGAAGAATACTTATTCTAGATTCGGCTAAAGTAATTGATATGGGTACACTTAATAGGCATTCCAGTTGAATGCATTAACTTTGCAGCTAAACATGGCACTAATCATTACTTGGATATTTGAGTAGATATGAATTCAATGACAATATCAATTTAATGATATTGGGATTCCAGATTCCTTGACATATTAGAAGAAAACACAAGGGTTTGGGGAGATAGTAATGTTGGACTGGATTGATCATATGTGATATGCACACCTATCTCACAATTATGTTCTATTAAAAAATCTAGAAAATACTCATCACTAAAGTGTTGATAAATACATTAGTGACTGGAGCATCTCTAAAAGGACCTATGATTGACTCCATTTCAAGCCAGCTATGACCACAGAGAATGCCACCATTAAGATGGGCTCCTTGATTTCAAAAATAAATGACAAGATCGCAGAATAGCAGAGGCCAAGCGGCAGTACTTAATCATCAAAGTCAAGGTGGGCAAACCAACCATAAAGAGAGGCAGGGATGTGCCAGTAATTAGAATGCAGTGACCTGCAGAGATCTTTAGTGGAGGATAATTGATCACAGTGTCCCTAGGAATGAAATACATGAACAGGTTACTAGAATATTGCTGGATTTATATAATAAAAAATACTCTAAATTTGGCGGCAAGAAACCTGACTTGGGTTTCCAAGGTAGAGAGTTATAGCCTCTCACCCAGTTTCAAGATGTGAGTTCACAGACAGACCCAGAGCTCCTTGATCATAGAGAAGTCCCAGGGTCCTCAAAGGACAATGGACTGCTGCAGCAGGTTTAAGTTGTAAATATTTTTCTAAGTATTCTGTTTACTAAGGTGACTATGCATTGGGAAAAACGATATTCTCAGACTTTTCAGGAATTACTAGGTACCAGCTTTGAATTCAAACTTACTCCTGGTGACTTGAAATGCCATGGTGGCCCACCAATCAAAGTGGGGATCATGAAGGTGAAGTGTAGTCTTAAATCTGAATTATAGTCATTTTAGCAGGTTTTCAGACAAATTCTGTGTATTTTCCCAGCCCTTCAGAATACAACTAAAGTAAACAACATTAATAATTGTCAGATTACTTGAACTGGTCATTTAACTTGTGGCATGGTCCATCATAGTGGGAGAGGCCAAAGAGAAGCTCTTTGAACATTCTCTCTCTGCCAAAATAGAATTTTAAATCAGAAGAAATACCATATCCTTGGGGGGAATTAGAGAGATTAATGCCATCTTGAGGACTTCAAAATATAGGGGTGGTACTACCTATCATATACCCCCTTAATTTCCTAGTTTTACTTGTACAGAAATCAGTTGGAGAATTACTGTATTGTCATAAACTTAATCAGATGGTGATTCCAATATTAGCTTCTACTGTACCAGATGTTGTGCATTTGCTGGAGTAAATGAAAACAGTCCTGGTACTTTTTGTGTTGCTATGAAGCTAGCTCATGCCTTTTTCTTCTTATCAATTTTTATGTATGATTAAAAGCAGTTGACTTTTGTCTATAAGTATTGTCTCAGAGGTATGTCAAACTTACTGTTCATAACATTATCTTGTGAGACTTGACCACTTTCACATTCCACAAATCATTTTTACTTTTCTGATATTATATGTGTATATATACATATATACACACACATATTATTGACTGTACCTGATGAGCAAAATATATATAATTTGCATAAGCAGGAGGTTCTAATTTCATTAATACCATAACACCAATTCATGCTGACTTGTCTTCTCAGTCCAAGGCTTGGAATTTGGAGTGCTTTTTATGGCAAAATAACAAATGAAGAACAATCTTGAACCCAATTTAGAATTGGGTCACATGATATGCTGCTACTACCTTAAAAGGGAATGTTATAGCACTAATTGCCCAACTCAGAGTGACCCTGAGATTATTGGCAAAGGAAACTCTTCCTTTTTTTTTTTTTTTTTTTTTTGCAGTGCTGGGGATTGAACTCAGGGCCTTAGTGCTTGTGAGGCAAGCACTCTACCAACTGAGCTATCTCCCCAGCCCCAGAAACTCTTCCTATAAGGAAAATATTGAATGACAAATTTTGTTGTCCACTAAGTATTGACTGAGAATTGAGAGTTGTTTTGAGGATAAATCTATAATTACTTATGGGTTGATAGTGGTTTGGGTGGAATGATAAGGGACTTGAGGAACAAGATTAGAAGATGGATGACAAAAAAATTTGTCAGAAAGCAAGTATGTGGACAGACTATTCAGAATAGACATAGACTAAAAAACATTTGTGTCTTGGGTGAGTGCTCCCCAGAGGGCATTCTTTATTGAGGAAACTTAATCAGATTGTAGAAAATAATTATGGGTGAAATTACACTTCTATTGGACTCAATCAGCTTTCCTCCTCTGCTTCTGTAACTCTTGGTCAATGTACTCATAAAAAAGTGACCATAGTGGTATGGAGTCTATGCATGGGCCCAACAACATGAATTTCTCCTGAACAAGACTGACCTAGCTACTGTTACTGCCAAGTGATTCATCTGCCAACAGTAGAATCCAACAGTGAGTCTCTGACACAATGCCATTTTGAGGGGTGAAGAGAGTTAAAGCTATCTTCTAATAGAAGATTGACTTTATTTTCATTCTTCCATCATAAAGAAGGCAAAGATTTAACCTCAGTGGCATGAATATGTATTCTGGACAAGGATTTTTCTCTCATGTCCATAATGCTTACACAAACCCCATCACACAGAGTCATAGAATGCCTTGTTTACCATCATGGCATTCCATCTATCATGTGTCAAATCAAGTAATTTCTTGCTAATAAAAAGTGAAAAGATGGGCTTCTGTGCATGGAATCAACTACTTTATTATTTAAGCCATAATTTAGAAGTAACTATCTTTATTGGATGGTATAATGACTTACTAGAGACACAGTTATGGCTCCATTTGAGAAATGGCACCCTGAAAGTTGGGTTTCCTTTCACAGGATACATTTCATGCTTTGAATCAGAGATAATTGTATGGTGCTACCTCTCCCATGGACAGAATATATAAATCCAGGAATCAGGCAATGAACATGGGAATTGATACTCTTACTATTACAACTAATTACCCTTGAGGAATTTTGCTTTAACTTACTCTGGCGGTTTTGACTTCTGCTGGCTTGAAGACGCTTGTCTCCAAGGGGAAGATACTTCCAATATGGAAACAAAAATGGTTTCACTGAATCAAAGTTGAGATTTCCATCTGACAATTTTAGTATTCTTCAGTCATTGAACCAGAAGTTAAAAAGAAAAAAAAAAAAAAAGGGGAGATAATCTCATGGCTCGAATGATTGACATCATTCACTGAAGGGAAATTGAGGTTGCTGCTAATTGATGAAGGTAAAGAAGATTATGTTGGGAATGAAGGAGATTCTCTAGGGTGCCTCTAGACTGCCATGTCTTCAACCACCAAAATGAATAAATAAATAGATAAAGAAGCATGTAGCTGACCCAATATTTCGACCATTTGTTTGAGAGTTAATATTTAGGTTATTCCATTGTGTATAACAAACCATAGGAGCTGAGGTTCTGGCTGAAGTCAGGAAACATACTGAATGGGTAGTTAAAGAAGAAAGCTATAGAGATCAACTACAACCTTGTGACCAATTAGAAGAATTAGGATGTGGTCACTTTATGCATATTATCTATGTCTACTGTATGTATGAGCTTATTTGTGCACATTAGTCATTCCTTGCTCTCTATTTCTTTTAAAAATATTTATCTTCTGCATGAGTTATTAGAGATTAACTTTACCATTTAGTCCTTTGGAAAGAGAACATTTAGTAAGACCATAACTGAATATAAAGGGTAATTAATATTTATTATTTGCAGTGGTAACAAAATCTGTCAGGACTTTGTTTTTTTATCATTTTATAGTAGAGACTCTATGTTTTCTCATTTTGTTGTAAAGACTTCACCTACAAGAAGGACATATATATCTTGTTAGGTTGGAATAACTTCTTATGTTGTTTGACTGATGCAAAAGAGTTAAATGAAGAGTACAAAACAAGCTAAACATCTGAGGGATGGTCTGTGTGAAATATCAATTTATTGCCTCTCAGCTCTCAGTAAACCTTTCATACATGCTCTGTGATGAAAAAGGGAATTTGTTTTAGTATTTCTGCAAGTAAACAAAATATTAAACTTGGTAATGGGCACTGGAAGGACATTGGAGGAGGAAGAAGCTCTCCGTCACTTCTTGACAGCAACCTGAGCATCGGTTGTGTAGGTATGAGTATGTCTGATAAACCTTATGAGCTGTTGAGTCCAGATGCATACCCCACCTGTGGTTTAAATGATCCTGTTCCTTCTGCGTGCCCACTGCATGCTTATACCTTGTTACTCATTTCCTGCTTCCCACTTACATGCTGGAAGCCCTCCTGTTGCTTGCCTCATAACTGAAGACCAGTCCCAGAAACTTGGTCTAAGGAGGAAAACTTCTGTGTTCTCTGGTGTGCTTAACTATACCTTCTTATTGTTGTCTAAATCCCTTCTGAATTTGTCTATCTTCCAGTGTTCTCCCTCAGCCCCACGATACAAAAACCAATTTCTTTAGATCTTTTTGGCACTCTTTCTTGTTATAATTAATTTTATTTTAAACCCCTGCTTTAACCTATCTGTGATTTCTGTCTCCTAAGTGAAGTCCCACTACCACAGCCATATTAACAGACTGAAAAACAAAAATGCTACAATCATCCCAATAGAGATGGAAAAAGACATTTGAAGATATTCAACATCTATTCATGGCAAAAACTTTCAGTGAACGATGAATGGAATGGAACTTCTTCAACCCAACAGAATATTCTAAGAGACATTCTATTTAATGTTGATAGAATGTTTTTACCTTACATTAAACAAGGAATAGATTTCTCCTCACACCACTTTTATTCACCATTGTATGAAAAGCTTTCGCCAGTGCATGAAGATTAGACATAACTAGATAGGTATACATATACACTGACATAATTCTGTTTGGAAAGAAGTAAAACTATCTTTTCTTTCAGAAGACACAATCATCTTTCTGGAAAATCCTTTAAAAATAGTTACTGGAATAAAAGAGTGAGATTAACAAGGTTGTAGAATACAATTTCGAGGTGCAAAATTCAACTGTATTTCTATATATTCATAAAGGGAAAACTGAACATAATTTTTAAAAAAGAATATAATTTAAAAACTATCAAAATATATGAACATCACTTGACGGAAAAAAAAATGTTCAATTGCTGTGGATTGAGAACTACAAAATATTATTAAGATAAATAAATAAAAGATCCAAAGAAATGGACAGATTGTTTTTCAGTGCATGCTGTGAAAACTATTAAAAATTACATGAAAGATATCAACAACACAATAGCAACAACAAAGCAAACTTCAGTCCACACCTAACACACTATAGAGAAAAACAAATCAAAGTGAATCATGACCTAAAAGTTAACCCAAACACACTATAATTTCTAGAAAAAGGAATAAGAGAAAAATTCTGTGATGTTGACTCAGACAAAGATTTCTTATATATAGTACCAAAAGGATAATCCATAAGACAAAGAATTCATAAATTGTATTTTAAAATTAAAAAATTCCACTTTTTGAAAGATACTGCTCAAAGAATGAAAAGACAAAATATTGGTTGGGAGAAAATATTCACAAATCAAATATCCCATAAAGGATTTGTATTATTTATAAATAAAGTTATCTCACAAATCAATAATAAGAAAACAACCTAAATTAAAAGAACTACAGATTTGAACATGTGCTTCACAAAACATGACATACAGATGCCAATAAGTACAAATGTTTTTTTCTGTTTTAATCCTGGGTATTCATGAAAAGGTTTACTATCAAACATTATTCACTATTAATGAAATGCAATCAGAACAATTTTAAGTTATTCCTACGTATGTATTAAAATGTCTAAAATTAAAGTCTTATCATACCAACTGTGGGTAGGAAACAAAGGAATGCTTATATATTCCTAGTGGAAATTTAAAATAGTATAACAACTTAAAAAAATTTAGTAACATCTGTGAATGTTATATATACAAATAAAACCTGATCCACCATTTCATCCATTTTATTTCTTAGTATTTACACAGTAGAAATACAAATATTTGCACACAAATATTTTTAATAGACTTATTTGCAATAGCTAAAAAATGGAAACAACCCAACTGTTACTAAACAGATTTAAAAAAGGATAAACAAAGGTGGAACTTAAACTGTGATGGTAAAACCAGACCTGGTTGTGAAGTGAAATTACAAAAACATTATGGTAAGAGTTCAATGCCTGAGGAAGGTGTCAGTTCCCCTCCCCTTTCTCAGCCTTTCTCTAGGAAGTCTAATAAACCATGGGTCCCTACCTTTCACATTGTCAATAAGAGTCTTACTACTTCCTCCTGAATGTAATAGATGCTTGTGAAAAGAGCTATTTCTTCTTATCCATTCTGTGAGCATGCTTTTATGTTAGAGACCCTGCCTGAGGGGTCCATAGATTAGGATTTTTTTTTTTAAAGAGGAAAAAGCCCCAATGATAGGTTGGGTCTAAGATGACGTCATATGACCTATAAATATTGTGAGCAGCTGTGGAACAGGGCTCAGAATTTGGAGTGTTTGTTTTCCTCTGGGCCTACCGGTGTAAAACAAAGTTTGAAGTTCTCCTCCTCTCCAAGTGCTGCTTGCTGATTCTCGACCAGTCTGTTTTCTGCAACAAAACTAGTATGAATTATTGATACATGCAAAAATAAGAACAAATCACAAGTTAATTATGATGTTTGAATGTAGCCAGATGGTGAAAAGAACATACTCTATTATTCAATTTGTATAAAATTTTAGAAAGGGCAAACTAATCTATAGTTATTGAATGCATATTAGCGGTTGTCAGTCGAATGAAGATTGTGAAGCAACATAGCAAGAGAGCAAAAGCAATTATTTCAAAAGTCTGGCTGTGAAAGGGAAAAGAATGAAAGCTGAAAGGGAATTTGTAGTCCCAGGTATTAACTTCAGATGGAAAAATTTACTATATTTCAGGGCTGAGAGAAAGAAACAAATATACAAAGTTTGAAGATCTAAAGAGAGGAGATAAGTGAGCAGAGAATTAAAGAGGAAAGTCAAATGACTAAGTTCCTGTGTGAGCCAGAAGCAGAGGTTGGTTAGAGGGAATTGCAAAGTCGTTGGGAACACCTTGGTAAAAACGTTGCTGCAGAGGCAGGTGCCAGAGTCAGGTGATCATGAGGTTTGGGATATGGAAGATTGGTGTCAGGGTGGAGTGAGGTTTTGTGTACCCTGGTGACCTGTCGGGGATTTGCAATGCCAGGTTCAGAATTGTCAGAGCATGACTGGGAATTGAAGACCTTATACACCTTATAGTCTTATGTACCTTAGGACTTCTATCAGAGTATCACAACTGTAACCAATACCTTTGGGAATTTTTATATTCTTCTGTTACCTCAGCATTCCTTCTGCAATGCTTTCACTTTTTTCCCAGTTTATAGTAACTAGATTGTGGGTTACATTTAGCAAATGGTAATGATTCTGACTAAACAATACTGGCTTTTTAGTTTTGTTATTGGTATTGCTTACCACATGATATCTGTGCTTCCCAAAGGACCAAGCCTGTCACTTCTCAAGCCTCATTCAAAGAAAAGAACTTCACAAAGCATCTCTAAAGGAATACTCCTTAGTTTTCTTGACCCTTATCTGCAAATTCCCTTTACTATCATAGTACATAATAACCCATATCCAATAGAAAAGCCAAGGCTGAAATTTGCCTTTTCTAAAAATATATTTTCTCCGCCAAAATTACCTGAGTATGACCTACTTCACCACTGAATATTCTTTAAGTATCTACTTTCTACATCACCCGGACTGTTACTTTTGGTACAGATATGTTTAATCAGCTTTTTTGCTGCTGTAACCAAAAGACCTGACAAGAACAATTAGAGAAAAAGTTTATTTTGGGGCTCATGGTTTCAGAGGTCTTAGTTCATAGATGGACAATTTCATTGCTCTGGGCCCGAGGTGAGCATTATGGTGGAAGGGTATGGCGGAGGAAAACAGCTCAGAATATGGAACAGAGAAACATAGAGAGCTCCCTTAAACAAGTAGAAAATACATACCCCAAAGATATGCCCCCAGTGACCGACCTCCTCCTGCCACACCTACTTGCCTATGGTTACCACCCAGTTAATCTATTCAAATGGATTAAAGTACTGATTATGTTAAGGCTCTCATAGCCTAAATATTTAAACTCTAAATTTTCTTGCATTGTCTAACACAGGAGCCTTTAGGGGACACCTCAAATCTAAACTATAACAACATATATTCTCCTAATATATAGCATCCCAAGGAATATATATTTCATAAAGCATATGGGAAATTTGTCCCTAAGAGAAAAACAAAAAGAATCACACAGAATATGCATAATAAAGTTTAGAAATTTCTATAGCATGTAATCAAGGAGGAAATTATGGATGCCTATTACGTGAACAAGAGACTCAGATAAAACTGAGGCAGTCAGAGGAAGAATTATAACTAAAAATGACCTCAGTAGAGAAACAAAAGAGGTGGGAAACTCAAGAAGATCAACTCCATTCAACTAGTAACAGTTGATTCTTTCTAGGTATCTGTGACATTTAAAATGTGACAAATATAGAGAGAAAAGATATGAATTAGAAATTGGAAGATTTGGATTCATGTTTGACCTTTGCCATTAATTGCTGAGAAAATGTAGACAGGTAATTGAGCCTCAGTTTAATTATCTATAATATGACAATAATTAAATGGTGTGTCATCTACTTGCCAGAGATCAAAATGACAAAATTTATGTGGGCCATTATTAACTGTAAATCATTACTAAGAAGAAAATTATTTTTGTTTTTCTCATTGTTATTAATAGGTAACTATATAGTAACCAAATAAAGATATCTTGAGAATAAGAAAAGTCTAAGTAAAGAGATACCTGTCTTTGCATGCATATTTGTGCCCTTCATTTATTTTAAGATAGTCTACAGAGACCCTCTGAAAATATGAGATGCTGATATTTTAAAGATGGAGAGGTAGCCGAATTTCTAAATTGGGAATACATGCCTGACTGCTTCAAATATTAATCATAAGGCGGTTATCATATTAACTAGAACCTGAAAACTGCTGCAATCCCTAACATGATTTAAAATAATATGTTAACATATCAAATAAAAATTGACTGACAGACCTAATTTTTTCGTTTCCTATTTATATAACTTTTTAACATTAAGAAATCCTATAAATTATGAAAAATTATTATTTAACTCTTATTCATATTTTCCTTGATGTTTTGTCCATAGCAAAGCCAAGGGTATACATGTCCCAGTTTTGTACTTGGGGGACCATTGATAGGATCATAGGAGAGCTTTTTCTTTGACTGATAGTGACCATTGTAAATATAATGTGTTTGACAAGAAGCTTCCAATAAATATACTTTTCAGAGAGAAAGGTTTTGAAATATGTTAATATATTAATGTTTCCAAGGTAATAAATTTGGAGCACTGTTGGGATAGCTGACATAGTCCCGTACAGCCTGATAGAGAACGAAAATAACTGTTTTACCTGAGGATTTCATTAGATCTAATAGTTTTATTTTAATTGTGTCTCATAATGGTACAGAATTTTGGAAATACCATACACTTACAACATAGGGAAAATTCCTAAATGTCTAGACATTTAGGTGCTTTTAACCATAATGGCTATGTAGAAAAAGAAAAGAATACTATATCCAGGACTGATATAATCAAAATGCTGTATTTAGGCTACATGCAACTTTCTTCTGGGAATTACAGAACGCTCTGTCCCATTTAACATAGCATATGGACATAGTATATACTATTATTGTAGTCTGCTTTTTCTATTAAAATGCTAATGAATAAAAAGGGATTTCATTTTTATTAAGGAGGTTAGAGGTACAAGTGTGGGAGAGTGAATTAAAAACAAACCTACTGGGAGAAGAGATAAGAATTCTCGACATCTGCATGATTCTTCCTCCCACATATCAAACTCAGAATCATGCATCCACAGGGAAGAGGGATATTAAAATACAAAAGAAAACTGAAGCCAAACTTAAAAGAGAATATCAGGCGACACCAAAAGTGTTCGATAAAAGCAAATAATTTTCTGATTTTATTCATAAATAATATTGATATTCATAAAACCCAGAGGCACACATAGTGGGTGGTTTTATCTTTTGTTCCCGTCGTCATTTTTAAAATTTACTGTATTTAAGAAACATGCAACAATACCAGCTTTTTATTATTCTAGGCTTTTCTCACACGTCCCTGCTTTTTTCTTGTTGACTTGCCTTTGGCTAATTCAATATGCATTATTGCCTCCTTCTGCCTGCAAAGATGTTTGTGAATCTGATCGCACCTGAATCTATCTCCTGAGTTCATACCTCCCTTCCAAATTTCAGACACATTCAGGCATTTGCAAAGTACAGCCATTCAGACAGATAACATTAGATACCCCGAACATCAACAGACTTTACTTTTTATAATTTTTGTTAGAAAATTAGAAGCTAACACTTCTTCCAAAAATACAAATGCTTCTGTGCTGACAGCTGAATTTTTGAGAAACTTTGTTTTTCATGATCATCACTAACAAAGGTAAAGAACGTGAAAGAAATGATGTTATTTATTCATCATGGTCCTAAAGACAAAGGGAAAAGGATGATTTTGCCAACTTAAAAGTCTCCAAAAGCAAGATTTGCATAAGGAGGCTTACATTTTAGAGATATGTACTTACAACCATTAAATAATAAAGAATTCTGAAGAAATGAACAAAAGCTTTTCATATTTAAAATTACTACTTAAAAAGTAAAATTACTTTCAAGACTTGAAACTTGTTAGTTTTAATTACTCTTTTACCCTCAACATTGGGAAGATTTTTTAAAACACAAATTTAAGAAAATGAATTGTATATCCAAATGAATTGTCACATGGACATCTTACAAATTCAAAATGTCTACTCTACGAATAGCCTTCCTTCTTACAATATTTTAATCTCATTTTCACTTTAGATGATATGTAAATATATTCTAGTTTCCAAACAAGAAAACAGAACCATTCTATTCTTCCCACCTCATGGCTAACTGTTCAGCAAATCTCTACTACCTACAATTGCATTCTGTTACTTCCTATTCGCTCTGTAATTTCTTTACTGAAAAATCTATTTAATTCATCCTCTTTCCTAATAAACCTCTCTAAAACCCAAGTCTAGCCTCTACCTCCTGACTGCTGGCAAAAACTTCATCACCTGTCATGACATCCGCAGCTTTTATAACTTTTATCACCTAACCTCAATGCTTTGTACTTCACTTACACTTCAGAAAAATCTGAATTTTTTCAAGAATCCCATTAATTATTTCCCTTTTACACTCTCATATTTTAGCAGTATTTCTTATCTCTTTTCCATTTTTTTTTCAACCTTTCTTACTTAGGATACAAAATATTTACCTTTGAGGTCCAAGTTAGTCATTGGCTTGCTTAGGATATCCTTGCAAATGATATCTCCCACATTAATGTATATATATATTTTCCTCTGTAAAAGGAAACAAGTATATATACTTGTTTATTGCCCAGTACATACAAGCACTGATATCAGTCTCTCTGAACCCAGCTATGAATACCTTAAAGAACAACAACATATTTCTATTTTTGCAATTTAACAAGTTTTATGGATAAAACAAATAAGAAAACTGACAATAAAAGTATAATTTACTTGAGAAGAATAGGTAAATGTTAGCATATTGAAAAATATACAATGGTAGATGATAGTGTCTTAGGATAGAAGAAGGAAAAATCATCACTGAGGCTCATTAGAGCATGATTTTAAGGCACTGTGCTACCCTTTTCAGTTGTTACCATTTCAGTTGTAACCATTCTACAAATCATATATATATATATATATATATATATATATATATTCATCTACTTATATATTTACTGATGAATTAGTTAAGTGAATTCTTTTCTTGTATCCTACAATGCTTTCCTATAGTGATTAGGGTAGAAAGGCCCACAGTTAATGGACTATTCTAGATTTTCTAACTCAGATGGATTTGACCATTGGGTGAGGGCTTCCCATCTGAAGTGCTCTCTCGGGTTTTATCTTCAATATAGCTCATTTGACTTTTTGGTGCTGCCTCCCTCTCATGATAAAATACCGTCCTGATTTCCATTTGAATTTTATTCAATGTGGTATTCTTATTGTTAAGAGATGTATATTTTTGTTTGACTTAAAAAAACAGATGTTTTAATATTTAATCTATTTAGAAGTAGTACAAAATATAGTACAATATGTATTTATTGGAAAATATCAAATTAAATGGTTTAGACAATCAAATGAAAGCTTGTATTTAAATATTGTTTTAAGGTAACATAATAGGGAATTTGAAAAGTACAAATACAGGGGAGTGGGTTTGGTCAAATTATATTGTTACATTGTGTGCATAAATAAATATATAACAACAGATTACATAATTACAATGCACCAATAAAAATATGGGAAAAAGCACAACTACTTATATCTTTAGTTAAAGAAGCTGATTATAGGATATATACATTTGATATGCAGTTATTTTTCCCATACAGTTTTTTTAGAATTAAATTTATAAATGACTTGGAATTGTAAATGCAATATTAAACTTAACTAAAATGATGATTCCCAAAGCTTATTCTACAGATTAATTAATATATAGAGAGTTCTGTTTAAAATACACTTTAGCTTTGCCTAAATATGTGCAGTGGAACTTAGAGAAATAGAAAGAAATAAAGAGAGAGAGGGAATAGAAAAAAGTAAAGAGAGAGAAAGAGGGAAAGAAGAGAAAGGAAGAAAGGAAGGCCAACAAATTAAAACTAAAAAGATCAGAATTGTAATGTGATGGTTGAGAGTTGTGAAGTTTATTTTTTGTGTGTGTGCATTCAAGGCAAGCACTCAACCAACTGAACTATATCCCCAGCCTTGAAATTTGCTTTTATGTGTCAACTTGACTGGGCTAAAGGATGTCAAAATACCTGGCAAAACATTATTTCTGGCTGTGTTTGTGTGAGCATTTCCAGAAGAGATTCAATATTTGAATCAATAGAGTAAGTTAAGAAGATGCGCTCTCTCTAATGTGTTTGAGCATCATCTAATTCATTGGCAGAGAAAGGCAACAACAGAGAAAGGCAGAGAAAGGCCAAATTCTTCCTAATTTAGCTGAGAAGTCCTGTTCTCTGAGACCAAAGGCCACCACCCCAACCTTGTTTTAGAGGTTCCTGAACTTACACTGAGTTTCCTCTTCTTTAAACTTCAGGTAAAAATAATAGTTTATGCCACATGGAATAATTTTTTATTAAAATATGTTAATATAGAAAAAGCAGTTACAATATGTCTGGTATGTTAGATATCATTATAATTATTATTATTAAACAAAGGACTATTTTCTTTATTCTTAATATATTTCTCTCTATCCCAAGCCAAAATAATGTAAAATATCTTTTCATCCAGAGTTGCAGTAAGAGATAACAGAAAAGATATGTCCTTAGAAAATGATTTTTCTGGACTGGGAATGTAGTTTAGTAGTACAGCATATGCCTAGCATGTGACTAACCCTATTCTAAGCAGGAGAAAGAGAGAGAATAGTGAATAAAGATACATAAATTCATGTCTTTTTGCCTTATGGAGACTTAACTGAAGTGGGGAAACTCAGGCAATAAATTACAGATCAATCACATATTATATTAGATGTCAAAGAAAGGATGTTTCAGATCAGGAGACAGCGAATCTTACAGCTTTGAGGTAGGTATGGCTGGACTCGGTTTTCCAGACAGGAGCAATGCCAGCAGTGTGCATGGAACAAACTGAGAGAGGGAGAGAGCACTAGGAAATTCTGTGAAGGGAGTGACATAGAATCCTGTAGTCTTTGCAGACTATGGTAGTATTAAGGTCCGTATTCTGAGTAAGTAGGAGGGACTGGAAGGCCATGAGAAGAAGAATGCCAAGATAGGGTTTACATTGGAACAGGACAATTCTATTTTAGGATGGGTTATGATGAGCAGAGTGTAAGGTAGTTGGTGAAGACAATGCTAGAAGGGAAGAAATCTTACTGCAAAGTGAAGGGACTGGAGTAAGAGATCCCAATGGCTGGGGTACATTCCCAGAAGAAGAGCGTCCTACAATTCATATGCACACAAAGCACAGTCAGCATGGTCTTAACTTAGCTCTAATAAAATATGCAGCATGAATAATGAATATGGATGCATGGGTATTAGTAATATCTATGTTCTTTAAATGCATACTGATTTTATGGAAGAGTATCATATCAGTATAAATTGTCTTAATCAGTGAATTCTAAGAGAACACTGCTCAAAGGTAGTAGACCTACAATTTTTCATTATTAAAGTGTTTATGCTATTACAAATGGGAATCTACTGTACTAAATAAGAGGACTTGAACTCCAGGTGAATTTTTCCCTCATTTTATAAAGAAGAAATGAGAAATCACCAACTTCCTGGAGTCTGTCATAGATTGGCCAATATTGCTGTATTACCTGCTGTCTCAAAGCTCTGTCCTTTATATTTGTTTTTGCATAGGTTCAAAGTGTCATGGAGGGACAGGAATACCCATGGGGACATTGGGAAGGATGGTTCAAGCATTATTGCTACTGGGTCCCATTTTTCTTAAGACTCAAGTCCTGGTAGTTATGAATATCTTAGAATGTTCCCACAGCAATAAAATAATAACTTCAGAATATACCCTTTATCTCCTTCTCCAAATCTCTTTATATTGATAAGTACAATACATAAATCAAAAGAAAGAATTTAAATCAAACACATCTATGTGATTTTACATGGACATTGAAAAATGTGATTTTCCCACTTTTCAAACTGTAATTTATAATATATTATGGACTTTTAGAATAAAAATGTATTAAACAAGTGGTGCTCTCTTTATTACCTTCCAGAATAGTCATAAAATTAGCATGCTAATAATAAGTAACACTAGAAAAGCAACGCTAATTTTTCCCAGTTTGCTGATAACTTGCTGGAAAATTGATATAATTTATTAAATTCATAAGCAAAATTATGAACTTCTTTATACAAAAACATAGGTATGGGGATATGCATTTTTGCTCCTATTTAGGTTAAATCTTGAGATTGGTCAAATGAAGAAGTCTACAGTCACATTTTATGATATTCCCAGTCTCTGCTTTCTGCTAGTGTCCACTAAAATAAATCACACTATATCTAGTATCAATATATTTCTGTTTCCTCAGGGAGCCCCTTTACCAAGGCATGTTCTCTATTTCAAGGTCAGTACATTAACGACAGCACATTACTCTGGTGAGTCTGTCCTCCTTAGCTTGCAAAATGTTGGAATTTGTTAAAAGCAGTTCTTAAATTAATTGTAACAATTCAGCCAGTTCAGACTCAAATGATCCCATCTGGATTTGCCAAATTGGACTGTGCGAAAGAAAGTGAAACCCCTTTTAAACATAGGTTATATTCTACTTTGCTCTAGAAATGGTCAAAGAATACAGCTTTCCTTTCTGCTTCCTTATGGCACTGCACAGGGCAATCCTTCCTATTATTGAGTATGTTCTGTTCCCTGTCTCCTGACAGTGGAAGCTTTTCTGTTTGGTTGGTATTTCCACTCCATGATCAAACTAATTTATATCCACTCCTCAACTTGTCTTCTTTCAAAACTCTAGGTTAATTAGAAACAAGTCTTTGTGGTAGATGAGAAACAAAGACAGCAATGTAGAGGAAAAGGTGAATGGGAATCTGTCCACATTATTTACCAAATGGTTCAGTATTTCCAAGCAGCTGATGACAGACCAGTCATCAATCCAAATTCATTTCCAAAGAGGCATATAAAAACTTTACTGCTTAACAGAGCTCAAAATATCCACCTGTCTCTCTGACTAAAGTGCAAGCAGAGACTATTCTGCTGATGCTAGGGATATTCTCCAATTTTTTACATTGTATACCACCATCTGATGCTAATTATATTGTTTATGTTTCTAATTCTTGTTTAGACTTGAGATTTTTCATGTTTCAGGTTTGGGTGACTGACTATCTGGGGCAGAAAAAGCCAGATTGTGGGAGAATACGTGTGAGTATATAACTATTTGAGTGTGGCTTGTGAATGCATGTACAACTGTCATGGATTCTAAAAGTTCAAATTGCAAATACACTTACATCTCTTCTACACTTTTCTTAATTGCTTGAGCAACTTTACTTCTAATAAATTTATTACTTTACTTCTAATACATTTATTACTTTTTCTTGCAAACACACATTTTAACAAGAGACAATCTGGACTTCTGGAGTCAAATACAAAGAAGACCTGAGTGATTAGCTTATTGCTGCCACTACATCTTGTTGCTACACAGTGTGTGGCATAGTCTAATTCTCTCCTTGCTTACACTGGTTAAGCATTATCACTTTTCTTATAGACTTCCAAAAGGCATTTGTTTCTGGATATGAACAGAAAATCTGTTGGGTGTCATGGTAGCACTTAGGTGGCAGTAAGAGTTATGGGATTGGTCTTGCATTTATACCCTCTTCATCCTAGACTCAGTTTTCTCCTTGCTTCCATGTGAAATTCCAGCCTAGAATAGTTAGGGTGATTGGCCCTCTTAAGGAACACTCTTAAAATGAGTCTAAGATTATTTCCTCAGACTTCTAGCATATTAATTCTGTGTATGTTTATGAATTCATATTTGAAAACATATTTATGCACTGTAATTGTACTAACATTAAATAATTAAAGCCATCATCCCACTTGCATTTTTGACAATGAAATAAGAACATTTTAATGTACTTAATACCACAAATGTTAATATTTTCCCTACAATCAATTTGTTTCAGAGGAAACAAATGATTATACTACTCAAGTGCTTCTTCTCAAGTCTTCAAAACCCACCATATATTGCATTTTCAACTCAAAATTCTAATCATTTTCATATACATCTTTAATGTAATGATCTAGGTTTAAATTATTTGTGACCTATTAGATGAGAAGGGAAATGTGCAGCAAAATTGAATCCTGTCTCAAAATCCAGTAATGATTTTTTTATATATAATGCTGTGACACATTAGGCTTTTATACAAAGTGAAACCACTAAGCCAGAACCATAGACATTTAATAAAAATAAAGGAAAACCTGTTAAGGCAAATACCTTAGTAGATAGTAATATCCTTTCACCTTTCCTTGCAATTTCTCCACTTGGCACACAGAATCTCAATGCTTTTAAGTGTTTTTATGTAGCTGGCAGGATAGATTTTTCAATATATCTTGATTCCCAGAGGCTTCATGGGTTTTGCAAACCCATGGCAAACCATAATTTGTATAAGTGTTGTTTTCCTATGTGAATGTCATTATTCCATAGAGATGGGTTTGCTGAGTGGACAGAGTATTGCATTTTCTTCCCTGTGGTATACTCACAATCCAGGGTAGTTCTAAAGACCAAAATGTTGAATAAATGAAGAATAGGATGAACATTAACAGAGTAGAGAAGTCCCAGATGAGGAAGAAATAAATTGCTTCATAAACCAGATCTGTACAGCATAAGAGATTATATTCAAAAGCTAAAGACACCTGTTAAAGATTTTTTTTCTTCATTGTCTAAAGTTCTTATCTTCTGGCATCAGAGTTTTTAATGTTACTTTTTGTGATATACAACAGTATCTAATACATACCTGACTTAAGTATCAGTTGGTAAAAGTTTACTAATTTTCCATTAGATTCAATGCATTGATCACTATGATGTGAAATTGTGTCTTCCCAGAATTTAACAAACTTCAAAGAGAAAGAAAAGAACAGTTTCCCTATGTGACCAGAAAGAGAATAGAAATATTTCTGAGGAGCAGTAGGGTGTTTTTCTAGAAACAACCCTCATATTTCAGTGGTTACAGACGGTGGTTTTGGGAGCACAATAAGGTACATGTGCCTGCGTGTGCACGTGTGTGCACATGTGTGTATGTTCTGGAGTTATTTGTTGCACATTATTATTTGTGAACTCAGCCTTTTTGTAACTATTGTCTTCATCGTACTCCAAAATCTTCACTCAGGTCTTAGACTGGGAGAAAGTACAAGAATCACACATAGAAAGATCTATGGCCTGCTTCAGGAAGTGGTAACATCTTTTCTACTAGCATCTCTTACACTTATTTTCCACTTGCTAAAATGTAGTCATCTGGTTACATCTAAGACAGGACGGGAAACTTCTCCAATTATGCCCAAGAAGAAACAGCAAACAGTTTTAATTTACCATTTGCAGACTGGAAGGAGTCCTGTTCTCTAAAGTCCCTCAGCAAAACACCTAACAATCATTTCCTTTTGAATTCATAAATGTAGGCTTTTAATAGAGACAAAAGGATCATTGACCATTTACTCTAGAAAAATCAACTAAACCTCTCAACCTTTTGTTTAGGAAAGCAACATGAAATAGCTAAAAATGAATTGTCAGCTTATTGCTTTTGAATCCATAGAGAAGTATTTTCTCTAAGTTCCAAATCTTAATGATAACCCAAGTATGTGAAAAAAAGAACATTCTTTGTTTATTGAAGTATTCCATTTTTATTTTAAGTAAACTTCATTGTCTACTACAGAAGACTTTTTGACTCAGAAAGAGGATATTAATTTAAAGGATAAAGCAATATATGTTTCCTTTGTGCAGAGGGTGAGAATGCAGATGAATAGGAAAGCCATTTTGTTAAATAGTTTTCTAGACTTTTGTAATCTCAGCAAAGCAGGAACAAAGCTTTTTTTTTTTCATTTCTACTGAATGAGCATCAGAATATGGGAACACTATTTGAGTAATACTGTATGGAAAACTTTATCTGGTCTCAAAGACAGTGTGAGAACCATATTCCTGTAGGAAAGTGATAAGAAAATGGGTATTCTCTAGTATTTGCTATCTTTTGATTGTAACAGACTTTGCTACAGAAGGGACAGGGCTTCGATTTTCACTGAGTGTACTAAAATATATCTTGAGGTTATAGTTAAGAATTCAGGAATGCTTGTAAGGAAATGTGAGGGTATTCTCTGTGAATTGCTTTTCACCCAGGATCCATATTAATTTTAGATACAGCGCACAGCTCTATTTGGGGGGGAAAAAAACCCACCTTTTACATATCTCTCTTTAGGCAGCAATGGCTATGGGAAACAGTTCATTTTAAAATTTTAGTAATATATCTTCAAATTATTATAATTAGAGATACTAGCAATAAGATTTTAATTGTAAAATGAGATAAAATAAATATTTTATTTAAAACTCATATAGAACTTCCTTAGAGATTTTATTTGTGACATTTTAAATCATTTGCTATTAGCTGCTAATAGTAATCAGTAGCTTAATAATTATTCTAAAGGACACAGGCATATATATTCTCTCTAGCCTCTTCTTTTTGGGGGGAGGGCAGTCCTGGGGATTGAATTCAGGGTCATAAAACCACTGATCCACAATCCCTAGCCCTACTTTGTATTTTATTTAGAGATAGGGTCTCACTGATTTGCATAGTGCCTAACCATTGCTGAAGCTGGTTTGAACTCTGGATCCTCCTGTCTCAGGCTCTGGAGCCTATGGGATTACAGGATTGTACCACCATGCCCAGCTGGAAATTCTTTTTGTTCTATACCTTTGAATGCTGATTTTAGGGATAGATGGATATCCTAGGATCTGGTTATGGTCTATATTAAAAAACAGCGTGTTCTAAGTATAGATTAGCATGTCATTAAAGTTAACGTTTGCAGCTACCATGTTTGAGAACACTCAATAGGCACAGTACCAAAACCTAGGCACAAATAACTTTAGGGATTAAGTACTATTTAGATCAACTGTAAATCTAAGAGAAACGAGGAAATGAAAATCTATTTGCCAATGTCCAAGAAAAAAATCAATTAGAAAGGGGTAGAACTCCATGTCTGTCGCATTACACATTCCTTTCTCAATCTAACATACCAACAAAACAAAACAAAACAAAACAAAAAGATATTACCACCAACTTAAAATATTAGAGGCAGCAAAGGAAGTTGAAATCAAACAAATAGTGGGTCCACTTATTGAGGGCTGAGAATCACTTTTCAAAGATAAGAACTTGGCAATCTAAAGCATCCCTTTGGATCATTAGTTATTTGATAACGCTACCAACTTTTCTCATGCAATGACTTTGCTTGTGTATTTCCTTATTTTAAATGCTTTACCTTCTCTCCCACTCTTTTTTTTTCTTTCTTCATTCTTTCTTTTAATGCTTTGAATATTTAAATGCTCCTATTATGTTCTCCTTGCAGTTTGTATCTGTTAAAATATTATTGCATTATTGTTCCTTATTTAAATGTTCATTTTCCCTATTGGATTGTGAGTTCCTTCAGGAGTTCCTCCGTGCCCTTCACAATTGTTGCTCACAGTGGTTAATAAATAGGTGATAAATACCTCTCATTTATGCAGATTAAAGAGGTAGAGTTTTAGAAAGGAGAAAATGCTATAATGTGTGGACCTCTATTTTCAATTCTGTAAATTGAAGACGTTGGTCTAGGTAACTTTCAATGTTATTTCTAAATCTACTTGTCTGATAGACCTAAGGGTTATGTTTTTACTGTCAGTAGGAAGCATATACAGAATCAACTGATATGTGACTTTTTACTGTTTCCTCATTTCTTCTATTTCTACTTCATCAAACAATATAAGAACTCATGCCTTCTCTATCATGATAAAAATCAAATGTCTACAAATATAGAGAAAGAAGAGTAATTTTCTGCTTGAATTCTGACTTCCTTTTGCTGTAACAACTGAGATTCTATCAATATATAATAAACTTTCTATTATAAATATGCATGTGTGCAGTTGATATTCACTTTCAAAGGCTCATTGTAAGTGATGAAAATTAATATTTCTACTGATAGGACTTGCAACTAGAAATAAACTGGATCAGGACTGTCATTGTCATCAGAACTTTATAGGTCTCTAGCTCTAGGAGAATGGAAAAATCATTTAAAACTACAGACCACAAACAAACATTTTAACAAAATCTAAGGACTTATTTCCTAGTAATTAGGGGATTCAACTGAGTCAATTCTTTCATAAGTTTACTCCAAAGTTCTATGATTTAAAATTTACATTATTTAGATAAAAATATTAAGTGGTTCCAGTCTATCATTTTAATGATTTCCTTTAGAGTCATATTAGAATCATTTGGTTTAAAAAAATGAACACTAAAAATTACATCTCCATTCATTTTGTCAATAAAAATATGGATCTATCACTAACTTGACACATATGAAACAGAAAATAATTCCATCTCAATTAACCAATGTAAACAAGCCATAATTACTTATTATGTACTCATTTAAAGCACTTGCTATCAGGGATATAGGGCAGGATATGAAAGGTTTGAGAAAGTACTTCTTGTTTGACCAGAGCAATGTAAAAAACACATTAAATAATTATTCCCCAAGACTCATATGATTTCTGACTTCAAAGTCCTTTCCTTTCTCTATGATGGCAAATCTTTGGTGCTCTCAAGTTCATAAATTTGCAAGCATAAACATATTAATGCTTCCACAGCAGGACTGCAAGCCTATGAGAAAAAGTTTTTAGTCTAAGGTCAATTTGTCTACAGTGTGCTCTCAAAGAAGCTTCAGATACTGATTCTCACTTGGATGCATGAAGATCTGTAAACCAGAGTGCAAACTATACTAAACAATACTTCATATGTGATTTTTATTACCTACCCAATATAGTGTTCAGCTGATAGGTATATAATAATGGAACTTTCTCCTTAAATTAGCATAAATAGAAAGGTAAAAATGTTAGGCAGCAAGAGATGGGGAGCCAAGGGCCAAAAATATTCTTTCTCTCAATATATTGCTAAAGTGGCTGTCATCAAGAGTATTTATAGCACTGTATAGGCATATTAGTGACTTGAGTTTTAAAATCCAAAAGCTTTGGTTAATATAACTGTCTACATTCAAAGCAGAGCTCAGTGTCTAAAAGCTGGTCAATAAACATTTTAGTACTGCTCTTTTCCAGTTATCTGAATTCAATAATATTACCTTTCTAGAAGCTGCAAAATGGAAAGTGAAAGAATGATTTATGAAGCTTGGCTATGCGTGGCCAGATGAGAGAGTTTTAACTGATGCTTGCTGGATTCTCTTTAATGAAGTACAAGTTGCCAAGATAAGTTTAGGTAAATGAAGCTTCTGTCACATTATGTTATAGTGAAAAAAATGATAGGCATAGCCCAGAAGATGGAGGTTAATACAGAAAGATGATGTCAAACAATATAGTCCAGGTAACTGCACAAAGATGGAGCAGATGCATCAGTGTTATTACTATAAACAAGTTCATAATACTACAACACACTCATTGAATCTATTCAAATTAAGCACAGCAGCGTTCTTTGTTTAAGTTGTCACTTAGGCCACATGCAGATCATATTTCTGAGCCATCAATTCCTTTCAAGTAAAAGCTCCTATATTTAGTACTCGCTCCCATTTAGATAGGACTGTTAACCTTAAAACCCTTAGCGTTTTGTCTTTTCAATAATTTCTTAAGGCCATCTCTGAATACTATGCCAAAAATGTTACTTTCAGGACTACTGTTTAAATGAACTGTCACACCTTCACATCTCTGATTTTCTCAGTTGGAATGCAAACTGGAAGCATGAATGCAACGGATTGAGAGAACTCAGCTGTGTCGCTTAAGCAAACAATGAGAGTGGGTCTCGAAGTCGAAGATGGAGTTTCTGATTTCAGTTCAGGAAGGTCTGGAGGTTGACTTTGCTTGCAAAGAATAATTGCCTTCCATCTATCCTGGCATCCTTTTGTGTAGAATGCTGGCAGCCCACTACTGCACTGGAAGCAGACAAGGATGAAAGGAGGTAGTTAATTGCTCTGTGACAATTGATATCGAACTTACCTTACAAATAAATACTGAAATTAGTCATTAAGTACCCACAGCTCTAGATTTCTTTTTATGTATAATTTCAAGGAAAACACATTTTTAAATTTATTGCTTCTTTTTAGTTATACATGACAGTAGAATCCATTTTGACATAATTATAAAAGCTTGGAATTTATCTTGTTCTAAGTCAGTCCCCAGTACCTCTCCTTCCCCTCCCCTCCCCAACTCCCTGCTCCCTTCCTTCTATTGATCTTTCTTCCGTTTACCCATAGTTATTTTTTAAATTAATTTCTTGTGGATGTACACAATGGTGAGCTTTACTGTGATATATTCATATATGTAAATAGGAAAGTTATGTCAGATTTATTCCATTGCCTTTCCTTTTCCTATCCCCTCTCCCTTCCTTTCATTCCCCTTTGCCTAATATTCACCATCTCTAACCATTAGGAAAACACATTTAAAAAATAAGTACAAGAACCTACACACACACAACACAGCATGCACACACACACACACACACACACACACACAAGACACAGATACAAAGATTTTAAAAAGGGCACTCAATTTGAACAAGATGTATTGTATTGCACAAACCATCATATGAAAATAGCCACACTTTCATTACTGACATTGAATAGAGAAATTGCTTTGTATAAACTTATCTGCACTCTGAATAGAATGGATCACTCTTCCCTAGATGATTTGAGAGTAAAGTTCTAAAGAAAAGACACTAGGCTATTGTGAGAAGCTTGCAGTTGTATTTTTGAAAACATCAAGTGGTACTTATGGTGAACTATACACTGTTAATTATTATATTTTAGAACTTTGTGAGGTACATTGTCTGATCTTAACGTCTGATTTTGATTTATTCATATTTTCCCTCCCTTCCTTCCTTTCTTCCTTCCTTCTTTCTTCATTATTCATTGGTGAGCCTAAGAAAGTAATCAACTGTAGGGAGTCTCCATCCTCAACTACATGTTTAGAACTTGAGATTGGAGCCTCCAAATCTTTTTCTCATGGGTTGGAGTAAAGATTAGTTGGGGAATATTATACATGGTAATTTGGATCTGAACTTATCTACAAATACCCTCATGATAGAGCAAAAATATACCATTTGTGAATCAGACATTGCTTGTAGCTGATAGATGTGAGATAAAGGGCCATCTGGAAATGAATAAGCAAAGTAGTTCAGAATGTTTCCTTTTCAAAATAATGCATTAGGGGAAAGTACAATATCTCTAAAAAAGCATAATAGCTCTAAGAAGGAACAGTTGGCAGCATATAAACATTCTACCACCCTCTTCCATTTCCCATTTTTGAAGCCCTTGACCCAGTTAAATCTTAATTTGTTAATTACAGGTAACAAGCATTTTCTACAATAAAACTTTTCCACTAAATTATTTACAGAATCCAGACGCAAACTGCATCATAGGATAAAGAGGGGGAGAAAAAGTCTCCCAGTGGGTCTGGGTCACAGCACCATTTTCCCCTGGCTTTTACACCACTATTCATAGACCTTTAAGGCCCTGCTATCGATAAACCCTCTTTAAAAATATTTTACAAACAGCTCATGACTGGCCTTATTGCCATCAATGTGTGCACACCAATTCCAAATCATTGCTGCTTCCAATGCAAAGCCCAGCATTATAATTTTTCTTTGAAATAGTCCTCAACACCCCCACTTTTTGTTCTGAAAGCTACATAGTTCTACACCTGCCAAGCACCTGATTCCCACGGTTTTTGACATCCTCTCATTCTAGTGCCCTGTTTAACTGGGTCAATGATGCCTTCACAGTGGCCAGCTCCTCAGGGCAGCTTTCTTTCCTTCCGTTGCTCTGCTCCTTCCCTTCCCTGAGCTCACCAAGCTTTACTGGGCTCTGGGATTTCAATGATACTCTTGCTTTTCATGGAAAGAGTCACTCCCTTCATCCAGTTAACTCCTGCTTATCTTTCTAGTCTTAGCTTGAACATGACTTTCCCTTCTTTCACAAACCAGACAAGGTGAGCCCTTTCCTGCACCCTCACAGCAATCATAAGCATAGCCGTGTCTACGTTTCTAAACCATCTGTCTTCTCCACTTAATGTTAAACTTCATACCATTAATGAATAACGTTTACCGTACTCACAGATCCATTTTGTGTCCTACCTACCCTTTGAGTATTTATTGGCACTGGTTCATTGAATAAATGAAGGAATGGATGTAGAGAAGACTAATTAAAATATTCTTGATGTGTATTAACACTTTGCTTTTTGAACTTCTTAAAATTCGATTTACACTTAGCTTAAAGAATTGGAAATCCCCATTAACTTGTACCCTTAATTATATTGACTATGTTGATATTCTCATAGAAATTTTATTTATGGAAGTAATTATATTTTATATAGCTTACGATAAGTAAAAACATCTACATTCTCAGTGTCTTTGATCATTAGTGGTATTTATATTTCTCATCTTTGTCATTAATTTATCTGTTTATGTCCATAGTGTGTTTGAAATTTTAATCATCAAATGATTTGATGTCTACTTGTTAAGAATATCATCCTTTCATTATCAATTCCTTAAGAAAATTCCCCACAGCTTATTTTTATTTTTTAAATAGATTTTTTTTGTTTATAGAGCCATTTTAGGTTTATAGAAAAATTGAGCAGAAAATGTACAGAATTCCCTTGTATTCCCTCTCCCCGCCCTCCCTCAGTTTTACCTATTTTTATCTCTTGCATTGATGTGGTTATTTGTTTCCATTGACAAACCAGTATACATACATCATTATCAATTAATGTCTGTAGCTTACATTGGAGTTCAATAAATTTTATCAGCTACTTAATGTCATGTATTCACTATTATCATAGCATACAGAATAGTTTCACTGCTTGGAAAATTCCCTGTGTTCCACCTATTCATCTCTTTCCTCCCCTTCTCCTCCAACCTTTGGTTGCTCAGCTGGTAGAGCACAGGACTCTAGACTAGATATTGCCATTCTCTATCTTATTTTGTTTATACTTTTAGTTGGCATATGAAAGAGTAATTATCTTATATGGTTAAATCTATCATGTAAGCATTTCTTTTCACGTACGGAATAGTTTAATAAGACTTCTCAACAGATACAAAATAATTTTTGTCTCCTATTTATTAACATAAGTTCCCTAATTAGAAAATAAACAGCTTGAGAATAGAACTGGTCATAAATTTCAAAATACGCCTTTGAGAATCAAGAAGGAATAAATAGCTCAAAAGAAACTGCCTCGTCCTTCTGAACCACACTGCCTAAACTAAGTCCCAAAGAGTTTTTATAATGTTTAGATAATGAGGGTTAAAGGTTTCTGAAAATCTCTGTAAGGAAGGATGTAAACTAAAAAGTGATTTTCCTGTCCACAACTTACTTTTTCTGATTTCGCCATGATGACTGCATTTAGTCAACTTTGTGTTACTATAACAAAATATCTAACATAGGCTACTTAGGAAATAAACATTTATTTTGCTTCAGGTTCTGGAGGCTCAAGTACAAGGTTGGAAAGCCCCATTGCTTTGGTTCTACTGATAAGGATGGCAGATGGCAATAGTCAGGGCATGTGTTGTAGTAACTGGTCACATCTCAAGCCAGCAAGCAGAAAAAGAGAAAGAAAGTGATCAGGGGCCCACAATCCCCTCCAAGGGCACCAAGGATCCCCATGACCTAGGGACAACCCATTAGATTCCACCTTTTATTGGTCCCCAGGATCTCTTAGTACCACAAACGCAGGGATCAAGACAATATATATATATATTTGTTTGTTTGTTTTGTTTTGTTTTTGAGGTCTTGGTCCCCAGTGAAGCAATATTTAGAAGAGGGAATATGGAGAAATAACTGGATCACAGCGAAAACACCCTCGTCCGTGGATGAGTCCATTGAGGGAGTCAGATGATGGATTTATTGGGAAGTGGTAGAAAATGTAGGAGGTGACTCCCTGGAGGCCGGTCCTTGGTGACTATATATTGTTACCTGCTCCTTCCTCCCTCTCTCTGCCGGCTTCCCTGCTGTCATCAACTGGCCAGTTTTCCTCTACCATGATGTTCTGCCTCCTTCCTCATAGACCCAGAAACTAGGGAGCCAGCAGACCATAAACTGAAATATCTAGAACCATGATTCAAAATAAACCTTTCCTCCTTTAAGTTGTTTTTCTCAGGTATTTTGTTTACAGAAGTGCAAAACTGACTTATACAGGCGACACTACGCTATTCAGGCCATAGCAATGTCTTTGGTGCCTTTTCTTTGGAATGTCTGAGACCTGCCTGCTTGTGTCTTTGTTCTCTTCATATTTGGATTTATTATCATTTATGTATGTGCCTGTCTTCTTTGTTACCTTGCTAAAATAAGGTCTTCATGAAGGCTGAGTTTTGGTTAATTCAAGTTTTCTTCTTTTATGCTCCCTAGCACAGATCTGACATAGGACACGCCCTCTATACCTTAGTTTCTCTATCTGACAAAATAAATATATTAAAATATAAAAGCAATTTTGAAATACAGTAAGCATGGAATAAATTTTATTTTCAGTCATTAACATTCTCTCAAAATATTCATCTAACCTCTTGAATTGCGTTTTTCAGCTTCTTAAGAAAAAACAGGTAAAGGAGAGGCAATTATGTTAAACAAAGCAGGAGTGTTTAGGAGAGAATTCTAAATTCATTATTCAAGAAATTATGCTTTCACCATCATATTTCTATCTAGCAGTTTTGCTTCTTTCAAACTCATTAAATTGTTAGCTGCAGCTTGATTAGCCAACATAAAAGGATCCCCACTCATCTTGGAAAGTATGATAATCACGTTATGAGGACATAGTAGTTCTGAACATAGTGTTCGCACAGGAATTGCTATAATTCATACCTCTAGAGATTTTTCTCTGTTTCTCAAGAGGGTAAAAACATGCAAAATGTATTTCATTTAAAAGGTGTTTGATTATTTTATTGGTAGTCTTCCTTCAATAAGTCATTGTTGTTTTATCTATGTATCCATCTTCACATGCGCGTGATGGTTTCTCCACATTGAGTACTTATGATAGGTACTAGGCTAAATGGGTCTTTTATATGACTTCATCAAATTCCCACAACAAATCTATAAAGGAGAATTGTTATTCTTCTCATTTTATAGATAAAGTCAAAGTGCTGAGAGAACAAGTTGCCCAATGTCAAAAGGATAAATAAAGTAGTAAAACAAGGGTTCCAAATGGAGGATGTCAGATTCAAATCTGAATTTGACTAAATCTGAATTTGACTAAAGTACTTTGAGTGAATGTCCAGCACATACTCAGACTTAAAGGGGCATTGCTGAATGAACTATAATTAATAGACCAAATCTGTAGTATGTGGAGTGAAGACCTTTATTTTAGTTGTATAGTATGAAAGTCCTAAGTAAGGCATTGATAAGGCTGTTATGTTATGTATGCATTTTCTTATTTTTCTACATATTAAACATTTCCCTTTTGTCACATCTCTCTTCTGACTTTTATAGGGTTTTATTTTAGTGGCTATTAATTATGAACATGGACCAAGGAGTGAGATTTCCTGACTTGGATCTCTATTTTGCTAGACATTAACTTTTGTCTTTGGCAGGTTGCTTCACCTGTGTATGCCTCATTCCCCACATCTATGTAAAAAGGAGAATAGAATCATCCACCTTATCATGTTTTGAGATTAATTTAGTTTCTACATGTAAAGTGCTTATAATACTGCCATTAAAAATTCAACGAATCAAAGCTAGTTTTTGTTCTTATCCCAAAATAACCAAGTCCTATATTTAACTCTATACAGCTTGTGTGGGAGAAGGAAAGGATGGAGAATGAAAAAGGGAAAGAATCAACACAAATGGGACAGAAAGCTTCAGCAGAGAAATACAATTCTTCCATGGGATCACAAAGGCACAGATTTTATTTATTTTTTGAGAGTGCTGTGGATGAAGCCCAGGGTCTTGCACATGCTATACAAATGCTCTACCTCTAGTATATCTGCAACTTGTAGATTTGCTGCTGTTGTTTGAATAACTGTTTCTATTTCAAAGTGTCCTTATTCTCCAGAAGTGGCTCTGTACCAGGACCAAGACGGGATTCACAGTTTCTATCTGTGGCTTGGCTGGCAAGTGTACCCAGGTGAAAGTCACTGCAAACTCTCAGCAGTGATTCACCACTTCCGTGACTGTTATTTATTTCAGTGGCCTCTCAGGTCCTCCTGGCAGAATTTGTTTCCCCAATTACTTTATGAAATTCTGTTCTGCTTTTATGTGATTTTTTTATCTTAGCTCTGAAGTCTCCTACTCTATGCACTTTCAGAATTTATCAAATATCTTGAAGGGGAACACAGCCCTGCTGTCTGAATACTGCGAATTTCCCCATGCTATCATCCAATCGGGTGGGGTAGACAATGGTTCTGCTGTTTGAATCCTGGTCTGCCCTGGTGGTATAGATTCTTAGTTGCTATCCTGACTTAGAAAGTGTCCCTTGGGAAAGCTAGGGGTCCTCAGGTACTTCTCTGCACTGTTACTTCCTCTAGTTATTCTTTACACAGCCTCTGTTATACTGAGAGTATCTGCCTACCAACAGTAACCAATCCACTAGATTTAATTGTTTTAAGTCTCCAGATATGTACACACACACACATAGGGTTAATTAGAATACCTGTCTCATAAAACTATAGGGAGAATTGGAAGGGGTATATGTGAAATGTTTATAGTGGTGCTTGACATGTAGTAAGGGATGGGCAGAAGATATTTCCTATTATTACTGATGACTTCACAAGATGGGAAATCAGATTGTTCTTGTGCATACCTAATTATCTTTTATTTAATATACTAATTTGAAAGAGCTTTTGCTTTTAATAAATTAGATTAACCTAATAGTTTTTAACCATATTAGACTTGATGTCCCCTCTTTTGTAAGAATCAATTTTAACGACCCATTTACTCACTTTAAGTGAAATACATAAATAATATAATTTACATCTAAATGCAATCATAGAAAAATGTTATAATACTCTAAATTAAATGCAAATATAAAATAAAAGAGAAGTGATTTGTGATAAATTAATGTGAATTTCAATATAAATATAATTTGGCATGAGTACATGAGAAAAAAAGTACAATCAGATGTTCTTATAAACTTAAAGAGGGTAAATCTGGGTTTAAAAGAAGAGGATCAAAACCTTTTTTTAAAAATTTATTTTGATTCACTGTACACAAATGGGGTACAACTATTGTTTCTTTGGTGGTACACGAAGTAGAGTCTCAACATTTGTGTAATCATTCATGTACATAGGGTAATGATGTTTGTCTCATTCTGTTATCTTTCCTTCCCCCCACCCCCAAAACCTTTTGCATTAAAGAATACAGAGTAAGAAAAAGTGCAGTCGCATAAGATATTGGAATAAAGCTAGTCTTCTAATAAGTAATGACATAATCCATTATCAGAGAATATCAACATAATTCTAATGGAAGCAGAACTTATATTCCAAAGACATTACTATCAAAGAATTAAAAATAATGAGGTACTATACTTGTTAAAATGTGCCAGGCAATATCTATATGTTGTTACAGTTTGGATCCAAAGAATCCCCCAAAGTCTTGATCTCCAGTTTTGAAATTGAGTGGTGTTGGAACCCTTAAGAGGTAGAGCCTATCAGAAGGTCTTTTAAGTCTTTGGGGACATGCACCTGATGGGGATAATGGAACCCAGTCCCTTCCTTGTTCTCTCTTTTGCTCTCTGACCATGAAGTAATTTAATTTCCTTCACCACACACTCCTACCATGAAGTACCACCTCACTATAGACCCCCAAAGTAATGGGACCAATTGATCATCAACTGGAAACTCCAAAAGTGTGAGACAAAATAAACCTTTTCACTTTATAAGTTGATTATCTCTGGCATTTGCTATAGTAACAGAATTCTGACTAACACATTTGTGTAGTATCCTTTAGAAATTATTTTATGACATGGTTACAGTAATATAAATATTATCACAGAGAACCCCAGTACATCTGATGCATGAATGTCTGATGGGACATTTGAAAGTATTACAGGCCATGAAAGTATTCTTCATTGCTCAATGAGTAGATATTCAAAAGAATTACCACTTTATCTCATCAAAATTGATACCAGTCTTATTGTTGGACCTGGAGACAAGAGTGTCTATAAGGTCATATTATATATCTAGATTGTTATATGCTGTAGGGTCATGGGCACCAGGTAGGGGGCGGAACTTAGTAAGGTCAAAGGAGCTGTTATGTATCCACCTATAAGACAGCATTCAGTATTTTAAGAATAAGTCACAAAGGTGAGCCACCAGAAATTTGTCAATATATGTGACTATCCTGAATATTGCAGGTATCTAGGGTTTTTCTCACCTACCCCTGCTCATGTCAGTAGTGTTGACCTATTAATGGCAAAAGAAAAATTGATATGATTAGAAAGTTAAAAAAAATAACATGGAGGGGAAAGAGAAAGCACACCACATTACTCTAGTTAGAATAAAGCTAATCTTGTGTATCTATTATTAACTGAAAGTAAGTTTCTGCTGCCTTAAAAATAATACAAAAGATCGGTGGAGAAAATCTTGTACCTTTAATATAGGATGGACTCCTTGTGAGAAGAAGGTAAATGAGAGAGGGACTGCTGCTCACGTGCTCAAATTCTGTATATGTTGGCAAGTGTGATCTGGTGGATACAGCCCAAACAAGGAAACAAGCAAAACAAGTTGTCTATAAACTCAAATGCTCCTCTTATGTTATCTGAGTCAAAAAATAGCAATGCAGCATACTAGATATCATCTAGAGTTCAATATTTGAAACACTGACTATTAGTTGGTTTCTTTATAGAGCAATTTAAAGACTAGGAAATAATTGCTGGTGTGCCATTTAAATGCTAGATACTTTCCTCAGATTAGAGACCCACAGCTAAATTAACAAAATCACATGCAACATACTTCAAAACAAGTGAATACCAATGGACATATGGCATGAGTGTATGTAATTTCAAATATGCTTCCAAAAGAAAAATTTTAAATTTAAATGAGTTTACTTATTTTGATTTTCTGAAAAATATTAAAGCTGTTTCTTTTTTATAAATCTGAAATTATGCAACTCATCTATAAAATATAAATATTTAAGATCCAGACAATATCTATTGCTTTCCAAATTTTTACATGAACATGACAAGGACATGTTGTCAAGCAGTAGGGGAATTGTCTACACTATGTTCAATCTCTTTACCACCAAAGGAATTAGAACATATCTAAAAAAAAAAAACTATCACAATTTCTAAATAAAAATATAATATTTGAAAATTTTAAATACTTATCTGTGGTTACAAAAGGCATTTTAAGTAATCTTTACTTTTGTATGTTATTAGGATTAGATTTTTATCTTATTCTGATAAAAAACTATTAGAATTTGAAAATTTCCGTATTTGGATTATGTAAAAACAGATCAGTTAGTTGAAAATTTTAGAGGAAAATTTCAGTGAATTTAAATAGAAAATACAATTAGGTAATAAATACTCTCTTATATTTTGAGAGTAGTAAATTGAGATCATGATAAAAAAATTCAAACAGAGCAAAAGTTTCATTTTCATTCCTGAACCATTGTCACTCAGTGACCCGACTCAGAAGAACTATTATTTCTATGTCCCAAAGAAATTGCATAAATATAGAATTAACAATAAACACATTAACTGAAGATGGATATTCAGTTTACATCTGAGCTAAGCTCTTGATTTTTTTCTCTCTTGGTCTTCTGGATTTTGGTGACACATATTATCAATGGCATCTTCCTCTTTTGAAAATAAATATTATTAGATCAAGTTACTCCTTTGTTAATATTTTTCTTAATAATGGGGGTAGAGAGAAGTTGAGCAATAGAAAATAAAATTTGTTTAATTTCCAAATTATGAATGAATTCCTATGAACATAATTTAAACAAAAGAAGGTGAAACAAAATGATACTAAAGAGAATCAGCTTATATACCCATGTGTTTTTCTTTTTCTTTTTGGAATCCCTTCAAAGAATAATTGACGTTTTTGATGGTCATTAAATAGTGTTGTGTGATGAATGAATGATTTGATCTGAACTCAGAAATTGGCCACTGAAACATTCTTTGTGTCAACTTCTGGTACAACACATCTATAACTTGAACATACTCAAAAGCAAAATCTTTCTCTGAAGATGAAGGATTGAAGTTGACAAGATTAAAACCTTAACCAGGCAAATAGAAAGGCAGAGATTTGTAATGGTCATAAAAAGCTTGATAGTTGGGTTAAAAGCTGCTATCACAAGATATGTGAGTGCCACAAAATACTATTATGGGGTCTACATTTTAACTTATGGAATTTTTCTGAAATTTATGACTATCTCCAGGACAAGCATTTTTGGTAGTGATTCTCAATGTGTCCTCTTTTAAAATAAAGATTTTACATTTAATATCATAGTACCATAAGTTCAAATTTTTCTCTGTTGAAACGATATTTGAAGGTAAATTTATTACACTTGACAAGGGCCAGATTTACAGCATTGGTATCTGAATGACTTGATTGTACCCAGAAATAATGTAACTTTAACAGTAACTCCTATCCTCTGTTGATAGCATGGGACTATTTTTTTTTAAAGTACCCTACATAACACTGCTATTTTCTCCAAAACCTGCCAGTAAGTGGCTTTCTACACCTATCATTTTCACATATATGTCTACATGAGGCTAAAATTCTGCACCCATCAATCCCTTTCAGCTGTTCAGTTCATTTCTTTCAGTTGTGCTAAACCAAATCAACTTTTCAAGAATTTGCTGTTTTTCATAATTTTAGAGAAAAAGTTGGTCAGTTTCCTATAATCTCAAATGCTAAAACAAATGGACTTGTGGGTATTTTTCACCTAAGTGTGAAGAAGAAAGAGGTAGATGGCTTCTTTTTCACCTGATTCTTATTTCAGATGAATTCAAGTTACCTGGTATAGAGTCCCATCCCTTGAGTCAGAAAGATGAAAATTCTAACATAAGCTCTCTCACATTAGCAGATAGTTAATATCTGTTGCAACTTATCTGTAAAACAAGAATAATAATATTGACTTTACAAATATTTTTGAAAAGTTTAGATTAGGTAATCAAATATGAAGTTCTTAAGGAATGATACAGAATAAAGTAAGATAAATAATTGATGACAGTGTTAAGGATAGTGATGATAATGATTGGCATTATGGAGAAGAGTTAATGTTATTCATTGACCTGTTAGCTAAGGTCAGATTTGGTAGTTCCTTGCTTGCTGGGAAATATTTTTATTGTAATCCTAATGCAAAAGAGGATGATAATAATAACCATTAATTACCTACAGCAGAGTTCAGGACCACTCACCTGTCTAGTCAAATGCTTATTCTTCAGTTCTCGATTATCAGAGATCTCTTAGTGATTTCTGGTAGCCTATTGCTGTCAGGTGAGCAGGAATCCTGAAATTTCAGTATGATAATGAAATTTTAAGTTTTACAATGCTCCATACCAATTGAATGTGTACTCTCTCTGATGATCATGATAGCAAGATTAAAGTTGATAATTGGGAGCTGAAGTAAGTAGAGAAAATATGCAACAAATGGTACTTAAACAGAGGAAATATCATTCAATTACTTTTGTCAAAACCGTGGAGAACACAAACTTGGTATGCATTACAGACAACATTTTTATCCTTTTCTCAACCCCCAAATTTGTATTTTGGAACTCTAATCGCCAATATGATGTTATTTGAAGATAAAGCATTGAGAACATAATTATAGTTAGATGAGGTCATGAGGGTGGATTGGTATTCTGTAAGAACTGGAAGAGAAATCAGATTTGCTGTCTCTCCAGTACGTGTGGACAGAGTGAGAATAAAGCTGTTTGCAAACTAGGAAGAGTGCTCTCCCTAGAAATCAAATATGCCAACACCTTGACTTTGGACTTCCTAGCCTCTACAGCTATGAGAAGAAAAGATCTGCTACTTAAGCCATCCATCTATGATATTTGCTCATGGCAGCCTGGCAGGCTAAGACAGAAGAGTTCATAGTTAGTTGTTATTTTAATGAAGTGTTCTTTCTTCACATTCATGCTTGTGCCAGATTCCTTGATTACTTTCAAGAACAGTCCATTTTCTCACTCCTATCTAACTGTTTAATACATGGCTCATACCAAGTATTCCCATTCCGATCTAACTGTTTAGTACATGGTTCTTGCCATCTGGAGGTGAGCAGTGATCGGAATTCCACTCACTGTTTCAATAGTTAGAAACCTGAAGGATGTGTCTTGCACTCCCTGTAGAGGCACTACATAGCATGAATCCTGATCTCCCTGTGGAATTGCTCTCAGAGTTTGGAGTAATGGTGTTAGTTCATATTGAAGTCTCTCAGAAGAAATATCTCTTTAAAACTCATTTCTGCATTTGTTGTAAGCATTGTATAAATATATCAATAATTAATCACTCATTTATCTATCCACGAATCCATTCATTCATTCATTTCAAATCTTTAAAAAGTTTTAGAGGTCAGACCCTGAGGTTGACATTGAACAATAGAAGTTCCTCTCGGATACCAGTTTAACAACATTAGCATTGTCCTGAAAAATCAATATGTGCTTTTATATTTTGTGATCGATTGGACTTCTCTGTTTGCTGCTTAGAAGCTCGTCTTCAGATCTGAGACTCACATCAGTGCAGGCATTTTTCTCTCAGGATATGCCACCTCTACTACTCACTTTCATCTTGATTTTCCTTTTGTCTCACTTTTAAGCATTTTTAAACTTTCTTGATAATTTACGTAATTCTATAAGTCATCTTGAATTCATCTATGGAAAAAGACAGAAATAAAATACATGTAAATATCAAGCATATATCACACATAAGTAAAAAGGGAGAAAATGAAGGTCAGGGTAGGAATTAACATTATATGGATTCAATTGATAGATCATTTTCTGGTGTTTCCCATGACAAACTTCACTACTTCATCATCTTTTGATATTAAAATTTGAATGACTATAGTCAAAGAATATTTGCCAAAAATGGATGGCATAGAAGAAATTTAACTTGCTTCATACATCAGGTGTGAAATGGAATCTTCATGGAAAAGTACAAGTTATAATATACAAAAATATAAACAGTGTTTTATAGGTAAAAAATTAAAAATTTATAAAAGTAAGAGATACCATGTGAGACAGAAGTTCTGTAACCACATTAACCATGAAAGGTGGCACAGGAAATGTCCTTTAGGCAGAGAAAAGCATAATTGTACTTACTTAAAAATTTAAAAAAGTCGATACTTTTATTGTGTCTTTATAGAAAAAGTCAATTGTGATCTGAAAACTGTGATAGAATTTGTAAAGGCAAAAGAAAAAATGTTTGTAAAGGAGGAATTTAGGGAGATTGTGTAATTAAGTTGTTAAAATTTGAATGTACAAGGGATAGAAAGTATGTCCAGTATAAGTTTAGTCTTTAGATTTTTGAGAGTTCTTAGGAGTAATATGATGCTGATTCATCAAAAAATCAAAAAGGTAGTACCCTTGAAATTGCAACTCTTAACATTGTCTGGAAGAAAAGAGTCAAAAATCACATTTTCAAACAGACTGGAGTGATGTTCTAGGACATACACAGGATTTTATGAAGAACAGGTTCTGTCTCAGTAGTAGCAGATATCTTTCTATTGACAGAATAATGGGCTAGTAAATCAGGGAAAAGCATTAGTTGCCATTTATCTTGACTTCAGAGAGAGTTTGATTCTGTCTTATATGAAGTATTAATCAAGAAATGGGGAAAAGTGTGCTGAAGGTCTCACTGCTATTAAGTAGATCAACATCTGGCCCAACTAGTCAATCAGAAAGAGGCACTCAGAATATTGCCAATAATAGCTCAATATGTTTGGAGTTATAGAATACATGAACTCATAGACAGCCAATGCTACAATATAAATATGACATGAATAAAATAGAAAGTAAAAGAGGATCAATAATTGTCCTAATTGTCCTACCAATATTATATACCAGCATTAACATAAATAACTACTGATAAGTATTTAACTTGGGTGATGTGCTTTATTTATTTTAAAAGATCTTTATATTGTGTCATTTTAGACATCAGAAAATGGAACAATTAACTGGGTTTATTGGCTAACCACAACAGTGGATAGAGATAATTGGTATTCTGAAAAGTGGTCACATGATACTTTGGCATGATAGAAGTGATAAACAGCCAAAAAAGGATCAAGTTTATATCCACTTGTAAATCTGACAGCCATGGTAACAATCTTACTTGGCATTTATTGAGTACTTAAGATGAGCCAGATGCTTTGAATGCACCTTGTCTCTCTGAATGCAGATATGCCAATGAAGTTATCAGGTATTTCCTAGCCTCAGACATGTAGAGAAACACAAATAGAGAGAGAACTCAAGATTTGAAAAAGAATTTAATAGATTACTTAATCTGGTGTTCCTCAAAGTGAAGTCACTTTTATAAAACGCTCACCATAAACAGATAGTTGAGAACCTGAAGAAATAGAAGGTAAAACACCAAGAAGAGTCCTCACGGAGAAAAGTAATAAAAGCGTTTTGTTTTGCTTTTGTGTCAGGGAAGGGTCACCGACTGAATGAAATAGAGAACAAGGAATGCCACTTTAAGTGTTATTAGATTTGGTGAACAGGCTTGGGTGGTAACCTTGAACAGTACAGGTTTGTGGGCAGGAACAAAAGATATTTTACAGGGATTGAAGCAGTGTGTGTGTGTGTGTGTGGTGTGTGTGTGCATTCATGCTTGGACACATGAGTGTGTGTGAGTGCATGTGTGTGAATGTTGGTGTGTAGAAAAGTGAAGAAAAATAAGCCATTTGAAAAGGTTGGCCATGAAAAGAATAAAAGTAAGAAAGTAATAAAAAGAATCAAGAATAAAATAATGATTTTTTTTTTAAGAAACTTTGGAGAAAAAGATCTTATGAGAAGGCCTGAATGATAAAGCAGAGGTGGAAAATGTTTGATAATAGGAATCAAAGTGAATTTTGGTACATAGGAAAGAAAGGAACTCAATGGGTAAGTGAGCTATCTTCCTCTGATGTGAGTAGGCAGAGTAGACAAGTGTGTAGGGAAGGATGCTGACATGAAGGAAGAGGTAACGGGTTAAAAATGGGAGGGTGTGGATTTAATAAGAATATAGCTACTGTGGTACATGAGCAATTGAACTGGTGAAGGTTATACAGTAGGGCTGGCAAACTATTTTACATATGGAGCCTAGTAAGTGCTGCTGCAGCCCTCCAGGGCTTCACAGCATTGTAAGTGATGATAAAGGAAAGGGAAAGGCAATGTCTTTCCTTATATAGAATAGACGGGGCATTTTGGAAGAGCAATCTCTTTGGTTACTCTTCCTTTAGAAACATACAGACATTCCTTATGAAATCATTTTCTTCTTTCTAAAGCACATTCTTTAGAAGTTCCCATCACAATTATGTAGTTATATAAACTGAGGAGAAAAAAATGAGTGAGGGATAAAACTCTGTCTTTCTTAGTATTTGAAGATAGTTTTGCATTCATTCTTATTTCATAGACATTTCATTGTTATTGCTTTGTAAGTTATGATTTTTTTCTCCTTGGTTACTTTTAGCATACTCTATTTGTTTTCAATACAATTTCACTGTGAGTCTAGGAGAGGATTAAGTGTTTATTATGTATTTGGACCATTTTGTCTGCACTTCCTGACACAGAAAATACTGCCCTTTCTTCAGTTAGTAGCTGTGTCTCCAAAAATTATCTTTTCCAGTCTCTCTACCTTTTTTCTACTGGTCCTATTACATATATGGTAGAAAGAATGCCTAATGAATCAAAAGTATTTAAAGATGTCAATCTCAATAATTGTTTTCTTCTCCAAAGTACATCATAAAACTTAAAATGATTCACTTAGAAATTAAAATAATCTTTTCACTTTTAAATTTTGATGATAAAACATAATTTTGCTTCATGTCAAAATACCATAATTGTTGGACTATAATTTGTCACTTAATTCAATATACTTAATTCAATATATACACTATATTTTGGAAATCCCTTTTCCACAAATATCTAATGTTCTATGTGAAACACACACACAGAGTTAAGCATTATGTCTGTACTTGCAATGCAAAAGGAATTTTTTACATTGTGTATTATTTTAAAATGTTTTCCACATATAATGAGAGAGAGAGAGAAAGAGAGAGAGAGAGAGAGACAGCATGTGTGTCTGTGTGTTACAGTTAGAAGGAGGGAGAGGAAGAGAAAGTGGGATCAGTTTTGTGTTGATGTTTAAAAGACACTTTATGTATACACACATGTGCATATATATATATATATATATATATATACACACACGTGTATGTGTGTATATATAAATAGATAAATACAAAAATCTTTTTTTACTCTGAATGTTTATTACCCTTTTCTAAGATTCTTTATGAGAATCTTTTCATGGTGTTGCCCTACATTTTCATATAGCCAAGACAGCCTCTCAACCACTCACAGCATGATTTCTAATAAAAAGCTTGGAATCATGAACTATATTCTGGTTTGACCCAGAAAGCTTTGACATTCAAAATCAGAGTGGTCTGAATGGCTTAGTCAAGATGCGAGTCTAAATTAATTGGGAAATTTGATTATAATGACCCTTGAGGGAAGGGATAATATATTGGACTTTTTTTTTTTATTAAAATGGTTTCTTTGTAATTTAAATGAATAATTGTTAATAAAATAGCTAAAATGAAAATGTGTTCAGGTTAAATAAATTAAATAACCTCTTCAGCTATTGCAGTGATTCAGAAATACAGATAGTTGCATCTGGAATGAATTGGGCTTAAAACTATTGGTAAAAAAATATTCATGAATGTATAATCTCCATTCTTAGTACAGAGCTGAGATAAATATATATTTATTGAGAAAATGCAGAGCTGTTTTAAAAGCTTTTGGTTTTAAACAAATTAAAATAAAAGCTCAGACACAATAGTATTATCAGTGTGCAGAATCATATTTAACATATGTGATTACATTGAATTACATATATATCTTTTCTTTCCATACTTGGAATATTACTTAGCATATTGGCAAGCATTCAACATGCTTCTTGTTCCTATATAGCACATTTGGATTAAGAAATTACAGAATTAGAAAAAAACAGGGTTATAGTCCTCTGCAACTGCTTTTCATGGCTATAACTCAGAATCACAATAAACTACTTGATTTTTTTTTTTTTTTGCCTTACTGAGTATCAAACCAGCAGGAAATTGTACTGCTACTAAGCCACATTGCCAGTCCATTTGATAATTTTTTAAAGATAAAAGTTTTAAATATATATTTTTGAATACAGTTTGCAAATTCATAAAAATATATTTGTTTTTATCTAAAACATCATTCATTTGTTTACTAAATCATTCAACATACACACAAAAACTTATACACACATTCTAAATTAGCAACTGGAATTAAGGAAAATAACAAGATAAATATCTCCCACTCACCTCTGCGTTCATGGAACTTACATTCCTGTTCTAAAATTAACAAACATTCATGATGCAATTAATCATTTGATTTCAATCATTGGATTTTCAATTGATACACATAAGAAAATGTTGCTATAAAAGTATATAATAGCAAACTCTTTTTGAGGAAATGATGATGTAACTGAAATTTTAAGGAAGAATAAAAAGTAAGTTCACAGAGAGAATAGCACAGGAAACAAAAGCCCTGAGATAGTTAGGAACGTGAGATGATGAAGAATATCAATCTAGAATCATGTGGTTAGGGGCTAATAGGTGGATTTGAGACAATCTGATTAGCTGGTCAGATCATGTTAGTACTTATATGTTGATTTGAGTATCTTATTCATTATTTAAGAAACAATAGGAATAATGAAAACTTTCAAGCAGCAGAGTAACCTATTCATATTTTCTTTGAAAAATATATCTTTATAGCAGAAAGTGGATTGAAAGAGGACAAGAATGGGCCCAAGAAGACAGATTAAGACAATCATTACTATTACAGGTAAATCATGGTGGTAGCTTGAAATAGGGTACACAAAGGAGAGAAGGAGAAAAGCAAATTCAACAAACCAGATATAAATGATTGGGGAATATGATGAGTTTGGATAGAGGCATGATAACTTAGAGGGACTGTTTCATAGGCTCTAGGAAGAATAGAATTAAAAAATTAGATATTAACAAGAGGTAGTAAGGATGTGGAGAAATCAGAACATTCATATACTGTTAGTGGGGCAGTAAAATGGTACAGTTAATTCTGGACATAGTCTGGCAGTTGCTCAAATGATTTCATATGGTGTTATTATAGGACCCAACAATTCTCCAAGGTATACCCCAGCATAATGAAAACTCATGTTCATACAAAAGCATACTCAATGTTGATGGCAGCATCATTCATAAAAGCCCAAAGATAGAAACAACTAAAGGACCCATAAAATTACAAATGGTAAACAAATAAGGTATATCTATGCAATGTAATATGTGAATTTAATATAACTAATTATAACTAATATTTGAATTTAATATAATTGTTAGAGATCCTAGTCACAAAGATCTTGCAATATGTGCTTCTAACCATTTGAAATGTCCAGAACAATGAAATTTATAGAGATGGAAAGATCATTAATTTTGTCGGGAAGAAAATGTGAATGGTAGGTAGTGAAATGATAGCTAAAAGTATAAAGCATGAGTTAGTCAACTTTCTGTTACTATAGTAAAATCTTGAGATAATTATCAGAGCAGGAAAAAAGGGGTAGTGTGCTCACAGTTTTGTTGGTTTTACCCATCATCCATTGGGTATTGCTTCTGAGCCTGTGGGAGCATGGTACATTACAGTGGGACTATATGGCAAAAGAAACTGTTCAACTCATTATGGCCAGAAAACAGAGAGGGAAGAAGTTGGGATCCCCTTTAAAGGTGTGCTCCATTGATCCAAGTTCCTCCAATGAGGCCCCAAGTCTTCAAGGTTCCACCATCTCTGAGTAGTACTGTGGGCTAGGTACCAATTATTTAACACTTGGGACTTTGGGGGAATATTTCAAATTCAAAATATAGCACCACATATGATGTCTTTTATTATTATTATTATTTTTATTTAGCTTTTAATTTTTTGCAGACTGCATTTTGATTCATTGTACACAAATGGGGTACATAATTTTGTTTCTATGGTTGTACACGATGTAGATTCATACCATTCGTGTAATCATACATGTACATATGGTAATGATGTCTGTCTCATTCCACCATTTTTCATATCCCCCTCCCTCTCATTTTCTACATATTTTAAAGTTCTCCCATTATTCTCTCTTAGAGATGAAAAATATTCTAAAATTAGTTTGTGGTGATGGTTGCACTTATGAATGTACTAACGCCCTGTGAATTACACACTTTAAATAGATAAATTACATCATATGTAAAGTATATATTAATAAAGATACTTAAAAATTCTGAGAAACATGAGAATCACATGTGGAACTCAGAAAAGAAATTGTTATGGAAAGATCCATTTGAATTCATTTGTGAATACAGTATAATAGAAGTTGTGAGTAGAGTTGAGGAAATATAATAAGGAAAGAACCCAAATTAAATAAATCCTAATATATACAGGGAAAATAGATGATGGAGATTCGGTTGGAGAAGAGCATTTATGCAACATGTAATATGAAAACAGAGGATATGGAGTTAAGAAAGCGCATGTGTAAATAGTTTTGAATGAATTTAAGAGTCATACAGGATGTGGTCTGAAAAATGTCCCTCGTATTGAGTAACTAAATAGTCATTATTCCCTCAATGAGAGCCCTCTGGGGAAATAATGGGTGGAAAATGTATTATTGAAACTCACTGAGTAGTTTGAGCATGGGCAAAGGCAATGATAGTGACAGTGAGATTTCTTTGCTGATGTTAGTTGTGATTTTAATTAAATGTGTCAGGATGGAGCGAATGTGGTCTTTAAGTTGGGAAAAGTCCAGCATGGTTCACTGTGGATTGAAAGAATCCTATAGAGATGTGTGCACTAAAGATTCATGATATATAGACCATATTCACTGGAAATCCCTGAGAAGGATGAGATGATTCGGTTTAGTTCACAAGTTAGAAATCGACCTTAAATTGCACTGCTTTCATTTCTGGACAGAAAGTCCTCTACATAGCTAACTGGATGTTGGTGAAAGAGGGCTGTGTTGAAACCTCTCTTTCTGATAATTGAAGAGTGTTGCCACTAACTATCTGTCTATACCTGTCAGTTTCTCAGAACTCAGCTTCTTAAGTATGTAGTTTAAAATAACTGTATGTAGATACACAGGATGATCAAAAATAAACAAACAACTTTGTAAGGGTCATTGCTAACAGGAAAAGGGCAGAATAATTTCAAAAGAGGAGGAGTAAATATTTTGCAGGGCGCCCCATCATATACACCTTCTTGATATGAAATTGATTGTTCCTCATATGTGTGAACTGAATGAATAATTTACTAGACAATTTCTTCGATCGCCATAAAAAGCTAGTCAGCAAAAGACTTTAACAGTGAAGAAAAGTGACTGACTGATGGTATTCTTCATTTTACCAGTATTACAGTAACTTACATCATGGTAAATGAAATTGACTTCTTTAGAGTCCTCAGATTCAACTCTTCTTATTCAACTTTCAAATTTTATTTGAAATGTATATTAAAAACATGCATAGTTTATTTTTCTCAGGCTTTAAAACTTTCTTAAACCAGGAAACAAAAGAGTCAAAAGCATGTAATCAGAGAAAATGTGTATTTGTATTAATTTGTGTTTGTATATTTGCATTAATTTTCTCTGGCCACTGCCAAAAATTACCTCAAACTTGGTAGTTTAAAATAACTGAAACTCTCTCACAGGAAAGGAGTCCAAAAATCTGACATAAGTTGAAATTATGGTGTCAGTGGGCTGTGCTCTTTCCAGAAGCTCTAAGGGAGAATGTACTCTTAGCCTCCTCCAGCTTCAAGTGCCTGCCAGAATTCCTTGTCTTTTTGCCCTTGTCTTTGGCCTCCATGGTCACTCTGCCTCTGCCTCTTCTGTGTTCATCAAAGCCTCTGATTTCTCTCATACGGATGCATTTGATGGCATCTACTGTTCACCCAGAATACCCAAGATAATCTCATCTTGAAATCTTTAACTTAAATATGTAAACCTTCATCACGAAAGGTAACCTTCACAGGTCCCAGGATTAGGAATTGATGGTGACACCATTGAAACCACTATTCCCAATCTAGACCTAAGATAAAGTATCTTAATGGCTTATCAGTCTCTTACATTTCTGTCCTCACCCTCCTTCCTCTAACCCTGCTTTCCATTCAGTATGCAAATGTTATATCTCGTTGCTCCCAGAGTCGCCCCTCTTTTTCCTTTTCAGTTCAGGTATAATGAGTGTCTGGTGTTGTGTAAAGTCTCTTCATTTAAGCATCAAGATGAAGTTTCAATGTGTTTCTGTCACATGCAAGCCCTGTTTGGGTTAGTAGTAAGGCACCTTTGACTCCTATATACTGTCTTCCTTCATTGCATCTTTCTTGTTTAGTGCTTCAATGAAAACAAAAATCTAGTAGTTCTCTATTCTTGTTCATAAACTCTTCTCTTTCCCAGATCCCTATTCAACACAACTGCACCTTTCCTATGCCTGGCCAACTTTCCTTTAAGTCATATTCTTACCTGAATATATTAGAAACATTACTCCTCCAAATTTATAAAAGCTTCCCTAGATTTGTTCTATGAAATGAGAAAGTAGTAGGTCTCATTATTTTAAGAACTTGATTTAAAAGGCAATTCTAGCATTAAGATAGAATTTTTTTTGTAATAAAATTCATTTAATGACAATAATGATGTCATAATAAATGGACAATGTATATTTTAGTCTTTATTATCCAACAGATTCTACTACAAAAGATCAGATATACTGCCTCATTTAAACTTCACCTTTCATACATGATATCTCCATTCTGCTGGTGAGAAAATTCACTCAAGTGGTAGGTAGAATAGATGGTATTTGAATCGGGAAGTGTGTATTCAAAGTCTTTTCTCAACTATATCAGTATAGTTATATGAACCATTGTTCACATTTTGGACCCTCAGGACAGTGCTGATTATTATTAATGTAACTTAGACAAATTCAATGAAGAATGCTACCATAGACTGAATGTGGTCTTTCAAAATTCATGTGCTATAAATTCCAATGTCTAGGGTGTCTAGATCTTTAGGAAGTGATTAGGTCATAAGGCTCTTATTGGGATGAGTTCCCTTACAAAAGAAGCCCCATGGAGGCCCCCAGTTCTCCCTGCCATGTGAGGGTACAGCAACATCCATGAACTAGGAAGGGGTACACCTGTTAAACTTCGTTTTTGGACTTCCTAGCCTCTAGAACTGTAAAAATTAAATTTCTGTTCTTTACAACCCTTTCAGTCTATCATATTTTGTTATAACAATCTGAATGGACTAAGATAAGCCCTAAGAAAATTAACTCAATTAGAATTAAATATGATACCCTAATTAGAATTATATTTGATGTCAAATAGAATTTTAATGAAAACTATATGGTCCTACATAATATTTATTGAGTTTTCTATAACTCATCTTTCTTTATAAAGATATGATTGTCAACACAAACATGTGGATAAAGGAATTATTTTACTTACCAATTTGTAAATAAATGCATTAGACTGTCTCCCAAAGAGGGTAATAAAACTGATCTGTACTGTTTAAATCCCTTATGTGCACATTTTATTGTTTTACACCTTAGAAGCTGTAAGTACTCAATCTACTTAGAAACCTTCTAACCTCAGAAAAAAATGAGGGAGAAACCACAACCATCCTATTTCACCCTGCTTCAACTTCCTGGTTTTGCTTTCATGTCAGATTCAGCTCTGGCTAACAGGAAGAAGAAAGAGAACACTGGAGACCAGTCTACAGTATGTTTGGTTGAGAACTCTTTTAATGATTTATTGAGAAAAAAAAAAGCTTTGAAATATCATTTGATTGCCATTCTTTTTAGAAAATAAAAAAAAATCTTTCAGATAATATTTGACTTTGTACTAAATAGAAACCTATCTAAAGACATATTTATTTTTATATATAAATAGAAATGTTTAATACTTATGGGGAGCCAATTTAAAAATGTCACAAACTGGATGTTTTACACAACAGCATTGTCTCACAGTTTTGCAGTCAAGAGTCTAAAATCAAGACATTCTCAGACTTGGTTTCTTCTGAACACCACGAGGGAAGGATCTGTTCTAGGCCTCTATTTGGATTGCAGATCACTGTTCCAGATTCATGTAGTGCTCTCTCTGCATTTGAGTCTGTATTCAAATTTCCTCTTTTTATACTGACCGTGTTTTAGCTTGATGTCTGCTGAAAGGTCCTTGTCTCCAAATAGGATCACATTTTCACATTCTGAGGGTTAGGACTTCAATCTATGAATTTTGAGGGGGACAGGATTCAACACACAATACTATTAGCTAAATCAGTTTTCTGCATAATATGTGTTTTGTTATTTCTTATTCAGTAACAAGCTTTTTGTATTTTGGAAAATAGGAAATGTCAAATATAGCAATGCTAATAGGAATTATGAGAAAAAGTCTTCCAAATGCAATGTATTGAAGAATCAGAATCTATTAAAAATAGTCTCTATCTGGGCTGGGGTTGTGGCTCACTGGTAGAGCACTTGCCTAACACGTGTGAGGGACTGGGTTTGGTCTTCAGCACCACATAAAAACAAATAAATAAAATAAAGGTATTGTGTCCATCTACAACTAAAAAATTAGTCACTATCTGATGCTTTAAAAATAGTTAATATCTGAATAAATGACTAAAAATGTAGTAAAATCAAAACCGACAGGAAATTAACTTACCCTATTATGTCTTGGAACACATAATAAAACAGTGAAGAAAGAAAAAAGGAAGGAAATTTTCTAAGGATGTTGAGAATTTCCCTAAATGTTAAATAGGCAATTTTTTTCTAACAAAATTATATTAATGAGGCAGAATCTTCTTCTGATTATTCATCTATCAGTTGGAAATGTGGTTCTCATAATTACCATTTTGAGGGAAAAAAATTAAGGCACTGCTTTTAATGTTCTCTCTCAGATGATTGAATTTGTTATCATGAAGTTTTTATGTTTGTACTTTATTATAAAAATAAATTTAAACCTAAATGTTCCCAAGTCTTTTTCACTTTGTTAAAATTTCTAAGATTTTAGTGACAATCTGGTAGCAGAAGTTTTGCTAGTACTTGATTTTTAGTGATTTATTAATTTTGATGAGACAAAAGTTCCACTATGTTGCCTAAATGGTCCTTGAACTTATGGTTCTCTTGCCTCAGACTCACAAGTAGCTAAGATAACAGGGGTTTTAGTCAGATTTTTAACCGATGTGACTTAAAGACCTTACCAGAACAATTATAGGGGAGCAAAATTTTATTTGGAGGTCTTCATTGACAGCTGGCACCATTCCTCAGGTTTTGGGGGAAGGCAGAAGATCATTCCGGAAGAGTGCAGCATAAGGAAGCAGTTCCCGTGATAATGGGGAAGTAGAGAGAGAGAGAGACACTCCACTCTCCAGATACAAAATATATACTCCAAAGACACGCCTCCCATGAACCACTCCCTCCAGTCCCACCCCACCTGCCTACAGTTACCACTCGGTTAATCCTATCAGGGTTTAATTCACTGATTAGGTTAAGGCTATAACACAATCATTTCTCCTCCAAACCTTCTTGCCTTGTCCCACAGTTGAGCTTTTGGAATTGTTATGGTTTGGATGTGAGGTTTCCCCCAAAAGCTCACATATGAGACAATGCAAGAAGGTTCAGAGGATTGGGTTGTAGGAGTCTTAACCCAATCAGTGAATTAATCCCTAATGGAATTAATTGAAATGTTAGGGTTGACTGGAGGAGATTGGAACTGGGGCCTGGCTTTGGGTTATATATTTTGTTTCTGGAGAGTGGAGACTCTCTTGGTTTCCTGATGATGTAAGCTGCTTCCCTCTGCCACATTCTTCCATCATGATGTTCTGCCTCACCTCCAGCCCTGAGGAATGGAGTCAGCCTTCTATGGACTAAGACCTCTGAAACTGTGAGCCCTCAAATAAACCTTTCCTCCTCGATAATTGTGCTGGTCAGATTATTTAGTCACAACAGCAAAAAAACTGACTAAAAGAGGTGCACACCACGTCTAAACCATAACAACAGGCATGTGCTACTAGGTCCAAATGCTTTTGAAGATTTAATAGAAGTAATTCCTTTCTGTGGATGCCTGAATACCATAAATTTTATTAAAAGATGGTGTGTTTTCCTTGATTCACTATATTCCATATCCAGCCTCAATTTTCATCTAACATTTCATTCATTTATTCCAGAAATGTTTATCCAATATCTATTATGTTCCAGATATTTTTCTGGATACTTGGGATACAAGAGTAAACAAAATAGTTGCTTCTGCCCTTGTAGAACTCTAAATACCAGAGTGACAGATAATAAGCAAATAGCTGTGAATTGAATGGCGTATGGGAAGCTATCATGTACAACAGATAAAAACAAAACTAGGGTAGGGGATGAAGAGTGCTGTTGAGTAAAGGAGGAATTTAACTTTGAACTGTGTTCTCAGGGAAGTCTATTTTGAAGCATTCATCCAAAAACCTGCAAGAGTTGAAAGCACAAATTGTCTGACAATCTGAGGGAAGACTATCAGACACAGGTCCAGCTGGTGCAAAGGCCCCAAGGCGAGGGAGCAGCTTGGAGGTCAGTGTGTTCTGAGTGAAGCAGACAAGAAGAGAAGGGAGATAAATGATGAGAGCAAAGAGTTAATGGTGAGAATGGGGAAGTAGTATAGAAAAATGTAGATGTTTGTATAAGGTAAAGGATCTCTAAGTCTCCTAACTTAGAGAATGTAGTAACTCAAAATATAAGCTTCCTTCCCCAAATACCAGGATAGACCTCACCTATCCTCATCCCCCACATTAGACTAACACTTTCCAAAAACCATTCCTAAGGAACATAACTACAAAAAGCATTATGTCAAGAGTGGAGAGTTAGGTAAGTCAATCACCTTAGGTTTTGTCATTGAACTAATTATACGACTATAGAGAATTGCATGCTTATCATTGCCATTATGACTGGCAGCAGAAAAGGAAAATATGCACCTAAATTCTTGTGTTTGAACTTATTCATGAAAATACACAACTACTTTTGCAGCTTGTAGATCAATTCTGGTGCAGTAAAGTGATCTGAAGGACATTTAAGACAAAACAAGGCAAGTTGAAGAAAAATAAGACATGTTTAAGTGTTTAGTACACGATACAGTTTATTTCACAGATTTGACATTTTTTCTTTTTATTTTCATATTTGTGTTCTTTAAAACTTCAGAATAAAAGTCCTTCAGGCTCTGTTAAAAACTACTTCCACCATTTTAAACTTTTGGGTAATTGCCATCAGAGTGGTGTTTGGGAAACTTTTGTAGAATAGTTGGTAATTGAGGACATGTAGGTCCGTGCTTGCCTGCTAGTGGTTACAGAGATAAATCTCATGATTTAAAAGATAAAATCTTATTTTTCAGATTTGTATCTTGAAAACATTGGGGAATGGAAATTTGAATCTATGGAGACAGAATTTTCTGACATCTGGAGTAATTTTCAGAGAAGTTATTAATTTTGATGGGGTGGAATTCTACAGGGATCCTTTCCTTTCTCCAATATTGGTGAAGCAATAAATTGACTCATGACAATATTTGTTGGGTGAGTACTATGCTAGTAATGAGAGCAGAATTACTTTCCCCAAATTGAGAAATAAGTCTGTAGTGAGTGGTTGAACCAATTAGAACAGATAGAAAAAACCAAGTGCGATGCCTCATTATATTGTTTATGTACTACTTACTAAATTCAGCCTTTTTAAATCCTGTTAGGTGGAAAAAAATCTGCCATTAGACAATTTATTTGTTATATCTAGTCAACATTTTTATTGAAACCCAAGTTAAGTGAAAAGAGAGTGCCTTTTCAGCAAGATTTTAATGTAGTTCTTGCTGTGGAAGAATGAAAACCACACACTACCTGCTACTGAGTACAATTAAAGTATAATTAGAATCAAATGGATTCGCTAAAGCATTTAATGATGAATAACATTTAATTCTGTGTACTGTGAAAGGTATCCTATTGCTATGCTTGATTTGAGTAGTCAAATGAACATACTAATATGAGATAATATTTAAGGATTGTTATCCAAATCATTGAATCATATGATGGCTTCAAGACTGATGGCAAATATCCGCATAATCTCTTTACTTATACTTCTATGATTTATGAAGAAAACTATAATTCCTAGAGTTGAAAGTAATATAATCTACCACAGGATACCTCTGGTTTTATGGCAAAACCCTGCTTTCTAATGATAGGATAAAAATGTTTATTAAAATCATTTAACATCTTCTTTATAGGGAGTCCAAAGTTATTTGTGTTTTATTCATTATTTTTGTTGTAAATTGTAAAAAGCAGTTAATCCCTAGGGATAAATGAAAATCCAAATAAAATACATATAAACTAGACACTACAGGTTTGCAATATTGAGTGTGAGATGTTGAACATGCCATAATATTTACTGATATGTTTCATTTGTTAATAAATTGAAAGGGCTAATGTTTTATGCTAATGAGCATGGGACCTATAGTGGAGTTCAAAGAAATAATGTATTTGGAGATCTGCTCCTTCAGTTTGATTTATTTGTCTTTTCACTGCTGTCACCAAAAGACCTAGCAAGAACAATATCAGAGGAGGAAAAGTTTATTTGGGGGTTCACAGTTTCAGAGGTCTCACTTCATAGATAGTCAACTCCATTGCTCAGGGCCTGAGGTGAGGTAGGACATCACAGAGGATAGATGTGATGGAGAAAAACAGCTGGGAGTATACCAGGAAACAGGGAATTCCATTCACCTCCTACAAAATACATACCCCGAAGTCACACCCTCAATGACTCACCTCCACCAGCCACACCCTACTTGCCTACAGTTAACTTCTAGTTAATCCCTATCAGCAAATTCATATACTGATTAGGTTAAGGCTCTCATAACTCAAGCATTTCACTTCTAAACTTCCTTTTATTGTCTCACACATGAGCTTTTGGGGGAGACCTTATAGCTAAACCATAACAATTTCTATTTCTACTATCAGATTTGGAGTCACAGATATGATACATACTCCATGTATAAGGTGACTTGTGAAAATCGAGCCCCTGTAAGTGTAATCTAGCCCTGAAATTAGCAACCAGACATAAGCATATCAGTTAAGTGAACCAAGAAATATCAGTGGTGAATGGCCAGGATTTAGAGTCCATCAAGAGATTTGGAAAAAAAAAAAAAAAAAAAAAAAAAAACCCAAACAGGAAACTAAAGATCTATTCTTTTTTTCCCAGCCACAATAGCAATTACAGTAGTACCCACAGATCCACTGGGAATACATTTTAGGATCCCAGTGGATGCCTGAAACTGCAGATAGTTTCAACCCTATAACCCTATATTATAGTATTTTTTTTTATTCTACAAATACACATATACATAAATTTAATGCATTTTCCATCTTAATGAAATACTTATGGTATGACCAGAACTTTGTATCTTGAAGTGTGATAGTAAAAGTCTCATGAACTTTACAATATCACAGGTTTATTTTTCTTACCATAGATTTTAGAAACCTCAGCTTATACCCTTTTTTTTTTTCTTTTCTTATTAAGTCAAGAATGTTCACTTTTCACTTAAAGGAAATGCCTTACAGCTTCTCTTTGACATATTCTAATTGCCAGCATTACTGCTTTTGTGCTTTGGGAGCCACCATTAAATTAAATAAGGGTTATTTGAACACAGGTATTGCGATATCTTGACAATTGATGTAGTAACTGAGACAGCTACTAAGTAACTAATAAGCAAGTGCATAAACTATGGGAAGCCAAACTATGGATAAAGGGGGGCTAGTATTTAGAAAAAGGTCATTTTTAGCTACTTTCAAGAAACACTTGTGGTTCAGCATTAGCAAATTATAGCTTGACTTTTGTTATATGTTTACTTGAAAAATACATAATGGTGTGTCTAATGAAGCAGGACTCATAATGGCATCCAAATGATGCACCAGACTCTTGATCCACATAATATGACCTAGATGTAAACCTCCCTGCTCCTTCCCATAAAATACAAATATATCAATCATGAAAACAATAGAAGAGACAGCCAAATGAACTTTTTGAAACCTTTGAGGGGATGGGAATGCTGGCCTGGAGTGACAGCAGAGCAGCAAGTGCCTTCTAACTCAACAGAGTGAAGTAACCTAGGTTCGTCCTTTCCTGACCTCCATCTAGCAAGATAAAGCAACTCAGGCTTGCTCCTTCCTGGATCAAACAGGAGTCCTGTCAACAGTACTGGGTGAATTGGCAACATCAGCAAGGAGCATCACCTGGAAGATTGCAGCCATGGGAAGTACTCAGGGATTTTTTTTTTTTTTTTTTCAGTTTCAAGAAGCTTATGCTATAGAAAGGTATATAAGAAATGAATAATTATAAAATCTATAAAATTCTAAATCTATAAAATCTATCTATAAAGGAGAATGATATTTATATAATTAAGAATGAGAAAGTGATAAGGAAATGTTGTGAGAGAAGAAATTCCTTTTATTCAAGTCAATTGAGTAATTGTCTTTGAATTTGGAAGAATTTTGTCAATTGGAAAAGAATAGAATGGAAATTCAGATAGAGGAAAATATTAACAAAATTATAGAAGGAATATATTATGTATTTTATTTTAGTTTAAGTGTATATTACAGATGAATAACTAGTGAATGTTGAAATTGAAGAGGGAAGAAAATATTAAAATTCAGGCTTTTTTTGTAACTTAGATAATATGTAGCTGTTGAACAATCTCGAGTATGTGACTGATATAATTTTCATGACATTAAGATTACCCAGACATAAAGGAAGAAAAAAATAAGAATGTATGTGGGGGTAATAGAAACATGAGCTATAAAAGTATAGAAGTTATGGCATGGTCCTGTAGTGCACAATGATTCTCTGAAATGGGGAGATGGGAAAGGTGCATAGGAAAGCTATTATGAGTGAATCTGATCCAAAAGGAGTTTGTATTCAGAGGAACAGAGAACTAGGTTTCACAATGATTCTGTGGCTTTCAATCTTAGTGGATGTTGTAAGTGGACTATTAGAAACAGGTAGAACAGAGTTTATTGGGAGGGGAATGAAATCATGGGAGATTTCATTCAGGGGGAGAAAAATGATTAGTTTGCTTTTAGTTGTGCATTGGGGCTCTGTATCATGTAGGGATGTTCATCCTTGGTGGTGTTGAGAGCCAGATTAGTTTTCGTTGGTGGTGAAACCTACCCATTAGAATGTGTGTGGCCTTAATTCAGTGGTTGTCAATAGTGTACCTCTGCTAGTTGTCTAGTTGTGAAAATTATTTCTATATATCGCCAAGTGCTTTCCAAGGGGCAAAACCCATTCCAGGTGAGAAACACTGGATATGGGGGAATGTTGGCAATTTGTGATTTGGGCTTAATAGTGAGAGAGAGAGATTGGATATACAAAGAGTGGATGATTCTTTAGTATTTGATAATGATAGGTAAAATTTCACTGATGCTTACTTTATAAAGTTGGCCTGGAAACACTTGAGATCATTAATTCAAAATGTGTGTCATTGTAGGAATAGCTCCCATGGGTACATGTTCACCTGAAATATAGCATTTTATAAAAGATAAGTTGGGTGAGGATTGAGAGTCACAACTCATAAAATAAATGCTAACTCAAAATTCTCTCCAGATCAGGGAGGGGAAAAATATATAGGCCAAATTAAATTCAAACTTAAAAATTTCACCATAATGCCAGTCTGACAAATGTCATAACTTTCCATCAAAGTGTTTTATAAAGAAGTATGTTCTTTTTTTAAACATTTTTTTTTTAGTTGTAGGTGGACACAATACCTTTATTTTATTTATTTATATGTAGTGCTGAGGATCGAACTCAGTGTCTCACATGTGCTAGGCGAGCACTCTACCACTGAGACACAATCCCAGTTCCAAGAAGTATGTTCTTAAGGTAGTTTAAATATCTGCTTTATAGACGGTCTCTAAGATAAAGAAAGAAACATAATGATACAATGTAGGTACTATTTATACTATAATTTCTTATTTTCTCCTTTCTGTGCTGGGCATTGAACCCAGAGGTCTGTGTATATTAGGCAATTGAAGCAAACCTCCAGACCCATAAGCTATGATTTAACAAAAAATTCACTCTGTCCATAACTTCTTTGTACTTTCTACTAGTTATTCTGAAGGGAAAATTGTTGTTTCTCCTCTAAAGATAATGTGTTCTAAATTCATATGATTTCTACTGTCATAGATTTAAAATATTTATAATTCTTTGGTTATAAAATTGGAAAATAAATTTCTAAAGAAAAAAGCTTATACAACCCATTCAAGAGAAGAAGGGAAGACAGAGAAAAGAAGGATCTGGGGAGAAGATAAACCTCTTGTCCACCCCCAGTGACCTAAGTTCTCTAGAGAACCTCCCAGGAGTCCATTCAGCCATTATTGGATTAATCCATTGATGACATCATATCTCTCCAATCCTAAGTACTTCCCCAGAGCCCCACCTCTGAGCACATGAGTCTTTGGGGAATATTCCAGAGACAAACCATAGCAAGTCTTAACACTTCAACAACAACAAACTTTGAATGAGCAACTTTGAATGCTCCCCTCAAAGTTACACGGTGTAAATTAGTGTATTCGTCACTCTAAGAAATCTTCTAAGGAAGTGATTTTTATCCTTGTGTGTCCAATATTTCATATATAGGTCTCAGATTCTGATGCACTTGGATTTCTTTTTACAAATACTTGGTATCCAGTTTCTTCATGTATCTCTTTACAAGAAGATACATGAGAATAAATATAGGGCTGTCCCTTATGGTGTTCTGCAGTTATTGCTTGCTCAGTAAATGTCACTAATGAATGATTCTTCCATGATACCTAAAAGCAGTAATCAAATGCACTCACTGTTTTGTGTTTTAATGTATGTGATTATATTTCTTCAATAGACAATGACTTTTTCAGGGGCTGGGGAGATAGCTCAGTTGGTAGAGTGCTTGCCTCGCAAGCACAAGGCCCTGGGTTCGATCCCCAGCACCGCAAAAAAAAAAACAAAAAAACAAAAAAACAAACAAATAGACAATGACTTTTTCAGTAGACTATCACTTATCACCATTTTTATGCCACCCTTCCACAAAAAACATGTGGTAGAATATCATTCAGCCATAAACATGCTTAGAACTACAAAATGGTACTCCAGATCACCTCCATTTCACCTATTCAAAGAGTGTTATCACCATTTTTTCATTTTCTTCAATAGAATAGAATATTTGTAGATAGAGACATGCTTCTTCTGCACAAGGAGATGGCTAATGGCATTCAGAACATTCAGAAATACATTGGTAAATGGTTGTGAAGATAGTACAAAAGTGTGTGTTTGTTTTCTCACTATTGAGGACTCAACATATTGCTCAATAAATCTGGTCTGATATTATTATCATTATTATTATTTTTTTCAGTGGTACCTCTGCTGTTTACCACTGATATATACAGTATACAAACTCCCTTCTACCAAAACATCCTGGTTCAAAAAAAAAAAATCATCTAATATGACAGAATTCAAGGTCTTGTTTCTTGAAACTAAAGAAAACAAGAAAATCCAGGTGCATTGGCTCATGTCTGTAATCCCAGCCACTTGGGAGACTGAGACAGGAGGATCCTAAGTTCAAGGCCAACCTTGAACTTAGTGAGGTCTTAAGCAACTTAGCAAGACCCTATCTCAAAATTAAAAAATAAAAAGGGCTTGGGATGTGACTCTGATAAAGTTCCCCTAGGTTCAATCCCCAGTACAAGAAAAAAAAAAAAAAAAAAAACTTAAACTGTACCAGTCATTTGGAATTTCAACTTCATAAAACAGTGTGAACATACCTAAATTCTTTTGCAAAAGAGAAAGCCTCATATGAAGCACTTAGATGCCTGAGCACAAAGTCATTTCATTGACTTCTGTTTTCTTTCCATTTAATGCATTTAAGAATGCAAAATATTAATCTAGGAAAAAATGACTAATAAATTTTGCTTGTAAGAAATTTAAAAATTAGTGAAGTTACTACAACAATGATATAGCTATGAACATGTTTTCAGAGGTTGTGAACTATAACACCTGAAGCTGATGGCTACATAATAATTAACTATTTTTAAAATATAGATTTTTTTAATTCATCAGAACCATGTTTTACATTTGCAGCTTTCATATTACTTTAGTTGCAGTTTCATATTTATTTCTATAAACACATTTCAAGTGGTGGGTGGAAATTAAGGCAGCCAGATGGCTGAGTGAACTAAGTGATGGAATGGAATCTCAGACACAAGTTCCCTGCTTTGCTTCTCTTCCACAAGCCCTTAGATCTAGGAGGATGATCTGTTTTATTGGCTCCCATTGGGAAACTGTTCAAGTTCAGAAATTCTCCATGACATAATTTTAGTTATTTAATAAGTACCATAAATTTGTGCCCAACCTATATTTTGATAAAAAGAGCATGAATCATTTAGATCTACATGTAGGTGGCCCAGAATTATCACCAACCTCATTCAAACACACCTATCTATGTGTTTCAAATTTTTCTTTCAATTCAAAAGAAAAAAAAGTGATGTCAACCTGCACAGGTGCAAAAACAGTTGGTAGCACCACATTGACAAATTAACAGGCCAAAAAGAGAAGGGCCAATAAAGTATAGACATGGGTTTCTTGAAAGCAGTTTCCATTAAAGAGTAATGAGAACAGACAGTGAAAGAGGCAGTTTCCATATACCAGATTCCATGGGAAGCTGTAAAAGATTGTCATCGCCCTTGAGACACACAGCATGTCTTTAAAGTTCAATGCCATGACTCTGATCCTACCTCAGTGCACACTACAGGAAAGTCTTTTAGATTTTCTGGGCTTGTTTTCTCTTTTCTAAAACAGTTGCAACAATGCATGATTCAGAAGACTGGTGAGAGGCTCTAATGAGAAAACGTACTTGATTGAGCAGAGGCACAATTCATCAGATTATCAATCAATAGATTTATTTGCATCTTGGATACTGTGCTAAATGGTAGGACACAGTGTTGAATATCTGTCTCTCCTTAGTAACGTATTTCCTGGGGTTTAGGTGGGCTAGCATCTCTAAAAAGAAAAATATTTTCCAACCTCTCATTCAGGTAAATGGCCATGTGACTACATTTTGCTAATAAGATGTTTGCAAAAGTGTTGCATACTGCTTTCAATTTTCTTCTTGTTTTTTAAAGGAGGGTGATAACTTTTCTTTGTCTCTTGTTCTATATGCTTCTTGAAATGTGGATGTGATAACTAAAACTCAAGCAGCCATCTTGGACCATGAGGTAGATTTTATGCTCTGAGGAGGACAGAACAAGAAGATAAAAAGAATCTTGGTTCCTGCAAATTTTGTGATGGCACCCAACCAGAAACAGATCTATACCCTAAAACTGTTCTGTAACATAGAAGAAAATATACACTATCATTTAAAGTATTCTGGTTTTTCTCCCATTGCTGCTAAATACCACTTTATCTGATGCTGTGAACCAGGGAAGCCTGCTCTGTCCTCATAAAGCTTACATTCTACTGAAGAAAGAAGAAGTGGTGGAGTACTTCAGCTTGCCTGTTCCCACAGTGCAGATCCTTGTGTGACCTAGTCATCTGTATTTGATCCTGTGCTGATTGTTTATTTTTTTTTCATTAAAATATTTTTTATGTTTACAGACATATTTTGATTCATTGTACACAAATGGGGTACAACTTTTCATTTCTATGGTTGTACACAATGTATATTCATGCCATTCCTGTAATCATACATATACATAGGGTAATACTGTCTATTTCATTCAACTGTTTTTCCATCCCCACCCCCTCCCACCCATTTTTCCTCTACACCATCCAAAGTTCCTTCATTCTTCTCTTCCCCCCATAATCTCCCATCTCTATATATTGTCATGCATTTATCAGAGAAAACATCCAGCCTTTGGTATTTTGGGCTTGGCCTATTTCACTTAGCATATTTTCCAACTTCATCCATTTACCAGCAAATGCCATAATTTTATTCTTCTTTATGGCTGAGTAATATTCCATTGTGTATATATACCACAGTTTCTTTATCCATTCGTCAATTGAAGGGCATCTAGGTTGGTTCCACACTGATTGTTTATTAAAAAAGCATTTTCCAGGCTGGGGATATAGCTCAGTTTGTAGAGTGCTTGCCTCATAAGCACAAGGCCCTGGGTTCAATCCCTAGCACTGCAAAAAAAAAATTAAAAAAATAAATAAAGCATTTTCCAAAATCCAATAGAAGACTTAGTAAATACAAATCTTTCAAAGCAGGACCTCTGAGAAATTGAACTATTCAGAAGTCAGTTTTAGACACTGTACAACCCAAGTCTCTGCTGTCTTCCTTGGATCTATGAGTTAGGATTGTCACAGCAATACTTGACTTTGCAGCTAATTGCTAAGGAAAACAGTACCTAATAAATCTTGTACAGGATAAAGTAGCAATTGAAGACACTGATCTTTCAATATGAGAAGAGAATGAAAAACACAATTAGCATACTAGAAACTGAAGAAGAAGAAAGTAATCACCAAATGTGCCTAAGAACTTGGATTGAAATCTTTAATAGAGATGTGAACTTTGCAGGACATGGGGATAAGCATTGACTTGTTCAAATTTTAGGCAATCAACATAATTCTGGAGATAGATTCTTGAGTCCAGCAACCAAAGGAATCTCTTTTCTTTAGAAAAGAACAAATTGCTCTAAAATTATTTCTGGACCTTGAGTTTATACTTGAGGAATCCACAGAAAGATAATGCATCAAAAGTTCCCTTTTTAAAGTTTATGAAATGATGGAATTAGGTATGCAGATATTAAAATACACAACATCAACAAATAATAATAATAATAGAATCCTTTTTCTTTTGGTACATCAAATTCAACACAGGGTGCTCTCCACTGAACTGCATCCCCAGGCCTATTATTTATTTATTTATTTTTAAATTATTTATTTATTTTTTGTTTTTCACAGACTGCATTTTGATTCATTGTACACAAGTAGGGTACATCATTTCATTTCTAGGGTTGTGCATGATGTAGATTCATACCATTTGTGTAATCATACATGTACATAGGGTAACAATGTCTGTCTCACTCCACCTTTCTTCATACCCTGCTCTCTCTCTTTTCTTGAGAAAAGAATGGAGGAACTTTAAATTATGTAGAGGCCTATTATTTATTTTGTTTTGAGACAGGGTCTTGCTAAATTGCCCAGGCTGTGGATCAAACTGTGATACTCCTGCCTCAATCAAGTTGCTGGGATTATAGTTGTGCACGGCTGTGGCCAGCTCAATTATTGAATTTTAGATTTCCAATATGCTTGCTTCTCCAACCTGATTTTGTGATTCTTTCTTCTTTACACTTTTCCATCCTAGCCTTCTCTGAGTTCTTGCGTACTCTATCCAGAATTGTTGTTCTCTTACTCTTTGCTTTACTTGCATTTCCTCATTGAAACTTGCCTCTCTTCCTCCCTCTCCTTGCTTTCTTATTGCTTTTATTGCATGTTTTTCAGATGTTTCCCTTCTCATGGAACATGGCATCTTGTTTTTTGTCTTCTCTTAATTTGATGATCTATTTTCTTAGCACTGCTCTCTCAAGACCTAGGCTGGTGTCCAGTAAGTTGTAGCTTCTTAGTGATGTTGGTTGAATAAGTGAGCAAATAAAATCTCCTTGTATTTTCCCTTTGCTTAGTTTGCTCGAGAGCATAGGTTTTACACCATAAAACCATTTGTTTTATGATGGTAAAGGATATGTATTTAGTACACAGTGATAAAACTTGTAGGACAAAATGTTAATTGTATTTATAAAGTACTGGATGACTTTGCCATCATGAAAGTAGTAAGTCTTACAGTCTTCCCTTGGTTTCTGTGGGGTACTAGTTGCTAGAGCTTCAGATACCAAAATCTATAGATGCTCAAGTCCCTTCTAGAAAGTGACATAGTATATAATCTATTTCATGTAGGCTATTTGCATTCATCTGTACATTTTAAGTCATCTCTAGGTTACAAATACTATCTAATTCTTTGTAAATAGGTTTTATACTGTTTCACATAGGGAATGATAAGAAAAAGATCTGCACATGTTTAGTATAGACACAGATATTTTTCTCCCAAATATTCTCAATCTGTGATTGGTTGAATCTACATGCAGAACCTGTACTTAGGGGGCCAATTAGTCAGTATCTTTGCTGAGGAAACTAATAGTACAACAGATATTTTTCTTAAAACAGTGCTAATTTGTAACATTTATGTCTGAAAAGAACATTGATATTCTTTTTAACAAACACCTACAAGGCAGCCTGTTTATAGTTTGAAATTAGCACATTTACTTTCAGGATACTAAAGTTAATGATTTCTCTTTCTTGTTTGACTTAGAATAAACATGCAGGCAGATGAGCAGAATAATATTGTGAAAATAATTCTCTATCAAAATGAATATGGTATGCTCACTCTCTATGCATCAAGTGATTATCATGCAAATTATATGAATATTTCTAGTAATTAAGTAAATTGAAACCAGATTCAAGAAAATGTAATTGGTTGACAAGTATTAAAGTACTCAAAATGAACATGTGATATTTATCATTTTTCTTCAATATTCATGACAACAAATTAGTAAATAGATACATTCTTAATTTTAAAGCAATTAGGAACTGGTATTTAATAAAATGTATTACACATAATGTTTATACTTTAGACAATGGTTTAGATGTCATATTAACTTTTAGTCATTATACAATATGACTTTAAAAATTACTAAATATAAGGCACATTTTTGTGGGTTAAGAAGCACTGAACTACAAATTTAATGTTTAATTAACAGTAAAATATTTCATTAGCCTTAAATAGAAAGTAATATTGGCAAATACATTCTTTTTATGCTATAGTATATACTGAATAAGTACACTATAAATAAAGATGATGAATCCCTGAACTGTAAAATTAGTATTTTATGCATTTGGCAAATATAAAATAATTCATAAAATAATCAGAGACACTATACATTGCTTTTTCCAAATTTTTGCCTAAAATGCATATCACAGGATGTCTTGGTATTAGTTTCTATCCACCTAAGAACAAATAGGCTGAAACATTTCACATGACTAAGGAAGCCTTTTCAAAAAGAAGGCATCATCAACAAAATCTGCAGGGTAATTCTAAGTTGAAAATTAGAGTTGAAAACATATTTTTTAAAAAATACAGGATGATCAATGTAAACTATATAATCAAGTTAGAAACATACTCTAAGAATTATTTCTTAGGGAGGTCTTCTTATAATGATATAATCGAACATTCCATAAAATTCTTTAAATCAGGATAATGGAATCATCTAGAGAATTAGCTGTTCCAAGAAATTACTATATAACCAGAAATGTTTGAGTAATGCCCTTTCAAGTTTCTCTTAAAAGATGGTGATTCATGCAAACAGCATGATTGAAAGGGGTAAGTTTTGTACCATAATGTCTTTGGAAAGCAGTAAGTCCTCTGGCATACTTACCACCATGCTTTGTTTTGATGATAATGAGAACATTATAAGCCATTTGAGTCTTTTGTCTAAAAATTCCCACCAGAGGCTCTTTCAAGTCTCTGTGGTTTTCAGTGCCTGATCCCTAGGGAGGCCAAGTCTGGTTTTGCTGTGCCATCAACTGTTGCTTAGGCTTGCTCGGGCTTGTGTGCCACTCGTGGGAACTTTCTCAACCTTGTGAAAAATCCACTCACTTTCGGTGATCTTCCTTGGGGGCATTGTTTTGGTCAGCTTTTCAACCTGAGCACAGTGACAGAAGTTAACTTGCCTTGTCCCAAACTGAACAGAAGTAAAATAGAACTAATAACTGGCACATGGCAATATGAAAGACCACATTAATTGAAGAGTATGAGCTATCATTACACCCTTTGGAATTTTCAGAAGGACAATAATGTTCCATCAGGAAAATTACAGGGCAGAGTTTTGAATGGGATGACAAAATTGAACCTTAAATAACATAGCATAATGAACCACTAACTTGAGCAAGGAATGCCTTTTTCTTAAACATGTCATTGTCCTGCATTAGAATAAGAGGATGTGTCATAGAAAAACATTTCAGTAACTTTTTCTTACCTACTGGAAATGTGTCCAGCAGGGTTTATGATTTGATAAACACAGATAAGAGCCAAGAGTATTCTTTGAAGAACTTCTGCAGAACACAGAAGAAAATGACCTTAATTCTGAGCCTAAAGTCTAAAGAATCACCAGAAGTTAACCATATGATTGCAAAAATAGAAATTATTTAATATGGTTGAGAATGATTTAGAATGATCAAGTAAACGTTTTCAAAGAAGACAGGAAATGAAAGAGCATTTTTTTTTTCTTTCTATGTATGTTGCACAAAAGTTCAGTTAAAATGAAGAAGTATAAGAATTAACTGAACATCTAGGAGGCTGAAATTATTATACATCAGAGAAGAGATAGGGGATCTTTTCCGCCAATATAATTAACTTTTTTACATTTTAGAAAGCTTCATATATTTACAAAAGTAGAACAAATAGTATAATGGACTTTCCTGTAGCCATTATCTAGGTGCAGAAAGTATCAACCCTTAAACCAGTCTTGTTCCATCTATAATTTTTTCCCATACAGTGCACTCTTCACATGTTTCCACACACTTTTCAAATCTTTTCTCAGAACCCCAAACGCTAAATGTAAGAAGAAAAGAAAACAAGAAAGAAAACCCAAAACCCAATCTACACACACACACACACACACACACACACACACACACACACATATTTACTCCATATTCTCAGTAAATGGAGAATTGTCAGAACTTCAGTATTAGATAATATGAATTTTAAGTGTTTTTTAGATGAATAATCATAAATACACAATTATGCTCTTAATATTGTGTCTTCTACTTTGTTAAGTTTGTAAACTTTTCTATCCTAATTTGAAAAACTTGAATTTTGGATCACCCTTATTTCTTTCAAACTTTCTGAGGAATCCTTAACAGGATTATTCAGGTGTATTTTAAATCAGGAGATAAAGAACTGACCTAATTTCAAGTACCTCCTTTGCATCTTTAAACCACAAATTGCATGTTAGGTCTCAGAAAATGAAAACTCAAGGTATGATATTGTGTGGCATGCTGAATTCTTTGAACTAAAATAGAACCAAGATCTGTCTTTCTCCAGCACAACATGTCGTATTTCTCAGTGCTCTGTCCCTGTCAAAGCACTGGAAGACACTTTCTCTGAAGTTCCCTTGACCTAAAGGACAGCTCCTCTAGAAGATTAATTCATAGAAAGAAAAGTTAAAGGTAACACCTCACCCAGAGCCCAGTGAACCTTGTCTTGGACTGTCATCTCTTCTTTGAGCCTCTTCAATTCCCCTTTCTAAAAATCACTTACTCCAAAATTGCCTACAGCCCCCACTTTCCTCTCTCCAGTGAAGACAGTATTTAAGCTTCAATCATCTAGTCCTTCTTTGATTTTCATACTCCATGTGGATTTCAAGTGCTTCTTGCATGTTAATAAATTTTATGCTTTTTCTTCTGATAATCTGTTCGTCATCGATTAGTTTTATAGATTTAAACTAGCAAATCTTTAGAGGGCAGAAATAAAAAGTTCTTTTGCCTTTACATGAACAGAAATTTCTGATACTTTTAACATTCCATTAATTGGACACAAGATAAAGGGAAATTCTAAATGTCACAAAGATGGTTAAATACAAGAACATTTCTTGACGGATTAAGTAAATAAATTTATAAATCTATTATGTTATTTGAACTCCATTCTTCCTTGTAAACTTCATATCTAATGAAATTTATGTGCTGGAAATTGTAGATAGGTCAGTGAAGGAAAAAGAAAAGACAAAAACAACACACACATGAAGCCATCAACTTGTTGCAAGGAAAGAAAGGAATGAAGGAAATAGAGAGGAGAGGTGACCCAGTGGTAACCAGGTTTTTTCAGGATGAACCTGTGAAGAGGGGCCTAGTGAAGACTGGGACTGGTCTTCTGCTTACAGTCTGGGGTAGATATAGGGGAGTGAGGGAGGGGAAAATTTTTGCAGTTAGGCCATTGCTAGAGGGATGCCAGAGAAGAGTCCTTGTGGTATCACCTTCATAAGGAACCAGATTTTTCAGAACTTTAGTCCCAGATAAGAATTTTCCTTCTTATGATGATGAAGTACTATCTAGGGTTTAGGTTGGGCTGAGTCAGAGAGACCATGAGGTGACTCTTGTTCTAAGATGGAGAATATGCTTCAAAATGGCGTTGCCTGTGTCAAGTTCTACCTAACACTAATCACTTTAGCTTAGTATATTAATATGTGAATTCTGAATTTCTGAACAGGGAAACATTGAAGTCCATGGCTTATTCAAGATATTGCTTGGTTCTCTGTGAGAAGTTCTGGAAGTTTCTACAGGAAACATAGTTGGTTCTATTTGCCTTTTTAATTTGTACCAAAAAGGAATTAATATGAAAGGAAAAGAGAAACTATTGGCCTGAATTCTACAGTGATGCCAAACTTGCTTTATTTATGTGAAGAAGTAGAAAAAAATCTATTTCTAAGAACAAAATCTTCATGATGATAGATTTTTCAGTAATTTAAATGAAGGCATATCAGTGTGACCATGTTCAAGTGACAACTGATACTTTGCAATATGCAAGTCGTATACTCAACTTGCCATATAAAGTATTAGAATCACCTTGCTGTTTTATAAGGAAACTTACATGTATAGAGCATTTCCTTATTTCCTCATAAATACTAAAAATTGCAATCACATTACTTTAATGCTGTGAAGCTATAATATTAATATTGTTAAGAGTGGTTTTGAAACCAAAGCATTATTTATTTCCTGTAGTAATTATAGGAAGGATAGAGTTTGGGGGAAAAAACTGCCTCTGAGGAAGGTAAGTCAAGGAGAATGTGCACTTGGATGAGGCTGCAGGTACAGATTGCCATTGTGCTTTGTCTTTTGGAAATGAGAAGCAAAACATCTCCAAAGCCTCTGGGAAACTGTTGATTACCCTTTACTGCAGATGGCATCATCTGTAATCTTGTGCGTTTTGAAAAAAAAAAAAAAAACCAGTTTAATTTTCAACAGTATGCTGAGGAGTAATTAGTAGAAAAGAGGAATGAAGAAAATAAGGAGAAGATGAGATTGCAAGAACAAGACAAGAAAGAAATGGATACGTATAAAGAAGAACAGAGGTAAAACAGCTGGTAGAGGAAACTTACAGCTTTGGCACTAATCACCTACATGACTTTGGATACATTATTATCAGCAGCAAAGTCTTGAACCTTTATTTTCAAAACCAGAGTCCAGTACCTGTCTTCCAATAGTTTATCATTAAATTGTTACAGAGTTGGGGCCTTCTGGGAAACTGAGGCAGCATGAATAACTTTATATCAAGTTATAAAGATTTCAGCCAGGTGTGGTGGCACACACCTGTAATTCCAACAGTTACAGAGGCTGAGACAGGAAGATTGTGAGTTCAGAGCCAGCCTTACCAACGGTGAGGTTTTAAGCAACTCAGCGAGATCCTGTCTCTAAATAAAATGTGAAATAGGGCTAGAGATGTGACTCAGTGAATGAGTGCCCCTGAGTTCAATCCCTGGTACCAAAAAAAAAAAAAAAAAAAAAAAAAAGGAAAGATTTCAGACATGTCACTGAGAGTAAAAGGCATGAATTTATTAGAAGAATTGGGAAAAGGTTAAAGGGACACTTTCAAGGGAGAGAGTGGGTCCTTTTAGAGAGGAGAGGGACAATATGACTCTCCTATACTCCAGTTTTATTGGAGACACCAGAGAAGTTTCCAAAGAGACCTGCCCAGGTTCACCTCTTTAGGTTTGACTGACAGCAGAATGACGTCAGACTTTCCAGTCTCCACTGCCATAACTCTAGGTCACCTTGGCCCATGCTGACCAATTTTAATTAGATTGTTAACTATAAGTTCTCACAGATTTGATGGTTAGGAGGAATTATTCTTATCTCCCTGAATTTCAGGATCTGGTCTGTGAAAAGGGTCGTAAAAGTCTATCCCTTCAAGGTAACTTGGGTTAATTGCTTCTTGGAGAAGAAAGCATGTGGGGCTCAATAGAGTGGGCCCGTTTTATAAAATTATTCCCTTAACCTCACATTGTCACCACTGGCATGTTTGTCCCCTATCAAAATGAGATAATTTATCTAAAAGTACTTATGCACAATAGGTGCCAAATAAATACTAATTAATTATCATTCATACATTTCAATGTTCACACTATTTTCCAACTTTTTAAAGAGCCATGAAAGAAATCTTTCAGTAATTTATAATTACAATTACAATTAATGATTATAATTTGTGTGATCAACAGAGGCAAAAAAAAAAAAAACCTTCATGATTTTGATTGTTTTGATCATACAGTTTCATGTTATATTAGTGACATTCCAAGCTTATTTGCTATCAGATTATTTAGGTGTTTATTTTTTACTTTACTCCATTAGAATTTATACATGCTCCTTGGACAGAATTCCTTACGTAAGGAATTTTATTTCCACAACATGAATTCTTAAACCTTTGATGCACTACTAGAGAGTGACATAATACATATCCATTCTCCTAAGTTGGTGCTGAATTCCCAAATAACACAATCCATATACTTTCCCATTACTGTTTTAACTTTACATAATCCTGAGATAAAGAAGAGGGAAATGTTCTACTCCTCACATAGCACAAAACTGGAGAATGTTAGGAAGAACTTGACACAGGCAAAACCATTTTGAAACATTTTCCATCTTAGAATAAGGGCCACCTCAGGGTCACTCTGACTCAGCCTGACCTAAACCCCAGACAATACTCCATCATCATTAAAAAGGAAATTGTTATCTGAACTGAAATCCTGAAAACACCTGGTTCCTTATGAAGGTGATACCACAAGGACCCTTCCATAATAACCCCTCAACAAAGGACTATCTGTAAAATTTCCCCCATCTCTTCCTCCCCTCACTGCACTCCACTTTATCTATTCCAGAATATAAGTAGAAGATGGGTCTCAGTCTCCTTTGGGCCTCCCTCTACAGATTGTCCCAAATAAACAAAATAAACCTGTAACTGTTGAGCGGTCTCTCCTCTCTCTTTATTTTCTTTATTCAGTTCTTTACTTGCAGAGAGCTCAATTGCTATGGTGAGCATCACTCTAGAAGTACTTTCATAGGAAGTACACTACAAGATCACATAGCCTCTCTTCAGAATTATGAGCATTTCTTGAACCAAAAAGCACACTGATGACCAGACACTGAGGGAAAAAAAATGCTCTTAAGATGTATACATTTTTATATCAATGTTTGGATTCATTGTAGTTTCAAATTCTCCAAGATGGAAGAGTGATTTATACCAGTTCTACTCTTCATATCATAACTTTGATATTTTGTTTTCTTATTTCTTACTGTGCTTTGGGTGTTTATTTGAGCAAACACTGCAGAACATGGAGAGGAATGTTTTTTGAGCCAGCTTAGTTTTAATAGTTTTGCTCTCTCGAGTGCTTCAGCAATTCTGATAGGCTCCTGTGAGTTTCTTGGCAATGTTTTACTTTGCTGCTTGAGTCCTGGGCACCAAATCTGCCCACTGATGGGGATGCATGGCTGATTTTGGTGGCTCCAGTCTGTCAGCCACCGAGGGAAGAAGAAATGCTTACGCGTCCTAACCTTCTCCGCTCAGCCTGCCTTTATCTCAACATTTAGAACAAAAATGCACTCAAGATTTCTAAAGTGTGAGTAAGATGGGGACAGGGCATGTGTATGTGTGAATGGGAAAACGTAAGGGGAGTAGTCACTAAATTACCTCCTAAAAACCATCTCTTTCTCATCTCAAGATGGAAGATATGCCATAGCATGTTTATTAGGAGGTTCATGCTGAGGCATATTTTTGCTTTGAAGACCATAAAAGAGCTCTCTTGGGAATTGCAAAGCAGATTAGTTAAGGATTTCAAAAGGTTATACAATAAAATCTGGGAAAATGTCCTAATCGTTGCCCTAATGACTCACCATATTCAGTCTCTGCCTTCCTTTCTCATTGCGGCTAATGCTCGTTTTATGTAAAAACCTCAACTGGAACTAACTAGGACATCTTTAGGGTAATGTTAGTTTCTAGGCAATAGTAATTTTCAATTAAAATTGCACAGTGTAGCAGTGAATTGAAAGTCAGATACAAGGACGCTATATTATAGACTTTTGGATTTTTAAAATCAGCCCACACCCCACATATTTCTCAAAATTGGCAACAAGTTTCTGGTTTGTTTTCAGTTTTATGCCACAGTGCTTATCTGGTCTCCATTCCTCTCTGTGGAGAGGAGACAAAAATCTCCCCCAGACTTAGGTTCTGCTCTCCTCAGGCTGTAGTAAGGCCTGCACAGCTCAAGATAAGAGAAGAAAGCACTTCAAACAGCTAGGAATTAATCAGCCAGCCTGGCTTCAAGCTCAGTGTTATAACTGAGCAATTCAGTTTCAGAAGCTCACTTACATTAACTGAAATTAAATGAGACAGGCTCATTTAATTCTTGTGTATAAAAGGCTCTTGAAGCACAGTTTAAGCCAGTTACCTTGTGATGTCATGGAGCAAAGGGGCTAATTGAGCTCATTGGAAAGGGAAGGGCCCCTGGGTTTGTATCAAAGAGCAATTGGCCTGGCCTTTGAAACAACTTCCTTATGTCTTATTCATACCTTTATAACATTCATTTGTGCCATCCATTATCATTTAACCAGAATGTTCATCCCATCCTCTTATGTCAGTGCTATTTGTAATAGAGGAAGCTCTTCAGGGAATACATGATCGTTTAATTGTTCTGTGAACCAATGTAACTTAAGGCCTTCTTTACTGTACCTCAGAAAGACTTCTACACTTGAACAATAGGATTCGTTATGTTAAAAAATTCCAGGAAACCAACTTTTGTTATATTGATGTATTTTAATAAAGGACTCAAATACTTAATAAATGCAGTAAACAAAAATATTTCTCTGGCTTTTTGCAAATCTGATATTTTATTTCACTAATAACAAAATTGCATGCATATGTTTTCTCCATATATTTCTATTAAATTAATTATTTTAATAACTTCCATATAAAAGCAACATTAAATCTCAAAGATATATTTATAAAATCTAGGTCCCAATCCCTCCCAAAGTTTGAAAATCATGTCCTGAATCAGTTTAATGATGAAGGTTTTCTATTTACTAATTAAATGATTAGCCAATCAGAGTAATCAGTGTATGCTAATGATAAATCTAAGATTAAAATCCCAAAAGGGTTTAAATCTATGACTCTTAAACTCAGAATCATTTGTTGTAATGATTAAACCATTTGTTCTCTATATATCAAATTGTAGCCCATTAGTTTAGTCAAAGGTATTGAAAGCTTTTGCTTCTACAGGCTGTTAGTAAAGCAAATAAAACATTTCTCTATGCTATTGACAAGTACTTAAAGGATTTATTAATTAGACATAGTGACCCTTTAACTAAACTTTAACCATACAGATACAAAAATTTAGAAGCGTTTGAATGACTGATATTGATTAAAATATGTTCCTTCATAAAGGTTAAATTTGTTCAGTTTATTCTAAATATACCCCGCGGTCATCTAGATCAATAATAATACTTTAATTGTGACTTCTTAAGTCACTTTTATGAAAATAAAACAGGCTGTGATAAAAAGCAAATTGAAAATCCATAACTCTATGTAAGGTGGTAGAAATTTTTTTCAAGCACTGATTTATGTGTATAAAGGTTTCTCAAGAGATAATAAATACAAAAGGAATTAAATAGTAAAGAAAACTGTGCTACAGTAGCTTACCTGAGTTCCACATTGAGAGGACACTGATAAGATGTTACTCACTACCTTGCATGTATATATTCTGTTAAGACTTTGACAAGAGATAACCTTAGTACCCACAGTTTGTAATACAAAAATTTGGAAAGATTCATGAACAATAGAAGGAATAATAAAGTTGTCATATACTCACACTGTGGAATATTATATGACAGTGACAATGAATGTAACATAGTATTACACATTATGTCAGAAGAATCTCAAAAATGTATGTTGAAAGTTAAAGCAAGTCACACTTAACACACAGTATGATTCCTTATTTATAAATAGGAAATTTAGCCAAAACCTGGGGAAACATTTTATAAACATTCAGATATGTAAAAGTTGAAAGGCAAGATATTAATATAAAAAATGTATAAACCACTTTCTATATACCAGGTACTTTTAATAAAATTCACTAATATTTTTAATATTATTATGATCCTCATTTAAAGATAGGCTATGACATATCCTGAGATTAAGTAAAGGCCCTGAGTCATATATAACTTCAAAGTAAAAGATCCAGGATTTAAATTCTGCAGCCTGGCTGATGAGTTTGCGCTCATTCATTGTTCTCTATAATCTAGAGAGGATGATTAACAGAAAATTTGCTGTGGTGTTTACTTCTTGGAAGGGTGGAGAAAATAGGAGGACCACACATTCGTTTGGAGAGGGACTGAGCTCTTCACAGTAATAATAATGTTTCTTTTGAACAATAATTATTATATGTTCATTTTGTTATTTTTCTTTGAAATACATTTTAAATACAGAACTTAAAGAAATTTTCTATTTTCAAATTATATATCAAATTTTCTATTTTCAAATTATATATATTTCAAATTATATATTATATATATAAATTTCAAATTTATATATCTTATAATTAAAAATAATACAGAAAAATCTTTCTACTTTCAGGAAAATTAATTAAATTACTATGAAATGTCTTTTAAAAATTTGGAGGTCCTACCCACAGACCAAATTTGAGTCATAACATAAAGCAGAGGATGTCAAAAATTTTCCTACAAATGACTGGATAGAACATATTTTAAATTTTGCAGGTCACATATGGTCTATGTCACAGATTTTTCATTATGTTTTTGAACAACTTTTTAAGCTCTGGGGCTATTGTTTGTTGACCTCTGATTTAAAGGACAGAGGTAATCATGAGCCACAGGGAAAGAATAAGAAATCTGTAAATCCCTACTGTAGCTCTCCAGGTCCTTATTTCTTGTACCTCAATACTGTTACTGAAAGCTCCGTCCTTGTCCCCAGTGCCAACCCAATAACAAAGACATGATTTTGAGAAAAAGGAAAAAGAAACACAGGGAGAGAAACACAGGGGACTCCTGTCCCAAAGACTGTGATTCTGTCCATCAGTAGGAACAGGGGGTTTTTATGGTGTTGATTCAGAGAGTATAAGATTAGAGAGATCAGGAAGGAAAAGATCAGGGAAAAGAAGATTAGGGAGAAGTTTTAGGGAAAAGAAGATCAGGGAGGAGAAGTTTAGGGAAAAGAAGATCAGGAAAATAGATCAGGGAGAAGGTCAGGGAAAAGACTGGGAAAAAGAAAAACCATGTAAGTATCAAAGTGACAAGGGATATAGTCAAAGCATCAATGATGTGAATCCCTATTATGATACCTTACAGTCCTGATTTAGCATTTGGGATATCTGAGCTATGCATGCATAATTCACAGGAAGAGTACTATTTTAATCACAGAGCATCTCTGTTTTAATACTCTAATAGTTTTCTACTGTGATAATTATGATGAGTCCCATCAGACCAAAGTAGTCTGGTGCATTCAGCAGATGCTGCCGGGAGAGACTGCTGTCCAGGATGCCTGCATGCCCATATTTGGTTTCAGGGTTCTAGCAGACTAACTAGAATAATTCCAACCTAGATAGAAGACATATATTCTTCTAGAAATATTCTAGAAAATACCTCCACGAAGTCTGGTCAATGCATGTGCTGGTAGATTTTTCCAGGATATTTCTCTCTTTGACCAGATTCCCTTCCCAGGTTTGTCCAAGTTGTGGGGAATGAGTTATAAGACCAGCCACCATCGATTCTTTTCCACTAAAAATACAAGGTTTGCTGTTAGTACTGAGAAAACATGATGGATTCAAATGTAGAAAGACAATGATGTAGATCAAATCATAAATTATAAAAATGAGTACAAAAACACTTCTAGGATGTATGAGTGAGAAATGGATGGAATATTAATACTTAGCCCTAAGTTAGAAAGAGTTTGTTTTTTCTTAGAGACTGGCCAAAATAAAAGAAAATTTAAAAATAAGGAAAGCTTGGACATGAAAAGTGTGAAAAATGTATATTCATTCTGGATAAACTTAATTTGTGGGATGATAATGGAAACTGAGTATCTGCTACAAAGGAAGAGGTTGAGAAATAAGGAACCTGAAGAAAATACAAGAGTGGTTTGGAAAAACCACTCTACCTTGCATGATAAGCCATCGAAAAGTTCAAAAACTTAGCAGTTAGAGTTATTTTATTTCAGTAATAAGACAACAAAAATAATAATCGCTTAATGTGATTGGAAACCAGTAATGAGTGAGAGGTGGTGGGCAAGGCATTTTGCAAATGTTACAGAAAGCTCTGTCTTTGTCCCTATGCCCATCAATAACAAGGACAGGGTTCCGAGGAAAAGAAAAGGGTTTATTGCTTTGCTAGCAAAGGAGAACCACAGGGGACTCTGGTCCCAGAGGCTGTGATTCTGCCCAACAGGGGGAACAGGGGAGGTTTTAAAGAGGAGATTTAAAGACTGCATTCCACATGTTCTCTGTCAGAGTTTGTAATTCACTTGTTAATTTGGGAGATAGACATTTCTGAGATCTTCTGGTGCCATCTCCAAAGTCTGGATTACTTGGATCCTGTGGTGGCTGTATGTTCAAGGACAGATAACTCTGCCTGTGATGGGGAAGAAAAGTAATTAATTCAGTTTCCCCTGAGAGTAGGGAGGGGAAGAGATTAGGGTGGAGTAGGGAGAAAGGAAGAGAAAGAAACATGTCCTTTTGAAAATAAGTCACAGTAACCAAGAAGCAAGGACTATATTCGAAACATAAAGTGGACCACTGTTACACAGATGCTATTGCAAAAGAAAACAAAATTACATCATTTATGAGTATTAGACACTAACTTCAGTAAGGTGAACATTTCATATACCTAAATATATTATTTGAGAACTTCTAAGGTAGGGCATGGATTGAATCTAATTAAACCTAATACAGCCAGGTTTGCCTTCAGCACTGAAGCAAATTTCTAGTTCTCTTTGAAATTGGCAGCTTGCATTTTAGGATTATGTGGCATGAAAAATATTTATCTCTGACTAAGAGATTAACAAATTTACATCCCTCATCTCTTTCCTCCTTGCTCCAGGGCAGTCTCTGGTTAGAATGACTGAGGGGCTCATCCATTCCATTATATGATTCTCTTTTTCTTAACTAAAAGTATTTCATTTTGATTAATATAATACTATTCATGATTCTCACAAAAACTCCAAAACTAAAGATAATATCCTGATTTTACAGATTAGGAAATTGAGGCTTAGCTACTTTACATAATTTACAGAAAGTCAAATAGTTAAGGAGTACTTGAGTTGGGATTATAGCCCAAGTCTTCCTCAGATACAAAGTATGTTTGCAAATTCAGGTTTTATTTATCTCTGACCACCCATTTCAAGATTTAGAGGAAAATAAAAGAAATTAATGATACTTGATAAGAAGAACATGGACTCTTAAAATGACAACATTTTTTACAGCGTTCAATGTATTGATGAAAGGGCTTGTATACAGCCCTGCCCAGGTGGGGAATACAAGGGAAGACAAAGTTGAACATATATTGGAACAATTGAAAAGGTCAGGCACTAAAGTTTAATATCCTTCAATACACAAAACTGAACTTCTATGTTTCATGTATTAAACTAATCCCTAGGTAATTGACAAGGACTATGGCGTCATGGCTGAACCATATGCTATCACGTTAGTGAAGGTCTGCTTTGGTGAAATAGAGGAAAATAGTAGGTAATATTGAAAAATGAGGTTTATCCGTGAAGATTATTAGAGTGGCAAATATTAGATTCTGTGGAAATGAGTCATAATTTGGTAGCAAAGGACAGAAAACCTCTATGGCATGTTTATTTGAACTAGAGTTTTAGTGAAAGGATTTAGAGAAAGATCATAGGCCCTTATGTCAAGAGAAAACAGAAATGAAAACTTCTGAAATGTTGGTTGATAATCCTACTATATATGTCCACATATTTTGAATTTTTTGGTATATGTGTTCTTCCCACAGGTAATCTCCATAGTAGATCATATTTAATACATTAAAATTCATTTCTCTGAGATAGAATATGACTTCTGGTTGATAGGATTTTATAAGTTGATTAAAATACAAAGTTGTGAAACAACTTGTCATTCACATTAAGGATTATACAATATCTTCAAAGTGTTCTGTACTGACAGTCGTGTGGTAAAGGGTGTGATACTGGAATATTTAGCAATAGTTGCAAATTACAGAATTAGAGGGAATTAGTTTCTCTTTAGAATGTGTTGGCTACCAAATACACCATGGGTTTAGCATACTTTCAAAAAAAAAATCCTAAACTCTCTTAAATTGAGAAAGAGATAAGAAAGGACATATATATATATACATATATATATATGTATATATACATATATATATATGTCCTTTATATGCTTCTAACATATATATATATGTATATAATATTGCTTTTCTATTGGATTGCTTTAGTTTACAGTCTGTGCAAAAGAGTGGAAAATATAGGGACAGACAAGAGTGAATGAATATGTCTTTTTCAGTTCATCTCCTATCTTAAAACCATTCTAAGGGAATAGAAAATATATTTCAAATCAGAGTTGAGTGTATTTTTCAGGAGTGGTTTTCAAAACTTGAAAGAGACTTCAAAGAAATGTAAATACTGTGCTCTGCTCTCTCCAGTTCCCCCTAAGGTCAGCTTCTTGGCAGTGTTCTTTTCTGTCAAGACAGTTGTCTTTGCCAGTACCAGTCTACTGGGAGACGATTGTGTGTTGGGCAGCTGCCTTTTCAATGAGAGATGTGTCTCTTCTCAAAATCTTTTTCTTGTACCTTCTCGGTCTGAAAAACCAGTCATCTTGCTGTCATTCCATATGCCATGCCATATGCTAATTTGACGTAAAGTTGCATTGCAGGCGAGATGATCTCTCCAGGACATCACTCCAGGAAAGAGACAGGACAGGGAGACCACACTGACAACAGGGGCAGGTTTACAGTTTTAGTGGAATGGGGCCCACAAGCTATTCATACTGTCCTCTTAGCGAAATGATTTGGGAATGAAAATCAGAGTCCAATTGTGTTCCCTGAAAGCAAGCAGTATGCTTGTGTGATAGATGTAATATTCACTTTTACAGTAATTCTTTGTAGAATTTCTCATTTCAAAAGAAAGATTCCCTGTTAAGAATGGGTGAGGAATTTTAGTGCATTGAGATAATTTGATGGTACTTTATCCAAAATTTTCTTATTTAGAAAACTTAGGATATCACGGTGAACTTGTTCCTATTGAAAGGGATATAAAATCAGAAGTTTTTAAAAAATGAAAATTAACATTTCAGAAATCATGCTGATCTTTGTGAAAGTACTTGTGGTGAAACCTCTACCTTGGGGTAATAATGGATGGTACTATGGAAAATCCCATATAATGTCTGATGATGGAGAACTCATTGTCTGTAGGAAAAATAAAAGAAGGCTTCAAAGTCTTACTCTCTGGGTAGAGTTCAAGACTAATTGACTGAAAATCATAGAAACAAATAAGATGTAATCCCTAGCTATTTGTTTCCACTTGGGATCTTGGAGGGTGAGAAACAATTTCATAGGATTCAAATAAGATGAGGAGGATTGCAGTCATTTCTACTATACCACATGTTAATTGTCTTAAGAGAATTTCTATTGCAACATGTGTCCTTGAGCTTTGGGCGTTAGACACATTTGTACCTGCTCACAGTGCCAGTCAGATGTTTTATTACAGGAACCGGCATTAGAAGTCATGTGTAATGCTGCACACATTAGAGTTAGTGTGTATTTAATTAAAGCAGAGTGATGATGATAATGGCAATGATGTAATTTCCTTACATTGGAGGAGGTGAGGAAGTTGGTTGCAAAGGGGACCATTGGTTTTGTTGAATGATTCTACTTCAGGAACTGCTCAGTCTTATGGATACCAAAATTCAATTTTTCTGAGCTCTACGGAACTTATAGGCTCTGTGGATTCAATGCTGACTAAACTCTCAAGGGACTAGTGATAAACGGCAATGTCAATTTATTTACTGTAGAATATCCATCTGGCCTTCAGTAGCTTCTCCAGTTTGTCCAGTGGGAATAGTAGCAGTCCTCACTGGGAAAATGTTTGCCAGAATTAAAGTAGACTGCTCAATAATTTGGCTACCTACGAGAGAGAAAATTATAAGCTCAGAGTACTTTTAACCCATTCAAATAAATCATGCCAACATCATGCAAACCAATTGTTTAAATAAAATGCTGAAAAATAGGGGTATTTTGTCTTCTTTCCCATTGTCACAGTCCATCTTAGCTCCTATTTGATCCATTTGCTCTTGATCCACTCATTAGTATTTTGTCTTCAAAGAATACCCTTCCTAGCCTCTCCTGTGGCTGGTAGACCCTGACACTGAGACACATATGCTCCTCACCCCTCATTCCTCAGTTTGTATCTAAGTATGAGTATAGGGAGTCATTGACCTAATGGACTCTGGGGTAGAAACATTACTAGTAACAGCTCAATCTATTTCAAATTTTCTTTAGGAAAATGTACTGAATCCAGAAGATGATACTTAGCATCCTGTATGTACAAATAACTTCTTTATTTTTAGGTAAGGTTTTGGTAATGTGAGATTTTACTCATCAATAAAACATAGTAAAAAAATGCAAGAAATTTTTCTTCCCCCATATCCCTAAGAAGAGTACTGAGTTTATGATGTAGATGAGTAATTTCTGGGAAAAAAATGATCATTTTCTATAACCCTATAAGAGCCAAACCATAGTTTGTTTTTCTCATTTCTAAAGTCCCACACATTTATGAATTCATGTGTTAAGTATATAGTATATTCTCATCAAAGAATTATCATTATATAATACCCAAATAAAAAGAATTCAGGTTTTGTACATATTATGAAGACTGTACATATTATGGAGAAGAAAGAAAAAAACAATGACATAAATAATATTAGTAATATCAATGAAGATAGAATCTATCATTTATTCATTGGTACCTATCTTGTGTCATGATTTTTCCCCAATCTTTCTATAACTCATTTAAATCTCACAACAACCACATCAATCAATATTGTTTTCCTCATTTTACAATCATATGTTAAATAAATTGCCTAAAATCACACGGCTTTTTAAGTGACAAAGTTGGAATGTTAATTCCTGAAGCTTGTACTTATTTACCATGTGAGACTTTTAGAGAAAAATATAATATGATACCATGTAAGAGGTATTAAAAAGATTGTTGCAAGACAGGGAAGAACTGGTTAAGTAGCTCAGGGAATATTTTAGACACTAGGTATGACAAGGACTTGAAGCTGAAGTATCTTAAGCCAGAAGATAAGACAAGGCAAAGATGGAGGAGGGGGTTAGCTCTTAAAAAGAACCTCAAATAGTTCTGTCTTACTGAACTCTGAGGGAAAGTAAAATATAAAAACTGGAGAATTAGGTAAAAGCTAGATTCTAAAAGCCTTGAATGTTTTCATAAGTGGTTTGAACTTTGTCCTGCCAGCAGTGAAGAGCCTCTGAAGAATTTTAAAGCAAGATATACATTATGTGTCTGAATATATGTCAACATTAAAGACTATCCTCCATTTTCACATTGGAAGATACATATATGGCAAAATACTTTTTAGAATTATGTTTTCCCTTTTTTGGTGAAGTAGATTTATTTTTATTAATTTAGATGCACACTATAGGTATGTACTATATTGTTATATGAAATAACAAATTAGTTTAGAATTATTGCCCTATTCTGCTTTCTCATTTCAGAGCTCAAGTCAGTATCCAGGGCATTGATATCATGCAGTTCACTTGCGATGCTTTTTGATCTAGCTAACACACTTTCATAGAACACGTCACTTCACTTCCATAAGAGTTGTTTGATATATAACACATGGTGAATTCTTGTTTCAAGCTGTCATTGGACATTATATTCCAAGCTCCAAGAGCCCCATTTCTTAAAATAATTTATCCTATAGGACAAAATAGGAAGTAGGACTCAGTGAATCTGCAGAATTTATACACTCACATACTCTATTGATTTTATAAATGATCCTAAACAAACTTGTGTGTGATGGAATTGATCATTTGTAACTGTTAGCTCAAAACTTAAGGAAATACTCAACACACCTATTCTTGAGTGCTTACTGTGTACTCATTGTATAAATTCCTCTGTGCATGCTTTCTCACTACTAAAGCCAAGTTATCTTAGTCCTAGGTGGCATCTAACATGGATCTGTCATCCAGAATGCACTCGGTGAATTTTTTATGATTGAACAAGTGATTGTAACAGATGTAGTTACTAGTAAGAGCAATTTTTTAAATATTAATGTATGCGTCATTGCATATTTTCATCTGCACTTGTCGTTATGTAATATGGTAAGCTAACCTGAAACACTGAATGAAAACTTCCAATTTTTCCAGTTCTGGTTTAACTTGGACCATCAGATGGGAATGAAATGGCATTTCTTTATTGCCTTAATGGATGATTTTCTACTTCTAGTAACATTGGGCTTATTTCTCTGAGTTTCCTGGCAATCTGATTTTCTTTTCTTTGAAATTCTTGTTTATATTTTATACACATTTTTATTTAGTTCTTTATTTTCCTTACCATTAATTTTAAGTGATATATATGTTGGGTTCAAATTCTTTTTCTGTTATGTGTTTGAAACATCTCATCCTAGGCTGTGGCTTCTGTTTGAACTCTGTTGGCCAAATGTTCCTGTTGAGGAAGTTCACACTTCAGTACAAACAAATCTGTAGAATATTTCCTTTGTAGATCCATAAACATTTCACCTAACTCCAATGATCAGAATTCTATCATATGGATGCACAAATAAATGTAAAAAGAGTCATCAACTGTATTTTAGATTGAATGATGAAGAATTACAGATAAAGATGATCAAAAGGGGATAATACACTTTCATGGAAAAATCCCAAGATGATTTAAATTGGTATATGAAAAAGAAGCAATATAAATGCAAGGTATTATTAAACAAAAAGATTAAAAAATATGCATGGTTCAGAGTGCACATATTACTTGGTCCTTTTAGTTACTATATTGGGTTCGGGGTTCTTGGTAGTTTAAATATCACATATTTTCTTCAATGTTTCTTGACATTTTCTACAACCCCAGAATTCATTTTTTTTTTAAACAGAACAAACTTAGATTTTGAAATGTCACTTGCTATTACTTTCCTGGAATACATGACTGAGTGTAAGGAGCATCACTATGGTAGTGCATGTGATATTCAAGTAGATTTTTGCAAATCATCTTGCTTCAAGAACTTAATATGTTTCCTTGTTCCTAGATAAAAGTGGTAACATTTATTAAAATTCATTTCTTATACAGGGAAGAATTAAAGAACAAAGCATTTGTTCTGATGAAGATAAGAATGGAAGTACTACTGTCACGTCAAATGAGAATAGTGCTGCTCTTTCAATCCCTACTCCAAAAACAGAGCCTTTCTACATTTGCAGCATTCATTACTGCCTTTCCAATGAGTCAGTTCTTCTGATTATCAAAGTATTCAGGGATTGGCTGGATAATGGTGATCTTCATTTTAAGACAGGAAAACTGAGGCTCCATGTTAAGTGACCTTTTCAGAGTTAAGGCCCTGTACACTTTTAAGCTAAGTACCTCCAGAATTAGTACACTGGCCTTTGGAATTTTGGTTTAGGTTTGTTTTTTGTTTTGTTTTCCCCACTTAGCTTGCTACATCCCTTATCTATATGCTAGGTCTTTGATGTTCTCAGATGCTCAAATGGTCTCATATATTCAGCACATCATGCTGATATAGATTCCAACAGTGATGGATGAATTCAAAGTGATTTAAAAATAAGTGTGCAAATGACTGACACCATTTCCCTCAAAAAATGACTTCTAATCTCCTCTACCTGAACGTGGTCCAGATTTTGTTATCCACTTCTGACTCACAGAATGTCTCAGAAGCGATGCTGCATGACTCCCAGGCTACATCATAAAAGGCAACACAACTTCCCATTGGCTCTTTCTTAGAATATTTGCTCTTGGAACCTATTCACCAGGCTCTGAAGGAAGGCAAACACCACATAAGATATCCCTGTATTTGGCTTTGGCTCCTTTCTCAGCAGAGGTCCAAGTAGGCAGCCAGCATCAAATGCCAAGCAGGTATGGGAGAATCTACAAATGATTTTTGCATTCTTGCTTTTGAGGAATTCTAGATGATGCTGAGAGGAGAATACATAAACTCTCTTCACAGAGCCTAGATTACAGACTTGTGAACAAAAGAAAAATTGTCATTGTTTAAAGTCATTAACTTTGGGGATAGTTTGGATATAGTGATATAACAAACAGTTTCACACTTGCCATGTGCTGACCCGGTGCTTGGCGTTAGGGGTGAAAGAGAAGAAAAGCAAGGAGGGAAGGAAATCAATATTTGTAGGCTTCATACCATGCTCTATGCACTGTGATTTGTGGCAAATTCAGTGTACCAAATAATGGTAAATAAGGTACAATTACTATCTTCATTTAGCTGAGGAGAAGCTGGGGAGCAGAACTTTCATTCATTTTGCATGGGGTTCCATGATTGGTAAATAACAGTAAAAAGTTACAGATCTACTCATGCTTCTTTTTTTTTTCCTCAAAGGGTGATTGGAATGTGGTTGCTGAATCTGAGGATACTACATATAGGATATGTTTATGAATAGTAACTAAACCACTTAATAAATGCTATTATAAAGATGAAAACAGTGCTTCAGGAGAGTGGTATTGGTAGTAGAATGATTCTTTGTTCTAACTTCTCTTCCAAAAAATAATTTTCCTTTACATTTTTGCATTGAAGTTAATAGTCAACTAAATCTTCAAAGAGGGTTGCAAGGGAAAGAGCACTGTGATGAAGGCTAAAATTATGGTTTAGTCCTAGAAATGTGAAAGACCTGGCAAGGTGGGCGACACCAGAGCCTGGGCTGGTGGGAAGATAGGAAACAAGGAATAAAGTGGACAGAAGCAAGTTGGAATGAGGAGAGGAGTCAGGGAAAGGTTTGAGGTTTTTTCCCCAAGCCAAGGGTTTTGGAATTTACTTTTTAAAATAATAGGGATCTGAGATATTTAAAACAAGGGAACACTTAAGTGAATCATTAGCCTCAACAACACTCAGCTCACCATGGGAGACATTTCAGTGGACAAGACATTAGAAACTATGGTTATGATTCTTCTGAGAAATAGGAAGACCCCTAAAAAATATTTGGAATGAAGAGGAGAGATGTGATTCAAGAGAGATTTAAAATTATTATTTGAAATATGTGTGCTATAATTTGGGTGGCAGGTTATTGGACCTGGAATGGATAGACAATAAATTTTTGATTCCAGGCAGAAGTAGAAAAAACTCTGTGTGTGTGTGTGTGTGTGTGTGTGTGTGTGTGTGTAAGAAAGAGATTGCATTGCATTGTGAAATATTGAATGAGGAAAATTAGAAAACAACCACAAAAACACAAAACTAAAAGTTTAATTTTGGAACTCAGAAAGAAAAAAACAGATTTGAAAGGGTTAGATTGAGGTGTCAGCAGAAGATGGGAAAAGAATAAAAACGGATGAAATTACCTAGTGAACACTGAGGGGAGAGGCCAGAGAATATGAACTTAGGGCATGGGAGACCAGATAACTATTTAGGGGACTGATATTAGAAGTCAGTCAGTGAAAGAAAATGAGCAATAAATGTTTGACAGAAAGCAGTGACAAAAGAGAATATGATTTTTTGGAGTCCAAGGAAAAGGAAGGGGCTACCAGCATCATATGACAGAGAGCTTAGGCAATATGAAGTCCAAAATGTGACATTTGTTTTGGCATTTTGCATATGAATGTGGAAGTTAAATTGAAGAAGTCAAGTAGGAGTTTGCAAAAACTGAACCAAGGTAGACTGGATACTGAAAAGAGGCAAAAGGTAGAGAAAAATGTTCAAGGAGCAGCAAGTTATTTTTGCTAAGTTCATTCAAACTAGCACCACCAAACATAACCTATTCCTTCTTTCCAACATTTCTAATATTGTTTAGAGTTTGAGTGAGGTAAGCAGAAGCATGAGCAAATAGTATCAAAAAGTCTGCTGAAATTTTATTTAACTGGAAAGTAAAAAAAAATCCTCTTACATGTACTGATGATTCCTTAGGAGTTTGCTGAAAAGAGGAAGAAAAGAGGGTAGTAGGCCATAGGAAATATGTTAGGATATTTGAAAATTAACATTTATTTATTCCAATATGGTTGATACTACATGCTATTCTTTTATATGTGTGTGTACATGTATAGTATGAAAATATAAATGAATACACACCATATATGTTAATGTGTGAATATTTGTGCACTTAGTTTTTTTGAGATTAGATAAGTTGGATGGAGTCAACAGGTAAGGGTAGGACACTTTTTGTGGAAGGAAGTGCAGAATTTCTGCAGTGGTAGTGTTGGGTTGCTGACAGGACATCATGGTTAAGTGAAGCTATTGGTTTTACCTCGTGGTAAAAACAATTCTTCCAGGCAGTATGCAGGGAAAGGAAAACAGATGTATCTATGACGACAAAGAACCTGGCAGATGTGGAGATGGAAATATGTGGAAGTTGTCATCTGATTGCTTTATTTTCTCAGAGAAATTGAAATAGCCAGAGTGAAAAGGGAGAAGGTTGGTGTTCAAGATTTGTAGAGAGAAAACCTAGAACAGCAAGCAAGTGAGAGTATGGACAGAAAGGGAGTGCGAATGAATCGCTCAGGGAGGAGTGACTTTCAGTTAGAACACGAACATGAAGTCAGTCATCAGAAAAAGAGTTAGGACGTGGGAGACTCCCTGATAGTTGGCCATCATTTCAGACAGTACTTTGGGCTAATTTTGAATTTGCTTAGAAGGTATACAGATTGTTATGGAATGAGAGTTCTGATGATTAAGAAATGATCTAGAGGTGTGATGTTTCCCAGAAGGTCTGAAGAGACAGGGGAGAAGGACAGAATGAGTTTCAGCCTGACCTTCTCCATCAGGCTGCTTTGAGAGGTGTGAATGTGGTTGATGAGGGGCAGAGGTCTTTGAAGAGCGATTGGTGACTGACTTTCTCCTTCCCTTCATCTGAGTCTGAGCTGAAGGCAGGCACAGAATGTGGATGGTGCTTCATTCATCTCCCTTTGGTTCTCACTGCTCCTGTGTATGCCTACCCATCAGACTCCTGCTGCGCATGACTGTAGCCCTTTACTTGAAGGCCATCTCTGACCATGGGAAGCATTAGGCCCCATGGAAGACTGTCAGAACTGGAAAGCCAGGTTCCTAGGAGCATCTCTGAACCATGCAACCACAAATCCCACACTCTCTGTTCTCAAGAGAGGCAATTTAGAGAACTTTTCCATGCTGTCTCCCAAAAGTTCCTCATGGTAGCAAAATACAGTTGCATAAAAGGGTAATTAAGAAGTAATTTATAAATTTATTAAAAACTATGTGGCTTTATGCCATGGAAATTACTTATTGAACAAAAGAAGTTAATTCTAAGTGTTAATTCTGTTTTTCAAAGTCAGCCTCAGCAACTTAGTGAGGCCCTAAGTAACTTAGCATGACCCTGTCTCAAACTGAACAATAAGGACTGGGGATGCAGCTCGGTGGTTACGCACCCCTGGGTTCAATCCCTAGTACTAAAAAAAAAAAAAAAAAAAGAGTCCTTTTTTGGAGCTCTGCCCAGCTTTGCATATCAGAATTATAGGCATAGAATATTTTTAATATCCTTTGATTCAGATATTATTTATATGCTGTAAGATACACCAACCAATGTAAAACAGCAGCTATCAGTACAGTAAAAGGAAAAACAACAAAAGAAACATAATTTAATATAGCATTTATCCCAGAAATAACTAAATTATAATATGAGTTTAATATCCAAATATTGAGAGACAAGTATATGGAAAGAATGGGGGACAGTTGGAGTTTCTCAAATAAGGCAGCAACCACAGAAGTCAATAGTTGTTGCCTAAATTGATGAACGAGGAATGCTTTTATTGATTACTATTTAAAGTCATGGAGATACCCTAGAAAAAACAACCAGCAAAAGCCAAAAAGATGATCTCTGGGAAATAACACTGGGAGGCAGAGTATACAGGGTACACAGTAATTAATTTTTTGAATCAACATACTTGTATTCTTTCATTTGTGAAAAGATACATATGTATATTTATGAAAAAAATTAAAATACATTTAAACAACTCCACTGCCACTTATAGTCATACCATACTTAAGTCATATGTATCTGTACCCTGTTCTCACACAGGAATTGAAATTCAAGTAAAACCATGGTGGAAAAAAGAAATGGGAAAGGCGGAGAGGAGGAGGGAAGAAAAAGGGAAAAGAAGAGGAAGAGTCAGAAAAAGAGATAAAAATAACAATGCTGTTCATGAGACTCTTCATGTGGAGCATTTTTTCAATTCTTACCTTTCACAATATTTGTTATTCAGTTTGGTCTTTGTTTAATGCCTTAATTTCTTAGGTACTCAACTAAATGATTCCTTTTGTCAAGGGCAATGCTTTTATTTGTTTGCTGTGTACAGAAATGATCAATCAATATTTGGGATAGTGGCCTTTGTCTATTACTTTTTGTCCTGTTTCTGACTGAGCATTTCTAGGGTGGAGATCCCGTCCTAATTGTTCTACATTATCTTGAGACACAAGCACCTTTACTTGTATTTAGGTCATCCTGGATACAGCTGTTCAAACTGTGCTTTTTGTCATGTAAGCAAGCTCAGAGTAAACAATTCCGTCCAGCATTTCTTTTCTTTCTTTCTCTCCTGCCACTCCTTTTTGAACCACTTAATATCTCCCAGGGTTTAATATCTCTTCTTCCTGTAAGACTTCTTCCTAATTATTGTTAAATGACGATATATATGGGAAAACATTTCATAGTAATCAAGAGAGTTTACTGAAGTGCTAATGCCCTCTTAGACTAATTAATGCACTTAGTTTAAAAACACATACTTTTAATACCTAATGATGTTTCAAGCATTGTCTATCACACAGAATTATTATTAGTTCCAGCAGATTTGCAAGCAAATCTTCACATTATCAATGAAAGGGACAGACGAGATTTTCCTTTCTCTCCCTCCTTTTCTCCCTCCCTTCCTTTTTTCTTTTTTCTGTTTCAGTTTTCAGCACTAATAAAAATATCAGCACCTCTAAATGCATATGAGGAATGCTAATATGCATTACAAATAAAAGGACACTTCTGTAATTAATAAATGAACACCTGTCTAGAGAAAGAAGCCAGTTTTTTAATCTGCATTTTGGTTTTTAATCGTCAACAGACATTATCAAAAGTTAAAAAGTCAACTTTTGTAAAATGGCACCTTATTGTCTTGTTCATTTCAAAACTTTTTTTTCTTTTTTTACATCATCTAAATTACTTTTAAAGTACACAACTCGGTGACATTAAATATATTCACAGCATGTACAATCATCACCACTACAAATTTCCTTAACTTCTTCATCATTACCAGCAGGTATTCTGTAACCACTAAATGTCAACTTGATTTTTCTCTTCAAGTATCAAAAGTCCTAGTATAAATATATAAAGTTCTGGGAATTTTAAAGTAGTTTATGTGAAAAGAAAAGTGCAGAAACTGAATTTAATCAAAGCATTTTTTTTTTTTTAAATCTTCAGAACTGAAACAAATACATACATTCTTGCTATAGAAAGATCTTAGTTTGCTTTTATTTTTAGGCATTTTTCTTAATAGAAGAACACTGGCCTTACTCTTTAGCTATCTATCTTACTATCCATCTTTTATTTGTAGCAGCAATTGCTATCCCAGTGGTAACACAGAAGTCCTACACAGTAGCCCCAATTACCATAGCTCTTGTATTTGTCAACCAGAAGTATTTTTTTTTCCATTGACCTTTCAACAGTAGTTTTTAAAAGATAGAGTGGAGCAAGTGGATATTCTCATTGAAGAGGACACAGATGTGGAACTGCAAAGAAGTATAAATTATTTTCTAATTGGAAAGGCAGTTCTTCTCTAGTCAAGATATGATTTAGAAAGCTGCTTCCTGTGTCCAGTCATGCTGAATGGTGTATATGATGATGCTTGAATCATGTCCACTATTACACAAGGACAGTAGATCCTTTAAAAAAAAAGTCTGTGAATAGCCACTTTCTGAAACAGAATAAATTGACTACATTTTTACCTGAGGTTGGATACATTTGAGAAAGACTTTCAGAATCAAAACTTCTTTTCATGATGAATTTAGGTTTTCCTGAATCCTATTTAGACTTCATATGTAAATTATAAGACTGCTGAACTTCGTTAATTGAAGATGGTTTTGTCTTAGTGCACTGTGTGATTGAGTATATCAAGAGAACTAATGAAAGCTAGGCCACTCCACCAGTGAAAATGATTCATTTGCATGATCATTCATAATGCTCTACCTTTATTTATTTATTTTATCCTGAGTGAAAATAAAATATTCTCATTCCTTACCATTAAAAAATCACAAATTTTATTCAATGTAAAAGCTAAAGAAGGATTTGATGAAAATATTTTCTTATAAAAATGAATATTAGATGTAATTATTCAATGATGAAAATATATGTGAATATTATCTTTATAACTATGTATAAATGTCTAAATACATAAAATTATTAATGTATGTTTATTTATTTATTTATTTTTACAGACTGCATTTTGATTCATTGTACGCAAATCGGATACATTTTTTCGTTTCCATGGTTGTACGTGATATAGATTCATACCATTTGTGTAATCATACATATACATAGGGTAATGATGTCTGTCTCATTCCATCATTTAAAAATAAACATATTATATTTAGATTGGAAACTTTTGTGATTCTAAGAATTTTGCATGTATAATTCTAAGATGAATGGTTACTGTAAGTTATATTTTTAAACTTTTAAATTTAGTGATTTCAGAACCAGTAATACAGTGACTGTTTCAATGAACACCTGGAAATGAGAGTCATAAGGTAACATCCAGACTACTAGTCCTACAGGATTTTATACTATCTTCTAAATATACTTTATAGATGTTGTATAGTTTATAAAGTAACTTCATCTACTTCTGTAGAATTAGGTGTCATTAACTGACAATAAAATATGATTGAATTTAACTTAATTCTTTCAATTTTGCATTTTGGAAAGCACAAAACAGCTCTTGACTCTTGCAGTTCAATACATTAGCATCTCTTGCAGTTGAATGAATACATTTTCAATAAGAAACCAATGAATTATGGAGTCTTTTCAATGGTGACTTACAATAAGCAGTAATTCATGAAATTTATATTTTTACAATCTGTTTCCCTCCTGTAGAAATGTGAGTTGGTTGACATCTCCTACAGCCTGCTTAATCTTTTGTAAATATTTGCAAGTCTGAATACTTGGTATGGATTTTGATGCTGCTCATGAAAAAAAAAAAGACCTCAAAGAAGAGGAGGGGAGAAATCTGAATGACAAGAAAAGGGAAAACATGCAGAAAATAGAGAAAATAAGTCCTTCTGTCTTGATAATTCAGCTAATGTTTTGAAATTGACCATTGAAATTTTATTTTTTGAATAGAGATAGCTGAGTTGTGTGTGTATGTGTTTTAAATTTAGCAAGTCTTTTGGAATCAAATGAACTATTGAGTGCACGCATAGACCTTAACTTCAGCAAATTTTCCAAATTATGCAGCTTGTAATGTCACAAGTTTCTGAGGCTCACCCCTTCAGTGAGGTTTAATAGCTTATTATGATTGAATATTTGAAAATATTTAATGTATCATTTGACAAGTCAAATTCAATTTGTCTAATGTGCACGTTTTGTAAAGAAAGGGAATTGTGTTATCTCTTGTATGAAAGAATTACCTCACCAATCACTACAGACCTCCTGGTACAATATACAGTTTAAGTACACTTGTTAGTTATTACATTAACAATCTAAATTATCATTAAAATTTCACATGCTTGTTTCCTACTAAGAATTCCTTCAGGGCATAGACCATGTTGATTATTTTATACAGTTTCTTTCTTCATCCCATAAACTTTCCTGATAGATTTCCTTTTCCATCATTGCCTCCCCTTCAGTTGTTTAAAAAGATAATCAGATCATGTTACTTTCTGCTCTAATACTGTTGAAAGGCTACTCATTTTCTTCAGACTAACAGTCACAGTCCTCACCATGACCTTAAAGAGAAAAAACTAAAAATGAAAAACAAACACAAAAACACCCCCACTACCACCACCAACAAAACCTTTTAAATTTTATGCTGGTAATTGTGTCTTCTCATTTTCTGGCTCTTTACTCTCTGTCTCTCCTACTAGGACTCAAGTACTATCAGTTCAGGGACTTTTTCTTTCCTTCGTATTCTTTTATTTTCTGACATATCAGTAGAGCTGATATGTGTTACATTTTCCATAAATATTTATTTACTGTCTGAGCAACAGAATAAACAAATAAATGAATAGAAAATGTCAAGAAATTACTTAAGTGACTGCATTAACTACAAGTAACAGGAGACAAGAACTCCAAGAAAATGCTTAGACACTTTATAAATACATAAGCAGTAGTACTAAAAGGCCTATTTTATAGGACAATAATCTTAATGCTTTCATATTTTGCATAAAAACTCATCCATAATTTGTAATTTTTACTTCTATAAACTAAAAATATTCTGTCGCATGTGGTGTTTCTTCTCAAGGACAACACAACCTCTTAGAAGAAAACTCAGGCCCCCAATGTAACAATGTTTTTGCCACATCAGAAAATTGTGGGAAAATAAATAACTCGGGCTTCATCATTATGATAGCTAATGGCTTCAGGGATGACCCCAAAGCCGGCAATATGGTCCAAACGTCGTCTCCATCTGTGTCTCTGCTGTCAAGGGAAATCGGTTTATATCATTTCTTATTTCTTTCTTGGTACAAATGACAAGTACCCCATGCAGTGTTCAGCCCCTAACTTCAATGACTGGTGAAAGATGATGTACTGTGAATTGATAAGTGAAACTAACTTTCTGTTAGAGCTACAAAACTAACAGAGCCACTCTACCTCTACAAATTGGACTCTAGGTGTTTATGTGTGTGCACAGAAACACATGTGTGATTTCCTCTGAAAACCTGTCAGAATAACTCGAAATGTTGTTTTCTTCATGATTCAGAAATGATTTGGAAAACAGGAAGACAGTACATAGATAGCAATGATGGATTAATGGTATGTCATAAAGGTATTCCATCATGAAAAGACCTTAATGATCTTTCATAGGGCTGGCGATTGCCCCCAGAAAATTGTAGACAAAAGTCTGTACTAAGACCTTATGCAATTTATGCTTCTTCTTTTCCTTCAGTGTAAAATTTCAGAGGATTTTCATGTTCTCATTCTGTAGTTAGATATGTGGCCTGAACTATTTCTAAATAAAACCATTATTACCAGCATTGCCAGCAACAGAAATAGCCACTTAAATCCTCAGTTGTGCATGATACTGAAAGCTACAGAGCAATTATGGCTCTGACTTCTTAAAAAGGCACAATAAGACAAGTGAATAAAATTATACTTGCATATAATAAAATAACTGTACAAATCCTTAGTTATAACCAGTATGGAAAGCAGAATTAAGTTTAATTTTTGATTTTTCTTCTGTGTATTGATATATTTACATTGGGTTGATCATGGCTGGAATCATTATAAAGCCAACATGTAAAATAATGTCCAATATATCTAATAATATCTATTCTTTCAGGTGTTCAGTTGACACATGATATGCATTTGACCTGACTTTAATGGGTAAGCACACCAACCATTGTAGAAAGAGAAAAATGGAGATAAAGGGATCTGTTTTAAGAAATGATATTTATAGAAGTAATAGTCTTCATTTCCAGGTATGAAAAACACGTAGCAATAAACACCTTTAGAAAAATGAAAAGTTTGAAGGAAATACCATGCAGTTACAACCAAACATAGATAGTAATAATTTGTTAAATCACTTAACATGTTTTTATTCAAATAAATTGCTAGGTTAGTAGCCAAGAAGAAAAAGAATACAAATTTATACAATTCATGGAGATGCCTCAGTCTCCCATATTAGAAGTACCCCTTATTAGGTGTAAGGGATGAAGTTCATTACATTGTCATCTTAGAAAGAGCCCTCTGGAAAAATCTTCACTAGAAGTTCCTATCTTGTGAACCTTGGATGATAGAATGGAGGTGTGGCCATGAGGTTGAGGTGCCATCTACAACCAACATAGTCTGGACCAAATTGGCATATCACTATTTTAGTATGATGCCCATGGTCTATTTGACAATTCCTCATTTAAGTGTGGGAATAGAAACAGGAAGTGTTTAAATTATATATTCCTTGTCACACTTCTAGTCAGTGACAAGGTACTTTCCAAATATTCACTAAACCAAATATATTACTGGATCTGTAGAGAATGACAGAGGAGCTTTGGAATATCAGGTGTGATCCATTAACTTCTCAAATTTTGATTACAATTTATTTCTAACATATTTAATTGAAAATCTCTCTGATCAAGTGTAGGCAGACACATAGGTTAAATTCACATTTTTCTCTCAAAGATTAAACTTGAATTTGCTATAAACCATATAGTCACAAAGACAGTTAAGGCCCTGGGTTTCTTTCTTTCTTTCCTTTTTCTCTTTTTAATGCAATGGTTATAGATGTCATTCAAAACAATTTTTTTAAGTGTAGAAATTCACAATTTATGAATTTAGTATACAAGTTTTTGAAGGTATTAAATAATATATATATCATATATGTAATAAATGTACATGTGTATATATATGTATTACTTTGTATAGAGTGTGTAGATATTTTCAAAAGAATATTTTTCAGAGACAGCAGGTTTCTGCAGTAGTAGTATATTCCGATTTCTCTAGGTTAACTATGAACACAAATCAAAAAATATTAATATTGAGACAGGAAATGCAATTACTTTCCCATTCTAAATTAATACTGCTACCATACATGAATCATATCCCTGAAACTATATTTTGTAATGTACTTTCTACGGGATGAAAAATTTAGAGTAAATACATACTCAGCTCTATAGAAATGGCAAGAATTCTAATATATGGATTTCATTAGATGTGTATTCAGAACTCCTTTTATGCTGCAAACAATTGCAGGAAAACAATGCTTTGTGCTATTTGCCAACATAACAGAAAATATATGGCAGAATTATAAGAGCACATAAGTTTTGACCTATTTAACAAAGTATATCAGGGTTAATGGATATTATATATACTTGGGATTTTTTTATTGTTATAAAAGGGCATTTGCATTATGAACTTTTAATATTAGAACAATAATAATTATTGTATGCTAACAAATGGATAAAAAGAATAAAGATGGAATGAATAAGACAGATAATTGATGTTTGAAGTTTCTGTTATGATTCACTTAAATATAAATCTGAATCTAGTAAAGAAAATGAAATAGCTAGGTTAGTTGTCACATACAAGGAACAATAGATGTTATTTTCCATTCAGCTGGACTTGGTTTGTGATCAGAAAGCAGCTTGAAAGAAACAAGCTGAAGTGCAAGGAATGTCCAAACATATTTCAGAGATTATGTTTGTCTATCAAGGAACAGAATGGTGCTGTCATGGGTTTGTCAAAATAAATACAGAGATACCATTACTCTCCCTGTCTTGCCTGGTACATTTCAGCTGCCCATAAGTGGAAATGATTTTCCTATTTCCAGATACTTAATGTTCCTTGTGTGCTTTCTTTACAGGTGTTGTCTGGCATACAATATGTGGTACAGACAGACTTGTCACTACTTACTACTCCTTGGAAATGGAACATGAAGTTTTTCTTTTATAATTTTTTGTGAAAATTTCTTTAAAGTATTGATTAAAAATTAGGAAATATTTAAAAATTCTGAAAGTTGTACACAAAAACAAAATACGTAAGTTATCTAGCTTGGAAATAAAGCAACTTTTCAGTGAGATGCATAGAAGATTTAAATGGAGTCTAAAAGAGCCACTAAAAATGCATTTGTATTCCATTTATAGTAAAGCAGCTTATAATTATTTCTAAAAAGTAAATTTAGAATAGCAATTATAAAAACACAAATATTTTTGCATGCACATTGAATTTTGAGTTATGTCAAATTCATACTCAGTGTTTTCTGTTTTCTTTTTCTCTTTTCTTTCTTTCTACTTTTTCATTTGTGTGTTTGTGTGTGTGTGTGTGTGTGTGTGTGTGTGTGTGTGTGTGTGTTTGTGAGAATGGGCCCAAAGTTGAAACCATTCAAACACAACAATATTCATATAACTTCTACATGGCAGCATTTAACAGTATCTACCAACCTTTGTCTTAAGTACTTTTAGTAATTTTACCTTCTCAAAAAACAAAACAAAAATATCTCTATACTAGTCTTGAGAAGAGGTCGACAGACTAATGAAATTTTCTTTTTTCTCTGATAAATTTCAGTCTTTTCAATTTGAATCAATTCAAGTATGAACACAATTGCTATTTTAGTCATGAGAATACAGTCAAATTCACTAAATACCTGGCAGGGGTCAGCCATCAGCTTAAGGGCAAACTGCAGGTGGTAGGAGATATTGGCTTTTGTAGTAGCTCATTAGGTCTTAAGTGAATCTGAAAAGTATTATAAATTCAGAAAATTCTACAGGTATTGTTCAGATAAGACTTTATATTCCATTTATATTGATGATTTCAAAAAGCATGTTTTTATATATAGTCTTTATTCTTATTTACTCATATATTTTTTATTGCAATTTCTTTTTAAAAGCACATCTAATTCTGCTTCTAGTCCAGATAGAATAACAGGGACCAATATATCTTCCTACCTCAAATAGCCAAAAGCTAAAATATGTAAAACAAAGGTTTGCATGCAGCAATGAAGATCACTGACCTCAGAAATCTAAAAAAACAAAGGAACCAAACCCTGCGATTTCCCTTCTTACTGTTTTGAGAGAGTTTTCAATGTGCTTCAGGCAGGAACCACCAGAAAGGATCAGAAAATAGCAGAGCCCAGCAAGCACTCAGAACCAGCAATATTGCCTGACCCACCAGGCAGACTGAAAAAATGTGCAATTCATGAAGAATTGGGTAGAGTCTTCTGAATGACAAACCATAGGCTAAATGATCTTCTGGACTTCTACAAAATGTAAAATGGACCCCAAAGGGTCAAACTCTTTACAAGTGAATCAACTATATTTCAAAAATAAATAAATAAAAAATAAGTCTGTGTATAGGAATACAAAATAATCTAGTATCCAAAAAAGTAAAATTTACATTTGGCATCCAATCATAAATAATCTTGTGCTGCACAGTGAATGTTTTCTACAAATTCATGCGCTCAACCCTAACCCCACAATTGACTGTTTTAAGAGGTAGGGTCTTTGAGACACGGCTAGAACAAGAAGACAGGAGCACTCTTGAAGGGATTAGTGCCCCTGTGAAAAAGATCTAAGGGGGCTTGTTTGCCCCTTCCACTATTCAGGGATGCACTGAGAAGGTGTCAGATAAACCAAAAATAAGGAGATTTTGGAAATAAAGAAAAATACTTCCAACAGATTTATAGTTTAGATCTCAAGAAAACACTTCCAAGTGTTTTCATATCCAAATCAAGCCAAATTTCAGGCATGACGAAGGGGCATTTTTGCTACTTAAACAAGATGCCACCAGGGAAGAGCATCTGTGGAACATTCTGATCATGCACAGCCACTTGTAAAGGCAATTGGAATGAACAGTGAAGGTGAGATTGCTTGCTGCCCTCAGTGCATAACAATTTAATGGAAGTCCTTTATTACAAGTATTATCATTTTATGCTTGTCTACATATCTGTATCTCGTGTTTGATATACAATCAAATACCAGAAGTTTTAATGTATTCCAATATAAGTCTCTTAGAATGGCATCATTACCTGGTCATGGAAAAATTATTATTCAGATAGAAACATGTTTTTCTGCCAAAAAAGTCCCAATGTTTTTATCAAATGGGCTAATTAATATCATGCACTTTCAAAGTTGTAAAATACATTTTCAAAAGTCATTTTTATTCCACTTATATGACTCTCATGCACCCAAATATGTCTTCATATTTATAATTATTAGTATCCTAATTAATACCTTGATTTATACATTTTTGTTTTCTGATTTTTAAAAATATAGATATTATAGACATTTAGATTAAACCATAAACATGCCTGACTCATTTTTTTAATAACAAATAATCCTCTAACTTATTTCTAACTCCTATGGTGGTCTATTCTGAATACTGTTTCTTTGTTTTAATAGATAAGTATTTAACCCACAAAAAGCCATTTGGTTCACTTATTTCACTGAAAATTTGTTCATTCTTTGGATAAAATTATTTGCAATTAAGAATTTATCATTTTTTTCCCCAAGAGAAGTTGATAATCTCTAAAAAGATAAAATTTTATAAGGAAGGAATCATAAGAGAAAATGTAATTCTTTAAATTGAGTGACAAGAACTTTGGTTAGTGGCAAATTACTTCACATAAAAATAAAAGCTGTAGTAATAATAGCTCTGTTTTAAAAGTGCTTTGATATTTATCAAGCAGTTTCACATAGATGACATCATTCAATCTTCATAACACAGCTATATGCTAAATTTGATTTTGCAAATGTGTGAGGGAATGTGTGGAAAATGAAGTAAATTTCTTTCTTTCATTTATTGTTGGCACAGTGTTTTATTTTGCAAAGGACTTAGAGTGGCAAGTGAAATGATTTGCTGAAACCTCACTAGCAAGCGACACAGCTGGGATTTCAACTCAGGTTTTCTACTCCAGGTCATTGTTTGAGATTGACAAAATATATTGAAATGTTTGCTTAGAACAAACAGCTTACCAGCGATGAATCCTGGCAGCTCAGGCTTTTGGTGCAGTTAATTGTGTGAGAAATCTGGCTGCCAATGGGCACTAGAAGGTGAGCAGAGAGCAAGTGCAGTCTTACTTGGCTAATATGGACCCATGGGAAAAAAATAAGAGTATGATTATGAAAAGGTCATAATTACAGGGAGGTAGTCAACTGCATTTCACTTAGCATGGGCCATGAATTGAAATCACCAAAGCTTCAGATATCAAGAATTTTTCTTCTTTTACATGATGATATTTTTTACTGCACCAACTATTGATTTTTCTTCAAAATGTGCTACTACCTATTTCTTCCACAATGCTTATTGAATCTGTCTAGTTATTTCAGATATTTTTCATTATCTTCCCAAGAAGGCATATAGTTGTCAAATCACCAAGTCCAAAAAAGAACAACAAAAAAAATCACTTAATATTAGAATCCGTGGTCTATTTTAGACAAATGAAACACTGAGGTAGAAAGAGCAATGTGTCTCTAAAAACAGTGTGCCACTTTTTAATTGCATTCACTTTGCTCATCATTAGAAATAACCAACATCCTTAATTTTCATTGATCATTTCTTTCTTATAAGTTTTTTATCATTTTGTTTATTTTCTAGAAAAATGAGATTTCTCCATGAATACCTTATTTAAAATTTTCAGAAAAATGTGAAATGTAATGTACTGTTTTATAAAACCATATATTCTAAGGATTGAGCGATATATATATATGAATATATATATGAATATTGAAGTGAAAAATAAAGTAAAATTTCTTTGATAAAGAATTCATGGTATAAGTTTATTATTTTCAATTTTAATGTTAATAAATGAAACTATTATCAAAGTAATTGCTAGTGTTCCCCTTTGGGGATATCATTTTGAAATTCACCATTTTACCAAAAATGTTACTAACTAAATATTAGATTTTTAGCAATTTCATCAGATGTGTTGTTTTGCCTGAAATTCTGATAAAACTCAAATCTTGATCTTTCCTAATAAAAGTTAGTTAACTTGAATAAGAAAATTTAATGATAAGCTCATACTTGAATCCAGAAAATACTCTTCAACTTTTTATGAAAATATATTGCAGAAAATTATTTCCTGTACAAAATAGACAATTACTTAATTTAAAACATTCTTGGCCTTTGAAATCACTTACTCTTTAAGCAAATACATGAAGTAGTTTTAAAAAATGAAATTATAGTGGGATATTCCATTCTCCTTAGTAGTTAACACATGAATACAAATCATAAAAATGTTTCTATATAATCTTCACTCTTTTTCTATATACTAAGCACTGATTAAATGATTAAATTCATTTAGTCAAAATGAGTTTATTTCTCATCTAATGGCAATAACAGTAATTACACTGAGAAAGACAAGGTGAAAATGTCCTCTGGAAGAGATAAATAAAAGATGCAGAAACTCATCCTCAAACTAATTGAAAAATAAGTACTCAAGAATGCCATTTCTAGTAGGACTATGCAAAGTCATTATAAACACACACATACATATATATAGACAAAGTGTGCTTTTGGATTTGAGAATTAGCTGTCATCTATTTGCTTCTTGTATATAGTAGTCCTCTTTTATCTGTAGGGGATATATTCCAAGACCCCAGAGGATGCCTGGAACCTCCTATTGTACCCAACTGTATAAGTACATGCCTATGATACAGTTATTTTTTGGGGAGGTGAGTATTGGGGATTGAACTCAGGGCACTCAACCACTGAGCCACATCCACAGCCCTATTTTCTATTTTATTTTTAGAGACAGGGTCTCATTGATTTGCATTGAATCTTGCCTTTACTGAGGCTGGCTTTGAACTTGATGATAAAATTTAATTTACAAATTAGGCACAATAAGAGACTAACAATAATAACCAACAATAAAATAGAACAGTTCTAACATTATATTGTAGCAAAAGTTAGGTGAAATGATCTCTCTGAAAGTAATAAAACAGGGCTATGAGTGTGGCTCATTAGTAGAGTGCTTGCCTAGCATGTGCAAAACCCTGGGTTTGATTCTCCACACTTCAAAAACAAAAACAAAAAAGAGTGAAGCCAAGTGCACATTAATATTTTTGGATCATGGTTGAGTGTGGGTAATTAATACCTCAGAAAAAAGCAAAATTATGGGCTAAAGGGGACTATTGTGTTACAATTAAATAATATCACAATGAAGATTTCCTGAGGAAAGGAAGGCCACTATTACTGGAGCTAGTCTGTATTTTAATATCCTGGCTATAATCGCTTGCCATCCTACACTTTAATGTAGAGTTCTTTTTGTGAAAAAGGATGCAGGTGGTATGGAATCACAAGGCTACAATACGATCTGTTTATTTTCAACAAAAATTCTCAGGGAGAGGGGATGTTATTGAACTACTGATTTCAGTTAATTTATTACAAAATTGTAAGCTTTAAACAAACATATTCAAAGTTGAAATCTGAAAAATAACTTTCCTTTCCTTCTTTGGTGTTAGCCAATTACAAAATCTTTACTGATCTTTTCTTACATCCTGATGTAAATCATCACTGAGGAATTTAAAACTATCAAGCAGAGAAGCACTGGCAAAAGCAAGAAGGTGTGGAGTGAGGAAGGTGTTTAAAGTAACCACAGAGGAAAAGGCTTTTGAGAAATAGCAGAAATATTTGGCAGGTAATAAGCCCACCTAGAAGATTTTGTCTCTTCTGAGTACTTCTCACCCATCATCTGGGTCAGGAAGATGGCTTTGCAATGAATGGAAGCCATGCTTTCCTTCTTCACTGTGGGGAGGAAGGGGCAGGAGTAGTTTAGGAGCTGGTTTATTAAAAGCCATTCCTCCTTAATGCATGATTTTCCCTTGGTTTAGCACACCATTGTCTTGGTTTTCCTGTGATGAACTGGACATTTCTAGTCATTGATTGCTGGCACCACCCAGTCTTCTTGGTGCTACACAATCTCATGCCTCAGTCTCAGCCTACCCCTTCTCTAGCTACATGCATATTTTCAGTGACCTTATTTAAGCTCCTTATCTTTCAATACTATGTATATGCCAATGACTCTCAATTTGTTTACTTATATCTCTCAACTCTTTGCTCACAGACTCACCTCTACCAGTTTTTCTGCTTCTACTATTATGATTTGGGTATGAAGTGTCCCCCCACCAAAGCTCCTGTTAATGCAGGGATATTCAGAGGTGAAATGATCAGATTATGAGAGTTGTGATCTAATCAATCCATCCTCATTTGAATGAACAGGATGAGTGGTAACTGTAGGCAGGTGGGGAGTGGTTGGAGGAGTTGGATCACTGGGTACTACCCTGGAAGAATACATCTTCCCTGTGATCCTTTTTTCCTTCTCCTTCTCTTTCTCTGCTTTCTGATCCCACCATGAGCTGAGTAGCTTTCCTCTTCTGGGCCCTTATGTCATTATGTGCTGCCTCAACTTGGCCACCTCTGGACTGAACCTCTGAAAGCATAAACCAAAATTAACTTTTCCTCTTCTAAGTTGTTCTCGTCAGGTATTTTGGTCACAGTGATGGAAAAGCTTACTAAAACAACTACTCCTACCTTGATCCAAAGTGTATCATCTTTACTCTGAATTATGTGGTAGTTTTCTAACAGATATCCTTGATTTGGCCCCCACAACTTCCCTCCATGGCTCCACACTGTAAATTCAGTCCAGAAACCAGAGTAAGCTTTGAAATATGAAGATTATATAATGTTTCTTCTCCATTCAAAACCCTACAAGGCTCCCCCATTCCGACTCAATGTAGGAGATAAATTCCTCATGATGACTCTAAGGTACGGGTACTTACTTGTCATCTGTCTGGTGTAACTCCTACTCCCTCTTTCACTTCATTTCAGCATATTAGCCTCCATACAGTTCCAGGAATATTTCAGGCAAACTCCTACTTTATGGCCTTCTTCTGGCTCTCGGTCTGAAATGCTCTTCTCTTAAATATCCTTTGGATTATGGGCTAAATCTTACATAGTTTTCAAGTTTTTCCCATAGCTTACTTGCTTTTACCTTATTCAATAGTACAACCTCCCCACCAACTCATATCTCCTGCTCTATATTTATGTTTTATTTTTCCCATAGCCCTTTCCATTTTCTTGTACACTATATTATTTACATCCTTATGATGTTTATGGTTTATCTATCACTTCTCACCGAATGTTAGCCAATCAAGAGCAGATATCTTTTTTCAGTGCTACATCTCCAGAGACTAGAGTAGTGCCTTGCATCTGGTGGGCCTCCATAAATATTTTTTAAATGAACAAAAATGAAGAGAGGTAGAGAGATGTGAATATCCTCATATTTATAAATGCTCTCCCACTGCAGCAAAGAAAACAAAGGAGATATTGCAGATGTATGTGTGTGTATGTGTGTGTGTGTGTGTGTGTGTGAGAGAGAGAGAGAGAGACAACTATATTCTTGCAATTGCACTTAGAAACAAAAATAGCTTTACTAATTTTTATACAGTTGATAAAGACTGCAATTAGAAGACAAGGTAACATTTTCAAAGCATAAATTTCAAGTCATTATGGAAATCAACAATTGATATCTCAGTCAGAGGACTGACTTACATTGGGAACAGAAGCAAAAATGTGTGAAATATAGGAGATAGAAACAGGAGGAAACAGAGGATATAACCAGCATGATGAAAAAGAAAAGCACATATCCTAGAATTATAATCAAGACGGCTACACTTACTCTCCAATAAGGGACACCCTGGTTTGTTTTCAGTGAAGAACATCTAGGCCTAATAGTATAATTTCTGGAGCCAGTCAGCCTGGCTAAGCTGCTTATGAGATCTGTGATCTTGACAAGTAATTTCTCCTGTCTGTCTTAGTTTCTTCATCTTTAGAGTGAGAACAAGAGCAACAGACCCACCTCGTACAGTTGTTGCCAGGATTCAAACAGTCTGTCTATGTCAAACACTTAGAATATTACCTGGAACTCAGTGGAGGCTACACGAGTATTCATTACCTGCAGAAGGCAGAGACAGTTGTCCAATGGAGTGCTGCACACTACAGTGACATTTCTGTTGTGGCTTCTGAAGGACCTCTGCATGAAGCTCCAGATCCACAAATTCGGGACCAATCACTAGTCACTTCCTAATATGCCAGCCAGAGACACTACATACAATAGGTACTTTTTTTAGTAGACTTATTTATACAAAGATCTGCTCATTTCTGTATCAAAGAAATGCAAAATAATGGTTTAATACAACAATTTCCAACTGCTATTTGATTGTGGAAACTTTAGCTATAAAATATCTACTAACATTCTGAGGGAACTGACAAGTTATTGATTTTGTAATATATTGGCACCTCTAACACTGCGTTTGTTACACCTAATTCATGCTGGTTTGGGTCATACATTGCTATCTGAAAAATGTCTGTCAGTTTTGTTATCTCAGACATATGGAAGTGCTAGCATATCAGTCTCTTCAATATGCTCTCAGTATTTAAGAGTATAAATCAAAATGTATTTATGAATAAAAATAAAGTCATAAATAAAAATTAGATTGCAATGATCAAAACAACTTTACAAAGAATATTGGAGCATTGAGGCAAAGCTTTAGTTACGTTTAAATGACTGATTTTTAGCCTTCGATGCTAACTCAAACAAATACCATGCAATAGAATCAAAAGAAAGAAAAAAAATAATATTAACAAAATTTAGGATTAATATCATTTAAAGTGATATTGAAGTTCTATTCTGAAATGTAAAGAAGTTGTTTATGAATCATTCAGGGGAAAACAATACTTTTACATGGCAGACTTTCACCCTATTAAGTTAAAATTAGTCCCTATCACTTGGTCTTTTTATTTAACCCCTGCCACTCTCTCTTTCTCTCTCCAGTCACTTCGTCCTCCTGGCTGCCCCATGAATGCAATGGACCTGGTCCTGCTAACAGGGCACTGGTGTTGCTTCCATTTCCACAGCTCTGTCTTCTTCACTCGCCCCCATAGATCCCTCTCTCATCCACTGCAGTCTCAGCTCAAATGACCTCTTGTCAGTCTGCCTCCTGTAGTTAACATCGCTCCTGAACTTTCATTTTTCTTCTACTACTTCAATTTTTTTTTCAGATCTTTCAGAAAATCTTCTCATATTACATATTTTTGGCTCCTTATTTCTTGGCTTTCTCTAACATATAAGCTATTAAAGAGTAAACATTCTTATCAATTGACTATTGTTATCTCTTGGGATTAATACAGTGCCTGGTAGCTGGGAGGTAACTGAAAACTTTGTGAATAAATGAATAAAATGTTAACTAGTGAATAAATAAATATAAGTCTCCAGATCAATTTTTTTTTCATGTTTTTCACCACTTCACAGTGCTGTGTGCCAATCTATCCTACAGGGACTCTGGTTAGGTTCTTTCTCTTTGTGAAGGTTCTCATCCAAGAGTTCATGTGAAAAGTCAGGAAGGCACTTGAGTCTTCTCTCTCTGTCTCAAATCTCTAGTTATTCATGGGGAGTGACATCCATCATCCTAAATATTCCTCGTACTGACCCTCTTCTCTTGCTACTGCTGCTGACTTATTCAGAATTTTATAATAGCTTCTTTCATGTTCCCCTTACTCATTCTTCCTACTACTCTCATCTCTTCTATTATATATTCCTTCACATATCAGGTCATGTCTCTTCCTTTATCAAAATTCTTCCATGATATCCTACTATCTATGAAAGTGAAAGTAAAAACTCTAAACTTTTTGAAATAGTATTCATATTCCAAATTTATTTTGTTCCTTCATATTCCTGTTCTCCAGTCATCAAGAATTATGTACTGTTTCCTGAAACCATTCAGTCGGTATATTTGCATGTACTATTCCTTCTGAATAGGATGTACTTCCCTTCCCATTTGGTCTAATGCTTCCATCTGACCCACACCACATAGATCTTTGAAGCCTACTTGGAATCCATCAATGACACAATTTCCCCTCTGTCTTCCTCTATCATCATTTAAGCACTGTCTGTTCTAATGTCATTACTATTTTGAATTCCCCCATTAGACTGGGAGACCCTCAAATGCAAAAGGCATGTTATATTATTTTTTTAGAAATGTTTAAACTTTCTGGTGCATACTTTAATGCTTCACATAAAATATTGTAAGAATTGCATTTATAAAGAACATTTGAGGGCAAATCAGACTAATTTTATTCATGTCATATTTGATGAGTTTAATTTCACTCCTTTTGGTAAACTTTCTATTTTTCTGCAAGTTTGTTTTAATACTGTATAAATGCTAATTCTTCTTTTGTTCTTGGATAATATTCATGAAAAGTCTTGTTTTCTCCAGAGCTATTTTTTTAAATAATTAAAACTTTCACACAAAAACAACTTTTTTTCCCTTTCTAATCAGTAAAGAACAGATGAGAAGTAGAATGATTGGTTGAACACTGTTCATAATTAAATACCTTACTTTTCCTTTTATACCTGATTCTATTTCATTAACACCATAGTAAATATTTTTGGTGTAAGTTTCAGTTAATTTCATTACATATTTAAGGTTTATACATGTATCACAATTTTTCCCCTAAAATACAGTTATAATAAGTGTTATGGTTTAGATGTGAGGTGTTCCCCAAAAGCTCATGTATGAAACAATTCAAGAGGGTTCAGAGGAGAAATGATTGGGTTGTGAGAGTCTTAACTGAATCAGTTAATTATTCCCCTGATAGGGATTAACTGTGTGGCTGGAGGAAGTGGGAATTGAGTCAAGGTTTTGGAGTATATATATAAATTTGTTCTAATTAGTTATATATGACAGAAGAATGCATTTTGACACATTATACACAAATGGAGCACAACTTCTCCTTCCTCTGGATAAACGTGGTGCAGAATCACAAGGGTAGTGTAATCATGCATGTATGTCTGTCTCATTCCACCTTTCTTCCCATCCCCACATGCCTCCCCTCCCCTCACTCCCCTCTGCACAATCCAAAGTTCCTTCATTCTTCACTACTACCCACCACCCAGTTATGGATTAGCATCTGCTCGTCAGAGAAAGCATTTGGCCTTGGGTTTTTTGAAATTGGCTTATTTCACTTAACATGATATTCTCCAGTTCCACCCATTTACCTACAAATGCCATTGTTTCATTCTTCTTTAAGGCTGAGTAATTTTCCATTGTCCATATATATCCCAGTTTCTTTATCCATTCATCTGTTGAAGGGCATCTAGGTTGGTTCCAAAGTTTAGCTATTGTGAATTAAGCTACTATAAACACTGATGTGGCTGTGTCGCTGCAGTATGTTAATTTTAAGTACTTTGGGTGTAAACTGAGGAGTGGGATAGCTGGGTCAAATGGTGGTTCCATTCCAAGTTTTCTGAGGAATCTCATACTGGTTTCCACAGTGGTTGCACCAATTTATTTGCATCTGGCAAGTGGAGATCTCTTTCTCTGCTTCCTAATCACCATGTAAGCTGCTTCCTTCCACCACACTCTTCTGCCACGCTCTTCTGCCATGATGTTCAGCCTCACCTAGAGCCCCTGGGGAATGGAGCTGGCCTTCTATGGACTATGACCTCTGAAACCGTGAGCCCCCCAAATAAATTGTTCCTCATCTACAATTGTTCTGGTTAGGTCATTTAATCACAGCAGCAAAAAACTGACTAAAACACAGGAAGTCTGAGTTTTTCCTTTTGTCATTCCAGTCATAAATTCAGGTACATTCAGAGCTTTGTTTGCTGTGTTCTTTGGTTAGACCACAGAGAACTCTAGTTGCACAAAGATCAGTTGAGGGGCAGATAATATTTTTCTGATATGTTGAAAACATGATTTTTAAATTATTCTAACTCTGTTTTTTAATCTGACTTCAGAAATAATTCCATTTAGATCCACATGTATTGTGGCAGACATGAAATGTGCCACTTAGATCCCCTGCAGCAAAGGATATAATGGCTGTAGACCCAGCTGCTGCTTGCTCCCCTAGGTTCACCTTTGCATTTGAGAGGAAGCCCTGATTCCTATGAACTGATCAGTGGATGGTTAAAAGTGCAATGGTATTAATTAAGGCTCTTATCAAGTGAGATACAGTACTCCTCCCATGGAAAACTAAAGGACTCACCTTCTGTCTAACCAAGCCTTATTTGCAACTGTGCTGGAGTCTGAGACCTTTCCTATCCAACCTTCCCTTCCTTGCCTCCCTGATTTCATGAGCATCAGACGTGCGCACTGGATGAAGTCTCCCTCTTTCTTCCCCTGCTCAGTCCCCAATACATATTTTACACATTTAATTCCCTCTTGACATTTGCCTCTCAGCATACTCTAAAGAAGAGTTTGCTCTTTTTACCATCGCAGAAAGACTGCTAAGTAAAAGTAGAGAGAGAATACGATAGGATAAGATCTGTGTAATATTTTGTCAAGGTGATTCAATACTTTCAGATTCTAATTAATTCATTTACTTATCCATTTAACTCTTCTTGAAAGACTGTAATACATATAACCCTTTAAAAGACCTTGGATAAAAAGCAAAAATTCTTTACTATCTTTTCCTTTCTATTCTTAACCTAATTCTTTGCTTATTCTTATGATACCATTCAGCAGTACTGAACTGCTGTCTTCCTGTCTCTGTTATAGTCTTTTATTTCTGCACACTTAACCTTCAACCAGTTTTCCTGCTTAGATAACTCTTTTCACTGCTCCTTTACCTAAATGTGCCATCTCATCTTTTCAGTCTCTGTGTACTTATCACCCTCCTGCCCAGCCTCCAGGTCTCAGCTCAAATTCCATCTGCTTTGGGAAGACTATGATGATTCTTTCAAGTGATTCAAATGTGTCATGACTTGCTAAGTATGCAGATTTTAAGAGAACAAACCAGTAAAAAGCAGGTATTAAAATTTAAAGAGAACAGCATTGGGAAATAGTTATTATAAATATAATTTCTCACCTTGCCTTTTATTGTTGCTATTCTACAATTTTTTTTTTTTTTTTTTTTTTTTTTTGGTTCCAGGGATTGAACCCAGGGGTGTTTAACAACTAAACCACATCCCTAGCCCTTTTAAGTATTTTATTTAAAGATAGGGTCTCACTGAGTTGCTTAGGGGCTAAGTTGCTGAGGCTAAGTTTGAACTTGCTATCTTCCTGCCACAGCTTTCCGAGTCACCGGGATTACAGGTGTGCACCACCATGCCCAGCTACAGTTATTTTTGTGAAATATATTTAAGAATATTCATGCAGTTGCAGACGCTGTGCCCCCTCCACTCCCAATCACTGTTAACTTTTCCTGATAGCAGCATGTGGTTTGAGTGCATACTTGTCTTGCTGTGAAACTCTAAGTTCTCTGATCACAGCAACAGGCACTTTTATGTTTGAATCCCCAGTGCCATGACATTCACTAAATAATTATGTTTAATGAATGAAGAAGATCCCAGTTAATTGAGGAGACATATACATGTCCAGATAGTTATAATTCAATTAGATGAATTATTTAATGAAATGGAAATTTCTTGTTGTTCACAAAAAGCAACTCCATATATCCAAGAAGTCAGAAAAGGCATCTCAAGGTCTTGGTTGCTGCATAGTTCTTTCAGAGGTGAGTGGTATTCAAGGTAAGTGTGTTTTTTCTGTCCTCCCACATCTCTTATTATTTCGATTATCTTTGAAGCATGTTAATCTAAATGCTATAATGAATTGAGTGAATTATATTAGAAAATTTTGAAAGGAAAGGCTGTTTATGTTAAACTTTTACATATCCATTTTCTGATAATTCCTAATCATGTTATATGGGGTTCTTTAAACATTTGTTTTTCAAGAGAAAGAAAATCTTACATTTTGAGTATAAGTATCTCTCTATATATTTTGGAATGGAATACTTACAACCCTAACACCTCAAAATATTTTATTAGCCCAAAACATTTTATTAGCCCAAACTACTCCCTCATAAAAATATTACATCTCAAGGATTCAACAAATATGTGTGTGTGTGTGTGTGTGTGTGTGCGTGTGTCTGTGCTGTGTTACTCTTCCAAGTCTAGGGTTTTGTACTGTCCACAGCCCAGTTGGGCTAATAGTGAGATATGTTGCTGAGACCAATAAATACACCTCAAGATGGAATATGAGACATAATGTTTATTTAAAAATGCTTCTGGGGAAGTCCAGTGCTGAAGGGCTGGTCAGGTGCACCGTTTTCATACAGTAATTCTTGTACTTTGCCAGAAAATAGCACCTCCACCCTTTCAACACTTTGTCCAGTGGTAGCTGGCAGGACTAGCATTTCCCTATCCACAATTCTCTGTTCTGTATCATTACCACAGGGAGGGGTTTTATAGGTTAGGTTTCTATGTAGAAGTGGTGACATCATTAACTTAGCTTGCTTGTTTCATTGGATCACCAGCATCCCAAGGAACTTGAAGTGTATGCAGGGATGTAGCTATATCTACAGATAGTACTAAATTACTCTAATTCCCATGATATGTGAGAAAAAGCCAGCAAATTTGAGATAATATTTAACCTTGACATTCTGACCCAACTGGATCCCATTGTCCCCTTAAATTGGCTAAGTTCTAGGTAGAGGACAGGGCCATTTCAGGGACACAGTATTTTATTGTCTTCTGTGTCTCCAGATATGACACATGTATACTCTATAAATCTCTGAAGTGAAGTGAAATATTAATAATATTCAATAAAATGAACGCTTTTCCTTTTTGAGATTATTTTTAATTAGTGGATGTCAATTTATTTGTTCAATGCTCAAATCAATATAATTAATTCACATGTTATATATCTGGATTATACAAATACCATTGAATATAGAATTAGTCAGATTCTTTTTTTATCCTAATCATTTTTCTAATAATTCCCTTGCACTGGAAAGATTGGTGAATCACTGACATCGTTTTTTTTCATCACCCACTTCAAGCAATAATAATGGCCTATTATTGTAGTATGTGTTGCTTAGAATTATAAACATAGAACGGCCTAAAAAGAATGCAGAAGAGCTGTAGCATATGCTGCTTTTTCCATATTTAGTCTTTAGTTTTCCTTTTAAAATAGGTTAAATGGCTGGGATTCTCTGGTGGCAATATTCAGGGGAAGTACGAAGGGATGTGGCACCACGGTGGCCGGGCTGCTGGGAAGAGGCTCCTGGAGAAGTGCGGTCGAAACTTTCCCATCCGTTGCTCTGAGACACCAAATTCAGATCCCGGCTGACATTCCTAATGGCATTTAGGCCTGTGACAAATCTGATTTATATGGGTGTTCCTCCTCTGCTTCCATAAAGGAACTGCTGATGTGGTGACATATTAGTCATCGTGTCTCCAGAGCAGTTTCTTCTGCTGGTAGCGGAACCTCTATTCCGCAGGACTATCAATTTCTTTCAGAACCAATGTCATGTTTCTGTTTGGTGTGAAGACTCTGTTAGGTCCTCTGTCAAGCAAATCCCCTGACATCCATTTTCTCAAAGTCAAGATGTCTGACTAGACAACAATTTAGTTAATTAAGGAGAAGGCTTCAGAAAACACTGTTTGAGTGAGGGAGGAGGGGCTGGGCTGTGGAGGGAAACAGTGGGGCTTGCAATTTCACGATTTAAGTAAAATTAGAATTGAAATGTATCATTAAGTATTATTGCCCCAGTAACATCTAAAGCAGTGTTCTGGTCTTTTCTCCCTTAAAATCTAATTACTGTACAACCCAAACTGCATTCTCTCTGGTAATGCTTTTCTTCACAGTTTTATTTGTGGAGGTGTTTTCTTGCACAGAGTCCAGCAGTTGCCTTTAGACCGCTGGGAGCTAAACTGCCAAACACTAGATTTTTTTTTTAATCTAAGTCTCATCATTTGTTATTCCTCATGCCCTTAACCGAGTTATATCTTCTACTACATTCCTACCATCCTTGTCTGGTGTTAACCGCACAGAATACTTTCTTCTCCCTCTTCCTCCTCAGTCCTCTTTTTCTTTTCTTTATTCTTTTTCCTCCAGGTAGTGGAAATTTTATTCATAATGTTTCTTCTTACTTTGACATGCCAAATACTAAAGCAAAATATTAAAAATGACACCTTTCCTTAACTTGCCCTTTGCCGCTGGTAGACCGAGGCACACATAATTATGGCCGCCATTAAGTGAACACATTCTAGAACAGAACACATAACAATGCTTTCCTTTTCCTCATACTCAACTCCTAAATATTTTTCTTTCAAATGGTTTTAATCCATTAAAAATGGAGCAAATTTTCTTAGTGATGTGAAAAGTTCATTGTGTTCTCTCTTTTGTAACCACAGTATGTCTAAATTTCTTTATAATGGGAAATTCTCAGCCACACTAAAGCTCATGTTTTCTTTATCTTGGCAAATAGCCATTAGAGAAAAGCATTCAAGGAAATTATTCTGTGTCACTTTTCTTAGTTAATATAATCATAGGGATTTCCTTTTGACTAATAACTATCAAAATTATCATATTCATATTATGTAGTAAACTTATTTTTAAATATCTTAATCTCATCAGAGTAAAAGAAAATAAAATGATGTTATTCAATTTTGGAGCATTCATCCCAATAATATATTAATAATTTGCTGTTATGTGTGAACCTGTTTGTTCTTAGGTTTACAAATCATATATCAGAATACCTAACATATAATAAATATTAAATATTGTTTAGGAGTCACTGAAATTATTTTATCAACAGAGATGACTCATCTTTGTCAACAATTATCAATGATTGATTCTTCCAATCAATAATATCTTTCAGTCTCACATGGGTATAAATGTGATTTACTCAAATAAGAATGGATAGGCTTCTTTCAGGCACCATGCTATAAGCTGCACTACCTAGCTGGTCTGCCTGCTCTGACCCAAGGGGAATAATAAACATTTAGTTGATTCCTATACTTCTTAATATATTCATACCTGACTGATTTGCTACAAACTTAGCAATTAAAAACCGAAGAGGTTATTTAAAACTAGCTAACTTTGCTATGAAATGAATAATGTATGGTTTAAAAAACTGTGGGATGAAGATTCCTGTTGCTCAGTTTCCTTGCCAGGATTTAGTATTGTATAATTTTTTTTAAATGCCATTCTAATAGATGTGTAGTAGTATATCATTGTGGTTCTAATTTGTGTTTTGTGACAATTAATAATTTTGATTATTTTACAAGTTATTTGCCAACATTCTCTTGTTTGGTGAAGTGTCTGTGCCAATCTTTTGCCCATTTTTTAACTGGGTCATCAGTTTTCTTATTGTAGAGTTTCAAATATTCTTTAAATATTCTGAATATGTCATTTGCAAAATTTTTCTTCCAGTCTATGTGTTGTTTTATTCTCTTAAGACACATTTGCATAGCAAAATATTTTAATTTGATAAAGAAAACAGTATTTTTAAACACAGTATGTTCATATTTTTTGTGTATATATAAAAATTCATTGTCAAACCTAATGTTCCACAGAATTTATCCACTGTGTTCTTTTAGATTACTATTGTGACATATTTACCTTTATATCTATGAATCATTGATCCAGTTTGAGCTAATTTATATAAAGTATTCAGATATGATTCAAGTTTAACTAATTTTTATAATATGGATATACAAATATACTAATACCATTTGTTGAAGAAGCTATCTTTTCTTTTGAGTTGGTTGATTTTTCAATCTTCTCAAAAGTTAGTCAACAATAGCTAGGCATGGTGGTGCTTGCCTTCAATCCCAATGACTTAGGAGGCTGAGGCAGGAGGATCGCAAGTTCAAAGTCAACCTCAGCAAATTAGCAAGGCCCTAAGCAACGTAGGAGACCCTTTCTCCAAACAAATAAACAAACAAACAAAAATAAAATAAAAAGAACTGGGGATGTGATTTAGTGATTAAGCACCCCTGGGTTCAATCCCCAGTAACCACCCTTCCCCAAGGAAGAAGTCAATTAATGATATTTACATGGATCAATATCTAGACTCTCTAGTACGCTCCATTGTTCTATCTGTGTATTCTAATAGTCTTAAAATTATGTGGTGAGAGTTTTTCTACCTTTGTTCTATTTTAGAACTATTTTGGCTGTTCCAGGTAGTTTTAGATTCCATATGAATTTTAAAATAAATGTATCTATCTCTACAAATTGCTTGCTTGGATTATGAATGGGATTGTATTCAATCTATACATTTGGGGAGAATTGGAAGAATTGTCATCATAAGAATATTAAGTCTTCCAAACCATGAAGCTGTATATGTTTCCATTTATTATATATTCTTTGATTTCTTACATGACTATTTTATACTTTTCAAGATACATATTCTACACATATTTTATTCATTGCTAGTAGAAATGCAAAATGATACAGCTACTTTGGAAATCACTTTGGCAGTTTCTTATAAAGTTAAATACACATTTACCATCAAACCAGCAATCCTGTTCCTTCTTATTAATTCTATGAATTAGAAACTTATATTTTCACAAAAGCCTGTCTAAAAATGTTTATATCAGCTTTATTCTTAATACCAGAAACTAAAAACAACCAAGGTGTTTTCAACCTGTGAATGATAAACACTCTGTATGTCTATATAATGGACTACTACTTAGTAATAAAAAGAATCAGGAATTGATTTATACAGCCCAGAGGAATGCTAAATGAAGGATGCTAGGTTTCCTAAACCACAAATTGTACAGTACCATTCAGTTGACCTTCTGAAAAGAAAAATAAATAAATAAACTTTAGGGATGGAAAATAGTTCATTAGTTTGTAAGAGCTGGGGTGAAATGAAGCACTGGTTAAATATGGTCAGTACAAGTGAATTTTTTAGTGATAAGACTGTGCTTTAAAAAAACTTGGTGGTGGACAAGTGATTATATTCATTTATCAAAACACTTGGAACTGTTCACCACAAAATGAGAACTTCTATGTTTCTAAATTTTAAGAAAATCAGGATGTTGTAGGATCCTAGAAAGTAATGCATACTCTAACTGCATATATTGGATATAATTACCCTGAAAGAGATGGGGCAAAGGACTTGGCATAAGTAAATTGGAAATGGTGTTTAGCTGAATATAACCTGGCTATAGACACAAAGTTACTACTGTATATAACACTATTCCCATTAAGAAATTTGATTTTCGAAGGTCTATGAATTAGCAATTCTGAAACAATTTTACATGTATATACTAGGTTTGAACGGATATGTAAATAAATGATGCATAATGGAATTCAAGTTTTTCATTGCAAAAAGTAGAGTTAAAAATAAGTATGTCAGGGAAGTCCAGGAAAACTGTGATAATGTTAGAGTTGGAAATTTGAATATATGTTTATTTTAATATAGAACCTAATAGGTAAAATACAGAAATAAATAAAGGTAAGTATGTGTAGTTGGTTAGTATAAAATAAATATTCCCTAAGTCTCTCTGAAAGGACCCAGAAGCAGTGAAACCTCAACACCAAAGAGGACAACTAACACCAAACTGTTCGTTTTTAAGTATCAACTCCCTGTAAAAGAAAACAGAGGTTCCTGGATAAATGGTTACTTTTTTGAATTATGCAAGGAAAATGCAAGATGAACCTAAGGCATCTTTCAGTGACAGTTAATAAAGTAGTACCAGCAGGGCCAAACTCACTGTACCAGCGAGGAGTGATGGGGGATTAGAAATGAAAGAAACACACACTCAGTACAAATATGAATAACTGGGATCAGGTGGAGTGCTGCTCTCTGATGGAGAAGCATATCTAAAGAGTTATGCCAGTAATCTTTATTTATATATGTTTCATTATCAGGTTAAAAACTATGTAAGCATTATTCTTTGTATTCAGGAAAGTCACAGAACTAGAAACATTTATGCAGTTTTTTTTTGTTTTTTTTGGTACCAGGGGTTGAACTCAGGGGCACTTGACCACTGAGTCACATCCCCAGCCCTATTCTATATATTATTTAGAGACAGGGTCTCACTGAATTGCTTAGGATCTCGCTTTTGCTGAGGCTGGCTTTGAACTTGCAATTCTCCTGTCTCAGCCTCCCGAGCTGCTGGGATTACAGGTGTGCTTTTCAACAGTTGCAATATGCAATGTTTTGTGTTATGCTCAAGGAGGACCATTGTTTAAAGTTACTGTTAAGGGTCCAGGCTCAGAAGTAGTAGAGTTGGTGAAACATTGTGGTTGTCTAGCATGAGAATTCCTCTGTCCCCAAGGAGCTATGTGCCTGAGATCAAGGTTGAAGGCAATAACACTCTTGCACAAAGCCTCCTTGGGCTGGGTATTACCATAGCAGCTAGGCATCCTGTGCCCTTAGACAAAAACATTCCCAGGCAGCAGGCACACCACAGCCATGAAGTCATCAGAGACCCCCAATCTCAGTCACTGCTTTCCCATTATCTGTCACTACTCTCCACAGTACTTAAAAATCTTTTTTTTTTTTTGATGTTTTGGAGTTGGTTTATTTCATTTAGTGTGATATTCTCTAGTTCCATCAATTTACCTGCAAATGTCATTATTTCACTCTTCTTTAAGGCTGAGTAACATTTCATTGTGCATATGTACCACGTTTTCTTTCTCCATTCATCTATTGAAGGGCATCTAGGTGGTTCCATAGGTTAGCTATTGTGAATTGTGTTGCTTCAAATATTGATGTGAATGTGTCACTGAAGTATGTTGATTTTAATGCTTTTTAAAAATCTTTTAAAAAGAATGAGACATATCAAATGGTATAGGTGTCAAACTGAAAGAGCTTCCAAAGGCAAAACTGCAGTCATTTGAGGAAAAAGGAAGAAATAAATAATAATAACAGTAAAAACAAATGACAGTAATAGATTAAAACTAAGAATAAGATAAAGATTCAATAGTCCATATTGATAATAAATGAATGATTGACTAAAAACTGAGGAAAAAGGGACAAATATTATAGTATTCCAAATAATAAATGTCAAAAGAATGAAATACATAGAACAATCACAGATGAATGCTAAATTAGAGGATCAAAAAAGGAGCAAAGGAATATTTGCAATATACAGTATATCTCCTGAAAAATAATTATTGTGGTTGTTTAAATATTTTTGTACAATTCTTTGGCATTCCTCCTTCCAAGAAATGGATCTTAATTCCCTTTCTTTGAGTGGGGGTGGGGGTTGAAAATAAAATATGGAAAGAGAAAAAATACTAACTTTATAGTAGAAAAATCTGGTATATACCACCAAAACCAAAAGACCAAGGTTAATCACCAGTAATAAATAAGATTGGTATGATGTGCCCCTGTAGGAAACAATTGGAAGGGCAGTTCACCTCTGTGGTCTTCTTTCCTCAAGTCTACACTGTCCATCTAATCATGAGAAACATCAGATGAATATACATTGTGAGATAATCTACAAGACACCTGATAAGAACTCCTATAACAATGTCAAGTTCTTGAAAGAAAAAGATGGTTGAGAGAATGTCCAAAAATGAAAGAAATTAAGGAAACCTGAAAACTAAATATGGTGGGGTATTCTGGAACAGAAAATTAACATAAATGAAAAGACTAATGGAATCTAAATGAACTCTATAATTTCATTTAAAATTTTATAGTACTATTAGTTTTTTTAATTTTGATAAATGCACCATAATAATATAAGATGTTATTGTCAGGGGAACCTGGATGAAGGGCATAAAGAATTTTCTATACTGTCTTTGTATCTTGAGGCCACACACATGGAGGTCAGGGAATACATTGACAGAGAGAGAGGGACCAATGGTCCAATGCCTGATTCATGGACCAGTGACTTATCAAAACAGCTTTTCCACAAAGAGTTTTTATTGGTGGGTTTAAAGCAAGTAGGCATGAGTTGCAGGAGGTCATTGTGTGAAGAAGAGGTAGTCACTGTGGCATATCAGCACCATCCATGCGAGGCATGAAGGTCATCTGGGCCAGTTAAGTAGGCTGTGTTTAGGTGTTCCACAGGGAGGTGACTCCCAAAAGAAATCTGTATAGGGTACATGCCTGGAGCACTCACACTGAGGAACTGGGAGGAGGTAGAGAACTGGAAACTGTCAAGGGTTTCTGAGTTTTGCTTCTTGGGTGAGAAATTTCAACTTATATTCATAACAGAGGCTGAAGCAACATAAAATTATACAAATACATTACACATTACAGGTAATTGCTAAATAATTGTTTCCTATATATAAATTTGAAATTCTGTCAGTAGTGCATAAAAAAATTAAAAGATAAACATAAACCAAAAGTTTGGGTCAGGCATGTGACCCCAATGTATATTTCTACTTAAAACCTGTAAAAGTATGAGCACATCCAAAGAAAAATTAACAAAGTCTCTGTTATTGATTAAATTTTGTCCCTCTAAAATTCATGTGTTAAATTCCTATGCACAGTAATATATCTCAAATTTTCTTTTTGGAAATATCATTTTCATAGACTATTAAGTTGGGATGAAGTCCTTAGGGTAGGGTAGAACCTAATCCAATATGACTGGTATCCTTATAAAAAGGGCTGGAGGGCTGGGATGCAGTTCAGTGGCTGAGTGCTTGGAGGAGGCCCTGGGTGCAATCCCCCTCACCGCAAAGGATAAATGAAAAGGTCCTACACATGACAGAATGTGATGTGAGGACCCAGAGTAAATGCCACTTGCATTTGGCATTACATTGACACAAGCCAAGGAACTGTCATAGGTTAGAAGAAAGAACTCGGATAGATTCTCTCTGTCAACTTCACAAAGAGGATGTCCCTGATGATGCACTGATTTGGACTTCTATCCTCCAGAACTTTGAGACAAAACATTTTCCATTGTTTAGGTTTGTGGTATTTTTCTATATCAACCCCAGCAAACAAATACCAAAAATAGTGATAAAAATAGTGAAACATGAAAACTTGTTATACTATACTTTCTATTTAAGAATTCAAGTTAACAAAGTAAAATATTATTTTCAACAATTTTAAAAATAATGGTGAGGGTAGGTTAAAATGGGCATTCCTTTCTACTGCCAGTGGCAGTGTAAATTGTTAGATTTAATGCATGTAAGGATACATTTAATGTATTATGGTACTTAGCACAGTGACTGGTATATTGTAAGAACACAATATGTGATAGCTATAATGAATGGTGTAATTATATATCTGCATTAAAATTATATATGCCATATAATGATAGCAATAGTAATAAAGCATCTCTGGAGAGAAACTTGGCAAAATGTGTCAAAGGCATTAATGCATATACTCTTAGATATATCTATTCCACTCCTGGAAATGTATTTTCTCTAACTGAGGAGAAAAGAATGAAAATGGGATGATGAAAGAAATCCGAAAGGAATAAAAGTGCAGGGTTATGGAGGCATGAGGAACGTTTGGGTTGAAGAGAATAGGGAGTGTACTTAATTTGCATTGTCAATCCTATCTTCTAAGAGGACATTTGAGAATGAGCCTAAGCGAGAGACAGAAGTCAGCCATAGATCCATAAGAAAAGATCTGTGGACTCCAATAAGTAGGACCAATCAGAGTGAGGAGCCAAGGAAGAGGTGAACTATTCTGCATTCTGTCAAATAATGTGGGAAGGTCAAGGGCATTGCACAGATATGTCAATGTGACCAAACATGCACACACACACACACACACACACACACACAGACACCATTGTTATCTTCATAATCATTTCCATCATTCACTAATGCACTAATTTTGAATGCTCATAGTCTTTTATTTGTTGAGAAAGCTGTGAGCTTCAATCTACCAGTCTCTTGGTCTACTGAAAAAAATAAAAAGATAAAAAATAAAAATTTTATTTTCACAGGTAAAGTAGAGGTGCTTTGGGGTGTCAAGGGGAGAGGACCTTCTCTGTCTCAGTTGAGGGAAGGAAATCTTCTGAATTTTGCAGAAGAAAAGAGTAAAGCAATTCAAGCAATTAATTTTAGCCATGAAAGTTCAAAAAATAGCATGACAGAGGATACAATTTTTGACCTGGGTTTCAAGGAATTACTAGAAATTACTCAAAAGAAAATTAAAATAGAAGTCCTCCCAGACAGAGTAAGCCATAATGTATAACTCCAGAAACTGTTCAAGAATCAGTGTGTTTTAGGAACGGAGGGGAGAGAAAAGTGGATGGAAGGAGATGGTGCAGAGGGAGTAAATAGAAATTGGGCTGTGAAGAACCTGTAAGACCAGCTACTTAATGACTTTGTGTGAACTGATAATAAAATGTAAAAGGAGCACGGATATTATAAGGACATTACTTTCCAATTTCTTTGAATACTGTTCGATTATTAAATTCAGAAAACTTACAGTTTTTTATTGATTCTTTTTAGTTATACATGACAATTGAATCCATTTTGATATAATTATACTAGCATGGAATGTATCTTGTTCTAATTCAGACTCTAGTAACTCTCCTTCCCTCTCCCCACCCCTTGTTCCCTTCTCTCTATTGATCTTTCTGCTATTTACCTGTAGTTATTTTTTTATTATTAATTTCTTGTGGATGTACCTGATGGTGAAATTCACTGTGGCATATTCATATATTTACATAAGAAACTTATGTCAGATTCATTCTACTGTTTTTCCTATTTCCATCTTCCCCAATTTCCCTTCATTCCCCTTTGCCTAATCCAGTGAACTTTTATTCCTTCACCCCGTATTGTGGATTGGCTTCCACATATCAGAGAAGATATTCGACCTTTGATTTTTTGGGGATTGGTTTATTTCACTTAGCATGATAGTCTCCAGATCATTCCATTTACTGACAAATGTCACAAATTTATTCTTCTTAATGGTTGAGTAATACTCCATTGTGTACATATGCCACATTTTCTTTAACCACTCATCTGTTGAGGGGTACATAGGTTGGCTCCAAAGCTTAGCTATTGTGAATTGTGCTGCCAAAAATATTGATGTGACTGTGTCACTGTAGCAAGTTGATTTAAAAACCTTTGGATATATACAGAGGAATGGTATAACTGGATCAAAATATTCTAAATATAACATTATTGTATATTGCTAAAGAAAGGTCTCTGGTGAAGTTCCTCTTTCATCAAAAAGTACAGCATTTAATGTTTTAAATAAAGTCGTATTAGTCCTTTTTATACTGCTATAACAGAGTGACTGAAACTGAATAATTTATAATGAACAGAATTTTTTTGGCTAATAGTTCTGGAGACTGAGAAATTCGATGTCAAGGTGCCTGGTGAGGGCCTTTGGTTGCTTCATAATGGCTAAAAAGAGGGAAAGGACAGAGGGAAGAAGGCCAAACTCCACATTTTTTTCCAACATAGTCCTGCAGTGATGACATTAATCCATCCATGAAGGCAGAGCCCTTATGCCTAATTACCTCTTAAAGGCCCTACTTTTAATGGCAATTAAGTTTCAATACTTTGAAGAGAATATTTTGAAGAGAACACACATTTAATCCATAGCATTCCACCACTGGTCTCCCAAAACCCTTATCATTCTCAAAAATATTTAAAGCATAGTATTTCACCCTTTCTCACATACAGAATACATTCATACCTTCCTAATAGATCCCAAGTCTTAATTCACCTAGAGTCACTGAAAAGCCCCAAATCCAGAGTCTCATCTAAATCAGATATGGGTGAGATTCAAGGCATGATTCATTCCGAGGCAAATTCCATATCATCTGTGAGCCTGTGAGATTAAACAAGTCACCTGGTCCCAAAATGAAGAAGTGGGACAAGTATAGGATAAACAGAGTCATTCCTGAAGGGATAAATGGGTGAGAAGAAAGGAGGGGTGACTCTTCTCAAGTATATCCAAACTCAGCAGGGTGAGCAACATTAATCTGAAGACTACGGAGTAATCTTTGACTCCATGTACTGCCTTCACTGGGGGGAGGCATGGGCCTCCAAGACCTTGGGCAGCCTCCTCCCCATATCCCTACTCAGTCTTGTCCTACTGTGGACTCTCAGTGATGGGCTCCACCTTTCTAGCATGTTTCTAACTGGGCTCCCAGGCCCTTCCATATATACTTTGAAATCTAGTGGAAGTAGCCATACCTCCATAACTCCAGCACCCTGTATAATGTGAAAATAGCACCATGAAGAGAGCGCCAAGGTGTATGGCATGCACCCACCAGGGCAGTAGCAGGAGGTGCACTTGGATGCTATGTAAGTCATGGCTGGAGCGGCTGAGGGCTGCTGCATCTCAATTAGGGGAACAGAAACTTGTGGAGGCTCAGGGCACGGAATACAAATTTCCTTTGTGTGCCTTGTGCTGCACATTGGACTTTTGTTCTCTATTGTATTAGAATCTCATCATTTGGAGAGATTTACATGACAGAATTTGCAAAAGCACAGAGGTATGATGATCTATTTGAACAGAAATAAACTCATGATGTCAATTAAAAGGTTGTGAGATATTTATGAGAGATGATAAATGCCAGTTCAATTAAAATAAGCTTTATATGCTAGATAGTGGGGATTTATTAGAAGTTTTAGAGCAGAATATAGAAACAGAAGGATAAATGAGAAAAAAATTGAGATCCACGGAGTCCAGTTAAAAGGTCATCTTAATTGGTCTGACTTAAGTGATAATACCAGAAGACAGGCTGGTGCCAACAAGATGAATAGACATGAGATAAAAGCTATGAAGGAACTATCAAGATTTTCTATCATGTTAGAGACAGCAAAATGTCTGGTGCTCCCAGTGTCTAAAATTTTAAACAAACACATACTTCTAAAATAGAAGGTAATGATCTTCCAACGTAAACAACGTATTCATTGCATGCATACACACTTCTGAAGACAGCAAAAGATGGGTAATGTGTCTACGTCTAAAGATCATTTGAGAGACTTGAGTAACATTGTTCTGTGGTTAAGCTATCAGTGAAAGAAGTCTAACTTAACCTTAATAATATGAAATCCAACATTATGAGTGAGCACATTTGTAAATCCCTAGCTCATAACTTGCAGATTCATAAACTGCCAGTATTAGACTAAGATATAGAGAGTCAAAGGGCATTCTGAATTCATTCATTCATTATTCAATTAGTTTATTGAGCAGTTACTTTGTTCCCCTGTTGAACTGACTCTTGCATGTTACCGACCCATACTTGCTTAAGGGCTGGTATTCTAATGGGAAAGGTAATTAAGTAGAAAACAATACATTTTGATACATTTCACAACAATATGACAGCACTGAATTGGAAGAAAATGAATGGGTATCCTTCCTTATATGAGCAAGAAAACCTGTGTTCCAAGAGATTAATTGTTCAATACCTATTACTCTCTGGGAATCTGATTTAAGAAAGTATCTGTATTATTTTTAGACCATGGTATCTAATTACTACTTCTCTTCCTAGATGTGTGTAGGAGAAGAGAATCTTTTCTTTCAACCAAGATCAAGCCTTAAACTCCAAAGTAAAGAAGAATTTCTAGCACTGGTTTAAGAACTATGTTGACGGACCGAAGTCAGAACTCTTTCCTGTAACTGCAATAAGAAGGTATACATTTTTAGGGCTGGGTTGTAGCTCAGTGGCCGTGTGCTTGCCTAGCATGTATGAGGCACTGGGTTTGATCCTCAGCATCACATAAAAATAAACAAATAAAATGAAGGCATGCTGTCCATCTATAACTCAAAAAAGAAAAAGAAGAAGAAGATATACATTTAAAAAAATCTATGATGCAGGCTGGCTGCAAACAAACTGTAAATGCTATTTAGGTAGCCTATGTACATGCTGACAGATCTCAAATTTAGTTGAGAATATCAAAATCTTTCCATCTTACTGAATTTCTTAATGTTGAATTCATCTTATTTACTGAGGGAATATTTCAAAGTGGAGTCAAAGCACTATTTGGAGGAGGAAGACATTGTTCCTGATTTTGGAGAAGTCACCGGTTAGTGAATCCTACCCACCCTTTTGCAAAACTTCACATGCCTTATCTTCATTCTGTCCTTGCTCTTCTTAATTCTTGTATTCTTGCATCTTTTTCCTTCTCCCTTTTTTCATTTCTAGAAAATTATCTAAGTTTTTCTGCCAGGTAAGTTCAGTGAGCACCTGCCTTGAGGTTCCCCAATGGGAGTTGATGGAAACATGAGTTGAGTAAAAATCCCTGGGGCAGGAGGAGGCGTGAGGAGGGTTCTGAGGAGCTCTGTTAGAAGCATTTAAATCGGCCTTCTTTTTTCATATATTGAGTAAATGTGAAAGAAGCCTGGAATACTTAAGTGCCTTTTGATAGTGCTTTCTTCAGAAGATGGAGGGAAGAAAAGAAACCAGGGAGGTAGCATCTTAGGATTCACTGAAGATGAGTTCTCCTAATTATTACTCAGCAAGTCTTAGAAATCTTGAGACATAATCTAGAGGAACTAGTGCTCACTGATTTTGTAATTTAGGCAATCTAAGTACTTTGTGGGAGCACTTCCTGAACCCCAACACTACTGAACTCTGTAACAGCTAGATCAAAGCTTTTTAGCAATTTCTGCTTTCCCTTGTTCCCCAAAGTGAAACTGTGCTTGGGACTCTTTTTCTACTTCCCTTTCCAAAGCACTACTCAGATGAGCCTTTTGTCATTCAATCTTCCTAATTATAAAAAAGATATTTCTTCTTTTCCCATGGAATCTGAGTGGCAACCTGAGTCTCACATTAAACAACCTGTCCTTTAAACACTCATGTCTCTTACCAGCTGTCCATCAAAACTTTGATCCATTTTATTTTGTGACATTTCCTCATTTCCACTATACTTTTTGCGTGTTAGACAGATGGAAATTGAAACTATTGCAACAGTGAACTGTGAAGTGTGTTTTTGGATTGTCTTTTATGGTCATCCTTACTTGGTAGTGTATAGTGGCTACAACACATCATGCTAATCTAATTGTTATTTTTAAAGTGTGTTGCATTGAAAAGGTTTAGTATGGAGTGACTGAGCAAGGCTTCCCTTCTTTGACATTCCCAAAACTATGGCATGTAGGATCTTGTTTCCAAAGTTGGTATAGGTATCAGTTGTTCAACTGAGTGTTTAAAGATCTGAGAATTTGGTTATAATGAAAAGCAATCTCAAGTTCCCTACTGATTGCACAATTTTCCAACAGTGAACCAAAACCTCAAGGAGCATGTGGGAGAATCCAAGACAATCTTTCCTAACTAAATCTGTATAGGAAATCATTTTAAGGATGCCAAGCATATGATTTAGCTTCATTTCAACTTCAGAATTACAAACTTAATTGACTGCTGAGCCATTAGTGTCTTCTAGTAAAAGTGAAGAAAAAAAATCAGGAAATATGATTGTTTTATATTAGTGCATTTTTCTTAAACATGGAACATGTACTTTATTCCACCACAACATAAAGACTACTGTGAGTTCATCTTAAAACTTCTTATGCCTTGTCGTTACAATTTATCACACATATCTTTTGGTATATTTGTTTGAGGCATGTGTTTTCTATAACTCAATCAAGCCTAACCTTGCCCTATTTCATGCCATGGGCAACTATTGGGCAGCAGAGTCACACCTCAGAAATGTCAGGCATAATGAGAAAGTGAAAAATACTAGTGGCAATTGCTCCTTTTATTCTTCTCTGAAAAGCAAGCACTCAGGAACTGTAGTGCCTGCATCTTTGGTGGTGGTGTAGTTGGAGGTAATTAGATACTGTAATTTTAATAAAATAGGCTATCTAATAAGCATAGAGTAAATTTGAAATGTATTGTTTGCCTTGAAACACATGCATTAAGTAGAAAGGGCAAGGCATTTTTCATCTCTATTTCATAGATTCAGACTAAATGATCAAAAATTATTCAGAGTATTCCTAAATAGGTCATTTACTTGTGACTAACCAGGCCAGGAATCTCTCTCTAGTACATCAATTGTTACACTCACCAATGACTTCAGAACAGCTTTTCAGAAGATTGGGACTGGGAGAAGAAAATTTTATATTAGATGTATGCATCTATTTTAAGTAGATTCCAATTTCCAAAATGTTAACTTAGGCAGCATAGAATTCAAGAACTGCTACGTGATGGCTGATGCCAGGAACATACCCAGATCTCAAGGAATCTCTGTGCTGTTCCCTTTACTTCTTGAAAATGACAGGAATATAACCAATATTATAAGCATATAGCAAAATGAATCAGAATTTATATTTTTGACATTCTAAAAATATAATGAAGGAAGAAAAACTTCTCATAGAGTTTCGTTAGTGTAGGTAATTCATCTATTCAATGCTTAGTATGAGCTAGGCTTTGCTTCTCACAAGGTCTTGGATTTAATTCTCATAACCAATTCTGAAAGTTGAACTATGGAGAGTTGAAGTGATCTGTCCAAGATAAAAAGTAAAACGGAAATAATTGGCAAAACCAGGATTTTATGTCAGAAATGTAAGCCTTCACACACTAAATTCTTTCCTTCATCTTATTCAATGAAGTTTCAAAAATTACATATTTTACAGAAATGAATTTTTAAGGAGATGGAGATATTAAAGAATAACAATCTTAGAATTGGAATTTTAACAACTCATTTGATATATGATTTTTGAATTTAAAATACTCAATAAAGTGAAAAATAGAATGCAAAAACCTAAAATACTGGTTTGGGATATCAAATGACAAATTTGAAATCTCCACAGTCCTAAAGAACACTATGAAGAATTAAAGGATAAAAGCAACAAAAGAAATTGAGAACAAATCCAGGGAATATACAGTAGCCATTCTGAAGGTAAAATGCCATTAAAAGAAACACAAAAACCAGAACAGAGTTGAGTTTTTAAGTCATACCTACCTAGTTCCAAGTATGATTAATGAAAAGAAGGAAGAAAAGGGGGCCACAGTTTGATGAAGAGTCAGCAAAATGTGAGCCTCAGTTGTCACACTGGACAGACTGCATTTTACCTCTGAAGCATGAACTCCTCAGTCTCTAACTTCCAGAAAGAGCGCTGTCTGGGAAGAAAGGGTTTAAAACAACCCAGATTGAAACACCTTCCAATCCTGGAGTTTCTGCAGACTCGCAGAATATTTCAAGAGTTACTGTTTACTGATGACCTCTGCTGATAGCCCCCTCGCAACCAATCATGGATTGCTTAGCATAAGGCTAGACCCTTAGCACCAATCTAAATTTGTTCAAATCACCTGTATAACTAACAGGAATAACTAAAATTGTTCAAAACAAGTCACTTCCCCTCAACCTACTGTCTCCTATTATGCTTAAAAAAACGAGTACTTCTGACCTTTTAGGGAAAACTTGTTTAACTTCTAACAGAACCTGTGTTCCTCAGTGCACACATAAAAATGAGCTTTAGTTTTATTTAGTTTTATTTTAACTTCGTTTATAATTTCTTGGTTTATAAGCCAGACCTAGCGTAGTGAAATTTTATCAACTTCAAGGACCAACTGAAAGGTATGTAAGCTTCAGGAGAGCAAAGGAAAGTGAGTTGACCTCATCTTACACATTTCATCTGTTTGCTGCAGACTTCTAGATGAAGTCTAGAAGGTGAGCGATACTCTGAACAGAGAACTCCTTACATTGTAAATATTAAAGAGAGAACAGAAAAAGACAAAAGGAAAGCCAGCAGATTAGCTAGCTATGCACACATGCACACACACATATACAAACAAGTGCAATCACATACGTAAACACATGTTCACTCATGGACTGTGCACACTCTGAGTCAATTGTGAAAAATACACACATTCTTAGAGAATTACTCAAGAAAATAATGTTATAGTTGAATGAAAATTACATCAGGAAAACAGTACTGCAAGTAGAAGACACAGTTAAAAATATACCCAGTAAAGTTCACAGTTAATCTAAACAGAACTGTTGGTATAAGAAGCATTCTTTAAGGAAGGAAAAAATGTAAAATTTTCATGTTTATTTAATAAAACCTGCATTCATGTGGGTAGGAAAAAGAAGTGAGGAAATAGATGTTTCCTGAAATACTTTTTGTAAGTGGGGGAAAGAACTCTGTATGTTGCTTGGTTTTGGTATATTAATAAATGAACATATACTTAAACATGACCTATAAAATGATGAAGACAGAATCACCAGATGATTACATTTTGCCTAGAGGCTCAAATGCATATCCAGAGATTATCAGACTCTTGTTTTCAAATATTTCCATTATGGTTATACATTATTTTCTTTTTTGGGGGGGTGTACTAGGGATTGAACTCAGGGACTCTCAACCACTGAGCCACAACCCCAGCCCTATTTTGTATTTTATTTAGAGATAGGATCTCACTGAGTTGCTTAGTGCCTCACTTTTGCTGAGGCTGGCTTTGAACTCTCGATCCTCCTGTCTCAGCCTCTGGAGCCACTGGGATTATAGGTGTGTGCCACTGTGCCCAGTTGTCACATAAACACTGTTTCTTCTCAAAAGTCAATAACCTATAGTGGCTCCTACCTTTTTTGCCTTCCTTGGAACACTGATTCAGAGCTATCGAAACATATGTCTCCCAAATTGCAGTTCCTAAGATCTGACCTCCCCCCAAATAAAATCATTTTACTTTTGAAAAATAATGATGATGACAAACACTGGGGGAAATATACATATATACAGAGTGACCTGAAATCATTGACTTGAGAAAAAAACAAATTATTCAATCAAGGAAAAGACAAAAAGAAAAAATGGCCAAAAAAATAAAAGTATTTGGAGTATTGATAGGATATGAAGAATCAACTCTGACATCACTTTCCTATGTACACATATGAATATACAATAGTGAATCTAACCAGAGTATACATCCAAAAGAAACTGATAAAAAAAAAAAAAAGAAAAAAAGAACCGGAACTATGAGCAAATGACAGAAAGATCATTAGAGCAAAGTGAGTAGGTGGTGGGGGGAGGAAGGGGAAGGAAAGGTACTGGGGACTGAATTAGGACAAGATATATTTCATATATTGTAAAATTATGCAAGAATGGATTCTACTGTCATGTGTAACAAAAAGAACCATTAAAAAAGATGTTGTATGCCACAGAAGTAAGAAAAAATGCATTTTATTGTTTATTATTAGAATAACTGTAAATAAGTTACAAATCTTTGTTGAAAAACTGAGCCTTCAAATCAAATTATAAATTTCTAGCTCTATCCTGATTGCCAGAGAAATGACACCTATTTGAAAGTAATAAAGACACAGTCAGAATATAAATTGAAGTGAAATGCTCTGATCTTATGATGAGGCACCATTAGTATTTATTGAGTGTTTGTTATGTTGCAAAAAGCTCATTTGTGAGAAAGATTTCATTATTCTTTATAAATCAGTAAGAAACACAAAGTATACACAATTTATTGACTAGCATTCGTATGAATAAAATTTCAATACAAGGTTTGGCCCAATTATTTTTATGTTATCTACTACACCAAACTTCATAACCAAAGAAAACATATAATGTATGGTTAAGCACATCAACATACTTAGAATGACCAAGTTGTTATTAATAGAGTTGGCTACCTATTACCAACCTTTAAAGTATCTACAACACCAGATGGTTAACATTCACTATTAAGATAATGTAATCAGATCCCTATCATAATGATCCAATGTTTTGAGAATGAAATAGAACCAAAACTTATCCAAATACATGTAAAAATTTATTTGTGATGTGGATGGAGTTATATTTGGGTAAAAATGTGTCTATCTATTTAATAATGCTGTTGGGAAACTGACTACACATTTGGAAAAATATAAAATTTTATCCATCACTTCCATAAATGTATTTGTATTGAATGAGAGTTTAAAATGTAAAACTAGTGAAATACAGATTTAATGCAATTCCCATCAGAATTTAGTGATGTTCTTCACAAAACAAGAAAAGACAATTATAAAATTCATTTGGAAAAATAAGAGGCCCAGCATAGCCAAAGCAATCCTTAACAGGAATGGCAAACAGGGTGTATCACCATACTAGCCCTCAAATTGTACTACAAAGATATAATAACAAAACAGCACGGTACTGGCATGAAATAGGTATGAAGACCAATGGAAGAGAATAGAAGACACAGAGACAAACTCACATAAATACAGTTATCTGATACTATACAAAGGGACCAAAGACATACATTGGGAACAAGACAGCATTTTTGACAAATGGTGCTGGAAAACTGGAAGTCCATATGTAGTAGAATGAAATTCAACTCCTATCTCTCAACTTGCACAAAACTCAACTCAAAATGGATCAAAAACCTGGAAATTAGACTAGACACCCTGTATCTAGTAGAAGAACATATGGGCCAAACACTCCAACATGTTGACTCAGGAACTAACTTGTTTAACAAGACTTTTAAAGTGTAAGAAGTAAAATCAAAAATCAATAAATGGAATGACATGAAATAAAAAAGCTTCTTCACAGAAAAGGAAACAATCAAGAATGTAAAGAGAGAGCCAACAGAATGGGAGAAAAGTTTTGCCACCTGTTCCTTAGATTGGGCATTAATATCCAGGATATACAAAGAATTCAGAAAACTTAATTCCAAAAAAATAAGTAACACAATCAATGAATGGGCAAAGGAACTAAACAGATACTACTCAAAAGAAGAAATACAATTGATCAACAAATATATGAAAATATGTTCAACATCTCTAGCTATTAGAGAAATGCAAAATAAAATACACTGATACTTCATCTCACTCCATTCAGAATGGCAATTATCAAGATTACAAGTAGCAATCAATGCTGATGAGGATGTGGGGAAAAGGGTAGATTCATACATTGCTGGTAGGACTGCAAATTGGTGCAACCACTCTGAAAAGCAGCATGGAGATTCTTTGAAAAACTAGAAATGGAACTTCCATATGATCCAGTTACCCCACTTCTTGCTTTATATCCCAAGGATTTAAAATCAGCATACTACAGTGACCCAGTCACTTCACAATTCACAATAGCCAAGCTATGGAGGCAATCTAGTTACTGTTCAACAGATGAATTGACAAAGAAAATGTGGTATATGTACACAAGGGAGTATTACTTGGCCATAAAGAAGAATGACTTTATGATATTTGCTGATAAATGGATGGAACTGGAGACTATAAAGCTGAGTGAAATAAACAAATCCCAAAAACCAAAGGTTGAAGGTTTTCTCTGATATGCAAAAACTTATCCAAAATAATTGAGGTGGATTAAAAAAAAAGAGTAGAAGAAGGGAGGAGGGATGTGAAAGTGAAAGACAGCCAAACGAATTAGTCCTAACTTTCCTATTTACAAATATGAACACACCACAGTGAATCTCACCATCATGTACACTGACAAGATACTAATTAAAAAAAAAAGATAAATAGCAGAAATATTGATCAGTAGAATAGAGGGAAGGGAAGGGGGAAGGTGGAAGAACAGGGAAGTATTGGCGACTGAATATAAAACAAATATCCCACACTTTTATAGTTATGTCAAAATGAATCCTAGTGGCATGTATAACTAAAAAAAATGAAAAAGTTATAAAAGAAAAAAATGTACTACCAGAAATAGTAAACTAAATGAAATAAGAAGGGTTTAAAGGAAATATAAAAGTATTTTCATAATTTGGGAGTAAGTAGGTAAGGTCTTCTTTTTCGGAGAGTTCATGATTAAAAAAAAAAAAAAAATCCAACTACCTCATTGCACCCAAATTTTGAAGTCTACAAGGGACAACTATAAAGACATTGATAATGTACTGAGCAGAAAATATGTTCTTCTCTTGGAAATCATTTCTAAATTTTAAGAAAGTATAAAAAATAATGAGCAAAGGATATGTTCATGAAATGTAGAGAAAAAGACATATAAAAGTTCTATAAACTGGTGAATTCATGTTTGCTATCCCTTGCAGGTAGGTTTCAGAAGCACAAGCCACCAGCAGAACACAGATTCTTAAGTTGAGCAGTCCATTTTGCTTGGGGTTTAATGCTCTGTGACCATATTTATAATTTTAGAATTTTATTTTTGAATTTGGATTTTGCAAGTGAACTCTGAAGTGACAGTGACACATGTACCCAGAACTTGGGAGTTTGGGTTCAGTTGAATCCTGCTTCATCCCACCTTCTTTCTGCCATCTACCTAGGATGGATCTTCCCTTCCCTTTTCGGAGCAGAGATCAGTTTGTGTGGGCAGAGAAGGCCTGGTGCCTGCTGTTGCGGTCCTTGGGGTAGAGGACCTACCCATGGGTGCTGAGAAATGGTGCTCTAGGTGATCTCTGAGGTGGGGGATAAGGAAGTGTTCATCTCCTTGACTGACTGCATTGCTGCATACCCAACAGTCTACTTAGCAGGTTTCTCTTGCCCACCTGCATCCAGGTATCGTGTGCACCCAGTTATGAAGGTTTCAAATCCTTGAAAGTCACCCATCTGCCACAGGCTACAGTTGTGGTGAAGATGAATTTGAATTCAAATGTTGAAGAATCTGGAGTCTGATTTCTCTGGGCAATGACTCCCTATTTTCTTGAGTTAAATCTAGTCCTCCTTGTCTTGGTATTGTTCATGATACAAATGGCCCAGTCCTACATTTTAATTCTGGAAGAATATTTTAGGGCCTTGTCAGATAATAGCTATTTCAGGCAGACACAGAAAAATAATATTCTTCATCTTAGAATCAGGAGAAATAAAATGTTCCTATAAATTCATCTCTGAGTTCAAAAGTGTAATGTTTCCTAGATTGATTTAATGACTTTTGCTAAGGAGGGAGGTAAGACGACCAGTTACACCGCCTGTTATGATCAGAGCAAGCATGTCTCACGCTGAAAAATGTTACCCAAATAAAACCTGTTGATGCTGTAATTACATATGACTTGAGGACATTGAAAATGAATATACTGCATCTCCTCCATCTTACTCTGAACTTAGCACCATGCTTGTCACATGACAAATTTTAAATACATGCTTAAATTTGATTGCTGGTGTAAATTTTGATATCATGTTTAATAAAAGCACACACTGAAGGCAGAACAGTGTTTTATTATCCACCTTGCCTATTGCCCTTGCCTTATACTCAATCACAAACCGCACAAGGTCCTCAGCTGTAAAATAAAATAAAATTATGAAAGCGTGGGAACAGGGATAGGGAGGATATCCTTAGATGCTGATGCAGAAGAAATTGAGAATATTCAGAGCCTTAAGAATTCAGTGGGACTTTCCCCTACATGTCACTGCATCCATGCAAAAACTGGGAACCCAAAATTCCTTACATCAGGTGCGATATTTAGTAGTGCTTTCCAAGTAAACAAAGCTATCTGTATGCACAGAAATAAGGTTTCTACAGACACTGATTCTATGCATATCCAGTCTTACTTGAAAGGGGAGTGGGGAGCGTGGTTATGATCCTCCTGGTCGATGTTTGCCTATTTCTTTGGTGTTGAGCTAGTATCCTCTGACACAGGATTTGTGGATTTGTTAAAATGCTGCTTCTCTCCATTAGATGTGTAAATCATGGTTCTGCCTTCTGTTCTATTAAGCTCTGTGACTCACCACACTTACTCATTCACCCTCAATCCTTCTCCCTCTTTTCTCCATTAGGTATTAACTGGAACCTACTTTCTAATTCTGAGCAACTTAAAGAGTGCAGTTAATCTTCTTAGGAGCTAAATGTAAAATGACAAAATATGTGGTAACATCCTTTTAGCACTCCATTTATTCCAGTGTAATTTCTGAAGTAAGAAAAAAAATTCCACAGTTCATTTAATTAATGTACAACTAGAAGTGTGTTAGATTGAGAGCAGACGCAACTTGCCCCCCACAGAGAAAAATCTAAAGATGTTATCAAATGACTTTTAAGATAGAGAAAAGAGTTCTACGAATTCTCCTCCCTGCAAGGTGATCTCAAGTCTGGACTGGTACCTACTTTTTAAAAATTAAGAATGAAAACCGAGTATTCCATCATTCTACCCTCTTGCCCTCATTCTCTCCCATTCTTCATGTTTCCACTCCCCTGTCCCTTGCTAAGCTTTGTCTACTCTCTTTGTCCTATCATCTCAGAAAATACCATTGTACCTAACTTTATTCACAGTGTGTTTATCAAACAGAGAACTTTCCTGGCAAATTTTTGGAACATTTTACTGATATACTAAGTATGTATTGACATACTAAGTATGGAGTATTTTATTGATATACTAAGCCACTGTTTACTGTCATGAATTTAGAGCTTTGTTATTTTCCTAAGATACCAAACATCATAACAGTGCTCATTTGATTTACAAAATTTTTAGTGTTTGCTTAATTGTAGCTATAATCATTGTCCTATTTGAAAAGATGTTTACGACTTTAGTCAAATCTGAATTATTTAGGATTATATATAGGTACTCATCTCCAGTGATTCTATATTTGGATCTATTTGCATTTAATTTGCATTAAATTTGTGCTGTTATGAAAGAGCAAATAAGGAAAAACTGATTTTAAAAAATTTAGATGTGTATTTCTAAATTATTTAAACACAGATTCATGGTAAGTAAATATAATATTTGTGAATTTTAGTATATTTGGTGAAACTATTAAGTTACTAAGAGAGTTAGCATGTATGGTGAAATCTCTACTATTCAGAAAATAATTTCTCTAGCATGATTCTACAAAGACCAATGCTAAGGTTATAATTAGAACTTCTTATATTATCAGACATACCATAAACAAAAAGGGTCATGATACCAAGTCTTCATGTTATATTTAAGGAACATTAGCCTTTGTGAAAATACATAACTGTGTGAAAGCTCTCTGAGTAGAACCTTACATTTAAGGATTTCATTCAGAGCTTAAATGATAGTGTTTTTGCCTAGATTTTCCATAAAGCTTAGGAATTTTTATAAAATAACATTATATTAAAATATCATTCCTGTCGGTAATGGGAATAAAATAACAAAATAAAAATGGAAGCACTATAAAGAATCAACCTAGATATCATGTAGAATGAGTCCCAAGAGCTCTCTCTCATCTATAGAATATTCTGGCACCCTTACTTCTTACGTATGTACTCTGTGTGTGTGTGTGTGTGTGTGTGTGTGTGTGTATTCTGTGTAAGTTCTAATGTCAGCCCTAAATCTTTCATTTCATTTTCAAAAAGCTCTGAAAGAAAAATTTACGTATTTCCTTTTGGCACTGTAGTGGACCATTTTGCACTTTCCAGTGAAAAACACTGAAAACACACAAAGTATCAAATCCTGAATTTAAGAGGTTATTTAAATGAGCTATTCTGTAGCTTATTAGTTGCAAGCTTGAGTTTGAAAAAAAATTTCTGATTCTGTGTTCAAAATTTCTTGAACACATTTTTTCCTAAGTAGGTAATTTCATATATCTCTGATTATCAGTCAAATAAACATGTCACTCATTTATTAACCAAAAAAATTGATACAGTACAGGAAAAATGTGAGAGTTCCCTGATTTATAGAAAGCCACTTGAGGTTCCAAAGCCTTTAGACTTTCTCTGTGTCCTTGATAGGTGTCTACTAAAATCAGATGATTCAATATAAGTGGATATGCTGTGTCACTGGATTTTAAACTAATAGGAATAGAAAGGAGAAGAGGTAATGAAATGGAATGATTCAAAAACACCTGTACAGAAGAAAAGTCTGTGGCAAGGAGCCTTGGCAGGGAACCAAGAGGACATCTACAAGGGCTTGTTGATTCAAGGCTTTCCAGATTCAGTAGCTGATGTTAATTCGTGTATTCATTCATTCAACAACGACTTATTAAATGCCTACTTTGTGGGAGGAGCTGTGCCCTCATGCCCTCTAGTCCCCACTTAGTGTCCTCCTGAGCCTTTCCATTGTCTTATGTAATTTTCACCTAGACAAATGCATTCTGACAGTCTCATTGCGCTTATTTCACTCAGATTCAACACATATGGATTTGGCTTCTATTAGTTATAGGAGATAAATTTGAAATTAAAGAAGGAAAAGGTCTGTATGTTTGAAAGTCCATCTGAGGGAACATAGCATTATCAGGAGGAAAATCATATAGATAAAGAAAATAAGCTCCAGAACACACACACACACACACACACACACACACACGCACGCACACACACATACACACACATCTTGTGAATGTCAGTTTTTCTAGTAATCCCATTGTGGATCAATTTTCTATTGGGTTCCAATAGGAAGAAAATTTCAGTAATTTCCATTTTTACTATCATGTAGACTTAAAAGTGAGTACAATACATGAGCTAAAGTTCCCCTCCAAAAAAATCATTCAATATTTTCACCATGCTTTTATTATGCTTAGTGTTCTGTTATACATCTGCTAAATCTGTTAAATCTGTCATATATGTTACATATATCAAAGAAGTCAACCCAAGATAAAAATAGTTTAAAAATTATGACTGATTACTAAAAAAATACTCTAAATATATGGAGATTTTTGCAGCATGTTTGCTACATGTAAGTATTCAGAGTGATTCATAGTACTATATAATTTTCTTAAAAGTAAAAACAAAGAGAATAAAGCCAGAATATTATCAAACTGTTGCAATAAATTCATCAATTGAAGGCCTATTGTGAATTGAGTCGATATGAACATTGATGTGACTGCATCATTGAAGTATGCTGATTTGAAGTCCTTGGGTATAAATTGAGGAGTGGGATAACTGGGTCAAATGGTGGGTCCATTGCAAGTTTTCTGAGGAATCTCCATACTGCTTTCCAGAGTGGCTGCACCAATTTGCAACTCCACCAGCAATGTATGAGTGTGCCTTTTTCCCCACATTCATGCCAACACTTATTATTGCTTGTGTTCTATACACAATGGAATATTACTCAGTCATAAAGAAGAATAAAATTATGGCATTTGCTAGTAGATGGATGAAGTTGGAAAATATCATGCTAAGTGAAATGGGTCAAGCCCAAGAAACCAAAGGCCAAATGTTTTCTCCAATAAGTGGATGACGATATATAACCAGGTGGGGTGGTGGGGGGCGAAGAGAAGAATGAAGGAACTTTGGATGGTATAGAGGAAAATGGGGTGGGAGGGGGTGGGGGACAGAAAGACAATAGAATGAAACAGACAGTATTACCCTATGTATATGTATGATTACATGAATGGTGTGAATCTACATTTTGTACAACTATAGAAATGAAGTGATATACTCCATTTGTGTACAATGAATCAAAATGCAATCTGTAAAAATTTTATTTAAAAAAAAAACTGTTAAAATACAAAAAGCTTAAACTACCTGTATCTCTTCTAAAGCTTACTGTGCTATAACTGAATGCATTTAAAAGTTAGCCTTGGTGAATTTGGGTTATAATTGAAAAGATATGAATCAGAAATATAATAACAATACACTGTCATCAGTGACCCATTTATTTGGTGTAAAGTTTTGTTCCATTTGATCTTTACAAAATATTTTGTCATTAATTCCCTTTCATGTATGAGAAAACCTCAATTTTCAAGATCCAATGTTGTTATCCAGCTAGTAAATTATAGACTCAGTATGAAACCAACATGTGTCTGATCTGGAGTCCTTCTTTCTTTCTTAATCACTTTATTCCATTATGCTTAATTTATTTAACAATTCAAACCTGAAAGATATGGAAGACGTCATTTGCAAGCAGTGAGACCTTCATGTCTATAATAATTATCAGTTATTGAAAATGATATCATAGGATTTTAGTTGAATGACTCTTGTCAAAATCTCAAGAGACCAAGCATCTCAGCAGAGAAGAGAGATCTGTATTTACTGTGCAGACCAGGAAGGGATATGTAGACTAGTCAGAACATTTTCTGAGCAGAAGCAATTGCCGACGATATGTAGTGTTTTGGGGAAGCACAGAATTCAGCAAGTTGTTGTCAATCAATCAAAAGGGTTTTACACTGGTTCTGATGGCTATTATGACAAAACATTACTTTATCATAGGAGTGTGGGAATATTTAATCTCAATTCTAGTTAAAATTGTAAATTGTTTTCAAATCTGGTAAATATTTTGGTAAATTTTTATGAAAGTGATTAAAGTGATTAAGAAAGAAAGAAGACTCCAGATTAGACCCCATGTTGGTTTCATACTGAGTCTATAATTTACTAGCTGGATAACAACATTGGATCTTGAAAATTGTTCCCATTGTGCTACTTGTATTGTATTTTTTTTTAATGTTAAATCAGCCTGAGATATATTCATTTACTATTATTTTGTTGTTTGCCAATCATCTTTTCAAAGTCAGCCCCAGCTACATGCCATTATAGATACACTGTCTCTTTTTTCTTTAAATTTAAGTGAAGAATGCATTATTGTAGCCTGCTTGGAATGTCTCCCTCTATGAAATAGTAATATTTAAAAGTAATATTTAAATAACACCTCTCTGATAAAAAGGTCTTCTTTTTAATCATACCCAAAGGAATTACATAAATGCATTAAAAAGGTTTCCAAAGAAAATTCTTTTTAAAGAAATTCTTGCAGAAGTTTCAGGCAGTATCTTCTTTCTTAATTTGCACTGGGGTAAATTTATTCTATCATTATCTTTCTACCTTTCTTTCATGCATATTCATTTCAGATTATCTACTAAACTGTATCAGTGACATAATAAGTGTACAAGTGAATATGAATATTCATATACACATATTTTAGAGTTCGAATGGAGCTTCTGGAGTCAGAATGTCCTGTATTCAAATTCTGGTTCCATTACTCCAATGGATGACCTTGGGCACATTCCTTCACAGCTCTAGACCCAAATGTCCTTTTCTGTGAAACAGATTTCAGAATGTATATCCTGAAGTGACCAAAAGAAATGAACAAAGTAGGATTGAGAATTATTAGAATTGTACCTGTTAAAAAATGAATTATGTATAAGTTAGTATTAATAGCTGCATTATATTGTTGCTATTAGATCACTACTATTTTGATTTTATACATATTAAGTTATGGAAGAGACTATTTTCAAGTTTATTACTTAAATAAATTAATGTGTATTTGTTAAGCAAATACTGTGTTGTGTACAACAGTGAATTTAATTCAAGGACAATTATGAAAAGGTTATGTTTGCTAGCCATAAGAAATTAACACAAATGTTATAAGGTAGAGACTCAATTTTGTTAGTTTAGATTGTTGGCCATTTTGTGTCAGCACTCATTCATTCACCTAGTTCAAATCCTATTATTTGACCTTAAACAGTCAAAGCAATTTTAAGCAAAAGGAACAAAGCTGGAGTCATCACCACTGACCAGATCACAAAATCTACTACAAAGTTATCATAAAAAAATATTATTACTGGCACAAAAACAAACTTATGCACCAATTGAACAAAGTAAAGATTTGAGCAATAAATTCATCTGTTTCCTGATCTTTTACAATGTGACAAGAAGACACAATGGGAAAAGGGAAAGCCTCTTCAGTAAGCAGATGAACCTGGAGGACATGCTAAGCGAAATAAATTAAGCACCAAAGGAAAACTACTGCATGATATCACTTATATGTGAGAAGAATCCAAAGAAGCTGAACTGATAGAAACAGTAGAAAGGTGGACTAGTGGGAGAAGATGGGAAGATGCTGGAGAAGAAAAGACACAAATTTAAGTTAGGAGGAATTACTTTCTAGAGGTATTGTAATAAATTTGATGACTACACTTAATGACAATGCACTACCTACTTTAAAAATTGTTATGAAATGTATATTTTAAACGTTCTTACCACAAAAAGTTTAAGTATGTGAAGTGATGGATATGTTAATTAGCTTGATTTATTTATTGCATGGTGTATCCATATATCAAAACAAGTTGTACCCCATAAGTGTTTACAATAAAAAAAGACATAAATATCCTATTTATCTAATTACAATAGCTTGATATAATGTTACAGAATTTCTTTCCCTTGAATCTTTCCCAAAATTTATTATTGGTTTCAGGTAGTATTTGTCATTTAATATAGAAATATACAAATACTAGAGCAATATAACTAATGCAATTATCCCTCAAAATCACTTTCACAATTTCAATTGGATCTTCAAATACATTATCTTTCAGAGAGCTGACATATACATTCCACAAAATATTTTCATATAAGCAATGATGCCACGGTCTTATCATGTATTTAGATAACATTTTATGACCTTTATGAGTTTGAATAAATTGTTTCTCATAGGCATTTCTTACCAGTTTTATTTTTAAATTTTAAAGTGTGGATGTAAACTGTGTTAGTCAGCTTTATATCAATGCATCAAAATCTCTGATACAAACAACTTACAACAAGGAAAGATTTATTTTGGCTAATCGTGGTTTCAGAGGCATCAGTCCATAGTCACTTTGATCCATCTTTTTGGGTCTGCAGAGCACAGTGTATGGCATGAGAGCCTGCCAGAGGAGGTATGTTCACCTCCTGTACTTTGGGAAGCAAAAGAGAGAGGAAGGGTCAGGTTCCCAAGATTCCTTTCATGGGCACACTCCCAGTGACCAGCTTCCTCCCACTAGACTTCCATAACCTCCCAGTAGTTCCAGAGATGGGTGAACAAGCCTTTAACATATGGCCTTTGGAGGATACTTGGGATCCAAACTATAGCATGGACTTATCATTGGGATGTCTTTCCCTTGTCTTTCTCTAGGAAGGATGCTAATGCTAGTACTACTAGTGAAGAAGCACTGTCTGCATAAGATACACTGCTAGACTTTCATACATGGAGGAAAACAATACTGAGATTATAATAGCTGACCCAATTTTACAGAAACACTAGTTGATTCAAATACAATGCTTACTTTTCCCTGTCACATAGTAGGATTGTGTTTAACCCATTCAGTAAATCAACTGTCAACCTTATTTCATTTACCCATGTTAAATAAAGCCAGTTGGTAGTTATAACATCATTTTTTTCTTCAATCAGATTATTAAATATGATCCTCTCTTTTGTTTTAGGGTGTGGGAAGGTAGTAGTGATTGAACCCAGGTCTTTGCATGATAGACAAGTGCTCTACCACTGAATGTCCACTGTGCAGCTCCAGCCCTTTTCAAGATTATTTTTCTCATTTGAGGAAGCAGCTCATTAAATTGTCAGGCTGGGTCTCAAATTTTTTCTCCCTTTCTTTTCTTTTTTTCATTTCCCTCCCTCCCTCCTTCCTCCCACTCTCTCTTCCTCCTTCCCTCCCTTCCTTCCTTCCTTCCCTCCCTTCCTTCCTTCCTTCCTTCCTTCCTTCCTTCCTTCCTTCCTTCCTTCCTTCCTTCCTTCCTTCCTTTTTTCCTCCTTCCTCCCTCCCTCTCTCTCTCTTTCTTTCTTCCTTTCTTTCTATCTAGTTTTCTTTTCCCTGTAGATCTGGGAATTGAACCTAGGGCCTCACACTTGCTGGGCAAATGCTCTGCCACTGATATACATACCCATTGCTCAATACAGCCCTACCTAAGACAGGGAAATATGGAAAATTGCTTCTCAAGTGTTTCTGCTTTAGATTTCTCATAATGATGATTTCTCCTAATTATATTTTATTTTCACAATTTTCTCAGACGACTTTTAACTAATTACATAAATACATAGGGTTAGTAGTCTGTACTAAAGTTCCCACTGTGTCCCAGCAGGTTATAGGTGTGAAGAAACTGCACATGATTTCTGTCTTCGTCAGTCAGAGTCTATAGTAGAAAATAGTAGTCTTCGTAAAATGCTGTGTAACTGCCTCTGTACACTTAAGGTGACTTATGGATTAACAACATGTTCTTGTCTAATCAATTGATGATAATATTTAATAAAAATTAAACTAGAGTTTAATAATAAAAGTGAGCTAAATAGGTCTCTTTGAAAAAATGTTTCTTCCTATGAAGCCATGTTCATTTGTTTGATCATCAAGATCAATTTATTTTACTTTTTTTCATGATATAGTCTAAATACTCAAAATGGGGCAGTTCTTGGAAGGAGAATTTCAGCAGAGATTAGGGATGTTTCAACACCTATCCCAATTCCTGGAAAATGTTTTTGATGTTAACCAATAACATTATCCTTATGAACAGAGGGAAATATTTCTTCAAAAATAAATGTGTTGTTTAAAATATATTACCTTGAGACATTTGGTTAGGCTATATGCACTCTTAATATTTTCCTCTGGTCTTATCATTATAATATCTATGCCAGTAAACTGAAGAAAATTTTATCTCCCAACAACGTAGCCATAAGCAATCCTCCTGGATAGAATGAGGACCAGTCTCCAACTCTGCTTTTCTGATCATATGTTTTTATTAAGAAACTAAATGTTATACCAACATAAAGTTAGTAGTTAATTTTAATAAGTATATTTGAATTTTTCAGTCAATCAATATCCTTACTATGGGATAAAATTCATACAACAAATCAAATATCTCTAGAATAACTATTATCTTTGCTTAGGTGTGATATAACCGTAAAAAATCTTGGATAAAAACGTTTATTTTCAAAATTTGACATATAAAAATAGACATTGGCAAAAAATGACCATAGAGTAAACATTTTAAGGATAACAGCACATAACTTTAGAAAGATAATATAGAATCAAAGATTGCATTGGGAGATTTTATACCCAGTATTACATATAAGATAGATCAATTTTATAGAAAGCTGCTACCCTGCTAGCGTTTGTGTTTTCTCTCCTGCTCAAATCTCCTTGTGAGTTCCACCATCTGTTTTAAAAGAGCAATATACCTGTCTAGCCTCCAGCTATTTTGCCTGTGACCCAGCAATCAGATGAAACATTCAATAACTTGACAGAAATAGCAGCTCCCCACACACCCCTCCCCACAAACAGCATCTTAACTTCCTAAATGTGAGAAGAGTAAGCCTGTTTTCTTAGGCGTTATATGTCAACCTAACAGTACTTTATTGAAATACTTTTGACATTAATGGGTTGGTTCAGGTACAGACAGCTGATAGGATTACCTCTTTATTCTTAGTACTAAGAACAAGTTGGCTTAGTTTGTAGGATATAAGTAAACTAAAAGATGTTAGGTTTTAATTGTATACAAATATATGGATAATTCTAGGGGCAGTGAGCACTTACAAGAAAAAGAACATTTAGAACACTCTAATATCTTATTTAAGGTTCCTTTTTAAATAAGAAAATAATAGGTTTTTAGTGCATGAGTAAATTTTAATTCTACTTGATTACATTGACTTACTTTGAGAAAGAATTCCAATCAATTCTGTAAATTTATTTTTGATTGAAGAAAGCATTCATCATTATAGAAATTTGGATAAGCAAAAATGTGGGAAGCAAGGTGTGATGGGAAGAGTATTAAGCTGACCTTCAGTATCTTTTGCCCGTCTTAAATTCCTTTCCCTTTGAGTGTGAGTAGGGCCATTGAATACGTGATGTGATTTCTGTGATCATCACATGAACCCTTCACAAGCAGAGCATTTCACCAGCTATAAACAAAAGTATAAATCAGAGAGAACAGAGCAAGAGAGAGATTGTACACCTGTGTCTGACTTTGAAGATTGAAGAGAACCTGACAGAACCTCTAGAAGCTGGAAGCAATGTCTAACTACGGACATCAAGGAAACAAGAGCTCCAGTTTTTGTAACACAAGGGGTTGGACACTACCAACGCCCCAAATGAATCCTCCTTCCCCACTCCTGCAGATGAGAATAGAGTGGTAACACTTGGATTTTAGCTTTGATAGACTCTATGCAAAGCATCCACTCCACTGTGCCCAGACTACAATTTTTTTCCTTTTTTTTTATTGTAAACAAATGGGATACATGTTGTTTCTCTGTTAGTACATGAAGTAGAGGCATACCATTGTGTAATCATACATTTACATAGGGTAATGGTGTTTGATTCATTCTGTTATTATTTTCCTTCTCCCCACTCCTCCCACCCCTCTTTTCCCTCTATAAAGTCCCTCCTTCCTCCATTCTTGGCATCCCTCCCACCCCCCATTATGTATCATCCTCTGCTTATCAGCGAGATCATTCGTCCTTTGGTTTTTTGAGATTGGCTTATCTCACTTAGCATGATATTCTCCCAATTTCATCCATTTGCCTGCAAATGCCATAATTTTATATACTTTATGAATGAGTAATATTCCATTGTATATATATACAACAGTTTCTTTATCCATTCGTCATTGAAGGGCATCTAGGTTGGTTCCACAATCTGATATTGTGAATTGAGCAGCTATGAACATTGATATGGCTGTATCTCTGTAGTATGCTGATTTTAAGTCCTTTGGGTATAGGCCAAGGAGTGGGATAGCTGGGTCAAATGGTAGTTCCATTCCAAGTTTTCTAAGGAATCTCCACACTGCTTTCCGAGTGGCTGCACTAATTTGCAGCCCCACCAGCAATGTATAAGTGTACCGTTTTCCCCACATCCTCGCCAACACCTATTGTTGCTTGTGTTCTTGATAATCGCCATTCTAATTGGGGTGAGATGGAATCTTAGGGTAGTTTGATTTTGCTTAATATTTGGGTCTTGCACTGTTAGTTTATATAATGGTTCTCTGATATTGGACATTTAGATCATTCAGGGTGTATATTTCTAGTCAAGAGTAGATTCTCTGAAGGCAAACTGCTTAATTTGTGTTTTAACCACATTAAACTCTTGTTGTGTAAGTTTGGGGAAATCATTTTTTATTTCCTTGTGCTTCCATTTCCATAAATACAAAGCAGCATTAACAATAATACTTATAATGTGTCTTGTGTGGGATAAATGATTTTAACAGATATGACAGTACTAAGAAGAATTCCTAATATATGGAAAATCCTTTAAAAATGTTACCCTTTTTTATTGTACTTATATTCTTGTTTTTTACAATTGTTATGACAAATGCTTGCATTAGAATTATAATGATAAATAAGTTAAATGACTGAACCAAATCATTGTACATGGTAAGACGAAAACTCCCAAAACTGTAATTGAAGGAAAATGAAAATAGTTAAAATCTTTTATTGATAATAGGAAGGAAAATTTGTGAAAAATGCAAGGAGTTTACTCTGCCTGCAATCTTAGAACTTGGATAGTATTTGAGTTTATGCTTTATCCAAATTGAGACTTACTTAGTATAGAATTCTTAATTCCATTGCTCAAATAACTCATTGCCTCTTCTGATTATTTGAAATTATCATAAGCCATCAGGAGAAAAGAAAAATATCTCTTTAAAAATGTTTTTAAAAAGGTGATACATATGCTGCTATAAAATTATACGTCAATATAGAGTGCCAATAGAGAAACAAACGTGAATCCCGTAGGACTAAAAAGAAGTGCTTTCTGTCTTAGCACCACCTGGTTAGCAAGAGCAGTGTTCTCAACCTGGGATCCTAGGAAGTTTAGATTGGCACTCAGTAGATCTGGGTTGAAACCCACAATTCTACATTTGTTTAAAGGCCACAAGTAAGACGTAGGTGTTGCCCACAGACCACACTTTGAAGACAAGAAGTCGGAACATCATTATAAGTGACCAGAACTGGAGATTGGCATGGCCTATTTGCCATAGTCAGAAGATTTTAATTCAATTTGGTTTCTCTAAGAGTTTGTGCAAATTTCTTGGAAGGAGAGAACAAACATTCAAAGTATATGTTAGTAAATGCAATTTCCAATAACCCCTAAGTCACTATGACTTTTATAGTCAATTTCAATTATAGCAGAGACTAGTATCCAAGACCAACATGAAGATGTTGCTCATCACATCAAAATTCAATTCTTGGCCAGGTACAGTGGCACATGCCTATAATCCCAGTGGTTTGGGAGTCTGAGGCAGGAGGATCATGAATTCAAAGCCAGCCTCAGTAAAAGCAAGGCATTAAGCAACTTAGTGAGACCTTGTCTCTAAATAAAATACAAATAGGGTTGGAAATATGGCTCAGTGGTCAAGTGCCCCTGAGTTCAATCCCCGGTATCCCACCACCACAAAAAAAATTGATTCATGTACCTAGCTGGCAACTTAAACATCACATGTTGGGTGTAGGTAGGCTACCTAGAGAATGCTTTTGTCATAAATGTACAAATTGGTAAATTCAGTGGTCTATGGGCACTCAAAATACAACATTGACTCAGAGCCTGTGGTAACTCTTGGGTCATGGCCAATTATACTGGGGAACCTGCTGTAGAGGCATATTTTTCACTGGCTTTGCTTTTAAACCTATTTTATTTACAGCATAAATTGAAATTACTAGGCAGTAATAGCTTTATCTTTTTAATTTCCCTTTTTTAAGTTCCCGTCATGATTTTGCTCTCTAAAAGCTTTTCCTTTTGTTTGATTAATTAAGCAAATTTATACACCCATTTACAAGGCATTTCCCCAAGTGTTACTGGAAAAACTAAACATACATTTTATATCGCACGTAAAGAAGGTTTGAATTATAAAGGATCCATCTAAATGATACATAAAATTTCCCCTCTACAATTAATATGCACACAAAGAAAACTACAGCTAGCAGGTTAGCACTGGATTAAAGTGCTTTCACCGGATCCATCATTTCCCCAGCACCAATCTCTGTCTCACTCTTTGCTCTTAGATAATTAAACAGAGCTCCTATTAGGGTTAATTTCATTAAATGAACTAAGTATTTTCACTTTGTCTCTGATCTGATGACAACTTATATAAGGGAATGGAAAGTGAGGTAAATTCAGTTTGCTGCAGCTTAACTTTATGAACAAAGAGGTATAACACTGTTGCTATATATTACCAGAATCAGCTTTCTTTTTCATCTTAGATGCTCCTAACTTGGGTAAGGAAAGCATCTAAGATGGAAAAGTTTAATGTTATTAGGCAAGACATGAGTAGAAATTTTAAAAATGACAGAATGATGAGACCATGGTTAAAAGTCAGTTCTTCATTTTCAGTAATAAAATAGAAAACAAGCCACTGGACAAAAGGCTTTAAGAAAATAAAAGCAATGATATTATCATAGGAACTGGCAACAGACATAGGAACTGGAAACTCATGTAGATTCGACAACTGTCCCCTTTGTTTATGGCAACAACTTTAAAAGGATCCCTTGCTGCTCCACATTGATACAAAGGTAATACTGTCAGAAGCAAGCCAACAACTTGGTTTTCTAATGTCTGTAGTTTGCCCAAAGGAATTGAACTAGCGCTTAGTTTTCAAGTTTCATTTTTGGCATTGTGTTTTCATAGACAGAACTCATGAGAATGGTCATGGATATTGTGTCAGGACCTTACATGGGCATGAGTTGGGGAGCAGGAAAAGAAGTCCCATATGAACGGATTGTGTTGGAGTGCACTGAGATGTGTGTTTGATACACACAATCTTCACAGAAAATATTTGTCGCTTCCAACTTTGCAATCTTAAGTGATTTTGAGTATTTAGAAGAAATAGCTAAGATGCTCTGGATATAGAGTAACTCAGCAACTTGACCTGTAAAGATCTGCCTGCCATCCTGGCCTGCATGGGTGTCCCATGTGCCCCAGCGTCCACCATTGTTCTGTACCAAACGCCACCACCTCTACTACAATGCCTGACCACATCTGATTTACCCAGGTGTGCTCTGAGTTTTCTTCTACTGGAGATGCAACTAAAAGATAAGCATCTCTTTTCAAAGTGTAGGTTCACTTTAAGGGGAGGAAAATGTTATTGGAATGATTTGGTTCATTCAAGTGCCAATGCTCTACTCAAGAGACAGGACAGGTTTAGGCAGGTGAGAGTTCAGCTTAACAGGGAACAGACGCTAGTCAAAAAAGTTTAAGCACTCTGGAGGGGTTGCAAGTGTCTGAGTACTATGCAGTTTTGGGAAAGGCAGAGCATGGAGGAATTTTCAAAACAATTATTTTCCTATTTTAAAACAGAACCTAAAACTTATACTAGAGCCAGTCACCTTTTCTCTCCTCTCTTTCCTCTGTCACCTCCCCACTGATACCTCAGACTAACTTCCAAATTTATAATCTTAGTCATTTATGGATTCAATAGACTTCAACAGCCTGTGATAAAAATCTAACTACTGAGTGCAATGCTTGTATGGAAAATGTTTCTACATGCATACCACTAGCCCAGGTATGCACCTGTTGAGCTTTATGCTTCTCAGGTACAGAGATACTCCCTGGACCCTTCCATTCACTATTGTGCTTACCTAAAGAGCAAGAGTCAGGATTTACTGGAATCCTTTGGAGTGTTTGCTGCTTCCCCTTAAAGAAAAAGAAGGTACATATATAATCAGAAAATTAAATACCTATTTAATTAAAAAATAAAAATAAACTACTGGAGTCTTATAGACTCAGATCCCTTTTTCCTTCAAAGGTTTTGTAGGAAATGAATCAGAAATATTTTGATAGGAATGTACCCTGATTGCAAGTTCATTTCTGTTCCCCACCTTGAACATTTTATAAATAATCACAGCTCTCAGAGGCCAGGTAAATGAGGACCCATGAAGCTTAAACTTCTTTAGCTCTGTGGCAAATCTACCTCTGCTCATGTCTTCCACATCCTTTCAGAATAAACTTATTTTCTTCCCCTTTTTTAGCTGAACTGTATGTATTTATTATATACAACATGATGATTGTTCTGGAATATGTATATATTGAGGAATGTCTAAATGTGATTAACATGCTTTACCTCATATACTTAACCATTTGTGGTGAGGACATTTAAAATTATTCTTTTAGAAAATCTCAAGAATATGTTTTCATTAACTATAGTTTCTGTTTTGTACAATAGATCTCTTGAATTTTTTCCTCCTAAATACATTTTATATCCTTTGACCAACATTTCCCCAACATTGCTCCCCTGCCCGCCCCCATTTTTAAAGAATTAAAAAATAGACATTTTGCAGACATAGTTTCTTTAGGTCAAAAATAAATGTCAAAATGTAAATCAAAAAGTACTATTTACTTTTCTTTAGATTGTTAGGAAACTTCTCTATTTGTTTGCAGTAATAAAAAATAATAAAATATAATACAATTACCATGTAATTTTAGTGCTTTGGTAGTGTTGAAGTACTTGTCCATTCTATATTCTCTGGTGGTTTTCTATGTTTATCTATTATGATTATAATAATCTCTATTCAATAAATAAAGCAATCGTGATGTGATGTGTATTAACAAGGCAAACATAAATCCAATCCAGTTGTGTTCCTTGATTTTCCTTTTTTTTAGAGGATGCACAAAACTGTTCATTTCCTTCAAAACCTTTCCAACAACTCAAAAACTACTTTAGTGATTTGAAAAAGAAAGCCTTTAATACCATGTATCACATTTATTATTTTAGTGGCAAGTTTTCACACTTCATCATTGAACCACGAATTCTGTCATCTTGTGAAAAGATAGCAAAATTGCCTACCACTGGTGAGATTTATAAATTGGAGCCGAGTGTGAAGGTAAACATGATGAGAAAGCACATTAACCCACCTAGAGTTCAATACAAGATTAACACTCCAGCCAAGATGTGTGTGAAAGGTTGCTAACACAACTGAAGATCAGAATTAAGATTATTCAGTTACATGCTAAGAACAATTTCTGAAAATTAGAAACATATCTCTGGATTTAAGGAATTTTAAATATACCTTCAAAATAAAACAGAACTTATTCCTAAACTAGATTTATCAATCTACTCAAAAAAACCCAATATTTTTAATCAATCTACTCAAAAAACCCATATTTTTTATGCATTTTCCCTAAGAAAAAAAAAAGAAAGAAAAGGATATTAAGGATGTTTAAGGTGAAACATAAGAAACTTGCTGAACAATGGAAGAGCAACAAAGCAGTGAAGGTGACCCCAGCTCTCAGTTTGTGGCAGCCAATGTATGCTTTCATGACTGAGGACTCATACAACTTTCAACTGTAGAAAAGCTTTCCCAAAGTATCTTAGGTTCAAGTTATCTATGATTCCCAACTGTGGGTTCTTCACTTAGCTGGCACCTGTTTTTCTTTTCATTGGAAAAAAAAAAAATGTTAAATACTTGTGCTCTTCTTTAAAAAAAGAACAAAAAAACCCTGTATTTTTTATAACAGTTTTAAATCCACAGCAAAACAGCATTATGTATAGAGATTTGTCAAATACTTCCTGATTACACATGCTTATCCTTCTCATTAACAACATCCCCAACCATAGTTGGGTGTTGGTTAGAACTGAATGAATACACATTGACCCAGCTTATCCCCCAAGTTCATATTTACATTTAGGGTTTACTCTTAGGATTGTACCTTCTACAGTACAAATTTAGTCTGACCTGCACCTTCCATTATAGTGTCAGTAGTTTCACTGCCCTAAATGTTCTCGTACTCCACCTATTCATCCCTCCTTTCCTTCTAACCCCTGAGATTCCTGATTTGACTATCTCCCATAGTTAAGATTTCCAGAATGGCTAATACTTGAAATCCTACTACATGCGTCTTTTCAGAGTGGCTTCTTTATAGTTATGTCCATTAAGTTCTTTCAACCTTTTTTTATTCTTGAAAGCTTATTTCTTTTTAGAGCTGAGCAATATTCCCATTACCTACTTGTAACAGTTTGTTTATCCAATTATATTCTGAAGGACATCTTGATTACATCCATGTTTTGACAATTATGAATAAAGTTTTCTATAAACATCTGGTTTCAGTTCCTTTTAGTATATACAAAGGAGTGAGATTGTTGGACATTATGGCAAGACTATGCCCAATATCGTGAGAAATTGGCATACAGTCTTCCAACGTGGCTACACCACTTTGCCAGCATTTAGTGGTAGTAATGTTTTTGAATTTTGACCATTCTAATAGGCATGCAATGGTATTTCATAGTTACTTTAATTTGCCTTTCCACAATGACATACAATGGGGAACATCATTTCATATGCATGTTTGGCACTCATGTGTCTTCTTTAGTAAGGTTTCTGTTTAGAGGTTTGGGCCATTTTTAACTGGCTTGTTTTTGTTCAGTATTAAGAATTCCTTTTGTATTTTGGAAAGTGGCCCTTGATCAGCTATGTCTTTTGAAAATTATTTCTCCCAGTTGTTGGATCTATTTTTATTCTGTTCACCTTGTCAATTTCAGACAAGAAGCTTTTAACTTAAATAAAGTCCAGCATATCAATTTTGTCTAGCATGGATCATGCCTTTGGTGTCAATTCTAAAAGACCATTGCCATGCTCAACAGCATCTAGATTTTCTTCTATGTTAATGTCACAGATGTTATAGTGTTGTATTTTACATTTAGGTCTATGGTTCATTTTGAGATATTTGTTGTGAAGTGTGTAAGGCCTATGTCTGAATTCATTTTGGAACATGTAAGTATCCATTTCATCTAGCACCTTTTGCTGAAAAACTGTATTTGATCCATTATATCTCCTTTTCTCCTTTCTGAAAGATTAGTTGATTAAATGTGTGTACACCTATACTAAGATCTCTATTTTTCCCATTGGAACTATTTGTCTCTTCTTCCAGTACTGTGCTGTCTTGATTATTGTTATCCATAGTCTTGAAGTGTGGTACCTTTGTTCTTCCCCTTAAATATAGAGTTGACTATTCTAGTTTTATTTTTTTTCTTCATAATAATTTTGATTTCAGTTTGCTGATTGAAAATAACTTTCCTAGTTTTGATTGGGATTGCATTGATATAGATCAAGATAGAAAAGAACTGATATATTGGCATTATTGAATGTTCTTATCTATGAACATGGCAGTATCTTGAATTTTTAAAAAAATATTTTTTGATATCTTTCATAATTTTGTGAGTTTCTTCACATACGGATCTTTCACATATTTTGCTAGATGTATACTTCTTTTTCTTGAATATTAATATAAATAGTATTGCATTTTCAATTTCAAATTACACTTATTCATTGTAGGTATACAGGAAATTGTTGATTAACCTCGTATGCTGGAAACTTATTAAACTCATAGTAATTGTTCAGAAGTTTTTTTGGTCAATTCTTTCAAATATCCTACATAGGCAAAAATGTCATCTGCAAACAAAGGCAAATTATTTTTTTCCTTTCAATATGTATGCCTTTTTAACCTCCTTTTCTTCTCATTGCATTAGCTATACTTACACAATAATGAAAAACAATAGTTAGAGATCTTTGTCTTTTTATTCATTTATTTTTAATGAAAAAGCTTCATAATTTATTTCCACTAATATTATATGACATATTTAGAATTTCTGTTGATAGTCTTAACCAAGTTGAGAAATTTTCCCTCTATTCCTATTCCTTATTTACCAAGTGGCTTTTTTTTTGTTTGTTTATCTTTTGTTTTTAGATTGTATAAAATGCTTTTTCTGCATGTACTGATAGGACCATGGATTTTTTTTCGTTCTTTGCTTATTGATGTAATAGATTATAAGAATTGAGTTTTGAATGTTAACTAGCTTTGCATACCTGGCACATATCCCACTAGGTCATGATGTATAGCTCTTTTATACATTGTTCAGTTTATTTGCTAATATTGTGTTGAGAACTTGAAATATTAGACTGTTTAATTGTATTTCTGTAATTCCTTTGTCTAGTTTTAGTAATAGGTTAGTGTTTAACTATTGAATGAGTTAAGAAATTGTTTCCTTCTTTTATGTGACATCCGAGCTTTGTTACATCAATTCGGTCTTACTATATTTATAAGTGGTAGTATTTGATATTTTTAAAATGTTCACTATGTGTTAGATCCTATTTTAAAGGCTGTATATTAATTTCATCAATACCTTATTTAGTTTTCCTGATATGTATGTGATCAAAGTATTACTTTTACCCCTATTTTTGGATGTAGAGTTACCCACATCTCTTCCTCTCTGTTTCCTCTCTCTCTCTCTCTCTCTCTCTCTTTCTTTCTTTCTCTTTCTTTCTTATTTCTCTTTTTTGTTTCTTTTTAGTTATACATGACAGCAGAATCATAATTATACAAGCATAGAATATATCCTCTTCTAGTTAGGATACCATTCTTATGGATATACATGATATTGGAATTCACTGTTTTGTTTTCATATATGTATATAGAAAATTTATATCCATTCATTCGACTATCTTTCCTAATCCCATCCTCCCTCCCTTCTCTCATTCTGCATTGTCTATTCTACTGAACTTTATTCTTCCCCTTCCTCTCCCCTTCGTATTGTTAGTTAGCTTCCACATATCAGAGAAAATATTTGATCACTGGCTTTTTGGGAACTGACTTATTTCACTTACCATGACAGTCTCCAAATCCATCTATTTTATGGCAAATGTCATAAAGTCATTCTTCTTTATGAGTGAGACATACTCCATTGTTTATATATACCACATTTTCTTTATCCATTCAACTGTTGAAGGGCACCAAGGTTGGTTCCATAGTTAGCTATGCAAATTAAGTTGCTATGAACATTGATGTGGCTGCATCAGTGTAGTATGCTGATTTTAAATCCTTTGGATATATACCAAGGAGTGGGATAACTGGGTTAAATGGTGATTACATTCCAAGTTTTCTGAGGCATCTCCATACTGTTTTCCAGAGTGCACCTATTGCAGTCCCGCTAGGAAAGTTTGAGTGTACCTTGTACCCTCAACATGCTCACCAACACTTATTGTTACTCGTATTCTTGAAATCAAGATGTGGGCAGAGGTTTCTCTCTCATTTGTGGAACAAATGTTGGCAGTTCCAATCAAAACTCAAGTTGCTGGCACAGTTCAGTTCTACAGAGTAATAAGGACTGTGGGTTTGAGTCTCTTACTAGCACATCTTTTAACCCTGAATACAGTATATTAGGAGAAATCTGATCTCCAAATAATAGTTTATTATAATTATTATTATCAAACTAATACTTAGCATTTTGTGTGTGTCAAGCACAGCTTTAAACACATTGTATGTTTTAACTCAATCTTCAAAGAAATCCCATAAGTAGCACCATTTCCTCTATATTATAGGCAATATAATAAGCTTACAATAATATATTTGTTAAATAAATTACTTATTCTTTTATATTTATAAAAGTGAAAGGAAGGGTTGTGGAAAGTTAATAGTGTGTAGGCTTCCAAAGGAAATTTGTAAGCAAACATTCCACTTTATTCCCATTTCTACTAAACTTTGGCATCATCAATAAAATCAGGATGGTCATTAATGCCCATAAATACTATCCCTGTTCCCAGTATTTTAATATAGCAATCTTGGGGAAGATTGTTGATTCATGAGTAGAGATATACTGTAATAAAAGAAATGAGGTAGTGTAAAGGGGAAATAATAGTAGTAAGCCTGAATACAAATTTGAAGCATGATTGAATATTCTGCTTATTCAGAAGGGGATTGATATCCCTGGGCCTTTCTACTGAAAAAGTTACTCAAGATAGGGACTGACTGTAGTGTAGTCATTTTCCATCATCATTTCCTAAGCTTGTGATCAGCTATGGTTACATTAACTATGGAAAAAGATGCCAAAACACTTGAATATGCTCCTGTGAGACCAAAAGCTAGATAAAAGAGGAAATGAACTGCAGAAATCATACTTTGATTACTGAAGGAAAGGGGAAGGGTTTTGCAATAATTTGACAGACACATCAAGAGTATGGATATTGTATGTGCTGATATGAATTGTCTAACTTGGATAATCAAATGGATATGGTCCAGATTATAGAGAGGCTAACATGGACATAACCTTTCTAAGCTTCAGTGTCATCATTTCTGAAGATAAAATCAGTGATTGGGTGATTGTCCAGCAATTGTAGGGCCCTGGGTTCAGTCCCTAGCTCTGAGAAAGTAAATAAATACATGAATAAAGATGAGTTGAACACTTACTTAATATTAAATATTAACTTATTAAAAATTTAAAAATTAATATTAAAAAAACACCTCAGATCTGGGCAGAGTAAAAGAGCTTAATAAATAACATTTATTATATTAGGTTTTATAATTTTGTTTTGAAAATTAAATGTTTTCATATATGTTATATGTAGTGCTTAGCTTGATAAGATGTTAATTATTATAATATTCATTTATTATTAATATTTATCTTAATTACAATATTTTAACAAATTTGCCAAGTGCTGGTTTTATGGTCAAGGTATATGCAATGCACAGAGGCACTTACCAGTAAGATCATGGAATATAAAGGTTTTAGGTAGGTTACTACACGTTTCTGAAAGTTTGGCATTACTAAGGAATATTGAAAAGCAACTTGAATCCTGGTTATTAAGTTATTGTGGGGAGACTGGGACATAGGCTAACCTTTATTTAAGAAACAGTTTCTGATCTTCTCAAATGAAATACTCCTAAAATTATGTAAATCATATAATCAATTAAATGGGAAGATTCATTAGCTACATTAGTGAAATTTGGAGGTTTCAGTGATCAACTCAAATACCCAATTTGTTAGATCTTGGATATTATTTGGCAACAACTTGTAGGAATTTTATGACCAAAGTTAAAAATCAATGGGATACGTGATGATTCCGTTTAAACAAGAGGTGGATGGATGAGAATACATGTCACAAAGGTCCTTATATTTACATTGTTGGAACTTACTTGACAAAATACTCAGTTAGTTCTCTAATAAGCTTCATCTTGGAACATGAAGCAAATTGTTTAAGCGTGGAAAGATTCATTTATTATTCAGCAGATGTTGCAATCTATAAAATGACTGACCTTACTGGTGCTGTTTCTTCATATAGTCAACCGGATGAATGAATATAAGCAAAAAAAAAAAATGATAAAATACTCAAGTTGATGGGGTGGTGTTCTCATCATCTACAGAGTATTGCAGGTAAGTGGTAGATTCTTCAGGTTTGTCTAAGAATGAAACATGGCATATACTTTATCTTGGTTTCAGGCTTAGTATGAGCCTGGTTCTTACTTACCAAAACAAGTTCACCAAAAATATTGAAGGCGATTTACCTATTCCTTGTTATTCCTCTGATGGAGAATATAATGAGCTTAGTGTAGGTCAAAAGAAAGAGAAAGGGAAGTAAATACACAGATGAACCAAATTGGGCCCTCTTCTAGTATGTCAGAGTTGACTGAATATTAGTCTGATAAATACAGTTCATTCCATAAATCTTCATAGTAGTTAAAGCATTTTATCACAGCTTATTAGACTGTGATAAAATGTATAGTTCAGTAGATGTCCTCATATATTCTGGAAATTACCAGCACCCATTTATATGGAACCTGTACTACTAGTTTTAATTAACTGAAATCATCTGCTTGGAATTATACTCTCAATTTAGCTCACATTTCAATCTCCATAAATTCTTTCTCAGTGCTTTACTCTGTAGAATGCAAATGGGTCCTGTGCCAGTCCCCAGGAATATCTAAATGGCATCAAGCAATGGCAGGATGTAGAACATTCAGCAATCAGATAGCCCTGGTGGAATGTCATGTTAAGCTAACTTTGTTATGTTGATTTAACCTGAAAAATAAACACATTTTCATTTACATTTAATTTTCCACTCCTTGTTCCCTGAATAGTATTACTATTAGAATATAAGGTAGTTGACTTGATCAAAGGAAAAAAGATTTTCTTCATATAGATATAAAATACCATTTGACTCTTTTTATGAAATGGTAGGTAAAATAATAGTTTATACTTAAAATATTATTGAATGTTATCCTACAATGATGTATCTAGGCATTTTTCTAAAAAAAAGAAAACAATATTATTCATTTAATTTTTTTGACCATACCAACATTTTTATAGTGTATTTAAAAAATCATTTCTTTAACAGTTAAAAATGAAATATTGCTAAATCTCAACATTTAAATGCTACATGAAAAATGTCAAATGATAAGCATGTTAAATTATATATGCAAATGATAATTATAAAGTAAGTTTTAAAATTGCATGTATCTAACTTTCAGAGAAGTAGACTGGGGTACAGTAAGCCAAGATGCTTGAAGTGTCAAAGAAACCTTTAAAATTTACTGAGTTAAGTTTAAAATTGACAACAAGGTGGCTGTTTGCTTATTTCTCTAGTATGTTCCCTTTCTATCAGAATGACAGTTAAGTCAGTGCATATAAAGTTTTGCTGGTTTTAATTTTGCAGACAGGCTGAGAAATCAGAGTTTGGGTTGTTTTTTCTAACGTGTCCCTGAACGGATATTGTCTGTTTCCATGGCGGCTATTGCCATTCCATGGATAGTTCTCAGCAAACAGTAGGTGCTTAATAAATATTATTGGTTAACTATGTAATTAAATTGGTAGTACATATTCCTATTTCTTGTGCTTCTTGGCAAACAGGCTAACAGAATGCAATGAGCTAATTTGCATCACATGGGTGAGCACAGAGAGTGTTTAATTCAGTCTAATGTTCTTTCCAAATAGTTCAATATTTCCTTGAATTGAGTCTCTTCCCTTGATCAAGCAGAGTGAGTAAGATGCTCTCTGGGAATAAAGTGTTCATCCATGTGATGAAAATTAACTCCTTCAGAGCACCAGGGAGTTAATAGTAAATTATTTTTTTATGGTACCAAAATGAATCAAATTGCCAATTAATCATTTCTTAGGGTATGTCAGAATACAAGCTGGGAATTTTTTAAGAACTGTCCTGGGAAGACACTCTTGCCTTCTTCCTAGCTTGCTACCTTGCTAGGCCTACAGGTCTTTCTCTTTCTCTTCTGCTCTTTGCTTCATCCGTGTCAAAGCCATTCTTTAGAAACGTATGCAGAATTGAGGGTGAGAATACTTTTAGAAAAAATGACTTCTAACATCAGTTGGTTGACTATTCAATAGTAGTCCTTCTTGCCATGCTAGCAGAGTCCTGATTGTGTTTCAGTCTCAAAATCTTTTCCAAGTGACTCGGGTAACCTGATGACTTGAAGCAATGGTTGGCTTGTTTCCTTTCTCAGATATTGGTTTAGGAGTGGTATAAGTTCCTATGTGACCTATGGGGTATGAGAAGAAATCTTTTGGGGTTAGCCTTGGTGAAATGTTCCTCACTGACAAAGCAGAGTACAAAAAAACAACAACCTCTCAGGTTCTGTCACAAGGAATTTGGATTTCCAAGTGAAATTGCCATCTCACCATGGAAGGAGGAAATGGGCTCAGGATGAGGCAAAGACTGAGGACCACAGAGTGGAGATATGGAAGAAACTGTGCCCTCGAAGATCCACTGGAAGCCTCAGCTCTAATTAGCAAGAGGAGTTAATGGATGTGTGAGGAAACGTCTGGCATACTTTAGAATCAAATTGTTCCTTATTGCTTACACAATTTGAGGGAGAGTTAATTGACATGCTAATTGAAGACAAGTGAAACCCTCCTCTGGGCCTATCTTAAACCACAAGACATAGATAAATTTTTAAAAATAATATCTGAGAAAGACTCAAAAAAGATCTGTACTTGTCAAAACAAGATTCTAAATAAAGATTGAGTCTCAGTGCAGACATTCAACTAAGGTATTTCTTACCATTCTTCATGTTGTAAGGAAAGAGTGTGGTAGGAAAATATTTAATATCTTTATTTATTAATAATTATTTAATTATTCCTGAGTGAAGTAAATTTTTCTCCTTCTTAAACCTAAAAGAATATATTTATTTTTAGTCTCTAGAAAAATTTAGTGATGGACCCAATGATATCCTTTTCCAGGAGAAAACTTTGATTGCAAATCACAGACAGTATTTTTATTGAACTTTATCACAAAAAAAGGCATACTGTGGTCAGAGAATCTTCCTTAAAATGGGAAGCCCCACAAAGAAGTAGAAAATTACTTTGTTGTTATTAGATTAAACAAATAAAAACAAGGAGGCATACTCTAAGATAAACACACATATTGTTAGACATAATCTTATTGAGAATGAAAAAGCAAGTCAGAGTAAGAAGGGTATAAATGAAAAGAAAGGAAAATGTGTAAATGGGTGCTTCTTTATAGATACCATTTGATAATTCAGGAGCAATTGAAGAAGAACTGTGTACTCTGAATTGTTATCCAAAGATCACAGATTAATTTTTTAAATAAGTAGTCTTACAGTTAAATATGAGGATAGAGTAATGTCATGATGACATTTCACAGAGAAGAAAAACACATTTCATAAACTTAAAAATAATAAACCATATTCATCTGAACATCTGGTCATTTCAGATGAGAAATCCAAAGGATTTGTACTGCATATTCTTACATTAAAAATTGCATACAAGTCGTGGTTGGGAACAAAAGAATCACTTGTGTGCTTTTAAAATGTTAGAGTCACTTAGATAATTAATTAGTTGACACTCACGTATGTTTTTAGTTTGCAATAGTGCTATGTGAATGGCCCAAAAGAATACCCAGTCACTATAATCCTGTTAACCTTGACTGCAAAATGGAGTAGCATTCACAGCTTACTTTTATCTATGTAAAAAAAAATGTTATTTTCTTTCCTTAAAATAAAACAATCCCATCTTTCATTGCTCCTGGCTGTGTGAAATACTATTATAGTTGAAAGAGAATTTGCATAATGTTTTTGAAGGGCTTAATAGCTGTAATAATTTTAATCTATATGAAATGTTTATTATATATAAAAAGACAAATTTTTTATTGTGAGAGAGGATTATTAAGGCATATCATCTAATCAAGAGAATAATAGTAATAAATGGGTAGATGACTCTTGAGGGTTTGTGTTTTGCAAATAGACTTGAAATACTCCTGTGCTGAATTGTCCAATGACTCCCTTTGGAAACAAATTATTAGAAAATGAGGTTCTTTTTAATAGTTTATCTTAAAATTGGTTTGTTGTCCTCAATGTGATATCTACCCTAGTCTTAGGAATTATAAACTATTCTATGAAAGGATCTCTATAGGGAATCTTGCTTTATCTTTTTATCCTGGTTTTGATCTGGCAGTACCCTTTCCTTATCTTGAGAGTTCCAGATAATTGATAGGGACAAAAGGCAAAATGGAGATTTCTCTGTCATGATTCTCCTGTTATCATATAAATCTACAATCTATTCAGTATTAGACTCCTATGATATATTGAAAGATGAGTTTGGTAATTTGATATTAATGAAAATAATTAGTCAAATCATATTATGGGGAAAACCTAACTTCCTCCTTTAATAATTTATGTATGAGGCTTCTGAATGTATTCCTTCTAAATCTAGCTGCTTAGGAAATCAAGTCTTGTGTTTGCATCTGGAACTAATTTTTTTTATTTGCTAAGGAATCTTTCTGTTCTTTGTTTCTTCATACATAAAATGAATATAGTATGAATGATATGGAATTGTCTTGAGGAATAAATGACCTGATGTCTGTTGAAAGTGACTAGCATATGATGTGTGTATATGTATATATTATGTAGTAAGTACTCAGTGTCTCTTTTAAAATGATTTGATATTATAATTTTTTTGAGGAACCAACTCGTATAAATGAGTTCCTTCAATTTCAAGCATCATTTAAAATGGCCATACCTTTACCATTGTCTAAGTGGCCCAGAACTGTCTCAAAAAATTAATGAATAAATCATTACCTGTAAGTGCATACCTATATAAATATGTACTTACTGTTTTAAATGAAGAATTGTTCCCAAACAACTCTAAAAAGATATTTAAACATTATCAGTTTTGCCATTTAACTGCACCCACAAAAAGCTTTCATGGATATTGGCATTGATGTTAAAAGTTGTCAAATTTTGTGAGCAACTGTGTTTGTATTCAGTATGTAGGAAAGTGCCAAATCAGATTCTGTTACAAATGTGAAATGTAATATTTATCATTTACCAATGCATGCAAGTGTGCAGAATCCAATGCCAGAAAATATAGAAAGTACACACAGAACATAAAAAATAATGCTATAGTCTTAAGTGCTTAACAAACCATTTATAAGAAATATTTCTGATTCATTATAATTCTGAGAAGGGACATGTTTCTGATCCAATGTCATCAAAGTTTATACTTAAGAAGAATGATTTTAGAATATTTACAAACATTTTATCTTTCCATTTTTCTTTTATTTTTACTTATTTAGATGTATTATCACATATTTCAAGGAGATTTTGATTCTTTATGGAGATAGTATTTAGACTTTTTTAAAGTGAAAGTCTAGTTAAGACTTTAAATGCTTTGACAGAAGAAGTTCCAAATCTATGTGCTCTAGGCTTTGTAGACCACTGCTGTTTCTCTTCGCTGTTTGCATTTGGCAGCATTAAAACAAATGTTGCCATAAAAGGATGCTCCATGTAGCTCATGACCCATTTCAATGAATGCATTATGAGTTCACTTGAAATGAAGGTCTCTTGTCTTCCAGTCCTATGCTGGGATGCCTCTATGAAGCAGCTACAGTATTTCACTTAAGATTAGCCTTCACTTCAAAGAAGATTGAAGTGGCCTTGGAAAATATGACCTGTACAGTTCCATGGGAGAAAAAGCACTGTGCAAATAAGATTATGTGAGAAACAATAATTTCAGGAGAGAAGTAAGTTTCATTGTAATGCACAGAGTAATCCCTGCAAATTAATATTTAGAGTCTATACATCTATTAGGGCACTGGGATCTCTTATATTTTTATAAGTAACCCTTTGTCTACTTGCATAGTATATAAATATGGCCTAAAAGTTATTTCAAAGACTTGCCTATCTTTTTAGCACCATTCCCATTGCCTGGAACAGTAACTTGAATATAGAACTTTATTAATTTTTTGAATAAATAAATGAACAATCAGCATTATATGTATAATTTACAATATATGTATATATATATAAACAGAAATGTTTTTCAGATTGAAATTACTAATATTAATGGGTTTATTTGTCAAATGTATCTGGTAATTTTTATTTTTGGTGGTGGTAATTGTTATTGAACTTCAAGGTACTCTACTACTAAAATATATCCCATCATTTTCATTTTTTATTTTAAGACAGATGTGTATAATACCAGGCAAATAATGCCCAGGTTGGTCTGGAACTTTTGATCCTATTGCCTCATACTCTTAGTTTCTAGGGTTATAGGCGTGTGCTGTGCATAACCCTGATAACTTTTTAGAAATAGAGTGTAAGACATTTTCTTAGATTTCTGAAATAAAGAGAAGCTAAATATAATTTTCACCTAACACAATATTTCCTGCATTCACCCAAGGAGACGTTTTCAAACATGAGTTTATATAAAATTTAAAACTGTATTTCTATTGGATCATTTATTTTTATTTATAACTTATTATTTTAATAAGACAAAGTAAATAAATATTTACCCATGCCCAACTTAAGAACAGAGCATAACTTTGGAACTTCTCTTTGTGTTCCTCTGGGTGGCGTTATTCTATCCTAATACCCATTCTCTGGAGCTCTATGTCAATAATTCACCACTTTTTGTGTTGTCTACCAAATAAGAATGCACATAGTAGGTACTCAACTAATATTTTAATATTTATTGGAGTGATTGAATAAATGTATGTGTGTGTGTGCGTGTGTGTGCGTGTGTGTGTATTCATCAGTGTTTAGACTTCTTGGTTTTGACCTGTATATGAATAAAGGTGATTCACTTTATGTAGAGATTTCTATATATGTTCTGATTGAGTAGGTATAGGATATTCAAAAACTTGCATCCCTCAGAAAATTCTGAAGTAGGCGAACTCTGGACCACACTTTAACAAATACTACATCTGTCAATCTATCTTTTTATAGCCACAGAATTACAAAGAGAGAGTGATAAGAAACATTGAGAATCACTGCAGATGGGGATATTAATCTTTTATCACTTTTAACTCAAACTTCCAGTTTAGGAGACTGATTTAAGGTAGATAAAATGCATTAATGTGCATTTACTTAGTTCATACCAGAATATAGTGTGTTTTGTCTGTTTAACCTTGGGCAAATTATTTAACCTCCACATATTTCAATTTCTTTTTTAGTTGAATGAATATTATGCTTTTAGATAAATATAATACCATACCTCCCTAAAAAGGGTGTTATAGTTTTACTTTGTATATATAAAGTGCTCAGAACAGTCTCTCACATTTGTTAGACAGTAAATTTTAAATATTACCACTGCTTTTACAGATGAAGATTTGCTAGTTACTTTTTAGTACTTTATTTGTATAGTCTTTTCTGACTTTTTTTCTCTTATGTTTTTCTTTTAGCATTGTGGATACCTTAATTTTTATTTTATAATGATAGTACTTGTATGACTATAAATTTACATTTTCACATTACTTTTGATGACAATTAAAGTGTCAATCTGAAATTTTTTTTTAATTTTTTTTTTTTTTTATGCTACCTTCACTCTGTGAATGTGCCCAGAACCGTTGGAGGCATGGAGCAGAACTTGCCATTAGGACACATGCCTACTCCAGCAGCTCACTTACTTGGGTATGTCTGAGCTCTTTCCTTTACAGTCTTCTACTTGATGAAGAGTGTGTTGGAGGGAAGCAACTACAACAGCTTTTAATTCACATATGTTACTTTCTTATGAGTTTCCATATGAGAGCAGTTGGAGACTAGAAACTGTGGTCTACAGTATTTAAATTCATGGCCACCCATACTGCTCAGAGGAACTATGCTGTGTATTAAAAAGGCAACTTGTGGCAATTTTCAATTATCTGGGGGATAGGTTCAAATGTCCAAATTAGAATTGCTGGAAGAACACAATAAGTCCCATATAGTAAAATATCTTCCTTAATTCTATATTTACAATTATTTAATAAGTACCCTAAGGTGGGTACTATGTGAAATGCTCGGTTTCTAGTAGTGTAGAAATAGTTCACAATGCTTTACTCACAGCTTTTACAGTTCCATTGTGTAGGGATGGAATTGAGGGACAAAGAAAATCAACATGTACTTTCTTATCAACTGTCAACTTCTTTTTGTGGGTGGGGGTTACCAGAGATTGAACCCAGGAGCACTTCACCACTCAGTTGCATCCCTAGCCCTTTTTATTTTTTTTTATTTTGAGACAGGGTCTCCACTAAGTTGCTTAGGGTCTTGCTAAGTTGCTGAGGCTGGATTAGAACTTACTATTCTCCTGTCTCAGCCTCCTGGGTTGCTGGTATTATAGGTGTGTGCCACTCAACTTCTTTGGAATAAATGAATTTATCCTTACACCCTTTGTTTCATTATGTGGTTTGGCCTAGGAAACATAGGCATTTCCTTTTTTGTAAGGTTTGTCAATTATTATACAACTGCATCATGCAATACTGTGGCGTCAGTTACACTTAAATCAAAAGAGCTAATAAAATCATTTTCTCTAGTTCTGGTCCCTCAAATAAGTCAGAACAAAGTTCTAGAATGTGAAAGGGTAGAGTAAACTCAATATCCTGCTAGTTTTGGTTCAAGTTAAAACAGCATCCTGTCATTGAGAATTCTCATTTTAAAACAGTTAATTTCTACTGGAATATAGAGTACTAGTAGAGCAACATGCAGAGGAAATGGAAATGAGGTTGCAAGATTTAGAAAGGAGCAAAAGTCATAGAAGGGGAAATCTTTGAATTCCAGACCTACCAAGGACTGTGAATTTTGATCATGTTCCAAAGTATTTGAGAACTGCAATAATCATTACAATTGAACTTCAGAGAGACATAGTTACAATAGTCTATAGAATAAATCATCTCCTCAAATACTCTACATCATCTTTAAAATTTTAACAAAGCAATTAAGAGCAACCTAACTCTTTCAGATTAGTGTGTTTTGTTCTATCACTTGCCACGATCCTCACTCACCACATTGACAGAAACTATGTCTGAACCAAGCCCTGTGATTTACGCATAAATTCAAAGTGGTATGTATTCTTCAAATCAATATAAATCTGTATGTTTATAGATTCGGAATGGGTAGCTGCCATCAATGGTGGGTGCATTCATTTATTTAACCATTAGCTATTTGCTTATTGAGTCTAGCCTGTGCCGTGCTGCAGTTCTACACCTTGGGATGCCAAAGTGAACAAAACAGAATAAAACCCCTGTCCTTAAGAAGCATTCATTCTCATGGGTACAGATAGATTGATGAACAACATATACATGCGAATTTCACAGTGTATTAAAAATGATGATCACTGTTATTTGGAAAGATGAAGTAGAGAAGCTGAGTAGTAGTAATGGGGACTTACTATCAGCTGGAGTGGGATTAGAGCTAGAAAAGGCCTCATCAAGAAGGCGACCTCACACACACACTCATATGCATATGAATATCCTTATTTAACATTTAGAGATAGCTTGGTTGAAGCCACACACTCTATCATGCTGCTATTAAAATAAGAAAATCAGACATTTTCTTCTTTCTAAACAATATTGTTGTACTATCTGAAATCAGAATTTTTCTTAAGCTGCCAAACAAGTTGGATATGATTCCCAAAGACTATCTACTCTGTAGCAGCCAGGTAAAAATTTAAAATTTGCATTTGGCATAGTCTAACTTCACATGAACCATAGCAAATAATGCCACCAAGAGCCTCTTTGGAGTATGTTTTGCAGCTCCTGGGCTCAAAATAAGGCAGTAATACCCATATAGTCTCAAGAAGCCAATTGAGACTTCAACTTTTCCAAAGTGATCTAAGCCAGTTTTCCAGACTGTATGGTGCAGATCTCCAAGGGAGTACATCTTGGTTAGCAAATAAGTAGCATGCTTGCTCCCTCATCCACACAGATTTTGCTAATGAGTCATGACAGTTTTTGCCACAGAATACTGAAAGTGCCTCAAAGTTCTTCTTAAGTTAGCCTTCTGGGCAGCCAATCCCAGTCACGCTGAGAAGGATTTTCAGATAAAACAGAAGTGCCTTCAGTTGATAGAGATTAAAATCTCTTTCTAATATTGATTCTACCCATAGGTCCCCTACTATTCATTTCCATGTGGACAGAGGATGATCCTCCAAGTGGGCAAGAATGTGATTCAAATCTTTAATTTCCATAACAGAATATGACCTTGCTGCCAGACCATCTGGTAGCTTTTCAGTTATCAACATAGAATATGTCTGTGCCAAGTCTTTGCCTAAGATTACAATCTTGAAAAGACTATTTTTTAACTCCAGGCAAAATATGGTGGAGGCAAATGCTTGTCATAAATATTGATCTAAAAGAACATGATAACAATTCATTTCACTAGTAGGTTCAGTTTAGAGTACTAGAAAACTTTGTTTATTTCTCTCTAGCAATAATTATAGCAACTGATTCAATCATCAGGTTTCTAATTTACCAATATGAACAATAGCTATATGGTAACACTTTCTAAATTATCCACAGCTACTAAAGACATTGTTATTCAATAGTTTTTCTATGTAATAAATCATATCTAAATTTAAATTTAAGCAATATTTACTTTCCCTGAAAGTAGCATTTCATGTCACAAGAAATCCCTTCTGTCAGATGGTTTTGTACCTCAGCTGCCACAAATTTTGAATTGAAATTTAATTTTCAGTTGCCATAAAAGTCTCCTCCATGTTTTATAATTCAATTTACAGCCTTCTTGCTAACTATTTTCTAAATTGACTCTGACCTTCGAAAAATACCGTGTGAAGAACATGAGTTTTATTTCAGACATATCCAGTAGTTTTAGTAGGCATATGTGTATTAGAAATTAATAAATGAGAGATCCAAGATGGCAGCCAACAGGAAGAGAAGAGAACTGCAAATGTGCAATAAACACTTCCCATACTTCCAGGTTGATGAAGCTAATTTATTGATTTGGCAAGGGTTTATTGTTCCTGATCACCCTTCACATGATAAGGGTGCCTTCAGAATCAAAATCAACTTTCCAGCTGAGTACCCATTCAAACCTCTGAAGATCACATTTAAAATAAAGATCTACCACCCAAATATTGATGAAAAAGGTCAGGTTTACCTCCCAGTAATTAGTGCTGAGAACTAGAAGCCAGCAACCAATAATGACAAAGCAATCCTGTTCCTCATAGTACTGGTAAATGATCCAGACTGAGGCACCCCTTATGGGCTGACCAGCTGAAGAATACTCTAAGGACCATAAAACATTCTGTAAGATCATTGAAGAGTTTTCTAAGAAATATGGGGAAAAGTGATCTGTGGATTAAAATCTGTGGCAAGTGATTCCAGCAAGTGTGACAGAGCCCCCAAGCAGTGCATTCCGATGTCCTGCAAAGCAAGACTCTAGAAAATCGACATGACCCACTGCCTGTTTGCTTATGGCAGTTATTAAGTTTCTACAGTTTTCTTTATCAAAAATGCTCTAGGTAACTTGCAAAGAAAGGACTAAAAATTTCAGATGTACTAAAAAAAAAAAAAAGAAAACGAAAAAGAAAGAGAAGTTAATAAATGAATACAGGCTTAGTTTGTGGATACCTGTGAAGGATACTACGGTATTCAACTTTTATTCTTCGTGCAGGCTCCTGCAATTTTTGTCCTGCTCCTGAGAATATGGAGTGCTGCAAGCTCATAACTCTGTCTCTCATTGATTTTTGCCCTCAGTATCAGGACACTGTCTTACCTCTGAACATGTCCTTCCTAGAGGAGGGCTCATGGTCAGTCACCATCTGCTGCAAAGATACGAAGGCTGTGCCATTCATTTCAATTTGGAGCAATTGTAAAGGGCCATTGATACAGGTGAATCATTTAAGAGTACTACTGAATAAACTTTCTGCATAAATCTCCCCATCTCAGAGTCTGTTTCAGGGAAACTTAACTATTCCAATATCTCCCTGAGTTTCTTTCCTCTCTCTCTCTCTCTCTCTCTCTCTCTCTCTTTTAGATAGGAACTGGATTTCCTACACAATAAATCTAAACACAATACTGATGAATTAATTCAGACCATGAATGCTGCTCACATTTTGTAGTGTAGCTTGTTATTTTACAAATAGTACTGTGGATCAACTAGTCATGTTTAACCTACCTGTTAATGCTCAATTTTAATCTAATTTTCAAAACAATTTTTCAGAATTCATATAGGGTATGAGCAGATATTAGAAATTGCTATTATTTTGTTGTTTGATTAGGACTTCAAAATAAAAATCTCTGTGACTGGTTGTTGAATAAAATGGTGTAAAAGACGGTATTTTGAACATACATAAAATTCTTCTGCTAGTTAATAAAATGTATATGTCACAGCAATATATTAATCTTTGTAGCAGGAAAGCTGATTGTAAATTTAAGATATTACACTTCTGTTTATATTCCTAGTCCCAAGGCAATCTTTAAAGTGACAGCTGAGCTATTAGTTAATGTTTTCAATTGATGAGTAAAGTTATCCCTCCTAAATGGACTTTGCACATTTTAGTAAAGTATGACACTAGGCAAATTTATCTAAAATGAATAATGTACTCATAACATATCATAAATATGCTGTTCCTACCATTTGCTTGAGAAAATTTCAAGAAGATAATTTTGATTCTTTACATATAAAGATGTTATTAATATTTTCAATTTTAAGCATCTGAAGATATTTGTTAGGAATTTGTCAAACTTAAAATTTTCTCTTAAAAATTTATATTCTTGATAAATATTGATCACTGAGAAAAATTGGAAAGCCCCTCCTTATATAAATTAATTTAAAGAACTTACTTAAATATTACATTAAACAAATAACCCATCTTTCTTATTTCACCATGTATATCAGGTGAGTGGCAACTTCAACATGTTTCTGAATATAATGTAATATAAGCAAAGGATTATACTTATGTTTACTATTTTTATTAGTTAATTAATATACACTTCCCGTAGAAAAATTTGCAAATAATAATAAATAGTATTTATCTTTGAACTATCCTAAAATGGAGTGATTTTACAAAAATAGTTAGATTTTATGTTGATATAGTCCACATATAAAGATGAATGTGCAGCAAAATTGGTAACACTTTTCTTATAGTAGCTTCAGAAGTTTTTAAACAATATGACCAATATTTCAAACTCTTGTATATACCTTTTCCTATTTCTAGTCGGTCTTTCTTTTCTTTCTAGTTTTAAACATAATTTTAAAGATACTGTTGAGCCATTTGCCCATGTTTACCACATTGGTACATATCCATAAATAAATATAGGTATTGTTTTGCCTTTCAAAAAAATTTTATACATAAGGAATTTCATATTGTAACTGTCATTATGCAACTTTCTTTCAGTCTTTATTCTGGTTTGAATTTTACTGCTTTTAGTACATATAATATCTGCTACATTTTAATTGCAGTTATGAACATTGTATGGATATGCCACCATTTATTTCTGCATTCTCCTAGGACAATTTTGCATGCTCATTTTGTCATTGCTGTTGTTGTTGTTGAGCATATATTTAACAAATAATGATATAGATCATGTGTTTATATCCTAGTCCTGTGCAAAACTTTCTTTTGGATAGATTGGGCACATACCCAGAAGTGCAACTGTGGAAGATGGACTATGTTCCTTTAATAGATAAAATTATGAACCTGGTGATATTACATATTTATACATACAAATTAGATTTTAAGCCTGATAGTTCTTAAAATGAGTTGCTTTGAGAATTCCACCATTTACATTTTATAGTGTTTGTTTTCTTGGTTTGAAAATAATTATTCATCTTCTATGAATTTATCTTTCAGTTATTATTGACACTTTCAGAGTTTGCTTTTTAATCTTTTATTTGTTCATTTTCTTTTACTGATTCATTCTAACTAGGGAGTCCCCTCACCATTCTGATCTTTTTCCACATTTCCTTTTCCTCTCCTCTCATTCTTGTCTTCTATCTAGATTTAGTTTTTCAACAACTCTGTACTTGCCTTCACATCTACATTCCAGGATCAAATTTATTTTTTTCTGTCCTCCTGCTTCTCTAGATTTGCAATCTTAGTGACCTGAAGCCTCAGGTCACTCTTGGAAGATGTTTTTCTCTTTTCTTCTTTCACATTCCTTTTATCAGTGGCAGAACTTAACTCAGGTTCTGGCTTCCATCAAGAAGTTTGATTTCATTAATGCCATAGAGAATGGGGGTACTTGTGCTCTCCTTGGTATGAAATAGGACCCAGTGCATACACCTTCAGCATTGACCTGCATGTGACATTTGTTTTTATGCCTGGAAACATTATTCTTCCTTTTAATTCAGTTATACCCTTATACATTTCTATTTTTCAATAACTTATTTATAATTACTAGACTTTGGAGTGGGAGGTGAAGGATGGGGAAATTCGTGAATTTATGTTGAGATCCTGACTTCGTTATCATGTTGTTATCTGCTTTTCAGTTTATATTTCATAAGTCCATACTTGTTTTAATATACCCACAAATATAATATTGGTTTAGTAATACTTAAATTGACTCTCATAAAGTTGTACCATATTTTATTTCAATTTTGTAATTACATGAATTAGAATTATTTCAATCTAACTTCCAGATTTTTGTAACCATAAAATATTTCAGTGAAGACTTTTCAATATACTCTTTTGTGTACTTGTTTAATTATTCATTTTGCTAAAGTTACAATTTGAGGGTTAAAGATGTGTATGTTTAAGATTGGAAAATAAAATTTAGAAAAACAGTTTAAATAATTCATTTTTTTAATTGAAGAAAAAATTGAGAATAAAACTAATTTCCATGTAACTGAATTATTATTTGAAATTCAACCTCAGAGAAGATGAACTTGGTAACCTTACAGTTAGTCAACAAGTAACAAGTGTTTTTCATCAGTGTATTATATATTATACATGCTGTAAGTCAAAATTTTTGAAATATTTTGTTTTCCCAGTACTTCTTTATATTCTTAAGTACTATTCAGTACAACAAAGTGACATTTTTGTGTGAATTATAGTTCTTCTTATTTGTCATATGAGATATGAAAAACAAAAAAAATTAAATTATTTATCATTCATGTAAAAATAATACTAATGATCTAATCACATGTTAACATAAATAAATTCATACACAGTAAAATGCTATTTTCCAAAACAAAGAATAATTTTTAGCAAATTTTAAGAGTTGCGTTACTTTACAACTATTGAAGTCTCTTTTAATGTTGAATTTAATAGAAGTTATCTGGATTCTCAGCTTATTCTACATTCAATTTGTTACCAGATATTTTGTTTTGATTTTGGCTAAATCATAGGAAGTAATCCAGCTTTTCATACATATGTAGTGAATGAAAGGGAAAGTTCATATATTTTCAGACTGAGGGTAGTTTTTATTAATACTGCATCAAATTTAACACATGTTAGTTTCTTAAGTGTTGTTATAATGTGAAATATGAAATTTTATAAAAGTAATAAATCGAATGGGCACAGTGGAGCATGCCAGTTGTCCCAGAGACTGAGGAGGGTGAGGCAGGAGAATTGCAAGGAGGCCATCACGTCTCAAAATAAAACATGAACAAGGGCTGGGGATGTAACTCAATGATAAAGTGCCCCTGAGTTCAATATCCAGTACCCGTACCCCCCAAAAAGAATATTTATTATACCTTATTTTGTTAAAATTTACTTGTTTATCTTCACTTGAACAGAGTTTTGGAATACCATGCATCCATGCATTGGTTATATGAAAAAGATTGCTTTACTGGCTTAGGAAGACATCCCAAAAGTTGATGTATTCCATTGTGTGATATCAAGAAGAATGACAAAAAAAAAAAAAAAAGTCCTATATTGTTAGTCCCACATCAAACTTATCAGGAAAGTCTTCAATATTAGAAAGGTATCTAGACCACATTGACCAATAGAAACTGTTTCCAAATTACAATTCTTATTCAAAATCTCAAATTTTACCATTGTCAAAAAGTACTATTGATTTTTTTGAAGTGGTAGGCTCATTTTCAAGAACATATATGTGAAGTATTTAAATCTGAATAGTCATAATTTATCTTTACAATAAAAATGTTTTCCTCAAAATGTTGGCTAGTTTAGTTTCTGCCTCAAACAATTACATAAGCAATTTTCTGTGAGCTAACTGTCATATTTCAGAATGGAGTACATATATTTTCCATTTTATCAGACTATGAAAAGATGGTATTCTAAGGGCTGTGATATGGAAAGTGCATTGAAGGGCCAGACAAAGATGTTCTTCTTGGAAAGACTCATTGGACAGCTATTGTTGTAACTTGGTCAGAAGATGATGTGACAGTCCCAGAGTAGGTTCAAAAGGCAGTTTTGAGGGATGTGTAAAAGTGGAAAATATCAAGACCTAGGTGACTGATGCAGGAGTGGTGGAGAGGGTGTGGAGAGGGCGTGTCCTTGCTTTGATATTTGGGTGTATCCTGTGATGCCACTGAGATCAAGAATAGAATAGAGGAAGGGGAGAAATGATATATTAAGTTTCCAGGGAGAAGAATTGGATATGCTTGTAAGTGATCTTGGAGAAATATGGTGTAGACTTGGATACAGAGCTCTGAGGAGCATTCTGGTCTTTCTGCAGATTTAGTGGATACAAGTTCTGAGAGTGAATGAGAGCAATTAGACAAGGATGTAGAGTAGGAGAAGAAAGACAAGGAGAAAAAGTGAGATACACAGAATTTAATAATTTAAATTATTAATTTAATAATGGAATAATTTCCTAGAGAAATGGGAGGGAAACCTTCAGAATGGTGAATGCCGTCCAATGTCCCTGTAGTCAGATATGCACTGGAAAGTGAACACTTTATCATCTGGAAAGACAAGAGTAACATTGGCCAGAATAGGCTTCAGTGGAAGGCTGGGAAAAATCCAGATGAGGAAGAAGATATTTTTAGTCCAGAGCCTACAAATCATGTAAGAAAACAGAAGCCATGTCCTGGAAGATTTGTATTCACCACTGCAACATGGTGAAGACCATGCAGTGTGAGCCATTAACAGCATATATAAATTGCGTCAGGTCATTCAGGAACAAGTACCTGAGGCAAAAATTTGTCAAGTTTTTTACTGTGGCTTTTTTCTTTCTGATGAAAACCTCAGAAAAGGCATTTTAATGGAAGCTGGTAGAACATTGGTTTGCTACATGTTGCAAAACTGGATGCTTTGGAATTTTTTTGAAAAGTCTCAAAAATGTGAATGCCAGAAAGATCTGTGAAAATGGTGATGGTTGGCAACTTCCAAACACTTTTGTCTACTGTTTATATCAGGAGAGTAATAATGAACTATGAAGAATGTATAATCAAACTTACTCTGGAGAAAAGAAAGAGGAAAGGGTGAGTATACTCAAAATCAAAACCAAATAAGTCACTGGTAAGAAACAAGGGGAAATGGAATACTAAAGAAGAAACTTGCACATATGTTAATAGAAATTGGCCAGATCACACTGAACCTTTAAAGAACTTGGAGTGGATGAAAATGAAACATTGTATCTTAGATGGAAGTCACTTGCCTGATGTTTAGGCTCAGGGATGGCATCTGCTGGAGTGCTTCCTACACTGTCCCCCCTGCAAAAGCTTGAGAATTTGGTGAATTTCAAGCTCAAATATCATTGGGATCTCCTATACACATAAACACAAGCCTGGGTTCTTAGGATGAATTACTTTTTGTCCCTTGCCTGACCTCAATGAGTCTTTCTTTGCCTTTTTCTCTTTTTACCTGTTTATATTTGAGTCACTTATCTAAAGCATACATCCTAGCTTCAGTCTATTCTGAGAAACTTGGTTTTTACTCATTTGAGTATATCATCGAATTTTCAGACTTTAGGGAAAGAAAGAGGCTAACAAATTGAATGTCAGAATGACTATGTACAGATTATGCCAGAGAAACTTTAGAATCTCTAGCCTGTCCTAGGACACTTCTGGAGTTGAGAAATTCACTTCCTCCAACCCATGAAAACAATGTCTATTAAAGCATTTCTTTATCATATCAAATCATATTTTCACTTATTTAATTTTTTTAAAGACCTTTGCATTATAACAACAGAGAATTTCACATTTTTACTACAATCTTATGAATTCTTTCTTTCAATAAATGTGTGATATAACGTTACATACTTTGTTCACTAGAAAAGACAATACTTATGATTTAATTACTTAATAATTTTTACAGCTTTAATTTCCTTATTAAAATGGATTTTTTCCCCTGTGGGTACATGGCTGTGATTACTACTGCCCTATCCAAAGGAAGGGAACAATGGTTTTACCTTGTTTTATCATAAAATACAAATGTCACCAAATAGAAAAAGCCAAATAATCTCTTAGCATTATGAGGATAGTTTTGACCTTGTAGACACTGAAGTCCCCAAGAATCTGTGAAGCACATTTTGAGAATGCCACTTGTAGAAAAAGGCACCGTCACTAATAAAATAATTAGGGGAAAAAAACAATGGATTTTATATAAACATTTCAAAAGCAAACTGTTGCAAACACATTATTCTTAAAGATCACTCTACCCTTCCTAGAGAAGGTAAATGTTTTTCTCACACACTGAAGGGTTTATGATTTTTCAGAAATGCTCATATTACCTTCTGATCGCTAATAAACACCTACACTTTTGATGCAACCCCATGTATATTTCAGCTATATATGTTCACACTTCTCTGTCTCTCTTGACTGAAGTAGTTTCTGCATTTGGAATAAGGGTAGCCTGTATCTCAGCTAATAGGAAACATAATTTTGTCTGGATGTATGACAACTTGGTAATTTGTTTTTTTGAAAGTTGCATTTAGCCAACACTTAATCTATGGCACCAATTATTTAGGCTGTGTTGAGTCAGATTTCACTGATGTTTACACAATATTTAAGCAACTCCTGAAAATGGTGCTTTTGTCTTCAGTTAAAATTTTAATACAATTTTCAAGCACACCTAATTTAGGATTGATCACTAGAATACTGTATCACAGTTTCTGATTTACTTGGTGGAAGAGAGTTACGAGTGACAAAATAGTGCGAGATGCAGGAGTTTTGCCACAAGGAAGCAACAATGAAACCATAAACGCAAGTAGTTCACCCATCTTGGAAAGAAATAGCCAATGAATATCAGATCTATGAGGTTCTCCACTACCCCACAAAAGCTATGGACAGTGGAAAATATCTAGAGTTCCTGGACACTGTCCCTCCTATGGCTTTCCTCTCTATGTTTTACTATCATTTTCAATAAGTTTCAGCAATAATTTTTGTCACCAACTATGAAAGTTGGGCCTCTTGGGTTGCAACTTGTCCTGTTTTATTCAATTAAAAATATAAACTTATTGAAAAAGTGTTTACTAAAATGGAAAACTCTAGATCTGTTTATGATGCTTATGAGATTCATATTTTTTCTTTTGTCAGAATTTGACTAACTTAAAATGATATTTTGAATTCATACATAGAAATCTAAAAACAATATTATAAGTAGTCATCTGATCTTCATCTATTATGGCAACCCACTCTTGGTACATTCTACCTTATTTTTCCCCAACAATAACTGCTGGAACACACATTTTTAAAAATATCTAACAAAACAAATAAGCTCGTGATTGAGCAAGTTATCATTTGACTATTGACAGTACTTCATGATTATGGCATTATGAAGCATTCCAGTATTTATAAGCCAGTCATTATCTCTGCACTATTAATAAAGATATAGAATTCAGTTTAATAAACAGTAATTGACTATGTTCTCTGCCCTAGATATAACACCACCAGGGAGTGAGGGACAATAGCTTCTGGAACAAAGGAACTTTGCATTCTGCCAGAGAGAGACATGTAAAAAGCAAACTCTAATGCCAGAATGTCTGTGATAAATATTGTAATATAGATTTAAGGCTTTTAGTTGGAGGTCAGAAGAATTATCTTTGACTGGAAAGAACATCTGACACCTTCATGTAAATATAGCACCTTAAATAAAGACTGCATTGGCAACTGAAAATGGTGAGGCAAATATTCCATGCAGAAGCCAAACTCAAGCAGGTACTTACATCTGGTCATATTGGTGATATTCTGAAAACACACAGAAGTCTGGAGATAGTGCAGCATGTGATGCACAAAGACACTGGAAAAAGTGAAGAAAAATTAATAAGATGGAAGGAGTATATTCAAGTGAATTCTGGAATCGTCTTGGTTTGCCTGTTTGTTTTTATGCTTCAATTCTCAAATACAATTAATTTACTCTGTTTTCTTAGATCCCCGAAGGATTCTGGAGAGGAGAAATTGAATTGGTCCATTTATGCATTCTTTCTCATTGAAAAAGAGTAGAGTAACTAAAATGGCAATTTTTTTTAAGCTAATTCAACAAGCATTGATTGTTTTTTTCTTAATTGTAAACAAATGGGGTACAACTTGTTTCTCTGGTTGTACATGAAGTAGAAATGTACCATTTGTGTAATCATACATTTACATAGGGTAATGATGTTTGATTCATTCTGTTATTTTTCCTTCCCCCCAACCCTCCCACCCCTCTTTTCCCTCTATAAAGTCCCTCCTTCCTCCATTCTTGCTCCCCTCCCACCCCCCATTATGTATCATCATCCGCTTATTAGTGAGATCATTCGTCCTTTGTTTTTTTGGGATTGGCTTATCTCACTTAGCAAGATATTCTCCAACTTCATCCATTTGCCTGCAAATGCCATAATTTTATTCTTCTTTATGGCTGAGTAATATTCCATTGTATATATATATACATATATTGTATATATATATATATATATATATATATATATCATGTGATATATATATCACAGTTTTTTTATCCATTCATCAATTGAGGGGCATCTAGGTTGGTTTCACAATCTGGCTATTGTGAATTGAGCAGCTATGAACATTGATGTGACTGCATCACTGTAGTATGCTGATTTTAAGTCCTTTGGGTATAGGCCAAGGAGTGGGATAGCTGGGTCAAATGGTGGTTCCATTCCAAGTTTTCTAAGGAATCTCCATACTGCTTTCCAGAGTGGCTGCACTAATTTGCAGCCCCACCAGCAATGTATGAGTGTACCTTTTTCCCACATCCTCCCCAACACCTATTGTTGTTGGTATTCTTGATAATCGGCATTCTAATGGGGTGAGATGGAATCTGAGGGTAGTTTTGATTTGCATTTCTCTTATTACTAGAGATGTTGAACATTTTTTCATATATCTGTTAATTGCTTATAGATCTTCTTCTGTGAAATGTCTGTTCATTTCCTTAGCGCATTTGTTGACTGGGTTATTTGTATTCTTGGTGTAGAGTGTTTTGAGTTCTTTATATATTCTGGAGATTAGTGCTTTATCTGAAGTGTGAGTGGCAAAGATTTTCTCCTGTTCTGTAGGCTCTCTCTTTACATTGCTGATAGTTTCCTTTGCTGAGAGAAAGCTTTTTAGTTTGAATCTATCCCAGTTATTGATTCTTACTTTTATTTCTTGTGCTTTGGAAGTCATGTTAAGGAAGTCTTGCAAGTCAGATACTGAGCTGAGAGCTAAGAGTACAACTGAAGAAAACAGAAATGGTCTTGTTCACATGGCATGTAGGGAAATAAATATTAAATATATTAAAATAATTATAAATTATGATCAATGCTCTGAAGAAAAAAATAAAGATTATGACTAAAGTTAATTCCAGATTCTCAATTTATATCAAGAAATATTTGCATTTATTTCAATTCATTTAATCTAGATTGTAAATTTCCAGATGACATTATCATTTGTATGTAGTTTGTCGTTCCTCATAGCAATACAATGTTCAGGAAAGTGAGTGATCTTGAAGTGCGTATTTTGGTTTAAATACTGACTGAGCTAATTATTACCTAATTACTTTTATCTGATCTTGTGGAGACAATCATTTTTACTTTACAAGGTTTACAAGAATTAGAATATTTATAGGTTCACAGATGAAATTTGTCATATTAGTTCATAATAAAAGCCATAATCACCTTTATTGCCTTTCAATCGTCTTCAGAAAACATGCATTAAATGGTATCATTTAAAATATTATTTACCACTAATAACAGACTGTTGACCACATAAGGGTTTAAGATTCAGATTTCATGAAATACCAGCTCTCCTACCACATTTGTACCCTTCAAAGTTAATAAGTAGGTGATAAGGAAAGATAAGAGTGATGTAAATGGAAAACTAAAAGTCTGCTGTATTTTAGGAAGCACTGATATCAAGAACAGGGCTCTCCCATTGCCACTTTGTTGTCCAGGTATTTTCTGTCCCTCTTCCCTGGGTCTAGAACTTGGGATAATTCATCTGGTGGAGAAAAAAATAGACAAATGCTGCCCAAACAGCAGTAAGGGTAGTTGTTTGATTTTTTTAAAAGCTGATAGTGAAAAATATCTCCAGACTTGCCTCTTAGACGTTAGTCAGGCCTGACCAGGTGGTGTTCTTCAGGTGGAAGCAGACACACAGCAGGATGCATCTATCTGTCTGGGAGCAGGGCTATTCTTACACAGAGACAGCGCAAGGCTGAGACACTTCCTCAATGCCCTCTGCCCAGACAAAAGTGTTACCCCATCACATGTTCCCTCAGGAAACGTGAAGACAGGTGAGTTGTGTTGCCCCAAGTTCCCTCTAGTGCAATCCATGATGACATCCTAGAACAGGGATAATGGGAATTACCTGGACTGAAAGTACACTGAAAAATGGGTAACAGGGACATCAAGGGCAAATGTTATCTACTTTACACTTTTGCCTACCACCTTTATGGTGCTTATTCTGTTTGCTTACCAGCTTTGGCATGTGGTCTGCTCATTTTGGATCTACACCAAGGGCATGGCTTTTCTCAATTAGTATATACACAACATTTTGCCCTCTGCTTATAAAGTTAGAACTATTTGTAAAACCATTCACAAGTCCTACAGGAAATTTACCTCATTACATTAAAAAAATTATAAATAGTTTCTTAGTACAAAAAGTTGAGAAACCATAATTGTGATAATTCTACACTATTGGTTTCTGTTTTGATCTTTTGATATCTAAGCATAGGGAGCTAGCCCTTGAGTATAGAAAGCTTATTTTTATTTTATTTAAATATACATACATTCTACTATATGAATATATTCCACCTAATTTAATTGGAAATGGACACAATGAGAGGGGCATACTGAGAAAGGCAAAGAGAAAGAGTGTGTGTATGTGTGTGTGTGTGTGTGTGTGTGTGTGTGTGTGTGTGTTGTGTGGAAGGAAGGTAGCTATTTTATAGATATTTTAGTTGTGGGAATGAAATAGAATTATTGAATAATAAATATTAGTAGGGATTACTTTTAACATTCTTTTTTAGATGAAGGAATGATAATCTAGGAAAAGCAGTAATATTAGATCCCAGACATCTGATCCTCAAATCTGGACTTTATCTATGTGTCCATGTATGTTCCCACTGGCCTGCCTCCAGTCGTAAGTTATGATTTCCTGCCACGGTGCTTGAGATTACCTGCCTTAGAATTCCTGCTTTAAATTGGAACATCAAAATCTCTTGTTGAAGTCCAAATGATGCTTCCTAATGGTTTTATCAAATTATAAGTTAGTCATCTCTGAAGAATAAAGTTATAAGAGAAAAAGTCTTAAGTATATTTTAGTGATGAGATAGTAATGGGGAGACATAGGCATAGGATACTTTCAAAAGAATGTCAAATTTTGTTCAGAAATGAATGATATGAGAATCACTGAGCATGACTGGTAATAGGACATGAAAGTATTGAATAAAATTTGCATATTTAATCATTCATTACAATATTGGGCCTACTCATATGTAACACTTTATCATCATAATCTGAACCATCAAATCTTGATCCCATAATTTACCCTGTAAATCTTGTTTTTCCACCTAACTTAGAAAATGCACCTGGAGGCTCTTTAGGTGCTGAGCTGGTACCTCTTTTGTGAAGCGGCAGCTGAGGAGACTCCGGCACTCACCATGGCTGACCAAAAGCCCAAGGAAGGAGTCAAGACTGAGAACAGTGATCATATTAACTTGAAGGTGGCGGGGCAGGATGGTTCTGTGGTGCAGTTTAAGATTAAGAGGCATACACCACTTAGTAAACTAATGAAAGCCTATTGTGAACGACAGGGCTTGTCAATGAGGCAGATCAGATTCCAATTTGATGGGCAGCCAATTAATGAAACAGACACACCTGCACAGTTGGAAATGGAGGATGAAGATACAATTGATGTGTTCCAGCAGCAGACAGGAGGTGTCTACTACAAAGAGAACCTGCTACTTTACTTCAGAACTCTATTCCTACAGACCAAGAATACATTCTTAATTAGAAAACTGCAATTTGGTTCCACCACATCCAGACTACAACAGTATAGTTTTCTCTATCCTTTCATTTTCCCCTTCCCCATACCTTTATTGTACATAAAGTAACTGGTGTATGTGCACAAGCATATTGCATTTTTTTAACTAAATGACCAATGATATGTTTTGAGTGACATCAAATGGAGATGGGATGGGGAAAAATAATGGTTCTGTGAAATTATCCCCTTTTTCCATTAGTGGCATGCTTATTCAGCTTTTATCTTTATATTCCAGTAAGTTATTTTGCTCTTACTGTTTTAACAAAAAACAAAAAACAAACAAACAAACAAAAAACCTGAACAACATAAAAATCCTTGCATACCTTGTTCAATTGGAGAATTTTAATGTTTTTCCTTTATCATTGCAAAACCAAGGACAATTTTATAACTTTTTTGTACGTAACTGTTACATGTAGGGCGATCTGTCTTTAAGTAGGGGTAAATTACTCTTAAAGAAAAAAAAAAGATTCCTAGATAGTTTTCCCTTCAAGTCAAGAATCTTGTTGTTTAAATAAACTTCTTGTTTAAAAAAAAAGAAAAAAAGAAAGAAAAAAAAGAAAATGCACGTGGAGTAGGAGCTGGTTTTCTCCATCTGTAGATGATGTGAGTGTCAGTGTACCAACTTGGGGGTATTGAAAGGACTCATTCCTTTTTTCTTGAAATCAGAGTTAAATTTTACTCTGCTGTTGATCTTGCCAAATTGGTAGAAATTTCAATCCTTGAGATTTTTAGATTATTCTTTTTTCCTATGCTCACAACAAATTCAGGAGTCTAGTGGTGCCTAGAAAATGAAGTGTTCTAATCATGAGGCCATTGATCTCATCTCTCAATAAATGTGGCTCAGTGGTAGAGTGCTTGCCTGGCATGTGTGAGGCACTAGGTTCGATTCTCAGGACCACACATAAATAAAATAAAGGTTCATTGACAACTAAAAAATATTTTTAAAAAACATTACCTCTCCCTTCCCACTTTCTGATCACTGACTATTCATCTCAGGAAGTTGATCTCTCTAGACTTTTTGTTTTTCTGAAACACCCTCTTCCTTATTTTGTCCTTGATGGTGTGACCCTTCATAGATAATTAGTTTCTTTAAAGATTTTAGAACTTAGGGGAAAAAAGGAAAGATGCTTAACACCTTCTAATTTCTGCATCAAGGAAATACCTGCTGGACTAGGAAGAAAACAACAGCAACAACGTGGAGACCATATCCAAAGTCTACCTTTGTACAGACTTCAAATCTCCACCTTCTGATATTTCTCATTTTCAAGGTTGCTTAAATGTTGTATTTAAATTTTATTTTTATAAACATAATGGTGTTAGTCAAGAACACAATGCAATTTATTCCGTGGTATTCTGGACTGCAAAGCATAAAGTAACTCCATGTGAAACTATTTCAAGTTTTTCAGGTTATGAAGAAGTTAGCCCACTTTGAGTTGATTTTTGTGCAGGGCGAGAGATAGAGGTTTAATTTCATATTTTTTTTACATATGGATTTCCAGTTTTCCCAGCACCATTCATTGAAGAGACTATCTTTTCTCCATTGATTTTTTTTTTTTTTTTTGGCACCTTTGTCTTTTCTCCAAAGCAGAGGGGAGTGAGAGGAGACTGGGGGTGGTGGGGATGGGAAGGACAATAGAATGAGACAGACCTTATTACCCTATATACATGTATGATTGTACTATTGGTGTTACTTAGCACCATGTACAACCAGAAGAATGAGAAGTTATGCTCCATTTGTGTTCAATGTGTCAAAATGCATTCTACTGTCATGTATAACCAATTAGAACAAATAAATAAATTATTAAAAAATGAAGTTAGCCCATATTTCCAAGAATGGTCATTTCTGATGTCTCCAGGAATTTGGTGCTAGCTTCCCCTTACTTGGACTAATTTTTATATAGCTGAGTATTTTCGAACCCCGATTCTACAAGGTGGTAATAGTGTTAGTAGCATATTGTGTGTGTAGTGTGTGTGACTTCTACCCTCTGTTTCTAACACATCAAGTGATCAAGTATCACATAATCCTTCACTATAAACTTCTGGTTCATTTTATATCAAAGTCTAACTTTTTCTAGTATGGACATCAATCGCCTTTAAAGTTCTCATCTCCCAAGAAACCCACTGATTTAATTAGGCTTCTCTGGTCTATCCAGCTTTGGTGATTCCAACAACCAATAGTAGGAACCAAGCCTTAATAGGGTGAGTAGGATATAATCTGTAATCGGGGCTCCCTTCATTATGGAACATCTCTTATTCAGCATTTATATTAATACATAATTAAATATCTGTCTCTTAAAGCCTTTACTTATATCAAAGCTGTATCTCCAGTACACCTCATTTTCCCTAGGAGAGGGAGAGTCCCTTTAGTATTCACTTTTAATGTAACTATTAAAAATGCAACACAGGAATTGAAAATGTGCCTAAATCGTTTAGTAACCTCTTTTGACATTTTCATTACATTTCCTATTACTAGAATCAAAATGGGAATAAGATTATTTCACAAGTGTAAAGGGAACCCTCCATAGTGGTATGTGCATGGTGACATGTGGAATGAAGTTTCATATAGTTGACAGAATGCTTGTTTTTCCTGTTCCCAGAAGACTCCTTTCTATGGCTATGGTTGCTGAGTACCACTGCTGACAATGTCGTAGAGAGCATTCAAACATGAAATGAGAGGCCAGCCTTGTTATCATTGTTCCATTTTAATTATAATATTCTATGATTTATCTATAGTGATGCAAGTAGGAGGCAGCATGGCAGAAGGATTTCTCCTCTTTGACTTACCTTCTGAGTTAGCTGTGTAACTCTCAGAATGAGTGGGAAGGAAAGGGCTCCTAAACTTTTTGATTTCTCAGTGGGAACCAACCAATATTTTTCTCCCAGACAGTTGTTATGGACAGGTGTCTCCAGCATCAGTGGGCTAAGAGCCAAATAGTGACACTGCTAAACTTTATTGCATGCCAGACAGAGTGCTTTATCCTTTATTTGCATCATCTAATGTAAATCTCTTAATAAGCCTCTGACTTTAATATATTAGTATCTGCTTTTGACAAGAGCAGAAATCTTACTTAGTCCCACTTCTTGCTAAATTCAGGGGACAGATAACGTGGCTATAGAAGGAAGTGCGGGGCGGGGAGAAGAAGTGAATAACTCTTTTGCTTTGTGGCAGGCAGTGCTCAGGGCAGTTAATTCGTGTTCAGTTGGAAGACATTCATAGTTTTCTTGTATAGCATTTATTCACAAATATTTGTTCAATGTCTTCCAAGTGCCATGCATTGTGCTAGTTGATAGAGATAACCCAAAGAATACAACCAACATGGATTGTGCCACATGAAGTGTCAAAACTAGATGAAAACCTGAGATGTACTCTAGAACCAGTTGGATGTTGGTGCTGGGAGGAGGGAGTAGCTTTTGATAGCCTAGTCATATCATAAAAATTATTATTGCATTTACTTGTCAGGAACTTCTCAGGGGTTATTTAGCAAGTAATTGATGTCAGAAACAGTCCTTGATATTGTGGGGGAGAATCTAATCCTCTTATGATGTGACTCTTGGGCCCTGCCAAAATCATCTGGCTGAGGCTCTTCCCTTTCCCAGACATTGCAATTGCTTAGGGAGTGGCAAAGAGAATACCTTTAGCCCAGTGGGCTACTTCTCTTCTCCATATGTCAGTTTTGTAATGGAGCTGTCAGCCAAGGTGATTTATCTTAGTATCATGTGGTCCTTTAAGAATTTCTTTCTTGGATAATTGAATGTCACTCATCCAGGGACGCTCCTACTTCCTGCATTAGGATGTCAGGGGATGCGTGGCGATCGTGAGCCTGATGGTCACATATGGCAGTGCACCATACATTACAGGAGTGGCTGATGGCTGATTTTTTCACCAGGAGGAGTAGAGCAGCACACCAGCAGGAGATCCCAGAGGGCTGCAGAAAGCTCAGAAAATGCCTCACACTTTACCTCACTAACTAAAAATGCCAAATTATGTAGGTAAATTTTTGAGACACGCCAGAAAAGTTACTTTTACAGTATTCTTGTGGCTTTGAAATTGGACAAAAAGACCCCATACATTTGCCTCTACATTGATGATGCATGCTGTTTTGCTTGACATACTACGGTTTCTCTAGGTATTTGAAACACTCTCCTGAATTTTATTTTAGGTGATTTATGTAAGTCCATATTTCATTAAAAACAAAAAAACCTGAGAGAAAAGTGAGCTAACAGTGATAATCTCTAGGTGGTGGGCTGATGATACTTTTTAATGCTCTTATTTTATCCATAGTTTCTACTTCTAAAAAAGTTATATATATGAATTACTATTGTAACATTAAAAGTTAGTTTAAATTTTAAAATATTTGATATTTATTATCTAATTAGTGGAGAAAAATTGTTATATAAATGAAAAAAACAGTGTCACGAATTCCCAAGTGTTGAGATCAATATTCAATGAAATGTATGATATTAAGTAATATTACTTACATCTTCATTTATCGTTAGTCTCTAAGTCAAATAAAATACAATGATAAACTGAAAGTAGTATAAACTGATTTTTTTAAAGCCACACTGTTTTAAGTAATTACTTTTCCCCATTTGGGCATTTCCTTCTGTAAAATACCTCTGCTTGTTAACATGTTCGAATATCTTTTTTTCATGGAATAAATTTGGTATGCAAGTTCTGGGGTGTCTATTCATTAACATCCTCCTGCTGTTCACATTTTATTAATGAAACAACCCATCACCCTCCTACCAGCAGACACTTAATTCCTTCCCAGAATCCATCTGCTTTTCATGAGCTTCCGAAGCCAAATTCCCTTACAAAAATCAACTCTAACAAAGCCTAATTCCATGGGTCAATTAAATGCCAAAAATAGTTAGCTATTTCCCAGTATCAGATGCTCAGAAAGTGTGTTTTGGCTGTGATTATTGCTCACATGATTGGGTGTTGGTGATTAGGGAATCAGGGTGCTCCTTGTGAGACCTGCTATTCAAATTTTTGAATATAGACATTGGGAAAATTTGGCTGGTTTCTTGTATCCATTTTTCTATCTCTCCCTTTGTTTCTCCTCTCTCTTCTCTCCTGTCCTTTCCTCTCCTCTCCTCTCTTTTCTTTCTCTCCCTCCCCTCCCTTCTCTTTCTCCCTGCTCTTCCTTTCTTCCTTTTTATTTTTTTCCCTTTCTTTCTACATTTTTTTTACCCTTCCTTCCTTCCTTCCTTCCTTTCTTCCTTTCTTCCTTCCTTCCTTCCTTCCTTCCTTCCTTCCTTCCTTCCTTTTTTCTTCTTTTTAAGTACCATAAATATTGTCTTAGAAGGCTTTCATAAATTAATTGTAACAACATTGACCAGCTTTTGTGATTCAGAGTTAATACAAGGAATCTTCAACAGAGGACCATTTGCAGAAGTTACAGGATATGGATTTAGTATGTCAGTTTTGAGTAGGTCATTTCAAAATTGAGAATCTCTCAATCTGTGAAAATACAAACCTGATCCAGATAAAGCTGAAATTTATTTTAAGCCTTTAAAGTATTATGTACTGTGGAATTTTATATAACGGCATTTTCTACATGTGTTAATAACCAGAGATTATAAAAACTATTTAACTTCTGTTCCCTCATTAATCTGCTTACTTTTACATGCATGGCACAGTAGATTTAATACCTGACAAATCAACAGATGTCTAAGTATCAGCCTAGTTCTGTCTTGGAACCCTTCTTTCCTCTCTCTAGTCACTGTTTCATTCTTTCATTGAGCTTCATGTATTTTGGCACTGACTACATTGATGATCCCAAATTTTTATTTCCAGTATGAATCACTTCCCTGAATTCCAGATTCATAGACCCACTTGCATATTGACATTTCTATTTAGATGTCAAATAAGCATGAAACTCAATATGTTCAAGTCTGCCTCAGCTACAATGTTTAACTACTCTAGTCTTGCCATGTTAATTAATGGTAACTTTGTCTTTCTGTCTATTCAGGCTAATATCCTTCAGGTTATCCTAGTTTTTTTCTCCTTTGATAGTCCATATCACATTCTGTTGGTCAGACTCAAATTATATAAGAATCTGCCCATTTTTCATTTCTTCCAACATTTTCACTTGATCCAAGGAACAATCTCTCACCACTAATATTGTAAATTCTTCATTCTGGATTCTCAGTTCTTAGTTCTACTTCTAAATACAGTCTATTTCCAATACAATACCCAACAATGGTCCTCTTAAAATAAGACTCGGCAATCATTGCTTCTTAGATCTTTCTACTGGTTCTCCAACTCCTCAGAGTAAAAGCTAAACTTCTTTCTGACCTAGCATTTCACAACCTTTCAAATGTCATGTTCATTACTTTTCCTTCACTTATGTTCTATAACAATGACACTGGACTCCATGCTACTTTTACTTTTTTCTCTTTTCTTAAAAGATTAAATATATTTAACTGTTATAGAAAATATACATGTTAATGGAGTACAATGGAAGTTTCAATACATGCATACATTTGTAATGTTTAAATCAAGGCAATCTTATCTATCTTCTCAAACATTTATCATTTCTTCACAGCAAAAAACATTCAAAATCTTTTATTCTAGTTTTTGAAAATATATAGTACATTTTCATTATCTATAGTCATCCTACTGTATGATAACATGTCGGAGCTTCTTGCTTCTATGTAACTGACTACCCATTGATTGACATTTCCTCCTCCATCCCTTTATGCTGTTCTGCTTTTTCCCAACTAATTCAAGGCCTTGTTCCTTCTCTCATACTAAAATTCATTTCCTCCAAATATTGACATGGCTTGCCTTCTCTCCTTATCTACTTCAAATTCTTGTTGAAAGAAGAGAGGCAAGAAGGTATAATGGCTCAGGCCATGAAGCTCAGAACCAGCTACATAAGGTGAGGTGACAGATGGGCCACTTTCCAGCTTTGTGGATCTTGAACAAGTTCTTAAACTTTTTTCTTCCCTTTTTCATTTTCTGCAAGATGGAAGTAGTGATAGTGCCTACTTAATAAAATTGTCATGAGGATTACATGAGTTAATATCTGAAAAGCACTTAGACCAGTACCTGGCAGAAGCATTATAAATAATTTTTTATCAACAAAGCAAAAGTCACCTTCTTATAAGTCTTCCCTGTTCTTCCATCAAAAATTTCATGCCACTTCTAACCCCAGCACTCCCAATCCTTTTCCGATTTTCCCACCTCTGTCTGATTTCACTTCTAATAATTTACTTATATATTTTTTGATTGCCTACCACCCTTAATAGTCTGTAAACTCATGAAAGCACTGGATTTCTACTGCTAATTAACTAAGTTGGTATCTTAAATTGTGGGTGTTCAGTAGTTTTTTGTTGGAAAAATATATAAAATTAATGATTTAATGCTATATTTAAATTAAACTTAAAAAATCAATTAAAACCCTGGGGTACATGAAACCTGCTCATCTTCTTACATTTTGGACTCAGAGAGTCCTTTAGGAAACATTGTGGTGTAGCTTGAAAAATAGCCTCTTACATGATTTGGGCTTTTATTCTGTAAGAACAGGGTTACTGGCTCTCTGTGCAGAGTGACATTTTGGGTGATATCACCTTAAATAAGAAACTCTGCTACAGATAAATTGCCAATATAACTTGCAGGCAGAGACATCAGATTAATACTATTTGGCTGCATCTTAAATGTCATTGTTTTTATTTCAAAAGGCCAGGAAATAACATTTAAAATATTTGTAGCACCACCATTCAGCAACAGCTCATTCAACAAAAGGCAGAACCTGAATGACTTTTATTCCATTTTTACTGCGTTAGAAATAAAGGCTTTAGGGAGATGAAATATCTCTTAGCACATAGTAGGCATTTATTAAAATACCTTTGAACAAATCATGCAATTTCATGAAACTCCAATTTTCCCCATAAGAGAAAGATGTATTGTCAAAAATTGCAAGGGTTAGGATAAATAAGTAGAAATATGAGGAGAGAAGCATAAATATAAATGCACATATTCTGCAACCTTTTCATGTTTCCCTGAAGAATAGTTAATAATTACTGATTACTAAACATTTTTTAATTAAAATTTATTTTTTCTCTTAAAAACTCGTATGGATAATGTGCTTGATTTTAAACAACAGGAATCTAATTATTTTCCTTGATTTGATTTTTTTTTATCATTTTACAGACATTGGTATTAGGACTGGGAATGGGACTGTTCAAACCATTTAAAGCAGATGAGAACTTGGCAGCATCTCACCCAGAGAAGTTCTTCAGTAAATACTTAAATCTGATGTGTTTTGAAAGGTATTTCATGATGATTATATTTCACATATTTATTTTAGAGGAATTAGTAGAGGAATATTTTTATACTTGACCCATTAGCACAACTGATGAATAATATAATTCACAACATAGAAGAGCTTTGTTATATTGCCTATTTAATAAGTAAAGTTATTGTTAAATTAATATTATAGGTTGTTTAGTTTATGTATACTTTTAAAACTTTGCTACAGAAATCTTTAGTTGAAGAGAATGAAAATACAAGACTATACAAAATGCTTTAAAATTGCATATTTGATAAGGACTTATATCCAGAATACACAAAGAACTTTCAAAATTCAATAATAAAACAAGTAACAACCCACTGAAGAATTCAGCTTCAGACTGGAACAGACACTTCATTAAAAGAGATGCACAGATGGTAAATAAGCACATGATATCATTTCCCATTCAGAAAATGTTGTCGAAGTCAGAATTAGATACTGCCTTATACATATTATAATGTCTAAAATTGAAATTTTGGGCCACTAAATGTCTCATGGATTTCAATCAATGGGAACTCTGATAAATTACTGGTGGATATATATATATATATATATATATATATATATATATATATATATATATATTTATACAACTATATAATTATACGACCATAAAAACAGGTTTTAAAATTTCTTAAAAAGTAAAATATTCAGCTACCACATGTTTAGTTATTTCATTCAGTATTTATCAGAGAAAAATAAAAACATGTTTTCATGAAAAGAATTATATGTGGGTATTCATCGTGGCTTCATTTATAATAGACTAAAATTAAAAACAACCCAAATGTCTATGTACAAAAATATAGATAATCAAATTGTGGTATATCTCTATGTTGAATTTCTACTCAAAAATACAAAAAAAAAAACAAACTACTGATACACCTAATAACACAGATCATTCTCACAAAATCAAACTGAGTGGAAGAAATCAAATAAGAACAATAAAAAGTATATGCCATGTGATCTCCTTATGTGTAACTCTGTAACATGAAAACTAATCTCTAGTGACAGAAAGTGAAGAGATTGCTAGCTGGGGTTTGGGACAATAGGGGAAGACTGGAGTGCTTGATTAGAAGAGGAAATAAGGAAACTGGTGGTGGTGATTATGTTTATTATCTTGATAGTGCTAATAGCATGATAGGTACATAAAATGTCAGAAATTATCAAATAATACACTTTAAAGATGTTACAGTTTATTGTATGACAACTGTACTGCCATATATATCTTTAAATAAACAAAACACTGAGGAGAGAGAAGTGAATGTTTCATTTGCATGGACAAATCTTCATTGTCAAAATACATATCACCAACTCGTATTCAAACTATGGGAAACCAATAACAGGAAGTAAGATGGGTCTTGGATGGGAAGAGTGTATAATTCTGGGTGAAGTGTCTTATTTGTTGATCATTTAAAGGAAGGCTTGTTGTCTACATAGTGGAGGCCATCCTGGCCTCAAAACTAATTTGCCCAATTCCAGTCCATTTTCATTTGGAAAAGATTCAATTTTGTAGAAAAGTGAAAAGAACTATATAATGAATACTTATATACCTACTAAAAAATGTTAATAGTTAGGTGTTCCATCATTTATACTTCAGCAAGGCTTAGTATTTTAATAAGGTCATTCATCACACTATTAAACACAGAAGAAAGAAAAAAGAAGTCTGCTTATTTCCAGCATTTATTCAACTGCATTCAATTTTACAACTAAATCACTAATATTTTTAATGTAGAACTGCACATAAATATACTGTTGAAGCTAATTCATTTTATAAACATTTCATTTTAGGGACTGCTTGACTTAAAAGTTTGCAAAATAGTCCTGAAGATTTTCAATTGTTGGCTATCGATTATTTGGTTTTTGCAATGAAAAAATATGCTTCCCATATTACTTTTTTCTATAAGAGCATGTGGTTTTTACATAAAAAGTGTGGTTATAATATTTATAGTCAGAGTTCTTTATAATCTCAGGAACAAGGTACAACAAAGAAATAATTTTCATCCCATTGGCCTTGAGTCATAAAGATATGATATTAGATGAAAGATATCCTAGATATTATAATGTGAAATTGTAGTTCTAAAAAGCAAAGAGGTGTATACTATATACTCTGACTATATATGAGAAAGAATTGACTCTAACTGTCCTTGTATTTTCACTGAAGGTATGATTTTTATTTGTAGATTTAAAAAAAGAAAAGAAGATGGTTTCTGATAAGTAGAGGAAAGGGAAGATATCAATACAGATGCATTTTCTAATTGTACACTTCTGACTTAAATTTGTTGAGTTAAACTAGTAAAAGTGTGACACCCCAGGGCCCTGCAGTCTTAGAGGAACCCTGAAACTGAAATTCTTTTTACCTCTAGTAATCCCACAAAATGCTCATGATGAATATTCAAGAAAGATCTCCTATGACTCTAGCAGTGGAAGGAAGAATAGTCATTGTGAAATGTGCCTAGAATATTCTGCACAACAAATTCCATTCTGCAAAAGAACAGACTTTACCAGAGCTTTATTCCAGATAAGTTTAGTGATGTGTTCCACTCTAGCTCACTTAGTTTCTTCTGTCCTCTAATGGATGAAAAACTTGCTACACTACTGGTGAAAAACTTGCAATTTTTTTGTTTTGAGACCAGTAACCCAGTAACATTTACATAAACAATGAGACATACTTTAAATTATTAGAACGTTTCCTATCTTACACACGTTAGTACCATAACAACAGGGCTCCAGTATAATGGCAATGGATTGCAACTCAAAGAGCTGCAAGAAACTGACTCTTCCTCAGGAATAGTACTTTAGGAAACACAAAGTCAAGAGAAAAGTGAAAAACAAACACAGTAGATGAAGACAAAAATCTCTGGTTCTAACACTTATGGCAAACTTCAAGCACAGCAAAATTTCCAGTCAGATTTCGATACATCCTCACACTTATGAGTACTGACCTTGATTCTTATTAACCATTACATGTCTAGCTTTCAAAAAATATTATGTCATGTTGAAAAACAAGATAAAACAGACTGAGGAGTCAAAGTAAATAATAATTAGATTCAGATATGATATATATGATAGAACATAAAGAATTATTTAGTTTTAAATAAATTTTATTTTGTATATTTGAATTTTATAACATGATGCTACAGAATGCATAGAGATCATAAAACATTTACAGTAGTGAAGCAAATTAACTTATCTATCATTTCACAAAGTGTGTGTTTGTGTGTGTGTGTAACAAGAACAGCTAAAATTTACTTAGCAAAATCTCAAATACAGTACAATTTTATTTGCTATAGTTATCACGTGAGATTTTAAAACAACTCTGATTAATATTATAAAGGCTCCTTTCAGACTATTAGAGCAAAACTCCATAAACTGGGTAGTTTATAAACAACAGAATTTATTTGTTACAGTTCTTAAATCTTGGAAAATTCAGTTTGGTGAGGACTCTTTTCCTTGTTAAGATGATGTCTTTTTGTCACATCCTCAATGGTGGAAAGGAATAGAACATCTTTATTTGGCTCCTTATATGGGCACTAATCCCAAACATTAGGGAGCCACTGTCATTATTTAACTACATCCAAAAGTCCCACCTTTTAATGCCATCACATTGGCAGTTAGGTTTCCACATATGAACTTTGGTAGGACATAAACATTTGGATAATACCAGTCTAAAATAAAAGAAAAAGTATGCAAAACATAAAAACAAATGGGTAATTTTAACTGAGAGATGAAAATATTTAAATGAAATTCTAGAAATTAAATAATGAACTAGAAATGGATAATGACTTTGACAGTTTCATCAATAGAATATAGTTGAGAAATGAATCATGTCAATAGAAAATTTGAAAATTAAAATGTATAGTGAAAAAAAGAATTGAATATCACAGAAGATCTTCCAATAACAAAGTACAAGTAATTGGAAGACCAAGAGAAAACAGAGAAATTATGTGAGGTAACTATTGATGAAAATTTCCCCATAGGACTGGTAGCAGATCTAGGAAGCTTAGTGTAATACCTAAAAACTATACTTAGGCATACCATATTTGTGTTAGTCTGGTTTTTTGTTCTCTGTGACCAAAGTAACTGATAAAAACTATTTAGAGGAAGAAAAGTTTATTTTGGGCTCAAGGTTTTAGATGTTCACTTCATTGTCAGTCAATTCCATGGCTCTGAGCCTAAGATGAGGCAGACCATCATGGTGGAAAGGTGCGGTGTAAGAAAGTTTCTCAGCTCATGGCAGGTGAGGAACACAGAGAGAGTGTGATGATCCAGGGACAAAATATAAACACAAAGGCATGTTCCTGGTAGCCTACTTCCTTCAGTCATACCAAACCTACCTACAGTTATCACCCAATAATGCATTCAAATTATTAATCCATGAAATAGATTAATCCACCGATGAGGCTATAGCTCTCATAATCTAATTATTCCATCTCTGAACACTCATGCATTGCCTAACATATAAGCCCTTAAAGAGATATTTCATACACAAAGCATAAAATTCTACCCCATGACCCCCCAAGTTCATATCCATCTCAGAATACAAAATACATTCAGTCTCTCTCCAAGAGTTCCCATAATGTTAACAGTTTCAGCATTGTTCAAAGTCTTGAGACTAAAGGCAAACTCTTGACTGTGAGCCACTATAAAGATCAAAAGCAAGTTCCATTTATCCAATATACAATGACACAGAGTAAACATTCCTTTTCAAAAGGAAACAAAATGGTCATAGAAAGAAGGGATGGACATGAAAAAAGACATAAAATCAGTTGAGCAAATGCTACACCCTATGACTCCAAATCTGGCACCTGGGGCATGTGGTAGGGAGTTATGAGCTCCAAAGGGCTTATGCAGTCTTCTTCCTGTGGCCCACATGGACTCTCTCTTAGGCTGGTGTTGTCCATAATAACAGCTTTCCTTGACAGATCTTCCACACTACTGGCATCTCTTAATTCCTGGTGTCTCCATTCCAGTTTCTGTTTCATTCTCACAGCTTCTTCCATCACCCTCTCATGGGATGCATGGAAGGATTTTGACACTGTTACAGTTTGCCTGGTTTTCAAGGTCTTCATTTGAAATTTTGGTACAAGTCTCTAAGAACTCCTAGTCCCAATATCCTGTATTCCTATAGAACCATCACATTATGGAAGATGACAATGTTTGCCTCCAACCAGAGAGTAGATAGGCCCCCTTGAACCATGGCTATAGCAATCTCTCAGTGCCATGGAGATTGAGCATAGTGAAGGAATCCTGGAGAAACAGCTTCCTCTTCAACCCTGTGCAACAAGGGTGACTTCATGGTCTTTTCTTGAGGGAGTTTTTACTTTTTCATCCTGGAGCCTTTGATGGGTATAGCCTTACAGTTTTATGAGATGCCCTCAAGGAATCTTTCCTATTGTCCCTGTGCAAACTACTTAGCATGGTTTCTGTGGTGGTAATATCTTCAGAAACCTCACCTTCCTTGGTACCAATTGTATACCTGCTTCTCTGACCAAACTGCAGATTTTTCAAATTCTTCCTCTCTCTTTTTGCTCCCAATTTTTACAGCAAATCTGGTTTAAAAACTGTTAGTAATATCCAATCATAAGATTATTTGAACAGAAAACCTTAATCAGAAACCATGAAAACAAGAAGTAGAAAAAAATATTTAAAGTGTTGTAAAAAAGCAAAATTAAGCAAAACAAACCCCCATAATTCTACATCTAGTGAGTCTATACTACAAAAATGGAGGGGAAAGAAAGACTTTGACAAAATATAAAGGTATTTATTGCCAATAGATGTGTTATACAAGTAATGTTGGAAGTTATTCAGGGAAGAAGAAAAACATATAGACTAGAAATTCATATCTACTTAAAGATTGGAAGAACACTGGGATGTTTTTTAATCTTAGTTGGAAACTGCTGAAAATAATTAATAATAGTAAAATTTGTGGAAGCATAGAATATGAGTAAATGAAATAGAAGACAGTAATGTCATAAATGTAGGAGAAAGTGAGAATATTCAGATAGAAGGTAAACTCACAATTGAGATTTGTGCTGTTATGATAAAAAGGGGCCTCAGAATACTGCATTACCACTTTTACTATTCCATTATTCCCTTGCACTCTTTGTGAAGTTCTAAAGTATTATTTGAATGTAATCTTTGTGACATATATATGTGTGTGTGAGTGTGTGTTTTGTATGTATACTCATACTTACATATATTTTAAAGAAGCAGTATTGATATACTAAAGGAGGAGATAAAATGTAATAATATCAAACATCCAAGTAAAAATTAGGAGAGTTGGGAAATTAGAAAAACAGATGAAACAAATCAAAGACAGTTTCCAAAATTATAGATTAATTAATTAAACTGTATTAATAGTCACCGTAAATGTGAGTTGTCTACATCCACCAAATAAAATATGGATACAGTAAGAGTGGAGTTTTTATAAAAGCAAATACCAAACCCAAGTAAAAGGGAAATGTCTGCTATGTTAAGAATAATCAGCGGCTGGGGTGGTAGTCAGTGGTAGAGCACTTGACTAGTATGTGTGGAGGCAGTGGGTTTGCTTCTCAGCACCACATATAAATAAATAACATAAAGGTCCATTAACAACTACAAAAAAAGAAAACAGAAAGTTTATTAAGAAAACTAAAGAAAGCCAGAGTAGCTGTACTAACTTTGCACAAAGATTTCAAAATAAGTCAAATGATCAAGGATAAAGGCTAAAAATAATTATAAAGGGATCAATTCACCAAGAAAACAGCAATTCTTAATGTGTATCCTCTTAACAACACAGCCTCAATATATATGAGGTAAAGATTGAAGGAACTAAAAGCAGTAATCAGCAAATTCACTGTTATACTTGGAGACTTCAATAGCTCTCTTTAGTAATTTATAATCCAAGCAAGGAGAACATTGTAAAGATACGGTTGACCTGAAACATTGTCAATCCACTTGATATAATAGTCATGACTACTGCATTTAACAAGGAAAGAATACACATTATCCTCAATATTAAATGAAACATTCACTAATTAAGACTACATTTGTAGGACATGAATAAATCCCAATAAATTTAAATAGAAATCATACAAATTCCATGATCAAATGCATAATATTCAATAATAAAGCTTTTGAAAAATAGATAAATATATGGAAATTAAATAAATATATACCTAAACAAAATACATCTAAAAATTACTAACATGTATGGAGAAAAGAAGGATAAGAAAAGGTTTAAAATGTAATGATCTAAATTAAAATGAAAATAAAACTAATCAAATTTGGAGGCCACTGAAAGCTGATTTTATAGGGAAATTAATAGCATTACACTCACATATATACACACACCTGCAGCAATCTAAAATCAGTAACCTAAGGTTTTAATTTTAAAAAGTAGAGAAAGAAATACCACTTAACCCTAAAGAAAAATAATAATAAAAGAAATAATAAAAAGTGGAGCAGAAATCAATGAAACTTAAAGCAAGAAAACTAAAGAGATACCCAAATCAAAAGTTTGATCATCAAAAAGATTAATAGAATTGATAAATCTCTAGTCAAGTTAGTAAAAAAATTAGTGAGGTGATGCAAGTTGCTAATATCATAAATTAAAGAGTGGTCATGACTACTGATACCATTGTATTAAAAGACATCAAAAATACTTCAAACAATTTTAGGTTCACAAATTTATAAATTTTTAAACCTAATTTATATAATAAATAAAATGGACCAAATCCCAGAAAGAGACCAACTACCAAAACTCACATAAGGAGAAATAGATAATAATGGGTAAGCCTCTATCAAAGAAGTAGCATCTATAACTAACAACTTTCCAAAACAGAAAGTACCAGATCCAGATGGCTTCACTGATAAATTCTTCTAAACATGAATGGGCAAGAAAGATGCCAATTCTCTACCATCTCTTCCAGAAAATAGAAAGGGAGGTAAAAGTTCCTAACTCATTCTAAGAAGCCAGCATTACTATAACATGAAAGCAACATAAAGTCTACACAAAAAGTAAATCTGCCATTCTATAAGTATAAGTGAATATAAATTCAAAAATCCTCAACAAAACACTAGCAAGTCAAAAATATTAATGTACATAGAATTATATACCATGACCCAGTGAGGTTTTTTCCCCCACTTAGGGATAAGTGATTGGCTTAACATTTGAAATAATTAATGCAATCTATCAAAAGAAACATATGACCATATGAATTCATGCAGAAAAAAGCATCTGACAAAATCCAATAATCATTCAGAATAAAAATTCTCAATAAACCAATAATAGAGATATACTTCCTCCACTTGATCAAGAAATGTACAAAATCCCTACAGCTAATATATATAAGGATGAACTGGACAATTTCCTGCTAGCATCAGGAGTAATGCCAGGATGTTGTCTTTCATGCTCCTGAGTAATGTTACATATCAAGTCCCAAAAAGTGCATGATGACTACAGAAGGAAATAAATGAGGTAAATATTAGAAGAAACAAATCTCCATTCACCAATGTCCTGATTGTGCATATAGAAATTCTTAGAGAATTGATTTTAAAACAAATAAAAAACATCTAAGCCAATAAGCAAGCATAAGGTTTTTAGAGACACAAAAATTCATTGCCTTCTTATATACAACAATGGAACAACTGCATTTGGAATTTAAAACAAAAAATATTATTAACTATAGGACCAGAAAAATAATATGCCTAGGTATAAACTTAACAAAATAAGTATAGCATGTAGGTACAGAAATCCATTAAACTCTGATGAAAGAGATCAAAGAAATTCTAAATAAATGAAGAATTATCTCATTTTCATGGTCTGGGAAACTAAATATTTTGTAGGTTCCAGTGCTTCCGAACTTGACCTATATGTTCAACATTGTTCTGATGGAAATACCAGTAGGCTATTTTATAGATATGAACGTAATGATTCAAAGGTTTACATAGACAGGCAAATAATAGGATAGCCAAAATTATACTGTAGAAGAAGAGCAAAGTTGGTGGATTCACACATTTTACCTTATTTATCTATTATACTTACTGCAAAGACTTACTATTCAAGACTTACTCTAATGCAATAGTCATGGGACAGCACAGCTTCACAGAAAGAATAGACCGATAGACTAGTGAAATAAAATAGGAAGCTCATAACAAGACTCATACAAATAACAGTCAAGCGATCTTTGATAAAGGAGAAAGGGCAATTCAATGGAGACAGGTAATTTTCAACAAATAATCTGTGTGATGAAAAACAAAAACAAAACAAAACACAAACTAAAGCAACTCCCTAGAACTTATGTCTTAAGTTCATACACTTAAATGTAATATTCCAAACTGGAAAACTTACAGAAGGAAATAAGGGAAAACCTATATGACTGTTTATCCAATCAATGTGTTTTTAAATATCAAAAGGACAACCAAAAAATATGGGTAAATTGGACTTTGTTAAAATATTAAAATTCTAAGAAATACATTGAAACAGATTGTAAAAACACACATAAAGGAATTTGTCTAGATATACAAAGAACTCTTAAACTCAGTAATAAGAAAACACAGAGCATGATTGAATAATGGGCCAAAGATCTTAACAGACATCTCACAAAAGAAGATATGCAAATGGTAAATAACCAAATAAAAGGATACTCAATGTCATTTCTCATTAAAGAATTTCAAAGTAAAACAAAAATGAAAGGCTACTTCACATCTATTAGAATGGCTAAGATCCAAAAATCTGACAATGTCAGTTGCTGGCAAGGATACAGAGCAACTGAAACTTTCATTCATTTCCTTTGGGAATGCAGAAAGACATGGCCACTTTTTAAAAAACTGTTTGGCAGTTTCTGGAAAGTTATGCATTTCCTTCCTCTGCCCCGTAAAAAAAAAAAAAAAAAAAAAAAAAAAAAAAAAAAAAAAAAAAAAAAATCCAGGAATCTTCATCCTATATATTTACACTGCTGAAGTAAGTAAATATGTTCATATAAAAAGTTATACATGGTTGTTTATACCAGCTTTACTTCTAATTGCTAAAAACTAGAAGCAAGATGTCCTTCAAAGGTGAATGGATAATTAAATCATATGTCAACAATAGAATATTTTTTAATCATAAAAGGAAATGACTATTAAATCCTGAAACAATATGGATGAGTATTAACTAAATATTACTTCTAAATATTGGCCTCTTTAAGTGGAAGAAGTCAATCTGAAAAAGTAGTGTATTCTGACACCAATTTTATGACATTATGGAAAATCTAAAATTTTACACATGGGTCTAAAGTCAGTAGTTGTCAGGGTTTAGAGTGTGTTGGGGGAATGCTGAATAAATGAAACACAGTAGATATTTAAGGGCAGTGAAACTTTAATGTGTGGAACTATAGTAGTAGATACATGGCATTATGCATTTGTCAAAGCTCATGGAAATTTATAGTATAATTAATGTACTAGTATATGCAAATATTTAGCAAAATCCTTTAGGAGGTCATTGGATTCCAGGATGGAATGCAGAATATGACAAAACAATGTAATGGAATTACAAATGTATAATTCAACCTCACAGAGGAGAGTGGAGCAGGAAAGTACTGACCTATGACTTTGGAAATGATTAGTGCCTGTGAGATGAAAATTTTTTTAAAAAAATGAAAGGAAAAAAAGGGGAAAACTGTACCCAATCACTGAACTCCAGTTATTAAAGTAGTTTCCCATAGGAATATGTGTTAATGATTCTCATACCACTATTCTTAAATGATCTATTATGGATGCAAGAATTCTTAATGTTAAGGTGGGTAGTTGTAGACACACAAGTGTAAGAGGGGAGAATTATCCATATAATAATGTGTTAGAGTTGGAGATGGAAGTATAAGATCATGTTTAATTTTATATTGGTACAAATATTTACATATAGATATATGTGTAGAGATGTGTATATACACTGGATAGTGTGCACATGTATGTCTCATTGCTCGGTAGCTAGTTTGGCCTTAAAATAATGATACCCAGTAGCACTCAGATATTGGTTTCTAATAAAATTACACAACAAAAGGAGTCAGTCAGGTCTTCTGGGAAAATTGTTTGATTTTAGGAGTAGGATGAACCCACATACAGGATAAGTCTGCAACATCTTACAGTATCAGAATATAAGAATGCTAACAAAGAAACAAACAAAAATAAAGCACAACAAAAACTTGTAAACCCAGAATAATAGAATGATGGGGGTACAAGAAAGAGACACAGAGGCAACTGAAGGAACTTTCAGTGACCAGCTGGAACAAGGTGAGCAACAAAATGGATGAAATAACTTTGGATTATTACCCCAGGATAGAACAATCTATGAATTCATGCTAATATTAGTAAGTGATGAATTATAAATCAATAGGAGAGAATAAAGAAAGCTTCCATGTAAAATTACAGATAGTGTGTGGATATTCCACCCTCAGTTCAGTGAAGCCTAACTCCCCACTCCTTCAATGTAACCTTTCAATAGTGACTTCTTCCAAAGAGAACAGTGTGGAAAAGTGGAAAAGGACTTCAGAGATGTTTAATCTGATAAATGCTATTTCATCCAGGTGATCAAAGTCAGCATCAAAAGTCACAAGTCATATCGATAGTGTGTAACCTCTATATATTCATATATAGTTTCATGAAACTAGCATGTAACCTTGTGGCCTTCCCTTCCAAAACAAAATAAAATATAACCCAGTCTAATCATAAGAAGAACTTCAGACAAATCCCAAAATGGACACGTTCTCAAAAACCTGATCAATATTGCTCAAAAAGTTTAAGGTCATCTAAAACAAACAATGTCTGAAAAATTGTCACAGCTGGAAGGAGCTTAAGAAGACATGATTGCTACATGTAATGTGGAAACATGGATGGGATACTGAAACAGGAAAAAAGACATTAGGTTAAAACTAAGGAAATACAAATAAAATTAAAATGTTAATTAAAAATAATGCAATAATTGTTGATCATTAATTATAACAAATGTGCCATAGTAATAATGTTAGTTGTTAACAAGAAAAACCTACATCTGAGAATTTTCTGGACTATCTGCACAATAATTATATACACTGAAAATTTTCTAAAATAAAAACATTTAAAAAGTATATACTATAGAAATATATGAAGTTCAGACATTATGTGACTCTTCTTATAATTCCAACTAGGTAACAACAACTCAGAAACTTAGTTTGCTCCATTCTCTTCCACCAAAGATGTCCCTTCAATGGCAATTTTGAACTCTTCCCATCAATGAAAAAATTAAACAATTTAGTTCCTGTAAAAAATTAGAAAAAGATTCTTTGTTTCCTTCTTCTTATACATAAACATAGCAATTCTGTGACCTCATTATATGACTCAGTGTAGTTATCAACAGTAGAAAACTACAGTATCCAATTATAAAAACCTTAGGAGCCTGACCTGATTTTTCATGCTTTGAGAGTAATAGGTCCTAGTGAAGACTTCTGAAATTTTCAATGAGGTTGTCAGTGTCAAACTGTCACCTCTGCCATTTATCTGTACTAGCCTCTTGTTTTTATCAGTTTTTTCACTGCTCGGACTAAAATACCTGACCAGAACAATGAAAGAGGAGGAAAAATTTATTGGGAGACACCTAGTTTCAGAGGTCTCAATCCATAGACAGCAGGCTCCATTCCTCGGGGCTCGAGGTGAAGCAGAACATTATGCAGAAGATTGTGGTGGAAGGAAGAGGCACACATAATGATCAGAAAGCAGAGAGAGAGACAGAGATAGTGATATTTCCACTTGCCAGATACCCAAAAGCCATGCTCTCCCAAGGTCCCAGCTCTCCAGCCACACCCCATCTGCCTTCAGCTGCCTCTCAATTAATCCCATCAGGTGATTAATTCACTAATTGGGTTAAGGCTTTCATAACACAATCATTTCTTCCCTGAAACTTCTTGCATTGTTTCACATGTGAGCTTTCTGGGGACGCATTACATTCAAACCATAACACCTCTCAAGTCTGCTTCTATGTTCCCAGTTAAAGCCTTAGTCCTTTTGGACTGACTATCTGAAATGGGAAGCAAGTCTGTTTTATGACTCCTTCCAGGATTTAGAATTAAGTTATTATCTTTACATCAAATACCCTGTATGCCTATCTTGCATTTTGGTGGAATTTTAGTGATATCTCTATCCTTCCTCCTGAAACCTCTTATATTGACCCACTGTGTCAACTAGGACTCTATATTAATTTATCTCTCTCAGCTTCATTGTCTTAGAACCAATCCTCCCAGGAGAACAGTCCTGGTCTCAGCTCAGTTTATCATTGAGTAGTCTTCCTTTCCTATCAATTATTACACTTGGAAGCAGGTCTAGGTTCTGTTTCCCTTATCTTGGACCATCTCAATTTTAAAAGTAATGGCCATAATTAAGGCTGAGATAGTTTCATTACTATTAACATGCTCCATTTCTTTACCATAAAGAAATTTTAATTTTTTTCAACATGCAGAATATATTATTAATAGCTCACTTAATTTTCATAACAAATCTCAATGGCAGAAGGTGATATTAGTTTTGCCATGTTACAGATAAGGAAACAGAGGTCTGGAAGGTTTAGACTCACCTCTAAACTCAGGTCTCAGTCACTACAAATTCTGAGTGCTAAGGTATTTTTTTTTTCTATTTGTATCTTTGTTGCTGAAACTTATACAATCAAATCCCAGAATTAATTTACAACATGATATGGTTTTGAATACATCATGCTGATGAAAGCAATGATCAAATGCAACTGAGCTAAATACCTTACTTGCAGTTTCTAAATAGATAGAAATAGATGAATGTAAGTATAACTATATAAATACGTTTGCATAAATATTTTAATTCAATGGAATCAATAGTTATTCTACTATAAATTGTAAACAGTATAACAACATTCAATATATGCTCCCATTACTGCGGCTGTGAGAAAGGAAAAGCAAAACATGGCAATAGGAAAGAAGTGGTGGGTGCATAACAATTGTGGGTAAGTTGAAATCTGTTGTCTTGACTGTTTTGGTTAAATATTTTCATCTCTTACTCTGTAGGAACAAATAGCTCTCATACACCAATCCCATTATTTCAGAGTCTTTTTATGGAGCTTGATAAAGTTTTTTTGTCCATTTCAATGCTACCAATCCATTCAGGAAGTAAAATCAGTTTTCACTTGGTTTTTGTTTTTAGATTTGATAAAAATTCAGTACCGTTTGGGTTATAGAACATATTCTGACCATTTTTGTTTTAAACCTGGAAGCACTACCAGGATGATATATTTAATCCAAAGGTGAAATCAGACAAAATACTTTAGCAGGTAACATCTAAAATAATTCATTAAAATCTTGACTTATGAGGTGGATGCTTTTAGGCTGTGGGCCAGGGAGGCCATATCACAAACAGACGCTTCTGAGTGCTTTCAGACTCAGATCCCATCACCATATATTTGGAGTCTGTGCAGTTCCTGGAAGGTACCTGTCTCCTCACATCTTGGTCAGTTGATCATATGATGTTACTCTTTTTTTGGGAAATTGGTTGAATCTTTTGTTCACTGTAATAATGGATTTAATGGATGTTTATCATTTGTCTAATGATACAGCTATCACATAACTACAAAAATACTGAAGAAAATCCCAGGGACACTGACAATATTATTGCCAAAAAATAGCCATTGAAATAACTACATGACTATATGTTCAGTGAAGAAAAATGATATGAAATTTCCCTTATCATATTAATCTCAAAGGTACTAAAATCACACAGAAAAAGATCAGAAAGAAATATTCTAATTGTATGATATTTTTGAAGAGTAAATTTATGTATAGTATTCTTTATAATTTTCTCTTTTTTTCTTTGTAAGGAAGAGATATTATTTTTGATTAATCAGTGACCTATCTTAGATATAGAATTTTATGATACTCTGCATGATATATAATGTTCTAAATACTCATATCTCCTTGCATGTTTTCATTGCATTATTATATGTATGTTCTAATATATTTTTATAGCTTCTACTTCTACTCTTACTACTGGCCACTAGGAGATGAGCAGAAACTCTAACAATCAAAGAACACATAGTAATGAAAAATGTTTGGGGAAGAATATTGCACAGAAATTTTTAAACCTATAGATATTATTTTTATAATCAGAAATGGAAAAGTGCAAAAAGGTATTGTTTGTCTTCACAGTGTGACTGATATTCTGCCTAACCCTATTCTCTCTCATGGGGACTATCCAACTACAAAGAAAAGAAATGCACTGTGCTAGAGATTATTCCCCCCATTTATGGTACAGAATACAGAGGTCATGTAGGTAAAACCACTCATCCAGTTTGTCATAATTAGAAAGTGGTGGAATCAGAATAAAAGCTGAATTTCTCAGACTCCCATTAGGTGCTGTTCTCCCATACCACATTAACCTGTTTCCATTCTCAAACCTTATTTATGTGAATAGTTCAAGGTCCGAGGACCACATTTTTGGAAGCAGTTTTTCTAAATGCATCAGAATATGCATGCTGAGTTCTGAATGTTGGTGTTTCCCCCAATTTAGTATTTGAAAGTTAATCATCAATATGATGGTATTAGGAAGTAGGAATTTTTGAAGGTGATTAGGTCATGCAGAGGGAATGCTTATAAATATGATTAGCCTCCTAATGAAAGGGGCCTGAGGCAGTTTTTGTGTTCCTTCCACTGTACCACTACACAGTAAGAAGTTGCCATCAATGAACTGGGAAGCAGGGCGTTGCCAGATTGAATCTTCCAATGCCTTGATCTTGGATTACCCAGATCCCACTGAGAAAGAAATTGAAGGAAATTTCTGTTGTCTGTAAGCTACCCAGTTTATATTAATTTGTTGCAGCACCTTGAATGGTCTAAGAATAGTTATCTCTTTTAAAGAGCAAAGATTTCTAAAATAAAGAGGGTGATCTAAAAAGAGCAGATTGGGTAAATATGGTGAGGGAAGATGAGGGAGTGGTATTAGGACTGAAAACTGAGTGCTGAGAGGAGTCATTCATGTAAAGGGACATGAGAAAAGCAGTATGCAAACATGAAGAAGGAGGGAGCTTGGCAAACTGAATGAAGAGGAAGAAAGATACATTTCTAGGGAATAGAGAGTATGGAGGCAAATGAATAGTCTACGAAGTGTGTGAATTTTCTTAGACAGCTGTAGATTCAGGAAAAAATTAAGAAGTTGTTAAAATAGTCATAAGAAAAAGGGTGATAGTGGGTTACCTTAAAGTTATACAAGAGAAAAAAAATGAGAAAATTCAAAACGTTCATTAAAGAACTTGGCAATTACCTGAATGATTGCATTGAGGTAAAGGGGCAAATCAAGAATGACTTTTGAAACTTTGTTTGAATGATTAGGCATCTGATTTTTCTATTACTAAGCTGGAAAAGACTAATGAAAAGATAGTTTGGGGATGGAGGCAAAAATTAAGCCTTCATTACCAGACATGGTCTGTTTGAGGAAACTAGTACACATCAATGTGGAGATAGCTATCATAGAGTTGAATTAAAGAGTTTGGAGTTTAGGAGACCTGTAGAAGATGAAGGAATTATTGTTGTGAGAAGATGGGTGATATTTAAAGCCATATCTTGAATGGATCACTTAGAGTGAAAGTGGAGAGATAAAATGAATAGAAAGTGTCTGAGGCAATCATTATTTAGCAATGGAAGGACACTGAAAGCTTGAGAAAAATCAGAACAGCAAGGAGATGACCACTGGGTAAAAGTTGTTGAGAAGCTGATTGAGACAAAGCTAGAAAAGTGGGAAACAAAGCCAAGATTGGATGCCATTTGAATGGAGGATAGAAGACTTTTTTTGATTCAAAATGGCAAAGGTAGTAAAGGGTATTGCCCATCTATTTCCTAAGACTTAAAAATGTAGAAACATAATTCTAACACATGTAAACCCATGATAATCTAGAAAGAAGGTGAAGTCATTGGTCAAAGAGGAAAGGAAATACTTTTTTTTTTAAAGATTACTAACTAATGGAAGCATGGTTGCTAATGATGCAGAATGTCAGAGTTACAACCAAGATGAAATAAGGGAAACTATAGCAGAGGAAGGAGCTGGTCTACCTGGGTAAGACAAGTAGAAAGAATATGGATATGGTGAGCACAAGTATATTATATATTATATATTATATATATATTCCAGGTGGTATGATACAGTTGTCTGAACCAAACACTTTGAATAACATCTCACTGGAAGGTAGTGCTTAAATATGTAAACCATATACTGCTACGTCAGTAATCCAAAAAGGAGCAAAAAGAAAAGGAGGGTATTCCAGTGTAGAAATATGTAGAACATTGAAAAGTGAATGAAGACTTTGGAATTGCTTGATAGGATGATGAAAAAGCTATGCAAACTTCAGAAATCAAATGAGCCAATTGAACAAACTATTGGTGACATCAACAGCATCCATTGGGATGGTGTGGGAACTTGGTGTTTGGCAGGTGAACTTCCGTGTACATGAAGTCGCCAAGTGAGTTAGTGCAGTCATTTCTGATATAACTTCTGAATGTTCTCAGATATTGTTTATATTGAGTTATTAAAAACCTAATCACTCTTTGAACTGGGATGTAGTAGTACATTCACTTGTGATTGTATAGGAAATTTACTAAAACAACTTTGGTTGGATGAATATGTCACATTTTTCAATGTTGAAAACAATAAGGTCAACAAAAAATAAATATGAGACCATAAAGCAGCAGAAATCTTTGAAATCCTGAGTTATTTTCTACAGTTAACTTTAACATTAAAATAAACTTTTATATTTACATTTTGAGGCATTTGATGGTACCTAAGTATTTTGCAAGATTTTTTAAAACTAAAGTGATCATGGAGAAAAAGCAAGTATTCCCATAATAAAATGCAAATTCCTTAATGGATTATTAGATTCTTAGGATTTTTGACTCCTAGGTAATTACTTTTAAAACGTTCAAACCAAACATTAGCATAAGATGTCAGATAGCATTACCTAAGAGAAAAAGAAACACAGTATGAAGAGATTTATACCAGTAGCCAAAGTGAGTATGCATTTGTCATACATATTTTTCATTCCATGAGGGAAATACAAAGGTATTATCTGCAGTTAGAGGAAATATGTAAGGATTATTTTTTTTCCCAAAAAAGGAATCAATGGGATTTTTTTTAATACCTATGAAACTTTTAGTTATTGAAGCATTAAAATAATGCCTTTGGACCTTTCCATTACATTTAACTAATTTCCATTAAGAAGTTATCATATAGGAACCAAAGTTTTCTATCTTTAGCCTTTAATTGTGATTATATGTTATGAATATGGGTGAATGTTTAGAAAGATTCCTAGAATTCTTTCCTAGAATAAGATTTCTGGTAATAGCATATAAGAAAATAACGATCATGCTATGACAAGGGCTGCTCTGAATTAGTAGTTTAGTTTGATCATCAGAGTTTGAGAATTGGCAAGTGGGAATAATGTGATGTCAATCAAAATTCTCAAATAACTGAAACAAACGCAAGTTGCTGATCTTGACCTCTGACCCTAATGACTCACATTTTGGCATTTCTAGTATCTGTGGTAGTCGCATGGTCTTTGCTGTGGCTTCCAGCTCTCTCACATGACTACTCTCACAGGCAAGACAAAGTTTTTATGAGAGAACTGGCAGATGGAAAGAGAAAACAGTTCAGTAGACTTTCATTCTACAAAAAGTTTTAAAAAGCTCAGTTGAATTTGTGTATTTATTCTCCAAAGCCCTAAAACAGCTCAATTTAAAATATCAAACAAATACACTTTATATTTCCTACATGCTTGAAGGTTAAAAATAGTGTCGCATACCAGGAATCTGGTTTCCATGTCACCCTGTCAAATAGTTATTACCTTCACCTATAAAAGGCTGCAGGCTTGGGAGTGCCATGCCCAAGTTTAATTAACTTCAAAGGACATCCATTCAATGAGGAGAAACCTTGAATTGGAAGGATGTTGTTAGGAGGCAAATCAATAAGGTCATTATGGGGACTCTAAGTTTGAGAGGGAGTTTCTTCTAGTTCATTCTCTCATATGCATTCAAATGCATACGTTTCTTGTGAAGAGTGTATGTTCAAATTATTGCTTGCTTTGTGTATGAGTGTATGTGTGTGTGTGTGTGTGTGTGCGTGTGTGTGTGAGCATCTTTTTAAAATGATAGCTTTAATTAAGTCAGATTATTAAGAATATTGTTGGCTTGCTCTAAATGAAATCAATTTTGAATTAAATTGGAATTAATTTATATATATGACTTTAAAAAGAAGAATACCTCCAAGTCATTCCCAAATGTCCTTGCTGCTCCTAAAAGACAAATTATTCTTCTAAGAGAGTGAGACTTATTTAAAGGAACTTTACAATGGTATGTTCCTTGCAATGAAAGTGGTACTTTCTACTTTGGATCTAGGTTTTAGTTATTAAATCATGACAAACATAGTACTGAGGATAAAATAGTTGATGGGTACCTCTGCTTTCTTGTCATATTTGATTTCTTTATATAAATGGATTATTAGTAAGAAAATCATGTTAAACAAATGAAAATTGGGGTGGTTTCTACTGACTTAAAACTCTCTTAACTTTTTAAATTATTTGACTGCTGGCTTTGTGAAGATCAGTCATCATTGCCTATGTGATTACCAAAAACTTCTTTAGCAAGTCACATCAAATTTTGTTTTCTAAAAATAACAAGCAATCTTTATCACTAGATTTAATATTATATTTAAATGTATCATATCTAAGGAGGCGGGGCTAAATCTCTCGTCTATAAAATGCAAAAAGTGAAAGTGAAGTAGGACTAATCTCCTCTTGCTGAAGAACTGTTTTTCTCATCCCTTCTGTCCATCAGTTTCTCACATAAAGAAAAATGTCTTACACTGATATGGCATTTTCACAAAAATGTCACATCTATGGCACGACACTTTCAGGTTCAGTGAAATGGTTCTCACTCCTCTCTAACCTTGTGAGATAGCTTGTGCTTGTGTCTACTCAGTCCAGGTGGTAACTGTCTTCTCATTCCAGAGCCTGCCTGGCCTGTACACATAGCATAGAGGGCATTAGCTTTCTAAACTTGCTATAACCAAGTACCACAATTAGATGATTTAGCACAACAGAAATTTATTGTGTTACAGTTGGAAAACTGCAAGTCCAGATTCAGCAAAATCACACTCACACCTACCCTCAATGTAGAATTCTTCCTTTCTACTTTAATCTTCTCATGATGGCCAGAATCCTTATTTTTCTTTGGCTTACAGCTGCATGAATCTAATCTCAGCCACTGTCATTGCATGACCAACTTTGCTTCATCTTCTGCCTCTATGTGTCTTTCCAAATGGTTCTTTTTTGTTTATGTTTTTAAATAAAGACACAATTTATATTGGGTTGGGCCTTCATTAATTTATCTTTTATTGGTTAAATCTACAGATACCACATTTCCAAATGCATTCTGAATTACTAGGAATTAGGAGTTCAACATATCTTCTTTTGGGCAATATCATTCAACCATAACAGAGAATAAAGTTTTTTGTTTTTTTTTTTTTGTTTTTTTTTAAGTAATTTTCAGAGATGAGGAGCATACTTCTAGACACACAGAGCAGACAGAAGAGGATTTTATTGTTGTTGTTTGTTTGATTTAATAACCAGGCTCTGGGGTCTTTCATTTGCTCTTTCTTTTGTACTATTTATATTCTTTTAAAGTCAAATTATTGCTTGGCAAATCATAAAAGTCTATTTATTGTTATTAAATAAGCCATTTGTTATTAAATTTCAACCAAAACATGTATCTTGGAATCAACGAAGCCCCTCTCAGTTACACTATCCCTGGGGACACTGGCATTTAAATAAAAGAGTCAGGTTCTGAGATTCCTTTCTGCATCATCTTCTCTATATATATCTCAAAAATTCAGTTTTAAAGCATGTTTTTTCTTCCTTAGCCATTTCGCTGCTTCTGTGAATGATTTTACCAAGTCCCCTAGAGCCTCAAGTTGTCTTGATCTGTCCCAGGAAACAACAAAAAGCATTTCGCTTTACAATAGTATCTCTGTGTCAAGGAATAGTCTACTGTTTTTTTATCCTTCCGTAGGTCCAGCTCTGCTTCACTGAGATCTGGATATGCTTTGCTGTTACAGAATAGTATCTGCACATAGAGTAATGTTTTCATGCACCATAAAAGTCATTTTGCCAGAAAGTGTCATTGATTTACTTGTGGCAATATAGGATTCCTTGATTAAGAGTTTGACAAATCCCCATTGAAGCTGCATAATAAATCAATCTTTTACTGGAAAAGCCTGAGAGGGGGGTAAGTGAAGATGCTATACATTAATACCTGGGGGAGAGTTACTAACCTCTGTTCTCTGGTGATCAATCACCTCTGCTGGGTTGTGCTGACAATGTCTGGAGGTCATCTGGTTAATGAGACAGCACTGGAAAATTCTTTTCCAGGATTACATTGTATCAGTCAATCATTAACACCCATATTAGACACCAAGAACCATTTGCTACTTTTTAGAGAAAATGCTGGGGAATATATCCAGTGCAGATTGATGATTATAAATGCATTACACAAAAACAAGAAAAATATGCAGCTTCCTCCATTAGGAAGAATCAAAACAGGATGGTTTGAAGATTTTTTCCCTCCACTATCCTTGAATACACATTTATATTGTTCCATAGGACAGGAAAATAAGCATTGAGATATTATATTATTTTACAAAATGGATCAATACTGAAAATAATAATATTTGATTTGGATTATAGATATTATTTCTTATACATTGATATCAAGAATATGGCTATGTGGGAATAATCACCTCAGAAATATGTGTACTTCTGCAACATGAAAAATGAGCTTAAAAACTAAAAATTAGTTTATATTTCAGAGTTCTTTCTCTTCTTTCAGGATTCTTAACTTTGAATATTAACTGCAGAGAATTGAAATGAGCATTTTTCTTTCTTACTTGTGAGGAAACTTGTGGAAGCATTGGGGCTAGTGCACATGCAGGTTTTGATTTTATCCTCTAAAAAATAAAACAAAATACCTCATTTAATTCCTTTAATATAAAAATGATAGACAGCATTCATCCTTATATCCTCAACAATTAGAAAGTGAATGTTGACAAACTTTTTTAATAGTCTGCTTGCTTTATAGAAATTTCAAATGATTCAAAACACATATTCAGTATTGATCATTCTAAATAGGGAAGAGAAAAACACTATTTTTATCATCTTTTTATTTGAGATATAGAATTATATATTCTATATAAATGTATATGTTTAAATAACTGACAAATTTGAAAAAATGTGAACTACTACACTACATCTGTTTATGGCTTTTAACATATGAAGTTGATGTTTTTCTATGGTTACTTAGTTTTCTTTATTCTCAAAACATCTAGAAGGCACTTTTAATTCAAGTATTTCTTGTTCTGTTCTGTTCTGTATTTTCTGCTTATAGATCTAACTCGCCAGCATAGTTTAAGTTATCACAAACACTGATATTATCTTGTTTATTTACATAGGATTGATTATAAATAATTTTAATTCAGATATGATAACTATTATATATCATAAATGATACAAAATACAGCTTAATTCATAGTACTGGTGACATTTACTATATTTAAAATATTTTTAAGTTTGTTTTTGTTTTAGTGATAATATAATTATTAAGTATCATGATGAAACTTAAGTTGCACAACTTTCAGAAGTCCTTCACAGAAACCTTCAAAAAATACATTTTATAATTATAGATCCTGAGTGAATTATTTTATATTTATTAGCTTTGTTTTCATGTGCCTATTTTAATGTTCTGTGTACATCATTTAACTTAAAACTTATCTAGTAATCCTGTGTATCAGGCTCTCCATGGCTGCTTTAGTTGTTCAAGATGGCTTCATTGATATTTACCATTCCACAGGATCTTCTGCCATGTGATGTTGCTGTTCCCTTATCAAGTAGTGGACCCAGATTGTCTTCCACTTGCATCTTGTCAGACCTTTCTCATTCACTTAACTATTAAGAGCATGTGATGAAAATTACACTACACACTGACCTCTTGCAACTTCCTTGTGCCTCAGTCTCTTGAAACCCTCACTTCAAGAACATTCTTTCTTTGAATGCTCCATCTTGGAACCCACCTACCATGCTTTGAGTAACCTAGGTCATGTGGATGGGTAGTTTCACAGCTTGTGCTGCTATAACAAAATAACTGTAACCAGGTAATTTATAAAGAACTGAAATTTATTTTTCACAGTTTTGGGGACTGGGAGCACAAGAATAAAACATCTGTAGGTTCATTATCTGACGAGAGCCTTGTCTGTGCTTTCAAGATCAAGCACTATTGCTGCATCCTGCAGAGGTCTCACATGGCAGAAGGGATGTAAGGACAAAAAAGGGCAAAATTCCCTCTATCAAACCATTTTATAAAGACATTAATCTGTTTATGAGGGTTGGTCTCATCACCTAAACTCTCCCCTTAAGATTCCACTGCTCAAGAGTACTGCACTGGGGATTAAGTTCCCAACATGCTGATTTTGGGGGACACATTCTATTGATGCCTTGCTGGTATATTACAGTCAACAGTCTCAGCTGAACCGCCCTCCCTGTTTTGTTAGTACAGGTATCAGATGTGAGTGAAGAAGCCTCTACTTGTCCCTAACTATCTGAGATGGTCCCAGCTCCTTCATTCTTTCCATTTAGGGTTCCAAACATGGCAGCTCAGAGATGAGCCAATGCACTGAGTCTTTCAGGGATTCTGCACACTGAATCAATTTTTGTATTATATCACTAAAGGTGATTTCATTTATTTCACATTATTGGAGATATGGAATACTTTCTCAACAAATAAATAACTGCTAGTTTCAAATACCCACATCTGTAATATTTTATATTAAATTTAATGGAATACTTCTAGAGTCATCTATGAGACTTCTTAATATATTAAAAATGAAATATTAACTGAATAACATTATAAACTACATATACAACAATAACCTAAAATGAAAAATATAGCACTATATAATTAAAACAACATAAAATAAAATAAGTCATTCTTAAATGAACTAATTTCCTACTTAGGAGATTCAACCTTGTTCTTCATAGAAAATAATACTAAATACATAATATGAACTGAAGAAATTTAAAGCTTATATCCTCATATTTAATTAGTGAGTAGTGTTTATTATATTAAAATAATAACTATACATTTGTTTAATCATGCTATCCTTTGATTTTCTTTTTTTTATATTAATAATGACTTAGCTATAGAAAGACCAGTGTACTTAGTGCATTATTGAGATTTTTCTCAAAAAAGAAATGAAAGCTTCTCCCCTAATTATATTTCAGTTATATTTCCTTTAATTCATGGAGTACCAGCGTGGCTCTTATTCTTAAATATGGGTGTTATAGATTCAGTGTCATAATTCTGACTATATAATTCTTCTATTCCAATTACACATGAAACTTAGCAGAAAGCAATAATAATAGCAATGACTTAATAGTGCAGGTTATTAACCAGAAAATTTTCCCATTATTTACTAAATACCTACTAATGACAAGTGTTATATCTATTAATAATATGTTACTTTTTAGTCTCACTCTCTATCTCTCTCTTTTATTTTTCCTGGGGTGCTGGGGATTGAACCCAGGGCCTTGTGCATGCAAGGCAAGCACTCTACCAACTGAGCTATATCCCCAGCCCTAGCCTCATTTTTATAGAGGAGGATACTGACACATATTTTACTTTAGTTCAATAAACTGGCAAGTTTTAGAGCTGGGATTCAAGTCAAAGTCATGTAGCTTAGGAACCAAGCTCTCAAACGCTACACTCCACTCCCTCTAAAGAGTAACAAAACAGAGAAGAAGTCAATTACATTTTCAGGGGCATCTCAGTTCAAATACATTTAGAAAATTCATAGGTTATCTTAAAGCCATTTTACCTTTTATGTTATTCTATTTCCTTAAGCATTCAACTGTTGATTTGAGGTCAAAAAAGTACTGGAGCTAGTGGGCATCTTATTTATATAAAAGTTTTATATAAAATAGAATTTCTCCTTTATGTTTATGACTTTATGTAAAACCTATTTAGGATAGTGAAGAATAGAGTCAATTTTACATTGCAAAGGACAAAGAAGTTCAGGAAACAGACGATCTCCAGTTTAGTCTCCACATGCTGGGCAGCTGTTCTTTGAAAACATGTATGTTTGATTTCTGGTGGCACTGTGACCTGCCTGGTATGCAACAATTCAACCACTTAGTTATATGCACCTGAATATCTTTCTAACTGGTCCCCACTCCACATGCATTTCACCTGGTATACACAGTTTAATAATTACTGTTTCATCAACATGTAAAATCTTCGTGAAAAGGTCAAAAACAATAGTAATCTGTCCTCTCTATCTTTTCTTGGACTAACAGCTTTCTTCTATAGTTAATCCTACATTTTTAATAGACAGTATAAAATGCTATATTAAAAGTGTCCAATTTTACTGTACTTAAAAAAAAAAAAAAAACCTGAATTTGTAGCCAATTCCCAAAACTACAGAGGAAAGGAAATGACTAATACCATTAAAGCAAAGACCTATCCTTAAAAATAATTACATGAGGCCAAGATATGAATTCCATTATTAATATCATCATTACCTCTATCTGGTTGCAGATTTAAAATTCTTTTATTTGATCACTACAGATTTCTCTTTCTGTATATCTCTCAACCCTCCCCGACTTGTTCATTATCTTCAATCTTCCTCTCATACTACCAACCCCCAATTTACTGAAAACTTCTCTTGGAAGGAAAGAGAAATTGTGAAGACTTGATTAGATCATTTGAGTAATGCTTTGGTTTCCAGAAGTCACCCCTGAATCTATTAACCACATCAAACCTCCAGAAACAGCATGACCAGTAGTGCAGTATTTGATCCAAGCTTGCTTAAGTAAATGTTTCCCCCATTCTTTCTCTTTCTTCCCACTTTTATTAAGAATGCTCATGAAGCAGAAAATGATTTAAGTTCAATTCCCTTAAACTTTTCTGAAATAGGTATGCCATTCCTAGAGTATCATCTGAATGATCTTCAACTACCTATATGTAACTTAAATTTTTTCTTTTCATAGTTCATGTATACCTTTTTTTTTCATGTATACCTTTAACATCGTTGCTTAAATCTTGTCTATTAGAACAGAAATGCACTTAATAAATGATGATGATGATGACTGTACGTAGTGGAGCATATGATATGGGAGAGCCTTATATTTGCTCTCACAGATACTGTAAGATGAATTATGATAAATAAGCCCAGCTAAGACTTGGATGCCAGAACACTTGATCTGATCTGGAAATGCACATGGAGAATGAGATTTATGGTTGAGGGCACAGTTGGAGTGGGGCAGAAAGAGGAGTATCTGGAGAGAGCAGTGAGCACTGGAGTCGCAGGTATTACCATTCTATTTAACTGTTTAAAACAGGAAAATGTATGAATTGGACTTCAAATTGGGAATGAAGTGTTATTCTTGCTTATTCAGTGAATATTCTATGCCTTTGAAGGAAAAACTTAAATTATTATGTGCTAAAAGGATTAGAAGAATGCTTAATTATATTTCCTGGTAGAAGTATAAAATGTACCTGTAATAAACTTTTAAACTAATTCATGAATTTGTTTTCAACTTTTCCCAGAGTTTGAAGAAATTGAAGTTGAAAAATTTATATAATTAGAAGTCTAAAATAAAGAGTTGAAGAATCATATTATATAGGATAATAAAGGGAAGATAAACACATAAAATTAATAGATTATAGTTCTCACTATGAAATGACAGCAAAATTTGACTCTAAGTTTTCTAAATGTCAAAGCAAAGTAAAGGGCATATAAAACCTTAGTATTTTATATAAATGCTATTTTTTGCTGATACAATGTGGGCATGATTTCTCCCATGGAGAAAAGTAATGTGAGGGCATCTATGATGCCATGAATAATATCCCCATGATAAACATAGTGTCAAAGTTCAAGATACAGTTTGATGAATGTCAGTGGGTAATCTTTTGTGCATTGCTGTTCCAATGAATTTTAAATTTGTACTAATAGCCCTGAGCCACTTTTAGCAATATTATCACTTCTTCATACTTTCATATATATTTACAATAGATGGAAATCAGAGTTCTAAGAATTTTTGTCTGAGTGTTGCTTTTGCATTGGATGATGAATATAAAGGGAAACCATTTATTCATGACCTCTTCTTTGGCCTCACTGCTGTTTTTATTTACCTGTTTTCTGTCTCATTGTGTTTTCCGATTTGTGTTATCTGACCTATAATCACTTGAGTGTTTGTTGTTCCACATGTAGTATAGGTCCCTGTCTTAAGTGTATTTCTGATCCTTGTGGCCCCAGAGTCAAAACTTGTTTGTCCTTTGTGCAAAATTTGTGCAAAATCCTGACACTGCTTAACTCCTCTGACATTTGATGATTGCTAACACATGGGGGCAGACACAAGAAAAAAGGAAAAGGAAGCAATGGGAAGTTGAAAGTACACTGGGCACAGGATGGAGGTGGGAGAGCCCCTTGTTATCCAATTAGTATATTCAACTCTAGCTAACCTGCAAATCTAAAGGAAAAACCAGAGTCATCTTTTTAAAATGTGTTAAATATCAATCTTTTCAGACTGTACATTTCCACTGTATGGTATTGTGACACATGTATACAATGTGTAATGATCAAATCAGGGTGTTTAATAGCATTTCCATCACACCTGTCATTTCTTGGTGGAGAAAATATGCGAAACCCTTTATTTTACTTATTTTGAAATATTCAGTACATTGTTAATCATAGCCAATCTGTGTTGCAATAGAACATTAAATTTTATTTATTCTAAATTATAAACTAACTTTGCACCCATTGACCAATATTTCTCATCCCCCTCTGTAGCACAGAAATAACCTGACATTGTATTTATGTTCTATGTTGCTGCCCCTATAATGCAAGTCTTGGAAGAAGAGATGTGCATTTATCTATATGCCTGTATACCTGTGTGAAAAAATAGTTTCTGTCATATAGTAGTTATCAATATTTGCTCAGTGAATTAATGCATTCCTGCTCTGCCAAACTTCTAGTTTTCAGTGACCACTCTAAAATCCATCCTCCACCTATGGAGGATCACTTGAAAATATATACTTGATCTTGTCTTACCTTTTCTAAATTTTTTTGGATATATCTCTATTATTCACAGGACAGATTCCAAATTCCTTAATATCTTTCAAGATTTGACCCATCCCTGTCCTCATCATCATTCTCACTTTGCTCCTGAATTTATACTCCAGCCCCACAGAAATAGTTATGATTCTGTCATATAATGTGAAACTTTTGTTCATTATGTTCCCTATGTTATTAGCTGGCCATCTTTACTTTTCAAACTCTTATTTATTCTGTATATTCACCCTCAGAAGATAAGTGCTCAGAAATTACCAGCCTTATATAGTTTCAAAATGTTTTAGATTTCTTTTGAAGTATGTTTGGTCTTGACCTTGCTGCTAGTATTTTACATTACCAATAGATCAGAATGATCCTTAGTTTCTTTCTATATTTTTCTAGTTTTTAAAATGAATATTTCCTACTTATTTATTTATTGCCTTCCATTCCTTATTTGTACTTCCAACATATGGGGTAATATAGAATGCATTTTGGTTAAATAATCAGTTCTTAGGTTCATGCTTTAACAGCCTAAAGCCTGCCTTTATGCCTCACCTACATGACTATGGTATTGCCCTTTTTAAAGGATAATACAATACTACCTGACTGCCAAACTCACTAGAGAGTCTGTAGTTCTTTAATCTCATTTATTCTGTGATTATACACTTACCCCCATGTTAACCATGTGTTTTCAGCATTTTGACATCTGGAGCCTTGCTGACCCTGGAGAGATTGCCCATCCCAGAGCTAGCTGATTTCTAGAGGTAATAAATGACTGTCTTGCAAGTGCAACTTCTACCTGCAAAATAACAAATCCAGAGCCCAAATGCCAGAACAACTTACTTTAGACCTCAAACACTGTTCCCCTGCCCTAAGAGCAGCCCGTATACTCCAAAACTTACTCAAATTATTCAAATTATTCAATCCTAAATCAAATTGTCCTGCTTACTATGCTTTGCCTATTCTTTCTTATGAAAACCACAGGAAAGTTTTGTGCCCACCCTTCTCCCTTTTATTTTTTTCTAGCATTCATAAATCTGCATCTGGTTACTTCATTACAAACACATACACACACACACAATCTCACACCTCCACACCCTATGCTACCCTATGCTTACTTTGTATTTATTGCCCTGGCAACAAAGAAATCCTTGACCACTGACACCAATCACCACCTTCTTCTTTCCTACTGTTTGCTATATCTTATATTTTCAGCTAGATTTGAACTAAAATTAAGACCATTTGGTAGATTTAAGCAATACTTTTCCCTAAAGATTTTCCTTGTTTCAAGTGTCATAGAATAATCACACGTACTTAAAGTAAGAACACAGAAATATAGTTGATGTGTTCAAGGGAAAAGAATTTGAAAGTGATCCACAGTTGGGTATCAGGAATAGACAGACATTTCTGAAAAAAATAGGCAGCCATGATGAAAGCTGAAGAAATGGGAAGAGCAACAGACCTCCCTGTGTGAGTGACATAAGCATCTGACAGGTTGTGCCAGAGCATACAGGAGGGAATGCACTCCAGTCTCCCTGCGAGACCATGGGACTCCTCTTCACACCAACTCCTCCCACTCTTAGTCTGTACTCCCCTGGGATGATTGCACACACTAGGAAAAGGAAGACATTTGGTAAAACTCTATGCTATAGACACTACCTTCAACAGAACCACACACAGGAATAGGGTAATGGATTTAGGAAAACAAAACTCAGGACTAAATTTATATTTCAGATAAACATTGACTATTCCTTTACATGTGGTTCAAATATTGCATAGGATACAATTATAAGAATGTAAAAAAATCAGTATATACATAAATACATATTTTAGTGTATAAATTTCCATTGTATATACACATAGGTTCATGTGTATATATGTAAAAATACATACTTTATGTGCATATGTGAGAGTTAATGATCTGATTAACCTGTTCAATTTAAATCTCTGGTAGATAATGAATACTTTTTAGTATAAGTATATTCCAGATTTTGCATTAATTGCATAACAGTGAATTGTTTATATGAAATTACAACTAAATCAGAACTCTGAATTATATTTGTCAACACTGCAAAGAAAGCATTATGAGTGTTCTCTGCTGGCTGAAGAGAGAAGAGGGCAGCTGTCTGCTGTGCAAGGAGTAAGCTGTGAGTCACTTGGCAAAAAGACAGCAGGAGAAGCAGGCAGCAAAGAAGCAGCGTGACCAGAGAGATTTAGCAGAGGTTTCCTTGACATTGTGATATCCCTTGGTTCCTACCCATGCCACAAATAGGGTAGGGCAGAGGGGACTGCCAAAACCAGTGAAGGGCTTCTGAAACACTGTCCAACTCCATCATTGAAAAATATACCCAGAAGTCATAAATGAAACTGCAGGGCTAATTTGTTTTTAGAGTAAACTGTTACCATTCAGTAAAAAGTAAGCACCCAAAGGAGAGGAAACAGGTTATCTCTTCAGAGCTTACTAGAGCAAGCCAGTCAATAACACTTCCCTTTGGTAAAGATTCAAGGGCAGACCATTGAATAGTGGGAAGGGGGATGCTGGAGGTGGGCTAATTAGAAGCAGGTCATTTATGTAATTGGTTTGGGGAGATTATCTGATATCTCTGATCAGGCAATTGGAAGTCAGTTGGAAGTGGAACAAAATAGAGTGAAGCCAGCATTTCTTGATCAAGTTCTGATTGTTCTGAGTCAATTGCTGCAGACGCTCAATGTTCTGGATTGGTTGTTGTAGCACTTTTGGGTCACAGTTCCCTTGCTTAGGTGGAGTGTGATCAATGTCCAATTGTATATTTTTTTTCTCAATATGAATGCCCTATGAATAAATTTAGAAAATCCTTAGAGCTTTTAGACAGTGTCAAGCACAGATAATATTCTGTAAAACATCACTTATCAATAATAGTAATGATCATTATCATTGGTTTATACTCCAAATATGTTAAGAACACTGAGAAACCTAGAAACACTGTGTCTGGAACTTTTGTTTACTGTAATATTATTTGGTGATGTAGAGATTATGTCAAATAAGAGTTGTGTTAATGCACTGCCTTCTATTTTTATTTTTATTTTTATTTTTTGAGACAGGTTCTCACTATGTTGCATAAGCTGGTTTTGAACTCTTGGGCTCAAGTGACTCTCCCACTTTGGTCTCCTGAGTAACTGGAACTATGGATGCACACCACTGCACCCAGCTTGAAATTGTCATTTTTATAGTTCAAAATAATTAGTAGCTATAATTTCTGACTGTTCCACTCCCAAATATTAATTAGGATATTCTGCGACTGATTATATACTAAAATTCTATGATAATCTACACAGTTACCTTGGAATATTTATTATTAATTTTCTTCCTTTTATACTACTTCAGACAGATGGTTTAGTCAGTGAAGATGTCAAAGTTTTAGGAATAAGTTATGCATAATTACAGAAGCAATGATAATTACATGGAATGATTAGCACAGAACAACAAATTTAAAAAGGAATGAATCAATAAACATAAGAAAATGCTATTTACATCACCTTTAAGTTCCCAAAAGCTAGAATGTCTTCAAAGAACTAAACTGTTTGAAACTTACTTGCCTGCTGCAGCTTTTTTTTTAAGTGTATTGACACAGAAGTGCTGTATAAGTGAATTAAGTATTTGTGAATTTAGGAGAGTTAGTTTGCTTTCTGCTAAGCTCAGAAATGCTTGGAGCATTTTTCCCTCTAGGTCTATGTTGCTTACTTTCTCTAAGACGTTAATATGAAGTAAGTCCAGTTATTACCTACTTAATAATTTGCATTTAATCACGAGTACCATTAGGTGAGGTTGCTTGTAGGTCTGTTTTCATGTAAATGAGAGACATAGGAAAACAAGTTAGCAGTGAACTACTAGCGCTGTTCTGGTTGTATACCTAATTGCTCTTATTACACACTCCACTTTTATCCTCTTAGGTAAACTGGGTGGGGTGGAGGCCTATATTTCATCTCAAAAAACTGTTTAAATTTTAGTTAATGGATGATATGGCACCATTAATAAGTCATGACTTCAAAAATTGAGTTTATTGTCTCTGAAATAAAGTAAGCATCACAGGTTGGCTGTAGATTGTTTCCCTAGACATCATCATTCACTGTTATTGATGATGAGAATTGCCAGGGGGATCAATTCAATCCATCTTTTTTCACATAGCTAGTATATAATGAATACTCAACCTGTCTTGCCACTTGTCTTTGTAAGAAAACTTTGCTTTCTGATAGCTGTAAACAAGTACATTCATAGTGAGGTAGTTTATATTAAAAATGTAAAAGAAAATTTCATAGATCAGATTTATTTTTATGTATTCAAATATTTCAGTTTAGAAATGAATTCATTAAGCTTTAGTATTCTAAAAATGAAGGTATGGTTTTGCATATGCTAATATCAATCTTAGTCTCTTCTATATTCCATTTAGGAAGACAAAAGTAAACTTTTCCACACCCAATTCCTGGTCTTAAGAGAATTGTTTGGCATGAGTACAAAAGTCACTGAGCTTTTATTAAAGTGTCTTTTACTCTGCAGTATTTTTAATGTAATCAGGACAGAAGCCAACACATATAGACCAATAAATAACTTAATGTCTTACTATGGATATCTGCTGTGGTTGCACATAATCAGAATTATTATCTGCCCAGCAGATGGGTGCTTAGCCAGTTGGATAAAACTTCTATTTGAACAGCTTTTGTAAGGAAAAAAAGAACTGAGAATGTTTTTTCAGAGAACATTTTTTTTCTTTTGTCATTTATTTCATGGAATAACTGAGATAACTTGGGATCTAATTGCAAAGATTCAAATTCATTTAAAGCATACTAATTAAGGGGTAGTCATAATACCTTTTATCTGTTTCCATTTACTCTTCCTTAATTTTATAATTACAAAAATAACACTGAGTGCAGTGAATATAAAACTAACTGCAGAACTTCTCAGGATAATCTTCCAGGCATTTAGCAGCCTTTAGCCATATGGGTTTTGCATATACGGTTCCAAAATGGCTCTTATCCATATACATTTATGGAGAGATTTTAAAACAGGAAAATATATTTGGGTGATGTTAAGGACAAGTGCTAGCAACTATGAAATGGTCTTGCTATAGGCCAGCTATCACCCACTGTAACCAACTGAGTATAATCTTGTTTTTTGTGTGATCAACTTATATTAGTTCCTGTTATCAGTAGCAGTCACAAATTTAAAAAAAAATGAGCATTTTGATTTTTTGCTTGCCTCTCAAATTTAAGTCCTATATAAAATCCTTTAAGACAAGTATCATTTCTTATTACAAAGTTATAGCTGTGTACACCATTCTGATAAAATGGAACCTCCTTTAGTAGAGGTGTGGGCATGGTCCCCAGCATCTATGTGCATTGCTGTGACCTTCAGAAGATACTGTAGGGACCTTAAGTAGCCATTCCCTGCTCAGAGAGCAGCGAATGGTTGGGAGTTTACTTTCCTCTGATGCAGTCAAAGCAGAGCAGAAGGTAGTGACTGGCTGGTCCTTTTGATAATATTGGGCAAGAGTGAGAGTCTCCATCAGTAAGGACAGGTTGAAGTTGGGACTTCCCTTAAAATTACCACCTTTCTTGGTTCCCTTTCCTTTCTATTCTGCTTCCCCTGTTTTTATTTCCTCAAACCCTTCACAATGAGTATCAGAGAAACAACCTAAGATAAGTAGTATCTGTGTCTTTCATATAGTAAGAGTTCGAACAATAGTTGTGGAATGAATTAATACTGAAATGTGAGTAAAGTGGATAAAGAAGAGATACTTGGTTCTGAAGATTTAAGTAAATCTGATCATTTCTGAGTCCTTATTTCTCCCTTTTGAGAAGAACCACTATTATGGTGAATGACTTCAAAGTCTCAGAAATGGTACCACCTACAACTTAATATTCAGCAGTGAATTTTAAATTTAGGGATGATAGTATGATGAAAGGGGACACAAGGTACACAGAAAATTTTTATCATGTTGAGCATGTATGACTCTACAGTGAGTAGTCAATCTAAGTGCTTTCTGTTACTGAATGTAATAATCACAGTAAAATCTCTTGGGACAGGTGGTGTACAAAAGCCAAGTCTAGAGTTCAATGACCAAGGGCAAGAGAGTGGCAGAAAGATGATCTACAAGAGCCTGAGTAATTGTAATGCAGATAATGCAAATAAAATTATGAAAATCAAGTTTTAATTTTAAAGTTTTAATTTCAATTTTAAGTGAAACATTCCATGGAAGCTAATTTATCTACTGTTATGATGAGCTCCTACAATTTTTTGCTACATAATTACATTCAATTTCATTTGAGAATCCAGAAACTTATAATAGAATACAAACATAATTATAATCCTTGAAACTTTACAATCTGATGCTATATGGTTACTAATTTGTGTATAGAAGGTTGAATCTTTGACTTTTTTCATAGGAATATATTTCATTTTAAAAGAAAACAACATTTTCAAATAACTATGCATGAGATTTTTAACGATTAAATTGTCTGTCATAATTCTTGACTATAGTCAGTAAGATACAATAATTAATGAATAAGTTAGTTGCTTTTAATGTTCCACAATTTGGTGATATACAACTTGCAGTGTCTCAGAATCTTTCAGAGTTATGCCTAGATGAGCAGGCATCTGATATATTGCTTCTTTGGTAAGAGTATAATAGCCAAAGAACAATTACTAGCTTTGTGAGGCTGGCATTTTATCAATGGAACTTCCATTAAGTTAGCCTTCCATCTTGTTAATGTCATGCTCTTTTTTCAGGACCTTGACATCATTATAATGTGTCAGTGAAGGAGGAAAAAAAATGTACTTTTTAAGTACCATAGATATAAATGTGTATTCCTGTCTGGTAAATTAGCATTCAAAGCTTTCTTGCTGCAGTCATTTTAAGGACTACATGGGAATAAAATAGATATAACAAGTATATCACTTTGACAAGAAAAAATTCTAGTAGCTCGACTGCTTGTTAGCATTCACTCTTTACATATAGAATCCCCCCAAAAGTATTTTTTCTACATTTCTTATGTATAGTCAGCATTTTATTTCACTTGTCCTAATGAGAAAACTTAATCTGAATTAGGTTGAATATTCAAAAAGATGGCATTTTAAATAGCTATTTCCTATGAACAGAGTCATCTTATTAGTTAGAAATAAAATGTTTTAAAATGAAATTATCTTTATTCTTATATGATTTGATTATTACTATAGTTTGTGGGGAGAAAGCAGATTAGGAAGGAAAAATAAAACAATACTGTTTTATTGAATAAGTATAAAATGCTATTTAAAGTGGTAATGCTTGAAAAATATCTTGAAGAAATATCAAAAATTGAAAGCTTCAGGCAAACAGCCAGTTTTTTGATTAACTGGACTACGAGTAACTAATCTGATAGATTACTCTTTCCTCCAAGGAACTGTCCACCAGCTTGATGAAGCTGACCAAATCTATCAACTCTAAAGGTAATATTTTATTGAATTAGGATACTATTAGTGCCCTCCCAATAAATCTAACTGCAAAATTCTTTACTAACTAGCCACATGTACTATAACTGATCATAAGGTAACTATCTCCTTTAAGTATTTAAAAATTACCTCCTACCCTTTTGGAAATAAAAATTACAAAAGAAAAAGATCTTGACTAAAAAAATACTTGTTTTCATCTTATGTTTGGCATTTCCCTTTCATTTTTTCTATTAGCTTCTTTAGTGTTTAATAAACATACTAGATCTTCCTACACTTATAAAATTTCTCCATTATTCTGTGAACTACCAACCAAGAATATAAACAAGATCAAATCCAGGTATTCCAGAGGACTGAAAGGAGGACTACTCATGTGGAGGATAGGTTTCTAGGCTTCAGAGTTCCAAAAATTGTTCCCAAGAAAATTCTCCCTTTAGGGAATATTTTGGACATTAACCACTACTGAGTAAGTCAATTAGAGACAAGGGGAGCCATTGGGTTAAACTTTAGAGGATATCTGACACTCAGAATACTAATTCTCCCTTAACCTTTCAAACAAGGAAAAACAAAGGGCTCTTATTTCCACATAGCACAACTCAGATCAAGTTGGCAGATGTAAGTGATTTTTAATAAGGGCTCACATGTTACAAAGAGGTAGTAGATTTACCTTAGGTTTACTGATTCTTGCTAATGGCTTTCACTGGAATGCTCCAGTCCATACTATTCCTTGGCTTTTAGTTTGAACCCAGATGTAAGGAGTACACATACTGTTACTCAGGACCCTTTTCAAGCATATCTAGAATTTGAGTTTTGAGTGCAGAGATTTAGTGAAACAAACCAACAAACACAAATATAGTGATACACACCTATTAAATCTGTCTTCTTCATGTTGACTTCTTGTGTCCTCTTTCATTGTTGAAACGGACCAACAAAATACACCTAACACCTGCACAAGAGACATATATAACTCTTGGGGTATTTTATTTTAAAGTTTTTCTCTAATCCCATTACTTGGCTTTCTTTCACACTCTCTTTCCTTTTGTGTCTAACCTCTCAAAAGTATAGATTTTCTTGCTAATTGTATACACTCATATTGGGACTGAATACAAGCAGATGTTACTTAAAGCTTAACTTAAAACTGACCATTTATTTACAAAATCAAGATGCTCCTTCTCATTAGAAACTTTTTACACCTTTCTATAACTGTTCACACAGTTGATTATCTTCTTAAAACTGCACTTCCCCTTGTTTCCTAAGAACATACATCTCTTCTGCTTCTCCTTACACATGGCAGCTGTACTTTATATTTTACTTACACTTCCTCTGTCTCCACTGCCCCAAATGTGATTGTGTCCAAGGTTACTGGGCATGCTTCTCATCTCCATCAATAGCTTTCCTTTGATAGGCCCAGTACCAATTATTCCTTCTTTTGGGTGGGTACTTTCTAAATCTGATCCATGCTGTCTAGTCTACAAACTATAACTGATCTTTGGTATATGTAATAGAACATCTTAATAGACCTCTTGAATACAACATGTTTTCAACAGTATTCATATTATTTATGAAGGCACTTCTTTCTCCTAATTATCCTGTTTCGGTTATGACGACTGACGACTTTATTTTCCAAATCATCTAGTCCCTATATGCCAAATAATATTTTATTTCTATTTTTACTTTATTTTTCAAATATATTCTCTCTGAATTATATCTTGAAATAATCTTTTACTACAAATTCCACCTCTTCCCCATTAAAGGTGTTTTTATGTTCATATTTGTCCTTGAATTTTTTTCACTTTTTACTGAAATAATAATTATTTATAATAAACTTAAAATATAATGAAATTTGAAGTTCTCTTCCACCACAAACATATACTTCTTTCTATACCACAGTTTCATTTGTATAGCTCAAAAAAGCTATCATGAATGCACAAAATTATAATTCTACATTATCTCCAAAGTAGCAGAGGTAATGTATTTTTTAATAAACAATGTATGGGGGTGCTATTTCCCCACAGTCTCTTAACCTTCATGTTTCACTACTTAATATTTGCCAATCTGTTCTCTTACTATTGTTTTAATTTGCATTTTATTGTTGATGAATAAGATTGAGCTTCTATTCATATGCTTATAAGTAATTTGTATTGTTTTTTATGTGAACCGCCTGTACATATTTCCTTTCATTTTTTTTCGATACTTGGATACTTGTCTCACTGCCTGAAGCCTCTCTTGGCTTCTCTGATGATTAAAAATTGTTACTAGATTAATATTTACACTTCACATTTCCAATCAATACATTTCCAGTTAAAATAATTTAAATTATTGTTGATTTCAACTGTATAAAATTTAAATCTCTTAGTCAATCAAGTTCTTGGATTCAAGAGATAGGAATCAGAAATCTGAATGAATTTGCAGAAATAGATTTCATTAAAACAATGTTCAGAAATACAGTCTATGGCAAAACTTGAGAATCATATCTAGAAGTCACGCATTTGGGAAAAAACAATCAGAATTATGCTACTAAACATATTTATCACAGATAACAATAATATTTCTTTGATATCACCAATATTGAAAATGCTATCAATGGAGCATGTATAAGTTAGTTTCTATCACTATAACAAAATACCTGACATAGGCAACTCATGGAGTCAAGATGGTTTTATTTTGCTCATGGTTCTGGAGGTTCCCGAACCTAATAGACAAGACAAGTATATAAAAAGCAATTACCTAACATTCTGCATTTTGGGAGTTGGGTATGTGCTTCACTTTACAAATTGATGGATTTTCCATACACAAAAGGGGATCAGAAACAATACCACAAAACATGACAGATACCACCAAAGTTGCTTTATAATTAGCTCTATAATTTTCTCATATTTTAAAGCTATTTGTCTAATTTTTAATGAGCCTATGGTTTCCTCATCTAGACATATCATTCCTAACATACAGTATACTCTGGATTTCTTGCAGCCTTCCTTTTGGATTATTTCATTCTTTTCTGCCTGGGATTGCTCACCTTTTGAAATTTTCCCCATTTTTAAAACTTCTACTTCAAACATGTTCTTTTCTAAAAATTTGAAACTCCTCTAATAATTCTACTTCCTTTAAACTGTCATACAATTCAGTTTCCCCAAACGATAATACTGATTGCATTCTGCCTTGCCCAGAAATTATTCCAATATGTTCCATCTTATTCTATTACTCTGCAAGAACCAATTTTATAAGGACAATCTAAACTAAAAACTGAACAAAAGTTATAACAAAACAAATAAAATGCGAGTAAAATTTCAGTAAGTTAAGATTTGAAATATGTTATTATAAAAACTAAATAATTTCCTATGTAAAGAGCAATTTGGAGGAGCACAAGAAGGGAAGCAGTTTGATTAGCTAGAAACATTAGTAGGCATGTAAGTGAAAGATGATATGATAATGAATTGAATAATGTATGAAAGAAAATTCCAAAGATAAACACCTCATTATGTTTCACTGGAACTGTTATTTTTTTCCACCAGCAGTTTCCATACCATTAACTCCCTGAACTTCCATTGCATGTATCTTACTCACTTCCCCTATGTTGTACCATCTTCAATCTTCCCAGAGTAATACATATTGCAAGAGAGCTCTGTACTGAGGACAGTACACATTCATTCTTTTCACATTTAGTTGATCCTACGACAGTAGAGGTACATCAGGAAGTAGAAACCCAAATTGAATGGGGAAAGCTTAGTATAAAAAAATTTAACTATGACTGTGGAACACATATACGGAGAATCCTAGACAAAGGAGCCATAAACATAATTGGAGAAAAGACAGCCCCTTCAACACATGGTGCTACAGAAACTGGAAATCCATATGTAATAGATCGAAATTGAACCCCTATCTCTCACACTGAACAAAACTCAACTCAAATTGGATCAATGACCTAGGCATTAGACCAGAGACCCTGTGTTTACTAGAAGAAAAACTCTGCACCATGTTGGCATAGGAACTGACTTCCTCAATAAGACTTGTAAAACTCAAGAAATAAAATCAAGAATCAATAAGTGAATGGTATCAAACTAAAAAGCTTCTTCACTGTGAAGGAAATAATCAAGAACATGAACAGAGTACCTACAGAATGGGAGAAAATCTTTACCACCTACAACTCAGATACAGCATTAATCTCCAGGTTATACAAAGAACTCAAAACACTTAACATGAAAAAAAAAAATAACCCAATCATTAAATGGTCAAAGGAACTGAACTTCACAGAAGAAGAAATACAAATGATCAACAAATATATGAAAAAATGTTCAACATCACTAGCAATTAGTGAAATGCAAATTAAAACTACACTGACATTTTATGTCAGAATGGCAATTATAAAGAATACAAAAAACAATAAACATTGGTGAGAATGTGGGGAGAATGATACTCTCATACATTGTTGGTGGGACTGCAAACTGTTTCATCCACTATGGAAAGCAGTATGGCAATTCCTCAGAAAACTTGGAATGGAACCATAATTTGACCCAGTTATCCTACTCCTCAGTCTAAACCCAAAGGACTTAAAATCAGCATACTATAGTGAAGAAGCCACATCAATGTTTATAGCAACTCAACTCATAAAAGCCAAGCTATGGAAAAAACTTAGGTGTCCTTCAATGGATGAATTGGTAAAGAAAATGTGGTACATATACACAATGGAATATTACTTAGCTATAAAGATGAATGAAATTATGGCATTTGCTGGTAAATGGATGGAACTGGAGAATATCATGCTAAGTGAAATAAGCCAATCCCAAAAAAACCAAAAGCCAAATGACATAATAACAGAGATGAAAAGAAAACAATGAGGATGGGGAGGGGCAGAATAGAAGTCCATTGGATTAAACAAAGGGAAGGGCAGGGGAGAGGAATAGGAAGGACAGCAGAATGAATCGGACATAACTTTCCTAGCCTTGTATTTGAATATACCACCAGGGCAACTCTGCATCATGTACTATTGCCTGGTCAAGTCTGCAACACAGCGGTGGGTGTTACCTCTATCTAAGTCAGCAATGTAGGAGGCAACCTAATATGTTGCACTATCCGCGAGACAACACTGGTGAATAATGGGAAAAAAGAACTCAGTCTCTGTGCACCGAGGTCTGAGAAGAAGAGCTTTGTTTGGGAGAGATGGAGCACACGTCACATAGGAAGCTGCTTCTGGCTTTACTGTGTACAACACTGTCCTTTTTATGCTTGCAGTTAAGCTAGCCATACATCTCAAAGGTCAAGCCTTGAGTAAGCAGTTACCAGCCTATTTGGTAGACTATATAGTAAATTTCCATTGCCCTATTTCTACTAACCACAGACAAACCTGTTCACTTAATACAAAGAAGGGCCATTTCACAGACCACAGACATACTGTCTTACTGTCCACAGACCAACATCCTGTTCACAGAACACAGGACAGGGGGATGGGGCCCAATCCCGAGGATCCTGGCTGCCGCCTCCGTCTTGTGACAGAACACCATGTAGGCCTCATTCCAGGAGACAGGGCCCACAGTGTACAACCACAAGAATAGGAACCTAATTAGAATAAGTTATAATCTATGTATGTATAATTTGCCAAAATACCTTCTACTGTCATGAAAACTAAAAAGAATAAATAAAATTTTAAAAAAAGATAAAGAAGGAAAAGTAAGGAAAGAACAAATTAGGAAGGGACCTCCCATCCAAAACCATGATATGCACTTCACTGGAGAAGGTCTTGTTGCAGCTCACTGGAGAACTTCAGTGGTTGACCCCAGTCTGTATCTGTTTATAGTCAAAGGGCAAATTAGGAAACTCTTCTTCACATAAAGGTGATAAAGGTGATAGGCAGGGAAGGATGAATCAAACTGGAAGTAGGGAACATCTCTGTAGAATAAAAGTGGATTGACTGAATGAACAGGACACAGTGAGCAGCTCACTGATCCATGGGGACTGAGTGTTCAAGCTTGCTGAGGGCCTACATAGTCTGAATGCACAGCTGGGGCAGTCCATCACTTGCTATTCACCTCCCATGCTGCTTTAAACCATGCATTAGGAACAAAAAGAAGAAGGACACCATAACCAAAAGAAAAGCACTTTCCTCTTTCAATGTCCCTCCACTGCTTTTTACTAGCAGAGTTTAAAGATGTAATTACAACAAAAGAAAATTTTTACAAACACAATCTACATTGTTATGATGCAGTTAAGGGAGGATTGATTATGAACTGAGAGGAAATTCATTTATAACTGGAGAAGTCCACTCCTCTGGCTACTTCCTTCCATATGCACTGTGATGTACACACTTGTTCTTCTGTATGAAAATGAAATGAATCTATTTTTTCAACTAGCAAGATGCAGCTGCCTTCTTCAGCATCTCCCATGATAGGAAGATGCACCATTATTGTGACTTATAATATTTTTTCATCACAGAATCCCTGAAATGTTTTTTTTTTTACCTAATTACAACTTGTATATAAAATAAAAAGTTAAGAAAGAGAGATAAAAAGAACATGATTAGGCAACAGAATTAAACACACATATAACAAGAAAAATATGTGGAAACTTACAGTATTGTGATCCAGAATTTTAATTGGCAATTAAGCATAAAGCATACCCCCCGACCCTCAGAGAACTTTCTGGATTCCAGATACACCTTTCTGTGCTCCTATTGTATGGCAACATCACAATGTTCTCTTAATAACTGAGAACAATTACTTCATATAGTGGAGTGATCTCCCACTATTGTATGTTGAGTGGCATAATAATGGTCAGGGGCAGCCTCTTCTTCCAATTGCATATGTTTGATTGCATATGTGGTATAAGCAGCACTATTGTTTAAGTCATAAGACTCAGAAGAGCCTATGGCACTTCAGTATTTATTGAAGTTCAATATCTACCACACAGAAGTGATCCAGACCACAGTGACATTACTGCCCTAATACTGAGGCCAACATCAACTCATGCCTATGGATTCAAAATAGAGAGACAAATATGTCATTAAACAATATGGTTCAGAAATGGTGGAACACATAATATGACTGAATGAAGAGTTTCAGTGGGCAATGACAAGAAATTGGGGGGAAAAGTAAGTAATATACAGGATTTTTTTTGTGTGTGTGGTGCTGGGGTTGAACCCAGGGTCTTGTGTATACGAGGCAAGCACTGTATCGACTGAGCTATAACCCCAGCCACCATAAAGACTCTTAGAGGTCTTATTAAAGGATTTTAAAATTCAACCCTAGGGGCCACTATCAAAGAATTTTAGTCAGGCTAATGGACTTAAACAATATCATGCTTTAGAAAAATAACTCTGACTTCATTGTAGTCAGTGGAAGGAATGAGAGAAAAAAATTGTCTTTTTAAAAGTGATTAAAATAATTAGTAATATGTTGAGAATACTCCTTCTAACTTCTCACCTTGGCATACTCATGTACCTTTTATTAAAAATCTTCTATGAAAACACCTACTTATGTATTGTAAGTATTATATCTGTACATTATGAAAGCAGCATGTCAGAGAAAAGAAAATTTTGGCTCAAGGACTAATCATTCACAATTAAGCACCTAATATGCCATAGAAGAAAATTTTAAATTCAGTACATATGATTTTTTTCTAAGTATTCATGGGGAAAGTAGACCTATACATTAATAAATTAAATACAAAATACAGCATGGTGGAAACCTGTAATAATGTCTGACAAAAAGTTATAGAATCATTGCAGACAGCAATTTATTCCCCAAGCAGATTAAGTTATCATAATGTCCTAAAATATATAGTTTTATTAGTTTCTTTGGGCATTTTTCACTAGTACATATTGCTATTTACATAGAGTCCAATATTTGGAAGGCTGTCAATCATAAAAAAATTCATTGAATAGTCTATACTGCTTAAGTGAAAAAAATACTTATGTACATCTTTTTGTAATTTAATGCACAAGTATATATAAATTTCTAAATTACTAGAAAAATATTTTGTTGTATATCTTTAATTCCCCAATTTTCAAAAAAAGAATATTTCTCAATTATATGATGAACTGTATTTTAAATACAACTGAATATTATTTCTATCTTTAACCCATATTTTCTTTTTATGTTTGTTGTTTATTTCAAAAGTAATACATTGTCTTTTGGTAATTATTTTAAACTATAGAATTATAGAATGTATAAAATGAAAGAATTTCTTCCATGCCTCTCCCATATTCCCATTTTTCTAGATGTAACCATTGTTAACTGTTTTGTGTGTATCTTTTCAATTTCTTTGCCAAATTTGTGAGATTCCATCATAACACCTATTTGCAGTTTCAAAATCATATAAAGTAGTGTTATCTAGAAGGAAGAACATGTATTCAAGTACATCTACTCAAAAAAGTGATTAATTTCACAAACAATGCTGACCAAAACTAAGTTAAAGGATATACAAGATGTATTTATATTCATATAAAGTTTAAAGAGATACAAATCGAAGCATCACATTGGGTATGGAAATATTTGTAAGAACAGAAACAGTAAGGAAAATTATGGGAACAATAATTTCAGAATTTAGGATAGCGTTTAACTCTGGGAAGTTGAAGTGTTCATAAGGTTCTTATTCTAGAATCATTTTATTTTATTTTTTAATTTGGGAGAATGCATTGCTACTTATTTTAGTATTTTAAGTGTATTTTTAATTTACGTATACTTAAGTTTACTCTTCTGTTCCGTTTGACCAAAGCAAATGTTATGAAACCACCAACACAATCAAGATGCAATACACCTTTGTTGATACTCCATCCCTTCCAAATTTCTTTGTGCTACCTTGTTTTAGTCAACTGTTTCACTGCTATGACTAAAAGGACCCAATCTGAACAACTGTAAAGGAGGAAAGGTTTATTTGCGGGTTCACAGTTTTAGAGGTCTCAGTTCATAGAAGTACATCTCCATTCCTGGAGCTCCAGGTAAAGACTAACAACAGGGTGGAAGAGTATGGCAGAGGGAAGCAGCTAACATGATGAACAGAAAGCAGAGAAAGAGAAAGACTCCACTCTCCAGATACAAAACATATACCCCACAATCACGACCCCCAATGCCTCACTTCCTCCTGCCACACCCAACCTGCCTCCAGTTACCACTCAGTTAATCCCATCGGGGATTAATTAACCGATTGTATCAAGTTTATAATCCAATCATTTCTCCTCCAAATCTTCTCGCATTGTGTCACACGTGAGTTTTGGGGGACACCTCACATTCAAACCATAGAATACCTCTCACCCAACCATTGACTCCTGGAAATAACTGATTTATCATCTATCACTGGAGTTTTGCCTTTTATAGAGTGAATTTAAAATATTGTCAGAAAGTATATAACCTTTCATCCTTATTTCTTTCAGTTTTCAAAATGTATTTGGAATTTACCCATATTGTTGTATGGGTCAATAGTTCTTTCCTTTCAATTGCCAAACAGTATTCCATTGTAGATTTGTATCACTGCTGGCTTATCCATTTCCCAGGTGAAGAACAATTTGGAATGTTCTTAGTTTCTGCTTCATTAACTTTTATTCTTGATATATTAACCATAGTCTAAATACTACCTTATGAATATTCAATGATTCTTTATAAAAACTATTTAGCTAAAGCAAAACTTTACCCTTTAAAAATATCAGTAATTATGAAGTTCATTTAAATCTAAAATTAGGCATTATATAACATTATGTAAGCTATTTTATGGGAAAAATAAGAGATTAAGATCTGCTGTAGGCATTTTATGACATCATTAGTACATTATTTTCATGGTGTAATGAAGAAAGGATAATGTTTCTTATAATACTATGGATCACATTTGACCTTCCTATATGCCATAAAACAGAAACAGAAACACAAATAACAACCTAAACATCACATGACAGTTAAATTTAAATGAATCATATACCTAAATGTAAATTTTATAAGTTTAACAGTTGTAAAAGAAAGCATAAAATTAAATCTTCCTGACCTCAAATTAGGCAAAAGTTCATAGTGAAGACACGAAAGTCATGATTCATGAATACACTCAACAAAAAATAAATTGGACTTTATTTAAACCTTCTCCCTTTAAGAATGCTATTATAAAGGTGAAAGAGACAAGAAAATTACATGTTATAATGAGATGCATTCTAGATGTATAAAAGCTCAAATTTAAGAAAATAAAATTCTAAAAAAATAGGAAAAGAATAGACACCTCATCAAAGAGTATATAGGACTGATAAATAAAATGGTTAAAATTGTATACATCATTAGTTATTAGAAAAATGCAAATTAAATCTGTGATAAGAGGCTGCTGCACACCTATAAGAAGAAAAAAAATAAAAACACTGATGTTACAAGGTGCAGTTTGGGATATAAAACAATTAGAATTCACATATGTTATTGGGACAAAATGGTACAGCCACTCTGGAAAAATTTTCCCATTTTTTAGATAGTTAGACAAACATTTGCCATATGATTTGGCAACCCCTCTCCTGACTTTTTAAATGGAAATAAAAACTTCCATTTACCGAAACACCTATACTTTAATGTTTATAGCAGATCTATCTACAATGACTAAAAGCTGGAAACATGTGAGCTATCCTTCAACAGATGGATGGATAACCAACCTGTGGTAACTCAGTAAAATAAAACCCTACTCAGTAATAAATAGAAACTAATGATCTGACAAAGGTTTAATATCCAGGATATGTAAGGAAGTTAGAAAACTCAGTAGCAAGAAAATAAACAATCTGTTAAAATAGGCAATAAATGAAAACATTCATTTCTCAAAAGAAGACAGACAAATGACCAAAATATATATTAAAAATATCCACCATCACTAATCACTAGGGAAATGCATTTCAAATTACAATGAGATATCACCCGGCTCCAGTAAGAATGGCTAGTATCAAAAAGACTAAAGTTAACAAGTGTTGGCAAGATTGTGGGGGAAAAGAGACCCTTGCACACTGTTGGTGTAAATGTAATATTAGTACATCCCTTATGGAAAGCAACATGAATATTCCTCAAAAGATTAAAAATACAGCTATCGTATGATCCAGCAATCCCACTCACAGGTATATATTAAAGGAAATAAAAGATTTATGTCACACAGACATTCACATTCCATGTTTATTGCAGCACTATTTACAATATCCTACAAATAGAAATGAGCAAAGTGTCCATTGATTGATGCATAGACTTTTAAAATTTGGTACGTCATCACAGTGGAATACTATCTAATCATAAAAAGAATGAAATCTTGCATTTGCTACAACATGGATGGAACTAAAGGTCACTATATTAAGTGACATAAGGCAGGCACAAAAGAATAAGTACCACATGATCTCACTAATACATAGAAATCCAAAAATGTTGATTTCATAGAATTTCAGAGTAGAAAAATAATTACCAGAGTATGGTAGAGGAGAGGAGTGAGCATTGGAGAGAGGTTGATCAATGGGTACTAAGTTATAGTTGGATAAGAGTAAGAAGTGCTATTGCATAGTAGGTGGACTATAGATAACCATTACATACTCTATGTCAGAAAAGCTAGAACAAAGGGTTTTGAGCATTTTGTGAAAAACTGAAGAGATATGTGTGATTACCTTGATTTAAACATCATGCAATGTATGCATGTATTTGCACACCACATGGTACATCATGAATATGTGCCATTTTTATGGTCAGTTTTCATATGTCAATAAAAATACATTTCATTTAAACTAAAAAAGCTATTGACGTAAAAAGCAATAAACCTTTAGTGAATCTCAGCAGCCTTATACTTAGTGAAAGGAGTAAATTTCAAAATGTTACACACTATATGATTTCATATATGTGACCTTGAATAAACAAAGCTGTGATGAGGGAGGTCAGTCTATGTCAGGGTTTGGGCTTAGGTTTGTCTGGAGAATGTGTTATAATCACAAACTACAGCATGCAGGAGTCTTTTACAGAGGTGATATGATTGATTGTGGAGATGGTTATATAAATTTATGCATATGCTAAAATAAAAAAAAACTTTACTAATAAACTATCAGCTTTTACATGTAATAGGAAGAAAGAAAAATATTAGAATCACAAAATATTTTCATGGAAATAATTCTCTGGACCTTTCCTGTTTCTTCTTTTATTGGACTTACCAACCTTGGCTGCCTATACTCACTAATTCTTCCAGGTTTATATAATACCATCTATTCCCTTGGATTGCAGTATCACTCTGTTCTGGCTTTCCTCCAATCTCAACTCTGCATAAACTTTGTAGATTCATGCTCCCATCCATAATATTAAATGCCTGAGTTTTTCAGTGTTTAGTTATATTTTTATTTCCTTTTACTAAATGATAATCATATGTCCCCACCTTTGCACAACATCAAAAAAGTCAATAATTTTCAATTGTTATTTTGAGCCCAACCTTGTTCTCCATTCTCTGGACACTTACTCAACCACTGGTTGTTTCACAGCATGTCCTATACAGCATATCCCACACAGCATATCCCAATGGAATCATAGTTTCCCAACTCCTTCAAAAGGTTTTGTTCTTACTACTCTGATTTCCTATTTCCTAAATCATAGATCCCACTCTGTTGTCCACATAAGACCTGAGGATTCACTCTCAAATCTCCTTTTACCTTATCTCCAATCCATAATCCACCAATAAACAGTATTGAATAGTCCTCCTACCTTCTGAGCTCCTCTGAGCTCATCCACTTGTTTCCAAGGACCCCATAATTTCTTACCTAGACTACTACAGTAGCTTCTTAATTGATCTTCCTTCAGGTGCACTTGTCTGCCTCTGGTCTCTTACCCAAACCTAGGCATAGTAATCATTTAAAAATGTCCCCCTTTTAATCTGTCTCCTTCAGTTTAGATTGCTATTATGAAATAAATTGGGAAGATTAGAAACAAAGTGAGTTTATTTCTCACACTTCTGAAGCTGGGAATTTCTACATCAAAGCCTCAGGACTCTTTGTTTTGTGAGAACCTGCTTACATGGCTGTGAAGTCAATGGTAGGAGGAGCAAAGCTAGAAGAAAAAGGTAGTAGATGTTTTCACCATGAAAAAAATACTAGATGAATGAGGAAGGAAATAAATATGTTTAACTTGATTTAAACATTACAAAGGCATACATAAATAAAAGTTCATGAGGCATCCCATTAATCCATACAATGTGTATGTTTTTATGTATCAGAAACAAGAAAGGAACTTTCTGCAGTTTCTTTTATAAGACACTGATTACATTCATTAGACCTCCACCTTTGTGGTGTAATCACTTCTCAAATGTCCTACCTCTTAATTCTATTCCTTTGGGGGTAACAATTTCAGTACATGTATTTGGAGTGGTATACAAACATTCACACAACAGCATAGGGTAGAAGTAAAATACTTCAAAGCTTTATTATAGTAATGCCCATATTGTTAGCTTCTTGTTCATCTATGATGATCTTGTAAGCTTCCTCTCATACCATGTTTGGTCCTAATTGCTCTTCTAGTCAAATCTGCAAACTTTCTGTACCCCAAAAACATCATGGCTCCTTCCCTTGTGACATAACATACATTTCTCTCCCTTCCCCCAGAAAATGTTCCTCTAGTTACTTTTACCTAGTTAATACCTACTCATCTTAAGTCTCAACAATAATGTTCATTTCTCAGGGAAGTTTTCCAAACATCACTTTCTCCGGATGCATGTGTAAACACATACACTTGGTCAGGGCTGCCTGATTTTCTTTTTCATAATATCTAAGTTACATGTAAATTGCTACTAAATTACACTTAAATTTGTGTGATTAGTTTACATATATTATCCCCTCCTGAATTTTAAGTTGCAGAAGAGCAAGAGTCATTGTTTTAGTCAGCTTTTTCATTGGGGCAATTGAAAGATCTGACCAGAACAACTGTAGAGGAGAAAAAGTTCATTTTAGGACTCACAGTTTCAGAGGTCTCAATCCGTAGACAGCAGGCTCCATTCCTTGGGGCTCAAGGTGATGCAGGACATCATGGTGGAGGGAAGCAGCTCACTTGATGATCAGGAGGAAGAGAGAAAGAGAGATCTCTACTTGCTAGATACTAGTATATACCCCCAAATCACGCCCTCAATGCCCCACCTCCTCCAGGCACACCCCACCTGCCTTCAATTACCACTCAATTAATTCCATCAGGTGATTAATTCACTGACTGGGTTAAGGCTCTCACAACCCAATCATTTCCCCTCTGAACGCTTTCTCATTGTCTCACACCTGAGCTTTTGGGGAGCACCTCACATCCAATCCAAGACAATTTGAGTCTATGTAGGGATGCGTTATACGTGTACATGCATACATGTAGATGGGCAAGTGGGTCATTGGTTGTATTTCCTGGTCCCACTTGTTAAAAGGTAAATGCTAATGAATTAAAAAATGGAAACACACTTTATCTCAATAATTTTTAGCTATTTTTGCTCTCCACACTTGAGTATGCCATAGGCTTTAGGAGCTTATCATGTTAGTGAATAATGAAGGGGGAAGGAGAGTCCTTCCCCTCTGTATCCTCTCAGGAGATTCTAGGTATGATAGGAAATTTTAAAAAGCCTTTATCCCAGCAGACTCCCCATTCCTCCTTCAATATCCCTTTTCTAATTCAGTGAGCAACCCTATGATCATGCCCAATAGCGAAGCCCATGATACCTTACTGATCTATAGAAAACTGCTTTGACCATGATTCTTTTTTGATCAGAAACCATGTCTTTAATTCCCCGCTGACAGTTTCCAGTTTCTTGTTATGTAATTTCTCCTCTCTTGCCAAAACTGAACATTCACTGTCTGTAAAGCACTGTGACTGGTTTGCTGTCTCTGGATATTTCCCCTTCCTGGGTATCTTAGTTCAGTTGCTTCCAGTGTTCCTGCCTCTCTGTAGCTTTCCACCATCTTATACCCCAAACTCTTAACTCATCTCAAATCGCTGAAGTCTTGACTCCTCTCATCAACTTAATCTGAAGTGATATTTCTGTCCTCTAAATACTTAATCTGCTCTTCATATTTTTAGCAAATAATTACTAATTTATGGTCATTTCCTCTCCTAATAGTGAACACACTATCAATCTATTACTGAGACTGAAGTTTCATACATGTGTCTCTAGTTTCCTAATGAAGAGATCTTAAACATTTTAAGAGGAGGGATTGCTTATGTTTCTTCATATCCTCAAATGCTCCCACCACAGTGTGTGCTCATCAATATTTTCATTTGATTTGACTTTTCTGAAATTGTTCCAGACTCTGCAACTGTGTTCTGCACAATAATTGCAACTTTTCAAGATGAACCATGTCACATTTTGTGCACAGTATGAAAAGTAGTAACTATATTGAGGTGTTAGACAATTATGGGAGAAAGATGAGACAAGTGAAAATATGGAGAAAAAAGACAAGTTAGTGTGGAAGAAAAATTTTAAAAATACAGAAACTCAAACTAGACAATTTATCTTATGTCATCATTCCTTGTCAATCAGTGAGAAAAGAAAACTCTTGTTTAATTCATTGATATATGGTGACAGAGGGAGGCAAAATTTCTAACAATAAAGGAAGAAATAAAACACAAGAACATTGAATTTTGTTTAAATGGGTGACCCTGATTTTTGGTCATTAATGGGATGGTGACTCTCTCGGACCAATTCCTGAAGTAAAGAACCACCTGAGGTAAAGTTAATACTCAAAATCTCATCAATCTGTCTGTTACTGGAAAAGGCATTGGGATAAATTCAGCACAAATGAGCAATAAGACACACTCTCAAAGGCTGAACTGAATGATCAGACTTGGAAATTTGTAGAACTTTGACTTACAGAGACAAATGTCTTTTTCAGAGTTTTTTTTATGAATGTATTCTATTTTTTGACATAATAATTCTCTTCCTCTTTTACCTCTTTGTCTTAGAGCTTGTGAGAAAAACATCATGCAACTTGATTAAAAAATCATATCAGTTTCTATTACAAAAAAACACATTTTAAAAGCAGTCTTTCTAATAGCATGCTGATACAAAAAAGTAGGAATACTAAGAATAACCAGCATGCAATATACATATAGAATGTTGCAGTTGACTAAAACAGCGTGTTTCAATGTGACAAATTTAAAATATTCCAATCCATTTCTTGACATTTCAGTCATAATGTTCTTTTCCAGTTACAATAATTTAATCCCTTTAAACATGCATTTTTACCCATTCCTTTGATTCATTCTAGCTGAATGAGTTGCTATTTTCAAATCAGGGTGGAATATTAAATGCATGTTAGCAGTTAATTTAAAAATAGATACCTTTAATAAAAGTAGAACTTAGCAAAAAAAAGAAGGTGATCCTTTCAAATTACTGATAAGGTAACTTTTTAATGATTAGTGCTCTCTCTGATGGTATACAGATTTAAGAGACCCACTTTCCTGCTATGATGTTTTGCTTCTTTTTTGTGTACTCCTACTAGTTCCCTCAACACACACACACACACACACACACACACACACACACACACACACCTATTACTAAATCTTCAGCATCTGTTGTCTCAACTTGTGAAAGGTACTGGAGAAGAACAACTTGTCCTAATGGTTTGTGAGTAGAAGTGGGAACCACTAAGATCATGTTATTTACATCCTTGAGTGTCTTTGGCCTCAGGAGCCAGCAGTACATTTCTAATTCTCTGACATAAGAAGAAAGTGTCCGGTGTGCATTGATTCTTCATATCTATATTCCTGCAGCAGTCCTCCAGACTACTGTCCTTATTCTCTATGAGCAGCAGGCATTCTGGGTGAAATGGATTGTGCATATATACAGCCTTAAAACAGTCACAAGGAATAAATGCAGAAAAGACAGCAGAGAGATACTAAAGGACTCATGAACCCCATCAGCCATGAGAACCATTATTTTGCCCTAGGGTTTTCCAGGATATCATTATAGAGTAAGTACAACTCATAAAGTCTTATTGATCATCACATTGCTTTCTTGTGAGCTCTAATTATCTTCGATAAAAGTGCAGTCTAGCAATCAAGGTCCCCAGAGACACAGGGTGGTATTTTTGAATCTGAAGCTACAAGGATATTTAATGAAAATATTTATTTTCCTGCCTTCTAATTGTTCACTTGTTACCACCTATGTCTCATAAATTGAAAATGACCAATCTTAACTAGTCCCTAGATTTTTATTTTCCTGAACCCTTTTCCCTATCTCTTTACCTTGCATGAGGTTTTTTCTTACAGAAATCCATGTGATGAAGAACTGCCCACAGCATTTCCTGCAACCTCCCCCATCAACTTCCACTGTGACATAATGAAACTGCAGTAGAGGATTGTGACTTTTCTGTTATTTTTGAAATATAATGAGACTGTAATAATTTGAGCATATCTGAAATATTAGAACACTTAATATTAATTCAGGTCTGAGAAAAGTAATTGCTAAGAAAAATAGATATTTTATCTGCTCAAATGCTATTTGGAAGTTATAGTTCAACAGTAACCAAAGCCTGGAATAAGAGTAAAACAAATTTATTTTCTAATTAAAAGCCATTTATATTTATTACATGTTGCATAGGCATGTATACTCTCAAATCAAGAAGTTATATTTCAGAACCTGACCTTGACAGTAATATCTGCATATCAAGTCCAAAACAAAGCAATAATCTGACTAACTTCAGTCTGTCACTTACCTTTTTTACACTAGACTTTTTCTGGGCAGCACTTGTTAGAAGAATTGTGTTTGCACTTATTTGTCACTCCAGTGTGATTTGTTTCTACCATCCCCTTCCTGTGGATTTTATTTGGGACATCCTTTACATTCAGTTCTTTCTTTCTATCTTTGTAATTGTTAATCTCATTGACAGTTTGTTTATAGGAACATAAAAAGAGTATTCCAAATCAATGTTTATGTTTTAAGCACTTTTTAAATGTTTTATGGTCTGTTTCACATATTGGGAGCTTGGTCTTCAGTGGGTGCCAGTAAGAAGTGGTGGGACCTGTAAGAGACTGGGGCTGTCATTACTGGTCCTTCCCTATCTCGATTTCTGTCTGGCTATCTGTTTGTGTTTCTCCACTTCCCTCCTTCTGGCTTCCTGACTCACCATGTGATCTCTTTCTCTTGCTCATATGTTTCTACTATGTTACCTTCTATTGTGATGAAACCCAGCCAAGGAGATCCTCCAGAGGTCAAACTGATGAGGCCACCCAATCTTGGACTTTTAGCATCTTTATGTACATTGATTCTTCATACTTACTTTCCTGCAGCAGTCCTCAAGAGCTAAATAAGTCACTTTTCTTTATAAAGTACTCAATCTCAAGTATTTCATCATAGCAATGGAAAACTGACTAATACAGAATGACAGTATTAATTACCATGAACCTTGCCCTTGAGACATTCACAATCTGGTGGAAAAGTTACCAGAGCTAGCAAACAAGTAATTTTAAAACATGTAAATTAATAGAAGCATGCACTAGATTACATGAGAGCACAGAAGAGGGGCTCTAGCTCAGCCCGAAAGACTATGAAGTTAAAATATAAATTTTTCACCCAGTATGGTGGCTGCACACCTATAATACTAGACACTCAGGAGGCCAAGGCTGGAGATCACAATTTCAAAGTCAGCCAGCAGCTTAACAAGGTCCTAAGCAACTTGGCAAGATCCTGTCTCAATATAAAAATATAAAAAAGGGCTGGGATACGGCTCAGTGTTTAAGTGTCCCTGGATGGTTCAATCCCAGTACCAAAAAAATATATATATAGATATGGTTTATATATATATATACATATATATATGATAAAAATATAAAAAACATATTATACATATACAATTTTAATTTTTCAAATAACTCAGAGATAGACATATAAAATGTTTGTTCTGAGCAAAAAAAGTAGCAAAAGCAAAAGATAGAAAAACAAGATTCACTGTTCAGTGTCAGAAACTATAGTAGTTAGAATAATTTTTGCCATATAGTCCCTGGGCCAAACTGATCAGCATCATCAGAAATAGTTAGAAACGCTTTCTTAGAAAATATCTCATTTCTATGGAACAGGGCTTAATAATCTATTTGCAAAAGCACCCCAGGTGATTCTGATGTGTACTAAAGTTTGAGAGTCACTAAGACGGAAATCAAGACTTATTCAGGAGGTAGCTTGAGATATGAACCAGAGTTGGGTCCTGGTCAGGAGTTTTGTGCAGTGCTCAGGTTTGATCATGTCTGTTACAAGATATCAGTGACTGACTTTATAATGGGTTTTCCATAAATGATTAGAGCTTTCAAGAGATAATCTTAATACTATTAAAAGAAAGAAAGGGAGTGATGGAGTGAAGGAGGAAAGAAGGGAAAAGAAGGAAAGAAGGAAGAAAGAAAGGGTAGGGAAGGATAGGAAAATGGTGTCAGCAATTTCAGATTATTTTTAGTCTAATATTCTTAAAGCATAAAGTGTGGCCATCACTCTGTATTATCTTTCATTCACTTGGCTCAAATCAACATCCAACTTAAGCTTCATGGTAGAGATGCAACAAAATGTTTCTGCTACTGCTTATCTTTGTATGAGAAAAATCTAAAGAACAAGTGAGCATAAACTGAAACTTTGTGCAAAATGCTTATGTATTAACAGTACAATGTAAGGGATTTATATATCTTTTAAAAAATGTGTAGTTTATCTGAACTAGAGAGGTAGACCTTGAGCCATTGTTTTATGCCAGTTAAAACAGAATAATCTCATCAAGTTTATTTTGAAGAATATAATTTCTGAAAGAACTTTTTACATGATAGAGTTTGATTTGCTGGTTTTTCTGAGGCTGTTTTTAATATTCATTGTGGTTGGTAAAGATTGTCAATATTTATCTACAGATAAAATTATTAAGTCTTACCACAAAGTAGCAACAGGAGAAAAAAAAAGGATTGCTTTAACATCCAAATCAAGGGGAAAGGAAATAGTTCAATTATTTTATCTACAGATAAAATATTTTATCTACAGATAAAATAATTATCTACAGATAAAACAATGCATGTTTAATATGAGAGTCTTCATTTAAGGAATTCTTAATCTTTTGTTAAGATTTTAAAGATCCCTTTTCATAAACTTCCCTCAGTTTAGTTTATAGAGCATATTCTTCCTACTTGTCTTAGATATAAGTGCATTGGAGACTAATGTAATATTTTATCTTTATTAATTTACCTTTCCATACTAAAGTTTCACAGACAGCCCTTTCATTACCTAAATTGTTGCTGGTGTGGTAGAAATCAAGCACACTGGATAATACAAATGAATAGCAACTCGTATCGGGCAGCTCTGCCAGTGTTTAAATTACTTTTACATAATTTTATTTCATAAAAGTCATTTTAAGATTCTTTGGTTACAAGTAACAAAGCAGTCCAAGCTCATTCCTGGTGTGAACCTGACCTTAGGCTGCAGTCACAATTGAGGTACCTAGTAGTGCCATTCCTAAGCCAGCTACAACCATTCAAAAATGATTTATGAAGTAACTTCTTTTGTGCAAATTAACTTTCTATTTTCATCTTTGGTTATTTAAGATATAACACAAGCCAAATAACAATGTTTGTTAAACAATCTCTATAATTAAATATAATTATATTAATATAATTAAATATAATGGGGTTTCACAGAAATTTGGCTGTTTCTAGTGTTCCCTTAAACAACTATTATTCATATTTAGACTTGCAATTACTCAACCCTGTTTATTATGATTCACAGTAAGAAATTCTATGTAAATCTATCTATAGAATAGAACCAATGGGAAAATTTACAGTGCAAAATTGTTTTATATGTTTTAAATAGCATAATGATAATAATAGGGTACAAATCACAGAAGAATACTTTTAGGTATTATTTAATCCACACAATTGTACTAACAATTAAAGATTATGCTATTTTATAAATGAAAGTACTATGGCTCTGATCATTTAGTCAGTTTTCTCAAAGTCCTACAGATAATAGGAAGAGAATTTAAGACAACTCAAATTTTCAATTTCCTAGGCCATGGTTTGATTTATGCTGCTGCAATTAAACATGGTATAGTTCAAATGTTATACTTGTCTATCATAAAGTTGAATTCTACAAAACTTCACTGGGTGATTTCAATATATTAGCAGTGTGTTTGTGAGGTTTTTCTACAGATGTGTCAGCATCAGATCAGAGTGGTTGGAGGACATTTTTTAGGTGGCTCTACCTTCACAAGAACAACTCTGAGCATGACAGTTTTTATTTGGATAGTCTTCTAGTCCTGCCCTCTCCTGTAAGAGTTGTGGAAACATGGAAATACATTTTGAGCACATATTTCCTAGTTCTCAGGGTTTATTAACTCCTATAGCCAGGTTAAATATAATATGTAATATAACATAAAATAATATAATATGTACAACTATCAACACATTTCTGTTTTTCTGTTTTATTTATTTATTTATTTTTTTGGCCCCAGGGACTGAGCCCAGGGGCACTTAACCACAGAGTCACATCCCCCACCCCTTTTTTGTATTTTGTTTAGAGACACTGTCGCACTGAGTTTCTTACAGCCTTTCTAAGTTGCTGAGGCTGACTTTGAATTTGCAATCCTCCTTCCTCAACCTCCCAAGTCACTGGAATTACAAGTATGCAACCACCATGCTCAGCTGTCAACACATATCTCTAACAGAAAAGACTTTGGAATAAATCTTCACAATCCCTTGTTTCTTCTGTTATTTGTTATTCCTATTTTTTTTTTTTTTTTTTTTTTTTTTTTTTTGCCGTGCTGGGATTGAACTCAGGGCCTTATGCTTGCAAGGTAAGCACTCTACCTACTGAGCTATATCCCCAGCCCCTGTTATTCCTATTAACCAATATTATCATATTATCTCCAAATAATTCCAATTTTTGCACACACACACACATATACACAGATCTTCCTTTCTAACATATATAAACACATACATATACATGTACTATTTGTTTATTTACATAGTCCTACAGCATATTTTAGCTTAAGAAAAGTGAGTAGCAATATTATAGAATCAGGTAACTCTTGAGATGGATCCCAGTCCCTATTCACATATTGGTAGTAAATTTTTGATGAGTTAATAATATTAAGCCTCAGTTTACTCTTTTATAAAGCTGAGTTAATAATGCCTACCCACAGTGTTGTAAAAGTTGGAAAAATGTAAATGAAACTAAAATGGTGTCTATGAATGGCAGAAAACAATAAATGATAGTCATAAAAAGCAGCTAATATAATTCTATTACCAAAATCATAATTAGTGTATTTTGATGTCACTTTGTAGGGTTAATTTCTCTTTTCTATGAAACATATAATGTGTCTTTGCAATGCCCTTCTCATGTACTTGGTCATCACCTGTTCCTCCTCTGGTCATGCCTGGTGGAAAGCTATGCTAATGTTTCAGTTCTCTAAACAAGTTTGTTTTAAAAATGGGTTGCAGCAGGAGGAACAGAGGGATGGGGAGGAGAGAAAGCAGATTTATACCTGCAGTGCCAATACCTGGGGCCGTCCTCAGGAACAGTCTACTGAGTCTAGAATGTACGGTTGGCATGATAATATGAAAATGCAGCAAGAGAGAGCTGACAGGGAGAAATGGGGCCCAAATCAGCAGGTCAAGGTTTTCCAGCTTGCAAAAACATGTACAGAACAGGAGAGATGTCCATGCTTACTTGACTTGTCTAGATGGGTACTGAAATCTTCGCTGGTGTTAGAACACAACAAATAAAAATAGGGTTTCAACAGAGAATATAGGGATGGGTACATCATAGCAATTAAAGTTGAAGTCAAAAGTTCAAAAAGCAGAATAACCCAGGCCTGTCATTTACTTATCAATTAAGAATAGAGTCAGGTATAGCCTAGAACATGGGGGCAAGGTGAGGGTAAAGGGACAGAAATCATCACTTACAACAAGGTTGGTAGTAGTAAAATTAAAAATAAAATATCATTAAAAGTGGTAGATATCTGCTCATGGTAGCATTTTCTAGTAGTCCCAATTACTCTGAAAGTGAGAGAGGAGAATCATTAGCATCTAGAATTTTGTTTCACACTGGGCAATGTAGTGAGATCTCAAGAGAAAAAAAAATTGGCAGGAATATGAAGAGGTTCTGTGTGTGTGTGTGTGTGTGTGTGTGTGTGTGTGTGTGTTTCCATTGGGAATGGCTGTGTCTGTAATAATTGGCCTGTGAGAAGCAGCCACCATGTTGCCCAGACTTTAATCCCATTTTATCTTGCACCAGAGCACTTGTTTAAGAGGGGTGACAGAAGCCCAGGAGTTTTATGTCTAGCTGCTTCAACTTCACAGGAAGAAACATGAGCAAATCATAGAGGATTCTCATGTTTCCCAAATGATTCTCTTTCTAAGTAGCCATGGGACTATTCAGGACTGGCACTGACTTATTTCTTTGGTACTAGAAGAATAAAGAAGCAATATATTTCTGAAGAATATAAAGACAATAGAAATTATCCATAGAATATAAATTATCATAGGAAGCACTTCACATCTGAAATGTGTAGTGTTCAACATTTTGAATACTCTTTCTAATACCTCATTCTGTCTTCCCCTCACTAACAAACTAATTATGTCTGTGGGCTAACTAAGAACATGTTACAAAGTTATGGGATGACATTTTCCTTTGGGCTTATATTTCAGTCTACTCTGCTGTATTATGAGTTAAAGTGGTACCTGGAAAATTTTCTATGGTCTCAGGTTTATAACTGAACTTACTTACTCATACATCTCTTGTAGTTGGGGAATAACAACAACAAAAAACATTGTTTTATTCTGCTGTCCATCAGCACATTTGATGTATTTGTGATTTTTATCTGTAAACTATTTTGACAAAGTGACATTCTCTATATATCAGTGCTCAGGTCTAGGAAATTTTCTGAATAGTTTTCATAATAATTGGTCAGTAGCTCTTCATTATTAAAAATATTTTCTTATCCATTATCTTGTCTGATCAATGAAATAAATGTATAGTGTAGGTAGGGAAGATCTCTAGTCCTCATTTTGGGGATGAGAAAATACAGCTTCAGAGAATGTAGCTAATTTGCTCAAGATTACACAGCTTGTAAGTAATGCAATTAAATCTAGGACTTAGATTTTCTAATTTATATCCCAGTAGATTTCTTATAGTTCTTTGCTACCCACAACTGTGCTAATTTTTATTCAATGTACAAAGTGTAATCTCTTACTTAAATTTAAGAACTTAACTAGTTTATCTATGAAAATTAGGTTTTCAAAGAGAAAAAAATTACACAACTAGTTATTTGATTCAATTAACACATGCAAAAAGAGTTGGTGAAAATTATAAACGTATGTTGCTTAATAATTGTGGTGATGTTAAAATAAAGTTTTACTTCATAAAGTTTGGCAAAACAAGGAAATTGAAATTTACTATCTGTTATGTACTTTAACATGCAGTATAGCATATAGTAGGTAAAAAGGCTAGTTAGGGAGGTCTAGTTTAGGTGGAGAGGTTAGGAGATATCTTGGCAAGTACATTACAATTGCTCTAGCATAGTGGTGTCTCTACTGTGCCATTGTAGAATTCTTTAAGATGTTTTACTGGGATAGAGGATTCATAATAATATTAACTAGGAAATGAGGTTGCATTAATCAGTATAATATACTTGTTCTTAAGATTCTCAAAATTTAGGAAAGAGTTCCTGCCAGAGAAGCATGTGTGTGTGTGTTTGTGTGTGTGTGTGTGTGTGTGTTGTGTGTGTGTATTTAATTGTTTAAGTGTCTATTTCCCCTTTCTTTTGCTGTAATTACCTTAATTTAAGAGTATAGATAACCCTTTCTCATTATTCAGGTGTATGGTTTGGATCTTAAATGTCCCTAAGGGCCATGTGCTAAAGGCTCTGTCAGCAACCCATGGCAATTTTGGGAGGTGGTAGAACCTTTAGGAGGTGAAGACTAGGGGAGGGAATTAGGTGACAGGAGGTTTGCCCTGAAATAGGACTTTGCTTCCTCTGTCTTTGCTTCCTAGTCAATATGAGTTGAGACTTTTCCTCCACCTCACAGGCCTAGCCATGAACTTGGTGCCATAATGTACTGCCTTATTATAGTCCCCAAAATACTGGATTTAATTGACCATGGACTGAAACTTGTGAAACTATGAGCCCAAATAATTCTTTCCTCTAAGTTAATTTCCTCATGTATTTTTTTCACAGTGATGGAAAGCTGACTAATACACCATATGAAATGGAAGTTCTCATTGTCATATATATTTGTGTATTTGTAGAAACATTAACTGCTTGAGAAACTTTGAATGGAAAATACAACTTTCTACTCAATATACCTATACCAGTTTTATTTTTTATTTCAAATAAATTTCACTTGATGAAGTTTGGAAATACTAGGGTTACTATCTTAAGTCTTCATTATATATGTTGATTTTTCACCTTTAGGAAGAAAAAAGAGAAATTCTTAGAGGAAATAATAAAAAATTAACAATTTTAACCTGCCTCCTATATTCCAAACCTGCTTCTGAGTCCTTTGCATCAATTGTTTTTCTTCCTTAGACAACTGAATGAGGTGTCAGTTGGCACAATTGAAGATGCCAGTCTTGATAACACAAATATAGTCATGTGCCCCAATGACAGACTGCATATGTGAACATGGTCACACAAAAATTGTAACAGCTGAAAAAAATCCCTATCACACAGACTTTTGCAGCTGTCAAAATGTTGTAATACCACACATCACTTATGTGTTTGTTGTGATACTACCTACTGCACACTCAGTCATATAAAAGTATAGTATATGCAATTATGTATTGTACATATTATCAAATAATGATTATAACTATGTTACTGGGCTTATGTGTTTACTATATTGTACTTATTGTTAGATAACTCTTTTTAAATAAAAGTTTACTGAAAAACAAGATGCCATCTCATGCTGGCAACTGCCTCAGATATTTTGTGTTTACTATGTCTCTGTCTTTTGAGTGCATCAACAATCAACTTAATAACTTAAACCTGTAATATTTAGGTTTAAGTACATCATGGTGTTTGTGAAACAAGAAATTGACTGAGGATGGGGTTCTCAAAACATAGCCCCATTGTTGTGATGTGTGACTGTACATGTTATGTAAAATGTAATATTTATTAAATAATACAATATATACTTAATTAAAATCTTAAATTTACTATTTTTGCTTTATTGATTCTAAGGGTTTGCTTTGTTGTTCAGTATTAAGAAATATCTTTCTTACATAACATTAGGTGGAAAAGATCTAATTTAATTTAAAGGTAAGCAAACATTATTCTTTAAGGATACACTTTAAAGTCAAGCCTAACTGCCTTTAAAATGCCCTTTGTATAACCTTTGAAAGCTTTATTTGTATATACCACTCATGTGTCCTTGCCTCTTTTTTCTTCCCTGATAAAGTTCTCATCACTGATGCGAAAGTTAGTCTTTTAGAACTAAATGATTTTCTGTTTAAATGACCTGTTTGGAATAAAAGCCTGTAAGAAATAGAAATTAGTTTTTCGGTTACCTTATGTAGCTTGCTGAAAAGAAAATTAGTCTGATGAGTAAGAATCCCTACACGATGTTTCAGAACACTTGCAATATTATGTGGTGTGGGGCTGTGGGCACCAGCTCCTCAGGCAGTTGCTCCTGGGTAGGGAAATGTTCTCTCTTTATTATCTTTTGCCTGGAATACCTCCGGGGTTTTTAGCATTCAGTTTTGCTCTTTCCTTTTCCCATGTGTTCCTAATAACTTGCTGTGGGTGTTTTCAGCACAACACACAACGGCTGCTGATGATAATGAGAACTGTTCGCCTAATTTCTCCCAGCCCTGCGCTCAGAATGAACTGTCTGGAGTCAAGCTACATAGCAGAAAAACTTACCGGGAGGCTGTAACTGGCAGAACCAAGGCACAGGTAAAAGCCTGACCAAGATGGACAAAGGCAAAATATGACTAGCACAGTGCATAGGTAGAAAGATAATGTTACTTCAACCTGGGTCAGCTTGGTTGCCTGGGACCAGGTGACTGTGGCTTTTAAGGCCTGACATCCAGCATGGGGCCTAGGCTTCCTAACAGCAAACCTTCTTAATTAGTCATAGCTGGCTGACTCCAATGAGCTGGAAGGTTAGAGAGGTCGTCCTGCTTTATACTTTGTATTTTATGTTGGAGACAGACAGCATTTTAATCTTCACACGTAATTTCTCAGGGCCCTTGTGAACACCAAGAGTCTCTTGAATTTGCTCTTGTCAACCAAATTGGAAATTAATTAACTAATTAGCAACAAGATTCAAGAAATGTCTGCATATGAAGATGATAGGATGATTTTGTTCCACAATATGTGTTGAACACTTACTGTGACAAGAGCAACAAAACACTGGGGTTGGGATCTCAAAGCAACGAGGAGGAAAGTTCTCAGTTCTCAAGGTATTTTGGTCCCTTCAGATAGCTCCTCTGGGAGATTTTGTTTTTTGTTTTTTGTTTTTTTTTTGTTTTTTTTCAATAGAAGGAGTAAAATATAAAGAGCTGAGGTTATGTGACAAGGCTTTTTCAATAATGAAAATAAGAAGATGCAAATACAACAAAGCATCAATCACAACTTCACAGAACTAAGGCACAAAGGACTTTGGGTTGGACCACGTGATGAGTCGCTTTCTTGTTCACTATAGACCAATTTCTGCTTACTACAAAAGAGGGCCTAGAATTCAAGAGGATGATAACTATAGAAAAGGTTATTTCTTCCAGAAATTTATTGGTAACAAAAGCAAGAACTTACAGGTTTAACCCAGAATCTTTCTCTACTGATCTATTTGTATTTCCTTCATCCTTTCCATTCTCTTTAATACTATCTCTGATTACAAGTTGTTCCCACCAGGAAACATATCATTATATTTGATTCCCTCTTCATCTGTGTATACCATGTTAACTGAAAAACATGTGACCATTCTGCCCAGATCTGACCTTGAACACCTTTAATCACCACCTCTTTCTCTCCATTCCACCACCTTATTTTTGGCCCTTCTCCTGTGTCACAAGGACAATCACTATGGCCTCTCTGAATTGACCTCTTGACATTCTAGTCCATCCTCTGTTTTGCTGCCACAAATTGTTGGTGCATCTTCATTGCTTATGGAAAAATGTCCATATTTATAATTAGTGTTTGTGAGAGTGACAGAAGCTGAACATTTATACTGGGAGAGTATGTTAAATATTTAATACAACCTGTTTGCAATTAGATTCACAATTAGAAGAAGGAATGGACTTCCAAAGGACACACAATAAATAAGAGAAGAAATGATATTTAGCTCCATCAGCCTAACTGTGCAACATGTGTCTCTTAGACCAGTCTTTGGGCTACCATTCTGCCCCATCCCAGGACCACCCAACACCTGTCTTCCATTAGTATCACATCAGAATTTCATTGCCCCTCTTGTGTATGGTGCACACATCTTGTTAACCTATCCCATCCCTACCCTTCTTTCAAAAGTGTAATTACATGTTTATTTCCTCAGTTTCCTATAAAACTCTCTCCCAAGAAAGATTAATTATGCATTTTCATTTCCATAATATTTTATAAGTCCCTCTATCGATCTAATTAGATTAATTAGAGTTACTTGCTTTTGTGTTTACCTAGAACATGTGAGTATTGGCAGAGCTAGGATCACTTATTATTATTCTTTGCTGCCCATATTCTCTAATATGATTCATATTTCTCATATTATGACTTCAGTAAAGATATGCTGAATTAAAGTGCTATCTCTAAGAATTATAGAATGCCCACTTTCAGAATATCTTCTATATGGAGACTAAGAAAGGTATTGTCTGTGAATTACATATGGTAATTTTGTTTCCTTTTTCTTCAGAGTCCTTACTTTATAGAAAGTACAGATATAACAACATTTATTTTTGATGTTCTGATCCACAAATAACCCAACATTATATGTATACCTACCCATGTTTACATATGCTATGAATATACATACTTTACTTGTACACTTAAATTATATATTCATATTTAATCATTCTAGATAATACATCAAATACACAATAACTAAGAACTATATTGAATAGTTGATTTTCCTGTTTTACATCATTTCAACAAGTGTTATTTATTTTTAGAGCCATTTCAAAGAAATTGTTGATAATCCATTGATGTGATTCACTTTGTTAAAAGAAAAACTTGAAATAAGTGAAAAAAATCTTATGTGCCCACAGATTATTTTGAAGAAATTTGACTTTGTTTGATCTATCTACTATCGATTAGGGGCTACTTCTATAAACATATAGTAATTTATAAAAGATTTATATATAACATTATATATAAATTATGTATAATTTTCATATATTAAAGATAAAATATATTTCATCTACTAGAAAATAGAAATCAAAATACTTAATTTTACTGCCTTCTAATACATTTACCTGTTTTGCATGTTTTAACATTTTTTTCAGCATCCTGTTTTTCCTCTGATTTCTTTCAGTCTCTATTATCCCCCTCTACATTAGTTTACCATTGGGCTACTTATTTCAATAATGAATTTGGTAGTCTAAATGAAATCCCCAAATATTTCTACTCAAAGCCCAGTAACTTGTGAACATATTATTTACATGGAAAAGAGAAACTTTGCAGAAGTGTTTAAGGTTACAGAATTTCAGATGGAAAAATTATCCTGGACTATCCATGTGGGTCCAATTTAATCACATATATCATTAAAAGCAGAAAATCTTTCCTAGCTGCTGTCAAGAGATTCAGAAATGGAGAATGTGGTGATGTCACATTGCAAAGGGAAGAATTTAATGCCCCTTTGCTGATTCTGAGATAGGGATCTGTGATCAAGTATGAAGGGCAAGTCCTTTGGTGATAAGAGTAGTCTCTGCTTGACACTAACAATACCAAGGAAACCCATGAATATCAGTCCTACAACCATGGGAAACTGAATCCTGCCAACAACCCAAATGAGGAGGACATGATTTTCTTCTAAAGCCTCTAAAAAGGAATATAACCTTGCAGACCTCATAATGATACCAGGTGAGACCATGTTGGACTTTATTCCTACTGAACCATGATGTAATCAGTTTGTGTTGCTTTCACAAATTTCTCTTTTCTTTTCAGCAATGAATTATTTGTTGTTTATGTGGTAATCTGTTATAGTTGCAAGAGAAAAATTAATATAATAATTTAAAACTCCTTGATGTTCATTCTCTATTTGTGTGAGCATCACATTTTTGAAGTTTGTAAAACTTGCATTTTGACAATGTTGAGGTCTCTATAAGTGTTCGTTCCCATTTTGCAATTGAATTAAGTGAGTCTCTGAAATGGACTGAGAAATATTATTTAGTCTCCTCCTTTATTTGATTTAGAAATTAATGAACTTCTCAGAAAATACCCACTGGTATTATCAAATGTCATCTCTTTTAGGATCTCCCAGACAGGAACCTATTCCCAAGAACCTAACAACTCTTTCGGTAAGTATGGAGAGTTTCTTTAGAATCAAGAAAATAATTCCTAATTAGTAACTGTCATTTTATTTGTACTGAGTAAAGGGAATCCCTCTTTTAGAAGCTTTAGTCTGATAAAACAATGTATCCATTAAATAATAAAAATATTCCTAAGCAATGAGAAATTTGTTAAGCTGCCAAAGATTCAATTACAAAATAGGTTGAAAAAATGACCATTTCTGAAGCAGAAGTAGACTTTAGTAAGTCTAGAAAGTGTGGATATAATTCTAAAAGGCAGTGGGAAGGATCTTATCTAAGGACTTCTCAACTCCATGGGGAAGCATTTTACTATCTTAAATAAGCAACTAGATAAAAGGGAGAATAAAGATACTTTGTGTTTTCATTTTAATTGGCTGAAGATTCATGAGTGATGCCAATGTTTATAAAACTGTTTACTAATTAAAAGACTATACTTTCAAGAAGCTTTGAGTCTTAAGATTTAAAAAATATCCTTAGAATATTTGTAAAATGCCGTAAAGCAGGTATCTACTTATACTGAATACTTTATTACTCTCTGCTTTGAGTCTATGAGATAAATCTTCAATAAAGAACTCCAATTCATCTAAAGAATCACCTAGAATAAATTTATTAATGTTTACTTTTTTTCTTGTTTACCCTAGGGACAAAAGACCTCTTATCAAATGTTTCCATTATGCTTATTAATATTTTCATAGGGAAGAGACACATACATAAACACTTATGCTAATATGCACTCCATTGTGGCAGAAATAAAGTCTACAATAATAAAGAAACTATACATGATTTACACATTTGGGAAACAGGAGTCAAATTACAGATCAAAACATGTGGAAAAAATTACATCTGTGTTGAACGTGCACAGATGTTTTCCCTTGACATCATTCTTCCCCAAAATACAATATAGTATTTATTTACATGGCATGTATAGTGTAGCAGTCATTATAAGTAATCTAGCAATGATTTAAAATATATGAGAAGAAATGCATAGATTGTGCACACAGGTTGTATGCCATTTTATATAAGGAAAGTGAGTATCTTTGAATTTTGGTATCCATGGTGGGGGAAATTCCATGATAAATCCTCAATGGATATTATCCATTTATATTATCCTCAGGGACAGCTGTCAATAAGACACTTCCTAATGAAGAAATGTGTGATAGCAGAATGTATAAGTACATTCCATCTAACTTCTATATCAATTAAGCTTATCAATTAATATAATTTATGATTTGATTGCTATTTAAAATACTGCATTGGAAATTATTTTAATTCCAAACCATTTGGGAGAAGTAATTTATCATTGTTGAAAAGAAAAGAGAAAGGAAATAATAATTTTATTTCAACTAACCACATGATATATAAATATGTACCATGATCTGTTCTAGTAAATTAGAATTAAGTTATAAGTTATCACTTGAATACTGATAATGGAGCAGAATTTACTTCCACTTTCTTCATTCTGACAATATTGACATGAAATTCTCACCTTTGCATTCACTTAGTCAAAGAGAAACAAGTTTGTATTCTTAAGGGGAAAAAAATTACAGTCTTTGCTTGAGACTTGAATATTTCAACCAATTGAAGCTTCCCTTCAGAAAATACTTTCATAAAAAAAAAAAAAACATCAAAGCTTTGACTCTGAGTTCATGGTTCAGGGAAAATGCCTTGTTTGAGATTTGGTGCCTAATTTCTATAACTTGGCAGCAATGGAATGTTTTACATTGGCATAGTAAGAGAAAGGCCCTGATTTAGTCTCATTATAGCTTCAAAAAATGTATTCTCTCTTTCCCTTTAGCTGTCAATCATTTCCCTAACCAGAAGAATCCCTCAGTCTCAAAGTGTATTGATGATTTCGAGGTATTAATTATTATAACATGGAGACAGAAAGAGCTGGAGTGTGTATCAGAGAGAGCACCCAAGAGAGTGTGTGCATGCCTGAGGGAAAAATGCTATCTTTGACCTTCACATTTTCTCTTTTGGGTTCAAACATAGCAGGAATAAATTTTATTGTTTATTTGTTAACTCTAAAGTAATCTGACTGAAAAACTAACATTAAGAGAAAACCCATCTATTCTGTTGTACATAGGAAAAAGGATCTCAAAAGAAATTAATTTGGAAGCTTAAAGAATAAAGTACTACTGTAAGACACACTTTCTGTATACAGAAATCCTAATCATACACTGTAGGCAGGAAGACAAACATTCTATAACTTTCAGTAGATGCTAGTAAAGGATTAGAATATCATTTAATTTTTTGATATCAAGATCCTAAGAAAGGACAGTTTCATGTTTTCTTCTGATTAGTAATTGCTTTGGTCTGAGTTCATTTATAGATCCATTTACCAAGCACATACACATGAAAAAAAAATTATTAGTTCTCAAGAATACTCTTCAACAGATTGTGTATAGTGCCATTAATTGAAGGTATATTTCTTAAGACACATGAAGATGCCTCTATGCTATTCAGTCAAGCACAAATCTATCTAATGACATGTATGAGGTAACAGAATTGGTTTGTCAGCATTTTGGATATAATTGGAAAGCTTCAACTTGCCATTATCTCTATGCTAAATAACATACTTACATTATCCCCTAGAATACAGACAACATACACATAATTATTTTATTTCCGCCATGCATTGCAGAACTCTCACTTGAATAATAGAATTGGAGAAACTGTTTTTCCATCTTTTATCACCCTTTCCAAACCTGTTTGAAAATTAACTTCTAAGAAAGTGGGACAAATAACCGATACTGAAGTAAAATATGCCATAAAAGTTACTAATCTTTTCCCTTTAAATTTCATGAAATAAAATTTTCTGATATAATAAACAAATTTGACATTACAAAAAATATTGTAAATTAATGGTGTGCTCATTTGCTTGAAATATGACTGGGTTAAAAAGTTGCCTTAGGCAAAGTTTGGTTTTGCCAATGTTTGTTTTTTAGAAGGTAGCTAGGAGGAATTTTCAAAAATGAAAAGTAAATAATATAACTAGTTCTCATACTTTAAACACTTATTTTCTCTTTTAATTCTCATAACAACCCTTTGTGGTAGGGATCCCCCCGTCCCATTTTTGTTGATGAGCAAGCTGAAGTTACACCAGATAAAGAAGTTGCCCAGAACCAAGATGGAAGGGATGTGGCCAAACCCGACCTTCTCCATATTTAACACCTAACCATCACACTAAATGACCATCCCTGGTTATTGACTCTGAAACTGCCACTCTCATGGAAATGTTTATACTTACTGGGATTCTTCTTGTTGTTAAGTAAGCCAGAGAATAACTGGAAGTTTTCCAACTCCATGGAAATTCTAGAATGAATAAATATTAAAATGAGATTTGGGGGCTTTTAAAAAATGCTTTATTTGTAATATTCTAATAATCCTTAGAAAATAATGCCAATTTTTTGTGTGTGTATGTATGCTTGATTTTACATGACTCCATGTCTCTACAAAATCTCCACTGAAATAAAAAGGAATATAGTCATGTTTTGAATATAATCATCCAATTATTATGTATATTCTACTCAAAATTTCAGAACCATAGCAGTCAATCAAATTTATCTCCCACCTAATGATTAAGTACATTAAACTGAATAAACAATAATTAGTAGCACTGCATATAGGGTAGTGAGGTTAATGTGAAATGCATAATATATGTATCTAAATATGATAAAGGGAATGAAATACCAACTTCAGTGTCTATCACAGAAGTGGAATATAAGGGATTCTCTATCAGCATATAAAGCACGGAGATGACTTAAAAGAGGTCAATGGAAACTTCAGAAAAGAAGCAAAGTTGTACTGGGAATTGGTTGATGTTCATAGTTGGACAGAGAAAGGAGTAGGAAAGAAAAATAAAGCATTTTCAAAAAAAGAAAATGAGAAAAGGCCTAGCAGTAATTAAATAATAGAGCAAATTTCACATGATAGAATATAATTGTACTGAAGAAGATAAATGGCAGTGACCAGCCTTAGAGGCCTTTCAATGTCATATTAAGGAATTTTGACATATTCATTGCCTTTGAAAGACATTCAGCCAATAGCTTTTATAGACCCTTGAGTTCCTAACTGGAATCAGTCTATAATGGCAACCTAAATGATAAGTAGATTTATTCAGTTTCTATATTAGAAACATCATATTTTAACTTACTCCAAGAGATGTGTAGCACCAGGTGAGACTATTGACTCCCTTGTCAGATATCCATAGCAGTTTTTGCTGCAGTTATACAGTGGCCTTGGTCTCAAGAGAGAGACACCAGCTGCCCAAAATACATACTTCCCTTTGTCGAAGAGTAAATTAATGTGTCTTCCTGTATAAATGATCAATGAAGAGATAGTTATAGTCATCTTTCAAATCAACCCACTTTTTCCTGAGAGTTCATTTAAATTATAGAAGAAATAAGAAATAAAGTGATATTTTTGATGATGATTTTGTAAATTAAAATGTCAGAAATAATTAGTGATGGTGCTAGACTATACTAACACTTTTGAGAAATAGGAGACACATATGCTAAGTATTCTCTATGTAATAAGACTATATATATATATATATGCAATGTTTATGAAAAGAGGAGAATCATATTTACAACATTCAGTGAGAAAAGGTTGCAAAAATTTGCAGACAGCATGTTCTGCTAAGCTACATAAAAATGATGGTGAGAAGGAGCAAGAAGACAGCTGAGTAAAATGTCCTCCAGTGATTTTCCTCTCCATCAAAGTATCAGTTTAAAAATCTATTCATGTACCAGGGCTGGAGTTGTATGCAGCTCAGTGGTAGATTGCTTGGCTAGCATGTGTGAGGCACTGGGTCCAATTCTCAGCACTGAGTATAAATAAATAAATAAATAAAATAAAGGTCCATCAACAACTAAAAATATTTTTAAAATCTATTTATGCACCAAACTGTGGTCCCCAAGAGCTAAGGAAATCAAACAAGAAACCACAATACCTCATCTTACCATATTGATAATAAAAGATGCACTGAAGAAGGTAGGAAGGAAAAAGTTACACACATTATCCCTTGTCCAACTCCAAGTAACACAGCATGGAAAGAGACACTTAATTCTTGAGGGAAAGAGAGACAATGATGACCAATTTTAGACTTAAAATCCAGTACCAGGCCTGCTATGGTAAAACCAGAACTAGACAGAGCCCCACAGCTTCTACCCACAATCTAGTTTTGTTGGACTGAGACTCTGAGTCTGTTAGCCATCTCACTAAGGGACTGCTGCTATCATTCCTTTCCTAACTTACAGAAGCACAGAACATAGAAAGTTTCACCACTAATGGGTGAGACAGGAAAGTGAGGCCAGGACTTTATCTTGGAACAAGTGCCAGGCTGGTGAAACCTAACATTGTGCAGATCATAAGAGAGTCTGTCTTTAAGCCAGTGCCCAAGAATGGAGCCTCTGAACCCATCCCAGTGCCAGGTGGACTCCTGTTTTGGCCAGCCTTACCTGTATCTCGGTGTAGTGGTGTAGTGCACCATAGTAGCTGGAAGGCTACAGCAGTGTGAGCATTGGTCCTACCCCTGTGTGCTATGCTGGTGTTCATAGGTTATTGTCCCTAGGTGTGGTCCAGTGCTAAAGCATTGGTGGCCACAGAATTTCATAGGCAGCCCAACGTGGAGAGAATAATTGCCCACTTTGGAGATGAAGGGGGAAGTAAGCACCAAGTCATTGCCTAGAAGCCTAGAGCTGAACCCTTCATTGTGAAGTACAGACCCTGGCAGAATGCCATGGCTCCTGAGTCCAGACCAGTGACTTTATCTAGCATCTCTACCTGCTCTGGCCAAGGAAAATGTTTGTGGGGATGGACTATCCTTTCTAAGCAACCCCCACTATTAATTAGAAACAATACCTCATATGCAGAAATTAGAAAACTATTGGGCTAGAGAAGTGCCTTCTAGTGCTGAGATTGACAATGTATGAACAGTGGTCTCATGGAAACCTAGACAGGGTCCTATGAGGTGCTGAAATGGCAAAATGACTGCAAACTCAGAAAATACGCAGCTTGCTAGAATTTCTAAAATGACAGGCACAAACAATCCAGATTAGGAACATGGGAATAAATACCTAATGCTTCAATGTGTGGAAAATGTCAAATGTCAATAAGCATGAAGAAATTTCAGGGACTATGACCTCCACTAACAGAAAAAATAAGGTACCAGAGATCAACTACATGTGGCAACAGATATGTGGGAAATATTAGAGAATCCAAAATAACTGTTCTGAGGAAAATTAAGGAGGTTCAAGAAGACACTGTGAAACTATTCAGTACTCTAACAAAAACAATTTGGAAACTTAATAGATCAAAATGTTTAAAAAATCACAAAGAAATCTTTGAACTGAAGCATACTAAACAAAACAAATCATGATAGAAAGTATTAGTAGGAGAATAGATCAAATGAAATAATTGTGCTCAAAGACAGGATAGTTGAAAATACATCCTATCACAGAAGAAACAAAAAGAGAAAAAAAAAAAAAAAGAATGAAGAGGGATTAAGAAAGTTCATAGTGAGTTTAGAACAGTACTAAAAAATCAAATGTCCAGGTCATTAGTGTTAAAGAGGGACTTTGGAATGACCAAAGAGTAGAAGGCTTATTTGAAGAGATAAGGACAGAAAACTTTCTAAGCCTAGAGAAGGATATAGGTGCCTAGGTGCTGAAGATCAAAGGTTACTAGTCAGATTCAACTTGACCAAGTGTATTTTAATCAAGATTTCAAATGTTAAAGACAAAGAAAGAATTCTCATATCACTAAGATAAAAGAAATACATAACACATAAAAGTTTTCCAATTTGCCTGACAGCAGACTTCTCAGTAGAAACCTTACAGGCAAGGCAGGGAATAGCATGAGATTTTCACAGTTCTGATGGAAAAAAAAAAAAAAAAAAAAAAAAAAAAAAAAAACCCTGCCAATCAAGAATACTGTATCAACAAAGCTATGCTTTATAACTGAAGGAGAGATAAAAAACATTTCCAAACAAACAAAAGCTGAGAGAATTAACCACCACTAGACCTGTCTTATAAGAAATGCTAAAGGGAATTCTTCAAACTGAAAGAAAGAGATGCTAACAAGTAAGAAGAAAAAATCATCAGGAAGTATAAAACTCACAGGTACAATACAGATGAATTCAGTGTGACTTATAGAAAGAAGGGTTAGAAAACAGAACAATTAAAAATAATAATTACATTGATATGTTAAGAGATAGGAAATATAAAAACATGTAAAATGGGATTGCAAAAATTTTAAATTTGAGAAGGAATGAAGTATATCTTTCTTATTTTTATCCTTTCCCTATCTTTATGATCAATGTTAACTTGTTATCATTTCAAAATACCTTATGATAATGAAAAGACAGTTTTTCTAAGCCTTATGGTAACCACAAATCTATAATAGCCACATTGGAAATAATAATTAAAGACCCAAAATACATTGCTAGGTAAAATTACTTAACCACAAAGGAAGACTCTAAAAGAAGAAAAAAATAAAGATTTATAATACAACTAAAACTCAAGCAAAAAAATGGTAGTAGTAAAAATTTTTTTATGGATAATCACCTTAAATATAAATGGATTAGATTCTCCAAATAAGTGATAAGGAGTTACCAAATGGATAAAAAATAAAAAGACACATCTATATACTCTTTATTAGAAAATCACTTTATCTCTAAGGACATTTACTGATGTAAAGTGAAAGAATGGCAAAAGATATTCCATGAAAATGTAGTTCAAAGGAAAACAGGAGCATTCATAGTTATATTAGATAAAATGGACTTTAAATCAAAGTTGGAAAAAAGAGGAAATTTATAATGATAAAGTGATCAATTCAGCCGAAGGGAATAATAATTTTAAGTGTATGTGCACCCAATGTTAAAATTCCTGAATACATAAAACAAATATTAATATATCTAAAGACAGAGATAGACACCTATTAAAAAAGAATGATATGGCATTTGCTGGTAAATTGATTGAACTGGAGAATATCATGCTAAGTGAAATGAACCAACCCCCCAAAACAAAGGTTGAATGTTTTCTCTAATACTCAGATGCTAACTCACAATGGCAGGTGGGGGAGGGCAAATAGGGACGAATACAAGTACTTTGGATTAGACAAAGGGTAATGAAGGGAAGGGAGGGGGAATGGGAACAGGAAAGAAAGAATGAATCTTTCTTCATTATCCTATGTGCATATATGAATACAAACCAGTGTAATTTTACACCATGTACAACCAGAAGAATAACAAGTTACACTTCATGTATGTATAATGTGTCAAAGTACCTTCTATTATCATATGAAAATACATACTCAAAAAAGAATAAATTAAGAAGAAAAAAAAATAAAATTCTTAAAACAGAAATATAACATACCAAATCAAATGGGATACAACAAAAGCAGTTCTAAGAGCAAATGCATAGCAATCAGCACCAATATCGAAAAGCAGAAAAATCTCAAATGAACAACTAAACATATAAATCAAGGAACTAGAAAAACAAGAAGAAACCAAATTACCAAAAGAAAGGAAATAACAAACATCATAGTGCCAATAAAGGAATTAGAGAGTAAAAGAACACAAAACACTAATGAACTAAAGAGATGGTTTTTCAAAAAGATAAGCAAAACCAACAAACCTTTAGCTAGACTAAGAAAAAAGAGAAGACTCAAGTAAAATCAGAGATGAAAGGAAGAGGTTACACCAACACCAAAAAAATACAAAGTATATTAAGGGTTACTGTAAACAATGGTACAGAAACGAATTCGATAACCTAGAAGTGAACAAATTTCTTGACATATTACACTTTATCAAGATTGAATCCTGAAATAATAGAAAACCTGAAGAGGCCAATGATGACCAAGAAGATTGTCAATAATAAAAAAGTTTCTCATGAAGGAAAGGTCCAAGACCATATGGCTTTATTGCTGAATTTTACCAATATTTAAAGAACTAATGCTGATTCTTTATAAATTATTATAAAAAAAATGAAGAGGAGGGAATTCCTCTAAACCCATTCCATACAGCCATCATTACTTTGAAACTAAACCCAGACAAGGACTAAATAAATATATAAAGTTACAGTTCAATATCTGTGATAAACTTAGATGCAAGAATCATCAACAAAATGTTGGCAAACCAAATTGAAGAACACATTAAAAAATTACTCACTGTTATCAAGTGGAATTCACCCAGAGGATGCAAGTATAATTCAATGTATACAAATCACTACCTGTGATATATACATTAACAGAATGGGAGAAAAAAGTCATATGATTATCTCAATAGATGTTGAAAAAGCATTTGATAAAACTCAACATCCTCCATGATAAAATCTCTGAAAAAGTCAGATGTAAAAGGAGCAGAATTTTATTACAATGAAGGCCATATATAGCAAGGTGTCCCACAATATCATGGTGAATGGGGAAAAGTTGAAAACTTTCTCTCTAAGATCTGGAACAAATCAAGGATTCTCACTTTCATTGACATAATACTTGTGATCCTAGCCAGGATGATCAAGCAAGAATGAGAAATAAAAATATCCAAACTGGATAATAGAAAGCAAATTGTCACTGCTTGCAGGTGATATACTCTTGTATATAGAAAATATCCAAGATTTCACACACACACACACACACACACACAATTAGGACTATAAATAAATTCAACAAAGTTTCAGGGTACATGAACAACATATAAAAACTAATAATGTTTATATATGTCATAGCAAATTATCTGAGATAGAAATCGTCAGTAATCCCATTTATAATAGCTATAAACAAGATAAAAATAAAACATGTAAGAATAAATTTAATCAACAAGGTGAACAGTATCTACAATGCAAACAAAATGTCAATGAAAGAAATTGAAGGGAACACTAAAAAGATAAATGACATCCTGTGTTCATGAGTCAGAAAAATCAATATTGTTAAAATATCCATGCCACCCGCCACCCAAAGTGTTCTACAGAGTTGATGCAATCCCCATCAAAATTCCTATGATATTTTTCACAGAACTAACAAAAAATTCTTAAGTTTAAAAGCAACCACAAAAAAGCAAACAAAAGTAAAAACAAAAACAAAATTAATAGAAAAAGAAATCTTGAGCAAAATGAACAAAGCAAGAGGCATTTTACTACCTGATTTCCAAATATACCACAAAGTTATAACAGCATGCTACTGTCATAGAAACAGACAAATAGACCATGGAGCAGAGTAGGAAGCCTACATGAATACCCATGCATCTATAGCCACCTATCTTTTTTTTTTTTATTGTAAACAAATGGGATACATGTTGTTTCTCTGTTTGTACATGGCGTAAAGGCATACCATTTGTGTAATCATAAATTTACATAGGGTAATGTTGTTTGATTCATTCTGTTATTTTTTTTCCTTTCCCCCACCCCTCCCACTCCTCCCACCCCTCTTTTCCCTCTATACAGTCCTTCCTTCCTCCATTCTTGCCCCCCTCCCTAACCCTAACTCTAACCCTAACACTAACCCCTCCCACCCCCCATTATGTGTCATCATCCACTTATTAGTGAGATCATTCATCCTTTGGTTTTTTGAGATTGGCTTGTCTCACTTAGCATGATATTCTCCAATTTCATCCATTTGCCTGCAAATGCCATAATTTTATCATTCTTTATGGCTGAGTAATATTCCATTGTATATATATACCACAGTGTCTTTATCCATTCATCAATTGAAGGACATCTAGGTTGGTTTCACAATCTGGCTATTGTGAACTGAGCAGCTATAAACATTGATGTGGCTGTATCTCTGTAATATGCTGATTTTAAGTCGTTTGGGTAGGTCAAGGAGTGGGATAGCTGGGTCAAATGGTGGTTCCATTCCAAGCTTTCTGAGGAATCTCCATTCTGCTTTCCAGAATGGCTGCACTAATTTGCAACCCCACCAGCAATGTATGAGTGTACCTTTTTCCCCACATCCTCTCCAACACCTATTGTTGCTTGTATTCTTAATAATCACCATTCTAATTGGGGTGAGATGGAATCTTAGGGTGGTTTTGATTTGCATTTCTCTTATTACTAGAGATGTTGAACATTTTCCATATGTTTGTTGATTACTTGTAGATCTTCTGTGAAGTGTCTGTTCATTTCCTTAGCCCATTTGTCGATTGGATTATTTGCATTCTTGGTGTAGAGTTTTTTGAGTTCTTTATAGATTCTGGAGATTTGTGCTCTAGCTGAAGTATGATTTATAGCTACCTATCTTAAACAAGGTGTAAAATGGAGTTCAAAGGAAAGCAGGATAATTTCTGCTTCAAAGGAAAAAGGACAATTTCTCCAAAAATGGCACTCATAAAACAGAATATCCACATATAGAAGAACCATTACTGAAAACAGCATGGATGTTTCTCCAAAATGACAACAAAAAATTAACTACCATATGACCTACTAACCCAACTTCTAAAGTGTATATCTAAGGGAAACGAAATTAATATATCAATGAGACAGCTGAATCCCTATGTTTATTGCATTACTAATTCAAATAACCAGAAAATGGACAACATAAGTGTCCACCAACGAATGGATAGATGGAGAAAATGTACCATATTTACACGGTGGAGTATTATTGAGCCATGAAAGAATAAAATCTTGTCATTTGTGACAACATGAATGCAACTGAATATCATGTTAATTAAAATAAGTCAGACAAAGGAAAATGAGAGGGACATGTTCTTACTCATATGTGAAATCTAAAAATATTGATTCTGAATTTGAGAGTAGAATAGTGATTAACAGAGACTGGAGAGAAAAGTCAACAGAGAGAAAGATTGATCAGTGGGTACTAACTTATGATTAGAAAAAAATTTCCATTGAGCTATTGTATAATAGAGTGACCATCAATAGTGAAAGTGTACATGTATTTAAAACAAAAAGCTAGAGGAAAGTATTTTAAATATTTTACCACAATGAAAAGATATATGATTGAGGAGATAGATATGTCTGTCCCAATTTGAACATTATGGAATGTATACATATATCAAAATATCACATATTGCCCCATAAATATGTACCATTTTATGTGTCAACTTAAAAATAAATGGACAAAATCCTATAAAGGAAAATCTTGCAGAACTGTTAGGAAATGGTTATTCTCTCAAATTTTGAGAACTTATGGTTGCTTGTATTTTCAGTGCTACTTTTCTAGTTTAAAGACATCAATCCAAATGTTTTCAAAAGAGCTTTTTATATGTTCTCAATAAAATACTACTGTAGTATTTTGAAAACATTCATCACACTCTTTTTTTCTCCATCTTACCCTTCCTGCCTATCCCAAACTCTTTAGAAAACAGATTTATATTCAGATATTACAAATTCAAAACTGTTCCTTTTCCTTTACCATTTAAATGAGTGGAGGTATTCCTTCACATTAAATTGTCAGGGAAACAAGGCACAAACACACACACAATTCCTTCTATGCCAATATGGCAGGCATGCAATATAGAAATGTTGAAGGAAAACTTATGAGCAGAGTAATATCAGGGTACATGTTATCCATGGGATCTCATTAGACCAGAGATACTTAAACCAGCTCGGGCTGTACAGGATGAACCAAGGTAAGAGTTTCTGAGAAACTTCCTAACAAGGGAAGTGGCAGGGAGAGAACATCAGACAAAGGTAAAATGACTAAACCTTTCTTATCAAGCAAAAATTCTTATTAAAAAGACTGCGCTCTGGTGCTCAGCCTCTGTCTGGTACCAACTAGTTCTCCAGTGAACTGGCCTCACCTGCTAACTGGTTTCTTGCTGATCATCAGAGGTAGAGGACAGAGGCCTCCAAGGTTATGCATTTGTCTCTATGATCTGTGTAGCATTGTTTAGTCAAATCCATGTCAACATGGCTGAGCAGCTAAACAATTGCTACAGTTATCTGTTATACTATCTGATACATTAAAGTAGGAAAAGTTTAGCTCAAGAGGGATTTAATAATAAACCAGAAACTCATTTGTAGGCAGGAGAAGGTGGGAGATAATTAGTATTATCCATTACATCTGACTTCAGTGAGCTTATAGTTTCACTATGTTTGGGGAGATGTCTTATGCAATTGTGAAAACATTGCAAAAATCACGATGCCCTAAACATCCAAGATTATCAGTAAAAATAATTTCTTGTATATATTTGTTCCTTAAGCACTATTATATTGTAGTTATGCAAAGTAACTTTTGGTAATTTTAATGAGGTTAATATGAAGTTAGGTGAATACCACTTGAAGGTTTTTTAAAAAATTATTTCATAATTTTAGTAATTTTAAAGATTATTTCTTCTTTTGTTCGATGTCGAGTTGAATATTAAGATGATAAATAAACACCTAGGAGTGTAAGAGAAATATTTCCTTTCCAACATATACTCAGAATTTTAGCAGTTTTGTTCAGTAAGCTTGCCAATTACTATTTCAATCTTTATTTTCTAAAAAGCAGCATTTACTCACCTTGTAAGCAGCTGCTGATATTAGAATAGTACAGAATTTTAATGTATTCTTTATATTTAGTCATTATTACAGATATTTATTAATTTTAGGTCTTAATCAATGACTTTATAAACAGAGAACACAAAGGAATATTTGAAGTGATTCCCCCCTGAGAAACACAATTTAACAAGTATAATTTTAATGCATTATAGAATCATCATAAAATTGAAAACCATATACATTTTGTTCCCGTAGAAATGTTATATTTGCCTAACTTATTCCTGTAACTAATTGACCCCGGTGCTTTCTTTCAGATGTTCAGTTAACATTTATTCATAAATTGAATCATTACCTTTAATCTATTAATTATTAAAATATACTCAGAAAACAAAAATTGAAACAATGCCAATCATTTACTAGATGCTCAGTAATTACTGTGTTATTGAGTGAAGGATAACAGAACAAAGGCAAACAATTTTTTCTTGCTTTAAATCAGAGAAGTTCTGATTCTGCAATTTAAATTATGTTGGTAATTTCTAACTAAAAGTCATTTTTTGCAATAGGTTCAGAAAAATTTACTTTCGGATAGTATCATAAAAATTTTTGGTGCAC